>NC_137591.1:23710601-24310601 GCF_963210335.1 Falco punctatus | reverse complement strand
GGGGCAAATACACTGTAACATTCCCACTGCTGTTTGTTTTGTCCTCAACCTGAGCTAGTTTATCCAAATATATTAGTTTTCAGATTCTCAGCTGTCTCCAGTAAGTCTTCTGAACATACCAAAACCAATCATAAACCCAGGTATGAATACTGTTCCACTCTTGTTTAAGGTCCCGTTTCCTTCTCTCAAATTTCATATCAACCACACATCTTAGCTACCTTCTCTAGTTTTGTCTTATCTGAATACCTTCAATTAGTTTAAAGCATTTTTCTTCTACTTATACTACCCAATCCATTTCAGAACTACACACAACCCTGACAGAACAGCAGACTGCTAAACCCCTGTGCGCGGAAAAAGAAAAGCGCCAAATAAAAACCAAAAACAAACTGCACCTTGGCAAAATTAATGACCCATTTATAACACACTTCCTGAAGAAAGGGCTAAACCAGCTTTCACTGTAAGCCAGTGCCCTGGTAAATAAAGTTACAGAAATGCTGAATCATTTAAAAAAATTAATACAGCTATCTATGGTTAAGCCAGAATCTTATTACACAAAACCAGAGCACATTTTAAAGTTGTACAAACACAATTAAAATGCAGAATTCCTTGCAGAAATAACCTTGTTAACAGACACACACACAGAGATGCAGTATATAGTTAATTTTATAGTTTTAACCACAGGAACTACTGCCTCCTAAATACAGGTAGCTTCCCCTGTCCCCCTAATTGTCAATTTCACTGACAACAAACTTTGGTGAAGTAACCTTTTCGCACACTTCTGCTTAGGTTCAGTTCAAATTGCATCTTACAGAAAGGACTATCATGATGGAAAGAAAGGTTTTTAACAGCACCCCACCAGAGCATAGGTACAACAGTCTTTGTACACACAACAGGTACAACTTCTTTGCTATTCACAGGGCAAGAATAAGACACACGCTGACAACAACCTAAGTGAAGCAACAGCATCACTGAGCCATTATTTTCAGACAAACCAACCATTAAAAAAAAAAACAACCAACTAAACCACTTGCTGCAACTTTAGAAAGCAGCATTTATAGCCTTGAATTATCCATAAACAAAGTGCCAGGCAATGTCTAAAACTTGGTTTGTCAGTCTCCATTGATGTAGCCTTGGAAAGACAAGAGTAACTAGTTATCTAACAGCCTCTTTCAAAACATTCCTTTTCACAACATTTGCAATATAAACGTTTTTCTTCCCTGTCTTGTGTGCACTGGCAATGCCGTTTTCAAAAGTCCTTATACGCCCTGAGGATGCACTAGTGCTCTGATCAAGTTCCCTCTTTTCAAGGTCCAATTTTCCATAAAACACCTCAGGACAAATCAATCGCTTTACAGTCAAAACCACAAATGACTTCACATAGCAAGACAGGACAAAGCAAAGCAACAAAAGCAGGGATTTTTAAAGGTCAAGTTTTAAATGAAGGGCTCTAACTCTCGCAAGCAAGTTACAGGTATCAGCAATCCAGGCCTAAACACCACAGAACGGTCCGGTTTCCTCCTTCTCCCCTTTTTCTATTTTCTCTCTCAGTGACACAAGCAAGCAGGCTGGAGCTTGCAGGTGGCAGCCGAGGGGAACGCAGACATGGCAGCAGCAGGACCTTCTCATTTCAGTGACAGTCGCTGGGCTGACCAAGCTGCTCGTGGAGTCACAACCTCACTACTATTAAGCCTAGCGCGTGGTGGCTGCTAATGCCTTTCCCCAAAGGTCTCACACGACCTGAAATTCTATTAGCCCTTCTACTCCAGTAAGACTTGGAGCAGTTACAACTTCATTTTCTGTAACAAAGACCAGTAGAACCTGTTCCTGAACATGGAAATAAAAGCCTGCAGTTTATTTATGACAGTACCTGGGGACACCTTCAGCTTTTCCTTCTGAAAACTGTGAAGCCCAATGCAAAGCGGGCAGTGCCACTTGGTGACAGACACCCAGAGCGCCCCTTCTGAAGCCGGGAGCTCCAAAACCGCCCCTTCGAAGCGACAGGGAAGCCCTTGAAAACCTGACTTCAGCTGAACCTCTTCCAGAGCGGGCACGGTGGCTGTACAGTTCCCCTATCTCCGAACACGGCAAACACGTCTCCACCCAGGTGCTGTTACTGCAGCACCTGCGGCACCGCCGCCAGCCGGGGCCGCCTCCCGCCACCCCGACGAGGCACCAGCTGAAAGAGCCGGGGAAGCGCAACCACCGCCGGCCGCTGCCGCATACCGGGCTCCCCGCGGAGCCGCCCGGGCCCGGCCCGGCCCCTCTCTCCCGCCGCCCGCCTCAGCTCCGCCAGGCAGCGCTGCGCCTAACGCGCCTCCAGCCGCGCCAGGGCACCCGCCTCGGCGGCCGGGGGACCCCCGACCCCGACACGCCGGGCTACAGGGAGGCGACGCCTCAGCAGCGACGACGACAACGGCGGCGGCGGCGGCCGCAGCAGCAACGAACGCCGCCAGCCCGCACCGCCGCCCACCAAGCGGCCCCAGGCCGCTCCCAGCGCCGGGGGAAGGGGACGGGGAGCCGACCCCCGCACTCACTCTGCCACACCAGCCTCTTCAGCCCCCGCACCGCCGGCGCCATCTTGCTGGCAAGCCCCGCCTCAGCGCCTCTCCCTTCCGCTCCCCCGCCCGGCCCCGCCGCTCCCTCTTCAGAGGCGGTGGCGAAGGGCGCCGCCTGCTCCTGGGGTGGGGGGGGCAGCCGGCCCCCGGGCAGCCGGGCCAGCTGCGGGGCCATCTATCGCTGCCATGGCGGCGTCCGAAATTCCCACTGGGGAAGCGCCCGGCGACCAGGGCTCGTCCGCTGAGGAAAGAGCCGCCCGCCGCCCCTCAGGTGAGCCCGGCACGCCGGGCCCTGGCTCCCGAGCGGCGCGGCCGGCTCCGCGTGCCGTGCGGGGAGCGGTGCGGGGGCGAAACCCGCCGCCGTCCCGGGTGCCTCGGGGTGTAAAGCTGTCCCGCCACTGTGGCTCCCTCATAACGGCGGCCCCCAGGTTCCCAGGTACATCCGTAAGCCACCAAAGAAATCACTGTCAGTTCGTCGAAAGATACCATTTCTTGACACCTGAAATGGCCTGGCAGAAATTTTAGTTTGGAAACTCAGAGGCATGTTGTCAAAGGGGAGCCAGCAGCTGTACGGATACGAAGAGATGAAAATTTCTCTCCCCACAACACGAAGCATGAGGAAGAGCGGTTCCCAGTTGGCATGGCAGCGTGCTGTCCAAAGGGGAGTACGACCAGGGCATCATTCCTGAGAGAAGAGCTTTCTAACTGGGCAAAGATGGCAATAATTTCAAATTTACATTACAGAATGTGATTATGTTATGTATCTTGCATAAGCAATACAGGAACCGGGTCCTGCAGCAGAAGGGGAAAATCCCACCGCCCACAGGCCGAGGAGTGCAGTGCCATGGCGGGCTCGTGTCATGGCGGTTCTGGTTCTGGCGAGGACTGGCAGGCTGCGGGCCAGCGGGGCGGAGGCCTGGCCTCACGCAGCCTCCCCTCAGCCTCCCCTCAGCCTCCCCTCATCCGGGGAGTAAAGCTGCGGTGGCAGTGCTGCTGCTGCTGCAGAGTATTGCTGGTCACAGCAGGGACCGGTCTGAGCTCACCCCCCTCTGAAGGCTGGAACAAAGTTCTGACAAGATGTGTGATGCAAAAAGTCAATCATTAATACTTGTTGGACTGCTTTTCAACTGCCTAGAAATGGTGAGTGCAACTTACTTGCTTTAAAACTGTTTTCAAGAATGATACTGTATACTCTTTGTAAAAGTAAACTAAAAGGGTAGAGACTACCTGGCACCTGCTTCTACGTTAATATTTTGTTACTATTACACTTTTGCAGTGTTTATGAATGACTGAAAAATAAAAGAATATATTAGGATCTGAGGTCTTTCAAAGTCTGCCAACAACTGAAATCGGGATCTAGAGCCAGATGCAGAGAGGAAAACTAAGAAGTTGTAGATCTACATACCCGTACCAAATATCATTGGTCACATAATTTCTGTACTTAAAGACTCTGAGGAAATACATCGTATCAGTATAATGTATTAATAAAATGCAGTGGTTTAATTTGTTGTTGTTGTTGTTACTAACATATTTTTTTTTAATTTTCCAAATGAAATATTTCATTTTGTATTTCTAATTTTTTTACATCTTCCTTTTCAGATCTTTTCAGCTAACACAGGTAAATCTTCGAAATGGTATTTGGTTTTGCCTGCTTATTTTTGAACAGGTCTGAAAAGAACATGCTCATGTGATTTCTAATAAAACATTCTGTAAGTTCAAACAGCTTTATAAACAATAATTGTTTTTAAGTTTGATTCAGGTTTAAAAAAAATCTATGTTGATATCTTTATAAATTTTAAACCTCATTTTTAGGAGTCCAAATTCTGTTGGGCACTCACACAAAGATTTTGACAGACCACTTACACCTTGACACTAGTGTGAACCAGGGAGAACACTCAGCTGGATAGATTGTGCTGTTAATTAGCTACATAACTGTGCTACAGATAGGATTCAAACTGTCCCGTATTTACACCCAATTAACTGTTGTATCTTTTTATACTATAAAAAAACCAACCAAAAACCAAAAAAACACCCACCTCAAAAACACACACCAGAAGCATGATCTCCTAAGCACAAATATTTCCAATGTTTCACAACATTTTGTACTTTCTTCTATCTCGTATTTTGTGCCTACAGCTCCTATTGCCTTAAATGTGAATATTGACAAGTTTAAAATATGAGGAATGCAAGATTACATTAAATGCTCTCAGAATTCATTCACTCTCTGGTGACAGTTCACATTTCTTCATATACTGACCTGTCAAGGCAATGTTGCAATGTTGCAATGTTGCAGTATCTGGACACTTACTGTAGCATATTCTTTTCATAATTTGCAAAACAAGCATTTGATCCTATTCATGTGTGGATGTTGTTGACACTGGTTGTAAATTCACATATGGATAATGCCCAGTATTTTTAAAAATAGTTAGACTATAGCATATGAGGGTTTCAGGAAAAATAGCTATCATCACAACCTGATATTATGAGAACAAGCAGCAGTTGTTACAGTAATTAATGGATTACAAAAGTGAACAAAGGAAATAGCACTCCAAATTCAGTGGAATGCCTTTAGTCCGAAAATTAGGTCATGTAGATGCTTGATAAGGCACTGAACAATCTTCTTGTCAAGACTTGACTAAATTCAGGAATGACTGAAATGATTTTTTTATAATTATTTTTATTCTCTCTATATATTTTTTTTAGGTTTCTCTGTGTCTGTATTTGATGTGACATCACGAAGCATTTACCTCATATGGCCCAAGTTTTCAGGAGCCTCTTCTTACAGAGTCACAGCTACAGCTGTGAATACTGTAGGCCATTCATTACTGGTTCATTTTAGTGATGGTACACTTAAAGGAACACTAACTTCGTTAATTCCCAATACTATTTATGCTATACAAGCAGAAGCCATAGACAAGAATGGAATTATTCTTGCAGAAACACAGATTATGCAGTCAACAGGTTAGTAAGAAAAACTTTGTTCAACCTAATTTCCATTAACATTTGGAGGACTGGGATTTTATCCTTGATGTTTCATTGTACTGGTAGGGTCCTGTTGAAGCCTTTTGCTAGTTCTCCTACTGAGTACAGTATTAGCATGAATAACTCCATTTCCTCGCTGCTTTTTTTTAATGTATATGTTTTCCTTTCCTGCCATCCCCAGCTTGCTCAGACTGCAGCTTTCCAAATCATCTACCCTTTCTTTACGAATGCAGATGTGAAGCTAAATGTATTTTCCACTACTGATGCTGATAAACAGTATTTTTGTTTCATTCACAAAAGAACTTGTAGTATATAAGTCATTGATGGATATTGAATAAGAATATGCATAAACAGAAATGCTTTTTTATTTCATCACTGAAATGTAATTGAAAAAATATTCTGTTGAAATTCTGTTTTTAAAATAGTTTAACTGGTGATTTTTAGAAATAGCCATTATTTTTCCAGTAGAATTTGTTTCTTCTAAACATAATTATTACAATAAAAATTGAAAAGTAAAAAGTAGCAGTGTTTATCCTGATAAATATAAAAAACCCACCTCCGTTGCTAGCTTAGTTATGGGAGAACAGATATTAATGATTAATGTTATGTAATTTATTTCTGATATAAATCATATGCTATATATTCTTTACTTGACTGTTATGCAAGTCTAAGGAAGTTACTTGCCTAAGGATTTCCTTCACAGAAATTTTCATGAATTGTTACTAAAGACAATTTTTTAAGAGGAAAAAAAATCATAGTGCAATAGTTTGCTCAAAGATCGCAAAAGACACACATGCAGATGTTCCATAGGCATGATCACATAGAATATATGCTACCATTTTTACAAATGCTGCAAAAGAGGATGTCTGACTATGGCTGAATAAGAAAGTACTTGGGACTAAGAAAGTGGTTGTAATGCTCAGGAGTTGTATAATACTTGCTAGGGTCTCTGAAATCCCAAATTAACTGCCTTACTATAAATAAGTTTGCCTCAAAGCATGTACTTTTGTCCCAAATACTTTTTAATTCCTTTTCTTAATTTTAGGTGGGATGCACTTTCGTTTTATCTTTTTTTCCTCTTCTAGTGAGTTTTTTGCAGCCTTGCAATTTATGGACTTGCTTTACATATGCTGATTCTAGCCTGAAAATCCTGATTACTGAACATAAATTACTTGTGGTTAAGAAATACACTCTCTGTAGTTACTTTGTCACTGCAGTACACAAGAGCTCTTTCTTAATGGCTTGCAGCATAGCATAATAGAAAAGCATTTAATTGCAGTATTTGATGTGTCATGTTATTGTATATCTGCTCTGAGCAGGGGGTTGGATAAGATGATTTCCCATGGTCCCTTCAAAACTAAATTATTTTATGTTGCTCTGACATAGAAATGCCTATTATTCAGCATCCTATTTCAGACTGCTTTGTATAAACATCCACTTCTTCTTTGTATGTATTGTTTTGTATACTGCTTTCTGTAAATATCCAGTATAGTTAATGGGCTATAGAGCAAGCCTAAAAAGAAACCTCTCATTTCAAACTAGGTTAAAAAATGGTAATTTTCAATAGTGATCTCAAGGGTACTAGAGTATTTTTATTGAGAGATGAAAGTTGGTCTAGAACATCTCAAGACTCTGTATTTTGTTGATATTCATTTAAACTTCATTTAACTCAAACTCACAGAAATTTTAGGCCGTTTGTCCTCCACTTTACCTTTGCAAAATATTCAGAGCACGTAGCATTTCATCAGGCTGATAGAGTTCCCCAATTTCAGTATGTCTATCGTTATTTCCATTTAGCTCCAGACATACCTGTTATTGACCAAGCTTACTCAAAACTTAGCAACAGTATCACAGTGGAATGGAGAGCAGTACCTGGGGCTACTAGTTATCTGCTGACTGCACAAGATGGAGATTCCTTCATTGAAACTGTAGTTACAAACTCTCCAGGCACAGTGACGGGACTGAAACCTGCCACCTTGTACAGAATCACTATCAGATCTATAAATTCAGGAGGAAAAAGCCAGCCTTCACCTTTCAGAAAAGCAAAAACAGGTGACTTTCAAATTCTTACTCTTATTTCAAACTCTTTAATGTTGTTATAATATAAAGCATTCATGCAAGCATCTTTATCCCAAACAGTATAGTCCAGACATGTACCAGTACTGAATTATTATAAACTTGTATTTCAAATTGTATTGATCACATTCTCCTTTCAGTTTTTGAGGACTAGAATTTCGCCATCTGACTTAATGACCAGGACAAGAGTCTGAATTAATGCTTTACTTTATGACAGTACTGTAAGTTAAATGTTTAATAGGAAGTTTTACTAGAATCTGTATGAATTTATGTATTTTATGTTAACAAAATCATATTTTATTTTAATGAAAGACATAACTTGAGGAAATTAAGGAAATGAACAACTAAAATTATAAAATAGTAAGACTGCGAAACTTAGAGGACAGGAAATGCAGTATCTTCTTGGTGATTTTCATTCATCTACACATTTGACCTTTCATACTTTGTGCATGAGCTACATTCATTTTACAAAACTTGTAATATCATAATGAATGCACCAAATCAGTTTTCATACTTATTCTGTCAGTCTCACATTAATTTATTTTTCTGGTTTTATTGTCACTGAATCTGTCTCTCAGAGTTTGGTGATTGTTGTTTCTGTGTATTCATTTCAAATGTGGCCCTTTCGGATGGTATTAATGAAAAAAACAAAAGCTTAATTGGTGTTCTTTCTCAACAGTCCTGGCTGCTCCAGTTCTGTCTGTTAGTTCTCCAAGTTGTGACTCCATTGCAGTGAGCTGGAGAGCTGTGTACATGGCAGCTGGATTCTCTGTGT
The DNA here is from genome assembly GCF_963210335.1 of Falco punctatus. Lineage (NCBI taxonomy): Eukaryota > Metazoa > Chordata > Aves > Falconiformes > Falconidae > Falco > Falco punctatus. Next base: position 24,302,213 of record NC_137591.1, on the reverse strand, counting down.
CCCTCATGAGATCAGATGGTTTGGGCAGAATGCTGAAAGAGAACACCACCAATACCTCCTTGATATTTAAAAATCTAGATCCAGGAACTCTCTATACTATCAAGGCGTATGCCTGGAATGTAAATGGGATTCCTGGAGATGATTTCACGTATAATCAAAGAACAAGTAAGTTTTCTTTTCTGAAACCAAGTAAGCATTTAAAAACAAACAAACAGAAAGTGTTTATGTGTGTGAGTGATTGTGTTTTGTTTTTCAAAGACACATTGGGTAGATTTTCAGATCATATAGTCTTTACCCCATCTCAAAGTTCAAGAAAACTTGGATGACATGGCTATGTTTAATGAGTAACACTGAGGCAAAGATACCATTAACTAACACTAAAGTTGTTGTTTTGCTGATTGACTGGATACCAAGCAAAAATTAATTTAAAATCAAATCTCAGAATAAGTGCAGTTTATTATAAGGGCAACTAGCATGCAGCATGATAAAAGGAAACAGTACTAATTATGATGCACAATATGATAAAAGAGAATAGGAGCAAAGCATCAAATCATTACTTCAAAGTGTTACAGAGACTAAGAAAAGAACACATCACCAATTACCACCTTAATGTCATCCAGGCCCACACTTCAGCTGGGAAGCCCTATTGCAGCCAGGACCCGGGGTCTCTTGCTAACTGGGAAAATTCCTACGTGGTACATCCACCTGTAGGCGAGACTTCTGGCCCAGTCCCAGAGCTTGCCCTCCTTTATACTCAGTGAAAAATAAAAATAGTTTACACAGCTAGCACATGTAAACTTTTAAGTTTAGGCTGAGTGATCTCATGATTCATAAGGTTCACACACGCCAGGGACATTGGCCCGAGCGTGGTGGAGTTAACCATCATAACACAGCTGCACACAATATTTATTGTCTGGATGGTCCTGCTCATATCTTGCTTGTTCACAGGGCTCAGGACAAACACGACCTGCTCATTAAAGTAGTCCTTGAGCTCCCCAAGGTTACTAAATTAAACAATTCCTAAAGACAAAGACTTTTTCATAAGCAGTAATCAATTTAATAAATTTTCACCACAACTGTACCCAGGACAGGCCTGGGTAAGGATTACACAAGCTTATTCTGATTTGAGGATTTTTCTAACTGTGAGAAGCAAATACTTAAATAAGGCAGGGAGTTTCAACAGAAAGTTTTGTGACAATGTACAACTAGAAACATTTCCTGAAAAAACTGTTACTTTAATATGAATGAGGGTAAGGTCTGCACCACAAGAATTGTATTTAGTTTGCAAGTTATGAAAAAAGAACATGTCTGTAGGCAATATGCTAAGTTGTATTTTTCTGTTCCAAACTGATTGATATACCATAGGTCCTAATGCACCAGCGGATGTTAAAGTAGCTTTTAATAGTGGCGCTTTAAGAGCTATTGTTTCTTGGATGCCAACAGAAGGAGCTCTAACTTACAGTGTGACAGCCTCCAGTGGACTCTTGAAACTGAAGTGTAACACATCTTCTGCCTCCTGCATGGTGCCATCGCTCCAGTGCGGCTCTGAATATTATGTTTCTGTCACAGCATACAATGATGCTGGAGCCAGTAAACCTACTGATGCAGTAAGCTTAAAAACTAGTATGTGTCATTGATCCTTATATAGCTTATAGCATTTTAGCATGTATTACCTTAATTTCAGATATAAATTAGTCCATTACAATTCATGAGTGGTTCTCAAACAGTTATTTCTGCTGCTGAATTTGTGCATGAACTGTGCCATATACCTTTCAATTTCAGGGATAATAGCCTAAACTTTCTTCATGTTCCTGTGAGGAAAAGCTTGCAATGGGTTATATATTGTTGGCTCAACCAGTAAGCCTGCATTTTCCTCTTACCAGAAGTACCTGTTCTAAAGTCAGTTTTCTGAGTGTAAAACTCATGTAAGGAATAACAGATCTGTCCTACTGGGTCAGGTCTGTCACAAAGAGATTGGGAGAAATCCATGAGGAAATAGCATTAAGGACTTGCCCTAGGCTGAGGACTGTTCTAGGCTTCATCTGGTGGTTAGTTAGTAAGGAGGTCAACAGCTTCATCTGGTGGTTAGTTAGTAAGGAGGTCAACAAAACCACATTCAGCTAAAGTAACACCACTAGAATAAATTAAGAGGCCATCAACCATTCTCAAGCAGCAGCTTTGTCAGGACAAAAGGTTCCTGCTTTCAGCCGCTTCACACCGCTGTCAGAGGTTATTGCTTCCTGATCTGTTAGGTCAACTGCCAGTGTACCAAAATCTAAATCATTTTTTTTACTATGTGCTGCCTTAAAGGCAAAACGTTATTTGCTTAATTATTTGATGTAACCTGCCTCATTTTGACTTCACATTGATGTGAGTTAGAGATCATCCATGTGAGCAACTCAGAGATGGATCTAACGGGATAAGCATGCCTTAAGCAAGAGACAACTTTTAAGCTGTGGGCTGTAATCTTCTCAGCCAGGATTGCTCCAGCTAGATCATGTATATTCATTCTAATAGCAGCAAGCTAAACATTTTGAACTAGACAGAAAGTAAATGTTATTTAAGCAAAAACCGTGGGGTTCACTGTTTAATGTGACATTTTGGCATGCCACCAGAAAGGAAACCTGATCAAAGGACAGCTTTATTCAGACAGCCAGTGAGTTTCATACTTTCATATAAGGGGTTTTCACATAAAGGCTTTTGGATGCCAACTGCTATTCAAGCTAGTATTCTGATTGTCATCCAGAACTACTATTTGTGAGCACAGGCTGTACCAGTTTCTTTTGAAATACTGCCTGGTGCCACTGGTTTTGTTCACAGGGGCTCCTTAAGCTCTTTTCTTTAAGACAGGAAGGTTGCATCTATTTTGTTCTGTGAGAGTCGTACTCACTTTTTTATCTAAATGTAAGGAGCATCCTCTATAGAGACAGATAAGTTGCTGTTTTCTTGAACAAGACAGAGCAACTGTTCAAGCTGAGTAGAATAATTCTATATATACATGGTTTCCCCTTATTCCCCAAAAGTGTAACTTCAATAAAAATACTACGTTTACAATTCTTTTTTTCTTTTTTAAAATGTTTTTTTTTCAGTTCCTTGTGCACCGGTAAATATATCAATTGAAGAGGGTGAACCTGGCCGCTTGTTGGTATCATGGTCTCATGTCAATTTCGGACATTATTACGTGGTTTTTGTGAAGAGTGATGATGGCTTGGAAGTGCACTGCAACACATCACGTACTCAATGCCGTTTCCAGTCAGACTGTGGCTTCACTTATTTCATCAGTATCTTTGCATATAACAAGGCAGGGCAGAGTCCTTTAGGTGATGTATTCAATTACACTACCGGTAAGTGGCAAGGAATTCTTGCAAATTCATTTTGGATCCTTTAACTGGGTTTATTATAGAGCTAGTTGGATGTTTTTATTGGAAGATAGTGACTTAAACTTCTGTTTTTATTCAGGTTTTGGGCAAAACACACATAGGTTGGCAGAGAAAAAGAACCATTTCACATTGCAGCTGAATTTGGCTTGCATAGTCAAGTGCAACAACATGCTTACAAACTTGAAAATAGTTTAACAATTCACAATCATCAGGCATGGATGTACGAATAACACACTGCTGGCATAACATTTGCATTCTAGTCCCGTTTTTTCTGTTGTGGGTTTTTTGGTTTGGGTTTGGGGTTTTTTTTCCCCTATTGCCTTAGGAAGGGTGTACCAAAATCTTAAACTTCCTCATAGAGAGTTTTCATATTTGGAAAGTGAAAAAGTAACAAAAGCTCAATGGAAAGCTGTGAAGAACATTGTTAGAGTTACTTAACATCTAGGTGCTTTGATATTTTAAATCCAGGATATACATAATTCCTATATGTCTTTGTGTTACCTATACCTTCAAATGCCCTCTCTTGATTTGGAAGGAGGGGTAGTGAGTTAGTTCTGGGCGTAAGTCTGGATGAATGAGACTGTTTGCACAGTATCAGTCACCTTTGGGTACTTAAGACGGGAAGCAGATCGGTGAACGAAACGCGGCTCTCGGGTTTCGGGCCAGCTGCCGGCCGACGCTCAGGCCGCCCGCCCTGCGCTCTGTCCCCAGCCCCGTGCTGCCCCAGCGACTTCAGGGCCGTGGTGGCCTCCAGCGACACCGTGCGGGTGACCTGGGCCCCTGTCCGGGGTGCTGAAATCTACCAAACCAGTGCGGCCGGCCGCGGCGGGCTGCGGCTCTGCAACGACACCGCCACCGCCTGCACCCTGTCGGCTCTGCAGTGCGACACCCGCTACAGCATCACGGTTTATTCCTTCAGCGAGGCCAGGGGCAGCAACACGTCCTGTGCGTCAAAGGACGTGGCAACAGGTATTACCATCATTCTTATTTTCCTTTAGCAGAAGTAATTAGTCGGGCGCTGCAGTGATTCACAGATAAAAAGCATTACTGGGGTGCTAAGTTCCTGTAACGGATAAAAATAATAAATAAATAAATAAATACCAGAAGTCTAAAACTATACTGTAAGCAGGGACCTAAAACCAAATTTGGATTGAAAGCTTCTGATAGCTCCAAGTTTTTGAAGAATCACATTTACAATTCATCTCTGAGTTTGCATGCAATATCCTTTCATTATCAGTTCTGTCACAAATTCTAAATTCTCACCAGGAGTAAACACTTCAGGATCATATACTTTTCAGAGTAGTTTGTTAGCTTTAACTGGAATTTAATTTTCATGTGTAACTTAAATAGTATGGATAAAAAATCTGTTCAAATACTGTTCACGTGAAATATTTCAGCTCCCTGCAGTCCTGAAATTAAAAGTATCTCAAAGGAGGCGCTTTCGGTAGTCAGTGTGCACTGGCAATCTAACAACGAAGCAGCTACATACATTGTCACTGCCAGAGGAGAGGCTGGACTTTGGCATTGCACGAGCTCTGGAAATTCCTGCACCCTAATTAATCTTCCCTGTGGATCTGCTTTCTCGGTTAGCGCTATAGCAAGATCACCAGCAGGACAGAGTTTACCAAGCTACAGTGTCCCTTTAGAGACAGGTATGTGGGAATTGTAAATAGTGGAAAATGTTTAACAGCTTATTATTAAAATAGTTCTGTGTCTCTTTATATTTTTTGGCTTTTTTTGTGTGTTTGTTGTTTTTAATTACAGTGTGTGCATATTATACTATCTGTTGCTGGATGTCCTCTACTTAAACGTGTGTGTCTGTGTGTGTGAGAAGGAAGGATCACTTGGCGCTTGCCTCATACTGAGAAGCCTTTGTGCAAGCAATTGTCATGTGGCACAGCTAACTAAAATATAAGAACATAATCCACTAATGTAATGCTTAACTTCCTTGTCAGCATTTTGACTTTTAACATTTCTGGGAAAGGCAATGAGGTAATGACAACAAATAGTGTGAAGAACAGATTAAAGCACATCCTACTCACCATTCCTGCTATTAATTTGCTAGCAGAGTTTTGTCCTGTACCAGTCACCCAGACAATCCCCAAGCACAGTTCAGAGGTTAACGTACACCAGGATTTATTTTTACAGGCAGTTTGGCTGCAGTCATTTTGCATTGTAGATGAAGAGGCTTTAAAGAGAGATGGACTGAGCTATATGACTTGAGGGGTAGAGATGGACCCTGACATTCTGATCACAATTTTTGGTGATTTTTAGTATCTTGGTGAATAATGATCTTATTAAAATTCTAGGGTTATAACTCACTGTTAGAGACAAATTGATCTCATTTTGTTTATTAGCTTTCCAGAATAGTCAAGTAATACTAATGTTTGCCTGAAAAGTGCACACCTTCATGCCTTTGCTCTTGCTTATGTACTATTCCAGTTGCAACCCCCCAAAATAACTTCAATTTTCCAAGTATGAAAAAGAACTGACTTCTCTATTTTTTTGTTCTTTTTAAGCTCCTTGTTGCCCTAAAGACCTGATACTAACTCAAGTGACACAGTCTGTAACAAATGTCAGCTGGTCTGTTGGGATGGGTGCACGGACATACGTAACAGCACTGGAGTCTCCAAAAGGACAGGCAAAGTGTCACACCCTTCAAAACTACTGTCTCCTGGGATGCATCGCATGCAGCACCAATTATACTGTATCTCTGAAAGCAATCAGTGAAACGGGTTTGACATCCAGTTGCACATATCAAGGATATTCTTCCAGTATGTAAATGCAATGGGGAAGAAAAAGACTCAATATACAACTTGCTTTGTGTAGTGTTCCTCTCATACAAATAGTGCAGCTGAAATTCAATACATAGTTAATACGGTTGCAGTTCCCTCTTGAATAAACGCACTTTGGATTATTTTCACATGTAATTTAAGCCCTGTTCTTATAACAGCCATCAGGTGGAAATTTAAAGATGTTTTTATTACAATGCTCCAGAATCAATTTTTAAATTTAAATTACTACAGCATAATAAACTTTTAGAGACCACAAAAAGATTCTGGGCACTCTAGAGTAGCCCTGGTGTCTCCATAGTCAGGAGAGAGCAACAGTATTCCAGCGTTTAAAACAATGGCTGAATTCCAGCTCCATAATACGAGTCTGATAGAACATTTTCTTCCCTAGCTCAGTTCAAAAATTATTTTGCCTTTCTATGAAATAATAATTTATCATTGAAATGCTGTTATCTAGTGTGATCGAAATCATATCATCTGGTTTAAAGTGCACTCTATGAATTTGTAACGTATTGTGGGTTCACAAAATTTGCTTATTAATGTTTTTTATTTTATTAGGTGCTTGCTGCCCTTCTGGAGTGAAGCTATATAGACTTGGCAATAATGGTATCAGGGTATACTGGCGAGCTTCTGATGAAACGATGAACTACAATACTGATTTACATGGCTCAAAAGGCAATTTCACCTGTACCCCTAGCTCAGGTCTAAGCCACTGTGATATCACCGAGATACCTTGTGGAGACGTCTACACAGTGGTAGTATCTCCAGTTACTGATAAGGGGATGAAGCTTACATTTTGTCCTAAAAAAATATATTCAGGTAAAATTTAAATGTCTTTGAATGATGTATTTTTTCCACGCATGTTAGATGGTTACGTTGTAATCTGAAATTATGTGAGTAAAGATGGCATGGAATGGAACTTTTCTATTCTGATGTTGAATCCAAAATAAACTTTATGGGTGCTATCTTGCACTACCTGTGACAGGAACTTCTTAGGAGCATTTTGGGACTGGGCATACTTATGTACACAGGTGCCTCTTAACTGGATCACCCATAACCTGGAGAATACAGAGAAGCTAATTTTCAGTTGGGAGGTTAGTAGTGGTTAGATACAAAAGCAAATAAATGAGGATTTTTAATTGCTTTGTTTTCTAACTTTATAGAATTTCTGGGTTTGAATAAAGAAACAAATCAAGAACTTCTACAAATCATTTCTAAGCACATTTCTGAAGTAAAAATTGTTTAAAGCGGTAGAAATTCCCTTGGGATTCCTTTCCCAGGGTGTAAATTTAATCCATTATAAAAACTACTGCTATCAGATGGGATTGCACAGTTGTATAGCATGGACTACATTCAACAGACTACTAATATTTTCTGGCTTACAACCTAACACCTAACATTTATACTTCTGTTTCATGTAATTTCAGTAACCTGTTCTGGAAGCTCTGTTGGAATGGGTAAGAGCACGCAGTACATTCATTCCAAATCCATGATGTTTGTGAAACATGTTACCATCATGTAACTCCAAATAAGGTGCAGATAATGTACATATTTGATAGTCAAGGCTTGTGTTAGTGTTTTGCACGTTTGTCTCACTGCCCATTGTAACATAAAATTAAAACCAAAAAATCTTACCTATATTGTGGCCTGTACGCCATGGTGCATTCTACACTGTCACAACATTTACTATTTATCTGATAGCACATAATAAAAAACAGGCTTATCTCCTATAGCCTTGCCATATCCCATTACAAATTAAACTACGCTGCACTTCTGATTATTTTTTTTAAGCATATATAAAAAAGCATGGCTTACCTCAATCTATACTACCTTATTTCTTCTGGGGTTTCAACAGGATAGTCTTGTGCTTTATTTGCCAATGTAAACTTGCAGCAACTTCAGCCACTGAAACAAACATTTCTCAAGGCAGTTGCTTTCCATAACTGAAAGTGTCTTAATTTCTGAATTCTGTTGTAGTGATTTATAGAGGAAAAAGCAATGCAGAACAACATATCTAGAGGAAAATGCTGGTTCAAATAAAGAGGTAAGTTATGAGTCGTAGTTCAGATTAGGATCAAACTTCCCCTGCTAAAGAGCTTTGGGATTGGAGGGATAAGCTTCACCAGTATTGTATACCCTAAATACAACTGGTCTTTTAAAATCCATCATAATTACCCCAGAAACCTCAAGTTGTTTACTCCTACTATCAATACTGATTTGTCCTCTCCTCCATTTACAATAAAACCCTATTTCACTTCATTAAGCCTCTTCTAATACCTCCTATAGTTCCCCAGAAAAGTATTAAAAATACAAACAGATCAAAATACTCTTTAGCACTCATTTGCTTTCTTCTCTGCTAGCTAAAATTGCTCATTCTCCAACAAAATGTACTGGTGTTCTGGACTATTTACTGCCCTTGTCTCAAAAGGATGGCAAGAAGTCACTGCGGACTTTTTTTTCCTCCCCAAGGCTGATCATCTCTGCTGCTGTTCTCCTACAGCTGTCCTGCATGTTAAGGTTCTTGGTAACACCATCCTCCCCAAATGCTCCTCTCAGTCTTTCTTTCCCTGAAGATGGAAAGATGACATCGGTGCTTAGCTGCATCAGTCACAGCTGCTTGAAGACTGGGAGGAGGGAAGCTGAACAGCTAGCCATATCCGAGATCTAACCCAGGACATCACACTTGGGCCCCCAACTGATGAGATAATTTTTAAAGTGCAGATGAACACTGATAAGAGATCTCCTTAGTATTGAACTGTAATTTTCCCTGTAAAGCAATCTGTTCTAAAAGCTCTTCCAAGACAGTTATGAATCAGTAGGTGTGTTCTAGACCTAATGTATCAATGAAATAGTAAAGGCTGAAAAAACAATTAAGAGTGCAATCTCACTCCTTAAAAAAAAAAAAAAAAAAAAAAAAAAAAAAAAGCAGCTGTTTAGGTGTACTCAGTTAAAAGTAGCTTCAGGCTTAATCAAGTATTCTAAGGCTATTTCATTTTAGTTTAGATTTTCAAAAAAAAGTTTCCTCCTTTACGATTTTGAGAGTGACTCATGAGGGTAAACATAATGTTCTCTTCACATCAACTGATGTGTTTTGCTTTGTGGCTAATGCAGAACTGACAGTTATTAAAATTTTAATTCCCCATTTTTCAGAAAAGGCAGAACCTTTGCTCATACTCCCCAGTGGTTTCTTTTTCAGCCAAAATAGAAAACAAACTTCTAGAGTTCTACATACACATAAAAAGTAAAACAATGACTCAAAAATACCTTACAAAGACAGTCTTAAGAAGCCTATGTATAAAGTTTACCAAAGGCAACAAGGTTTTTAACAGTACTTTCAGCTTATAGAAACAGACACCGTGCATTCTGAAGTTTCCTTCCTTCACAGAACGCAGTTGTACTGTGTATCGCAGTCACTGCTTCTGACCACTTGCACAAAATAGTCTCATGGGAATCTCACTCTTCAATATAGTGACTGTAGATGTCCCAAGAACTGCATGTTCCTTCTTAGAACATGACCTGCATTTATTCCCTGTCAAACAATTCTTTAGGAAACGTTATTTAAAACTGCCCCCGCATCACTTAATGAAAAGTTGGGTTTATTTCTCACTGAATTTGAAAAAAACAATTAAAAACGTAAAAATAAGTATTTTTCACAACTTTCTTCCTCAAGGGTTTTATTTAAGTATTTTTTCTTTGCAGTCATCATTGTCAAACACTGTCACCAAAGTCTAAGTGTCTAACCAGGTGCCTCTCAACTGGATTTTCAGAGGTTTACAGCAATCAGTTTCTTTTGGAATCAAATTTAAGCCACAGGTTTCTTCATTTCATATAAACAATTCTGGTATTTCCATGCTCTAACAGTAACTCTAATGTATTTTAAGCAATTATAAACTGTTGGTGTATTTTTTTTCTCCATTCTTCCTGGCATACAGACACAGACATCTCAGAATTGTACTACAACCTTGACAACGCTGTAGTACTATTTTTGTCAGCTCCTCTCACTTTTCATGATCAAAAGCAAGAAGTGTAACTGTAACAGAACATATTATTTGCATGTCTGTTAGGAGAAAAATACAAAAAAAAAAAAAAAGAAAAGAAAAAGAAAAAGCAAGAAGCTGAAAAGGAGTCAAGATTGCAAGAAAAACCATGTCCATTAAACTCAAAAAGTAGTTACAAGATGTAGGCAATTTACGAAAACAGGGAGGAAAAAGAACATAACCAGACAGCCAGTCCCACACCTCCTACGGTGGCTGTGTGTGCTGCAGGCATTGGTATCCAAGGATCAGATGTTGTTTAATAATAATAAACACTGTCAATATGTGAAACATCACTGGCACTGAGATGATTAAAAAATATTCAGTCAGGATTAGTTTCAGGTTCTCCCCACACTGCGGCAAATGCTTTTTTATGGGTCTCACTGACTTGTTTTAAGATCACAGGAAAGAACAACTACACGTAGTGTTAGTTTCTATATGATTTAGTAGCATGAAGCTCTGGTTTTCATGAGGCCAAAAAAGCAACTAACCAGAAAAACCCAAATAAACCCCAGAATAAAAAAACCCACCCCCCCAAACACAAACCCAGTGCTACAAACTTCTTAAGAAAAACTTGAAAATCAACAGAATTCCTGTTGAAGACCCAGGGGATGACAGCATATTGGTATGGGAAGTAAAATGAATGCTTTCAGAACAGCAGAGTAACAAATTAGGTGATTAAGAACACATAGGTTATTTCATGATAGATGCCTTCATTAATGCTTACTTAATAAAATTGCAATTAATTGAATAAAAATGTATTAGTTGCAATTACACAGATGAACACACGCAAAAAAAATTGTACATATTGCTCCAAATACAAATTATTTGTAATTGTATTTGACACAGTAGTAGTGGCTCAAAACTTAGGCTGTTTTGAGTCCAAGAAAAAAACTGGCAAAAATCCTTGAGTTGGTTTCAGATTTGACCCAAAATTGCTGAGACTTGAGACACTTCCAGCTATTGGGGAGTGTGGAGGGTGTGCGGAGATACAACTACTATATTGCAAAGCCTCAGGAGCAGTGGTTAAACACTGTTTGACCCTGCTTAATAGCTGGTGCGTATGTAAAGTTATGTGCGCTTCCCAACAGCGCAGGAAGGGCTCAAACCTCTGCCAAAGGCAGTGGAAGTCATCTCATTCTGGTTCCCCTGCAGAGACCCCGGCTATTTGTGTACCGTCTTTGCGTCAGCACAGCAACACTCAGCTGTCAATACCGCAAATATGAGCTTGTTCATGTTTCTTCATCAACATATAAATGGAGTAAACAAACTGTGGGTACACATGGCGTAGTAAGTGCCCCCCAATACAATCGGCTACATTGCCCTGCCATTCAGGCTACCTTTTCCAGTACAGGTGGATGATCACAACACCACTCCTATTGTGTTTAGAAGTTAAATACATACAAGCCCTTTCGTACTGGCCCGTTACCTGCACAGTTATGGGGCAACAGGTAGACATGAATCTCTGGGGCCAAAGCCCTGACCCTGTTTAAAACAAAAAATGCCAGTTCGCTACTTCTTAAGATCTGAAACATTCAACTGAGTAGTAGCTTCAAAAGAAAAAACTAAAAACTAAGTAGAGATGTATTTCTTAAATTAGTGTTATTAGTCCAGAGAAGTACTTCCTTTTGGAGCCACAGGGAATTTCAAAGACAGATTAGGCCTCAAAAGGAATTACTACGGACACGTGGTGTAACTGCAGCAGCTTCAGGTTCATAACGCTTGGTTTGTTGGGCTCGTACCCCACCCGCGTCCAACAGCAGCTCTCCAGCACATCCCTGGGGAAGCGCTCACACACCTCTTGCTGCAACTGGCAGAAATTTTCTTCTCGTGACCCCAAGCCAAACACCCACTGCAGCTGTACCACTGGCAGCTGCCTCGGAGGCTCCGCTGACCTCACCAGTCCTGACCACAGCTGCTGTGGATCCGTTCCTTCTGCTTTCAAGGAAGGTCATGTGAAATAAAATTGGCATCAGAAAGACAGAGGAACTGAAGAGTCCCTCTATCCAAATCCAAGAGCTGCAAGACACTGAATCCCGATGATAACTTCAGACAGGTGTCTTGGTCAGTCATTAATATTGTGCTATCCCTTACACTGCCAGCTTGAGCACATAATACGGATTAAATCCAGAAGTCAGAAAGGACTATTTATTGAAAAATAAAAGTCCCCAAATTACTGCACTCATAAGAGATACAGGCACAAGCTGGTCTTCGCACAAGCTGTATCAAAACATTCACTATCTTCATGGTAATAAGGCGGCGCTCTCCACCTTCGGGTCCAAGGTTGTTTCTCAGATATCTGGAATTTGCCTGCAAATAAACCGCTCTCTCCCTGCATTTCCCAACGGCGGGGGGGGGGGGGGAGGGAAGAATGAGCCCCGAAAGAACAACCAAGTCACTAACCCATTTTCCCTGACAGAACACTGGCATTGCAGCCTCCCTGTCCGAGAACATCATTGCTTCAGAAAATCATAGGCCGAAGGTTAAAAACACACAAGGCCAAAAGCCTTCTAGTGACAATAAGGTAAGTAAAGTTGTCCTCACTGTTTCAATAGAATCCCTGCAATCCCCTGGCAGACTGCAGACAGTTCTAACCATCTGCTAGCCAGGGTATTTCGTAAGTGACCAGTAGTTTTTCTCCTCCTCTGTTAAATGAGAGCTCAGTATTTTAGTTTTACGCTGCAATGGAATGAAGTTGAAGCTTAAGCTTTCTGTCAAACTCATACTTAAGATCAGGTAACAAAAGTGTAAACAGTATCTGAACAACCTCAGTATTGAAAGATTTCTACTACTAAGGATCATGGTGACAAAGGAAAGGCTAACAATTCAGAAATCAGTAAAATTAGGGAGGAAGAAAAAACTGAATTTGTAATCTTTTGCTTCCTTGAATCCTATGGAATGAAGCATATTGTTAGAAATTCAAGCAATGTTTGTTTTCTTCTAGAGGTTTAAAAAAACAAACAAACAATATTTAAATATGCCTACATGACCTGCATCACACAGAAGCAAAAATTGCATAAACATCAATTTATTTCTACCTTCAGGTCACTTCATGATCATGAATGAGTCACAGTTAATGTTCTCCCTATTCTGGGGCTGCTGCATTTCTCTATTAGTTTCATCTTCCTTATAAAGGTCCTTGCTACATGAAAACCCTTACTCATACCAAGTGTCACTTAGTCTGAAAATGAAACGTGGAGGAACCCAAACACTCTTCAACTGGCAAGGAACATGCAGGGAAAAGCTGACACCCAATACAAAGGAATTAATTGAGAGTTTATTCCAGATGGTTCTCCTCACTTAGTATACAAGTCATCAGAATAATCTATCAAATAGACTTGGACTTTAATGATATGATTTTTTTTTATAATGCATTTTGGTTTTTGCTTCTAACAACCTGTTTAAAAAAAATCTGCCAGATGAAATGTTCAGCACAAACTGCAAACCTTACTATTTGTAGAAAATATGACTTAAAAAAGGACACTATCAGGTAATTGTTATTTTAAATGTTTACACTTATAAAAATGCTTTGGAAGCTTGAAACGGAAATCCTTTGTAATAATTTTCTTCTTCCTACCTCCCTCTTCCTGTCTTCAATGCCTTTATTAGCCCAGGATTATCACAAATGACAAGAGTGCAGCTGCTGACTAAACACATTAAAAGACCACAAATGGGTAAATTGTGTTTTTTTAAAAAAAATATGGAAGCATGTAACCTTTTTTCTTCCAAACAAATAAAAAGCATAGATGGCTACGGTTCTCATCTGTCAACCTTTACAGTGTCCGCTTGAGGTAGCCTTTCTAAAGATTTCCTAAACAAGCCCCAACATAATCTAAATCTTTGCATCAAAACCACTATCTCCTTGAAAGTCCACTCTCAACACCAGTGGTGATCAACAACATAACACATTTTAAAAGCTTTTGAAAAACAGCAGGTACAGTGGACATAAATGTTAATTCTAAATCTCCAGCCCTCAATGTACATTGTATGCACATAAATATCTCTGCTATAATACACACTCAAGATCCATCCCTAAAAGCCATACCATTATGTAAAGCACAGCCATGCTAACTTCAGGATACAAACCATAATTCCACGTCTACAAAATGAAAGTAGAATTAGTGGCAGTTTATTGCCTCATACAAATTTAACCAACATGGCAACCATGCCAAAGGAATTAAAACATTTTCAGGACATATGTACAGACTGTACATTTCAGAAACATCTGAACAATAAAAATGCAAGAACAATCTCTGCATTACGAATTAAACTAAACAAATGGTTTGAAACCGTCAATGCATTGAATGGGTTTACAAAGGCACTTCCCTACCCAAAATAGGAAATGACAATCTGCAGCCTAGAGGGAGGTTGGAGAAGAGTGCTCATCAACTACTGCACAATCTCAACTTTAAGAAAAAATAAGCAGGATTTAATCAAACATTTATAGGATTCAATGTGATCCACTTCTGAAAGAGTTCACACAGTCTCATCTTTGTTTTTATGTTGCTTTTCTTGGCTCTCTCGTTCCGTGCTTTGGCTCCTTCGACGATCGTGTCTGTCTGAATGGTCCTTGCTATCACTGTGATCATGTTTGTGGGAACGTTCTTTGCTTCTGCTACGCTTTCTAGATTTTTCTTTGCTGGGACTCTGGTCTCGTTTTCTGGACTTCTCAACACTATCTGTTCTTCCTCTGCTTCTGCTTCTACTTCGTTTATTCGACTTCTCTTTACTTTCATTTTTATGCTTACTCGATTTCTCTTTGCTCCTGCTTCTGCTGCGCTTACCTGTGTTCTTACTTCGGCTCCTACTCCTATGCTTTCTTTCCCGGCTTCGACTTCTACTATGTTTTCTCTCTTTTTTGGAATCCCTCTTGTCATCCCGGTGTTTCTTGTCATCTTTGTCATCTTTGTGTCTCCTCTCTTCCGTATCACCCTTACTCTTCCTTTCTTTTGACCTTTCTCTGGATCGATCTTTTTCCCTCTCACTACCTCTTTCCTTATCATAATCCCTCTCTTTTTTCCGGCTCCTTTCATTTTCTTTCTCTCGCTCCCTATCCCTGTCTCTCCTATCTCCTTTCCTGTCACGACTTCGACTACGGCTTCTGTATCTGTCCCTGCTTCTGCTTCGCCTCCGTTCGAGTGTGCGATCAGTACTCCGAGATCGCCGCCTTTCTTTTTCTCTCTCCTTAGCTTCACGTTCTAACCTCTGCCGTTCTCTCTCTCTTTCTAGTTCTCTATCAAAACTAGATGATCCATGGCCTTCCCGATGATGACTTCTGCTTCTGGATCTTCTGGGAGACCTCCTGGGACTGATGGATCGTCTTGGAGACCTTTTGAAATAAAAAATATTCAATAAGAAACACAATCTTTTAAAGTTAAGGGACTTTCTTTGCTTTCCAGTTTACACTTTAGGTGCACAGTCTATATATAATCTTAAATACCAAATATAATCTGATTATTTTAATCCATTAGCAACCACAAACGTTTTGCCTATTGCCTTAAAACGAATCTCAGTAAGAAAACAACATGTTACTGGTACTAAGTAGTTCCAACATTTTAACATTCATTTTCAAAACAACACGCATATGACCTTGAACGTCTACGTTCTGCATGCCGGTCTATTTCTTCCATTCCCTCCTTGCCATCTTTCTTGATTTTTCTGGGTCTGCTTTTAATTTGTTGGTCAATGGTTTTCTGGACTGGCACAGGAATTCTTGGAAACAACGTTGAAAACCATTCAAGCTTAGTGAGGAAGGAACGAAGCATCTCCCCGATGGTCATAACGCAACCCCCACCTGCCTTCACATCCAGGTCCTACAAAATACAAGCAAAAAATATCCTGATGGTCAAAAATGTTCGTTACTGATTTAAAAAAAAAAATGCTGCTACAATACTGCCCTCTTGAAGTCTCATGATTATGAAAGTTTACTTGTCTCATATTCTAATACATTTCCTTAGAAAAATTCAAACTCTGCACCCTTTGGATTTGGCAGTACGTTACAGATAGGGAATGGGACTTAATATATATGCATGCAGGCACATACTAATCCTGCAGCCATCTGGATGGTAAGGGACTGTCGATGAAGAGATTAACGCAAAATCCCCTTACACAGTCTGGTTATATGGTATGATCTTGCATTTTATTTAAACGCCACAAGTTGAGAAGTCCTCTCAAACTACATTTAATACTCCATTTTGTGGATGTACAACTGCATACCATCATACCCAACCCTGTGGCCTAAATCATTTAAGAACTACATCATTGCCTATCTGAAAATGATCATAGGAAAACCTCTAGTACAAATGGCATCCTAACAGAATTGGAAGCAATAGCAAACCAACTGCCATGAAGCAGTGAGGTTTCTAATTTAGAAATATGTAAAAAAATAAATAAATGAACAAATAATTGGAAACGCATAATCCATGATGACCATTGTCTCTGAAAAGGGTCATTACCGCATGAAGGCCTTCTTGCTATGCCCTCTCACAGCTCAGGACATGTTAGTCAGCTATTGTCAGTCCCAAACCTATAGTGCAAGCACACAAGGAAAGTGAGATTTGTTATCTAAACAGGAAGAGAAAATCTAAATGTAAAACTGCTTGCACTCACACACATTTAAGTGTTCAGATATACAGTTTTTCCAAATATAATTCGCTGCAGAGATCTAAAGAAGAAAAAAAGGAGTTAAACGTAGCACCTGGAGAGTACGTACAGTTGAACAAAATAAACATAAGAAACATTTTTATAATTAACCCTGTGTCTTGGGAAGTTTTTCACAGCAGCATGACAAAGGATGAACTGCTTCCCCATATTTAAGAACTGGAGAAAACCAAAAATTCCTGTAGGTTTAAGTAATTCCATATATATATAAATTTGCTTTGTCCTATTGAGCTTGACCAGGACTAGGGAAGAAACTCAAGACAAGCAGCCCCACGCACTTTTTCCTACATAACACAAAGCTACTGAAAGTGACTGGGAAAGAAACACTAATGCCAAAAATATATTGGGAGTTTTTAAACAACAACAAATATATGCTGATAACCAATATCTGCATGGACTGAAATGTAAAAACTGAAAAAGGTGCTTTGAATAATGAACCAGTTAAGACCTGCACAATGAATCGCACTTGTGATGGCTTTATTGTCCTGGAAATCAAGTTGTTTGTGGGACCCTGCGAATGAAGCCACCCCAATCCTCCTCATAAGTTACAATGCAACATTGCAGAGAAGAGTTCACATTAACTAGCACCACCTGAGGGAGAAGGAGGATACCACAGCAATGCAATCAAGATTTAAACGTGGTTTGATTTTTGTTACAAACATACAATAACACAGGTTTACCTGAAATAAAGCTGTTCCCTTTGCACAGTGTCTTTGATACTTAGCATGAAATAAGCTGTTTAAAATAAATACACTGCATTGCAGTCAGATACATGCATAATTAACACTATTTTTAATACGAGTATTTGGACATCATTTGCAATCACAACATTTGAAATTTCTTGAAGTAAATGCCTAATGTCACACTGAAGAGGGCAACTGATCATTCCTGTTCCATTCTTAAATCTTGAATGTAATTTAAAACCTGCTCAATAAATACAAATTGCAACAGCACATAGCAGACTGCACAGTCAACTTCATAGACCGAGAAACCGCACCCACCAACTCCTACTCCACTTCTCCAGACAGTAAATCAGGGCTATGGTACCAGAGGTATTCTCCTTCTTTACTGTTCTTCAGTTAACAACCTGTGTTTCTTTTTTTGCCCCGTTAGCAAAGATATTAAGGTTACCAGACACAATACCAACTTATGCAATAATTAGGCTGTTTGTTTCTCCTCTGAAGAGATCCTGGGTTTAGTTATTCCAGGACCCGAATAATAACCACAGAGATTTTTGGTTATGTTTTTCAAGGTGAATGTTGGTTTCTACTATACACTTCCCACTCTTCTATGTAAGCACGAATTGAATTCCCCCTGTCCCAGTAATAAATGCAAAATACAAATGTAGCACTCTCAGGACTTACTATACCTTGCTTAAAAATAACTGTTTTTCTAAAAACCACACAGAAGCCACATTTACACAGCCTGCTAACTGCATTCTGATTCAATAATCCTGTTTCACACAGGTTTGTAATATTTGACACAGTAACATCCTAACCAATGGAAAATTATGTTAAGTATTTGAAACCTAAGAAAAATGACCCAGGTCCCAGCTCAGACCTGCTTTCTGCACTAATTAATGACATTTCAAGAACATAACATCGCAACATTCAAACTACAGAAAACTGTATCAAAACAATATTTAAGCCTAAAAGTAGTAACATGAAAAGAAACAAAAGAAAACAAATTATTACCCTCGCCGACATACCTCTTCATCGTCAAGAAAGGATTCAAACCAGTCCCATAGATCTGTAGGTGGCTGTGTGTACCTTAAAGTACAAAAAAAAACCCGTAAAATTTTCATACGGCTTTCTGTGTATTAGATTAGGCATTAGTTGATTATATTGACACTCACCTAATATACATAAATCCAAGAGCCCTAATATATGGAGAGTCTGTATGAGTTATAAGGCCCATCACTTGCTTACGAGTGAGTTTCAATGTAAATAGTTTGTAGAGCAGACAAAAGGCAGTAGACACAATTCCTCCAGTTCCAACACCACGTACCTTTCAAAAGAAAAAAAATGTAGGTGACAATACTGAAGTCTGAAAGACATACCCCAAATCTACAAAAGAATGATAACTAATATAGGATAAAATCTAAGTCTACAAACTGAGCTATGCAGAAAAAATAACACTACTTGCATCCACAGCTCTGGAAGCAAGGGGAATGTATCAACTCTTTGTAATAAATATAATAACATCTAGGGACTGAGCCAATATATAAACAAGTTTTAGCTATGCTTGGGATATTTATTTACCAGACAGAAAAATTTAAGGCGTCACGTACTTCTACTTACCCCTCCACACATCCCTGTCTGGCCTGCTGTTTTTCTGCTCCCTTTTTCCCATGGTTCAACATGCGTAACCTGAAAGGGGAGGTGAGGGGGAAGAAAGAGCATTACAATCACAACCTCCATAACGTTTAACTGCCTATGCAAACCTAATTTAAACAACAGATATCCTAAATCAATCTTAAATAGCTTGTCTTCTACCAAATACAAGATCAAGTTTGCTTTGCCGTTACAGCAAAGCACTTGTTTTTTTTAATTACCACATTAAGAAATTATGGCCAAAATAATGAAGTTTAAACAAAAACAAAAAAAACCCCACACCACCAAAGCAAGAACCCATGTTTATCCTATAATGCATGTACTTTCAAATACTTGATGACTAAACCCCATCATTACTATTTTCTAAGGTGACTAAACAATCACCTTTAAATAAATAAACTGTCTCTTTAACAACTTCAGTGATACCTGCTGATGTATAGCTGAAGAAGCCAAAACCTATAGCCTTATGTTCATAACTGAGCCTAACTAGAGATTTGAGTATTGCCTACAGTTAGGACACAAGATGTCTATAAAGTGTAGTATTTTAATCTAAAAAGCCAGTTTTTTCTTGTAGACTGGACTGATGATCTTCGATAAAACAGTTCCCAAGTACTAATGAGCAATGCTTGCCTAATTCAAATCTTTTGAGATGCATTTAGAGATAAGTGCATGAACACAGTTAACCAACACCATTCCTTACATTTCACAATAAGAGTCATAAACAAGCTAAGAACAATAAAACTGCCTACGCTATATTTGAAATTGTAAAATTCAGAAAAGTAAGGCCTGGCTCAAACAAGTATATTTCCTAAACACATCAACTTAAAAAAAATAAATAAAAGCAAGTCAAAAAAGCTACAACCCTGTTATATTGGATTGGGGAAAAGTCTGTGGCAAGTTATACTGTAGTTCACAAATTAAAATTCTTTAGCAATACATGAAACAAAACTGGTTATGTACACAACCACATGAAATCAAGAGATAATTTAACGGCTGGACTCATTGAACTGTTTTTTTTTACCGTTGCTGTCTTATGTAAATAAGAAACATGACAGATGCCAATAGTTAGAATTCAAATTCCACTGTAACTTCCTGTATTATTAGCATCATTATGAGAAGTTCACAAATACTACAGCAGTAACGCTGCGCATCCTTCTGATTATTTATGGTTTTGCCTCTCAGAGGAAATGAAAAGTATTTTTTCTAGTCAAAGGATCAAGTATGATACTATCACAATGTAGTTGTCAATTTTCTTAATTATGGTTATATTTATTGGCCACAACCAACATAAACATGCTGGTTTTGACAGATATCAGTAATAAAACCCAAAGCTCTGAAAACAATGTTTATTTCAGAAGAAAGTATTTGAAGTTTTGATCCTACAAAGACTGCTGTATTTGCTTAACTTGTTGGAAGCATACAGATTAAATGAAGTTGAGGACATGCACACAGTGCTAAAGATCAGGGATAAAGAAAGAGGAAGTCATCCACTCTGCAAATACAGAACTGAAACAGGAGACCAATGCTACAAGTGAATTAATTCAAATATCTAGACAGAGTCCCTGTCTTCAGAGATGGTCCCTACCGCTAGCTGCCTGTATCACTCAAGATCATCTTTCCTGATAATCCAGCACCCAGAATTGTTAATTTTTTAATTAGCCACTGGTTTTGGTTCCCAACAAAGACAAAAATATTCAAAAATCCCTGGTTTAGTGGATATTGCACTCTCGCACTCAAAAAAAAGCAGCCAGCAATCTTTCAGGAATTTAAAAACACTAACAGAATTTAAATTTTCTGCCTATCAATGAAGTACCTTAACCATCAGCTTATCTTCTCCCTCACATCTATTACTCATGAGTAACTAAGGGGCTGAGTTTTCTCTTTATTTAGTGTGCAGTTTTGAGTCAGGGTTTGAACTGTCAAGTTCAGTAGGCAAACTTTATGTACATTAGATTAATAAGCAGATATTTAATGGTATGTCAAAATTCCTCCCCAATTTAAGATTAAGCCACATATGGAATGAAACACAGACAAGCAAACTATTTGGCCTACTGCAGCTGAGCTCTACCAATACCAAGAAGATGAATCCCGTCAAGTATTTTTACTACATCTGAAAGGGTCCATGTAAAATACAGTAAGCTCTCAAAATTTTCTTAAAATATGCTTCTTTTATAAATTTTTCAGCTCTCACCATCACTTGGAAAAATAAACATTGCTGCTTTCCCTACTGACAGTCAGAACGAATTATTTCTCTCTCATACACAGTAAGCAGTAAATTAACTCTAGAGAAGCTTTGTCAACAATCTATATTACTCCAAGTATTAGGAGAATTAAGTAGTCAGCTCCAAATGACAGAGCACAAGCAGACAAGTGCTGTCATTAAGAGGAAAAACGGTAGCACTGTTTTCATAAGGAAGTGCAAGCAATGCCAAAAAATTCAAAATACTTCCCTGGAGTTACTTCTTACAGTTGTAGTGCCTTAAGTACCTTGAATTGCCCAGGTTAAATAAGACAAAAAAAGTTGTGTTTGTTTTTTTTATTATTATTTCAAAGTGCATTGAAACCCACTGACACAGTAACATTATCAAACAAAATAGATTCACCTGAGAAAAATATCTCAGTAAGCACCAAAGTACAGCTGACTGAAGACAGCAGGCTGAATTATCTAAGTTTTGCTCTCATGATCGGAACAAAGAATGTGGCTGTGTTGATGAGCATTAATTATGCATACCTCTACCTGGGAGACTGGCTTGATGGAAGCCTCGCTGCAAAACTGATTCAATCCTGCTAACAAAACAAGAACTGAGACATGGGTGCACTAATACAGTTCAGTTATCTCCCCAGCACGTCCTACCTAAAGCCAAGAGAAGCGCTAAAATGAACTAGCTTTTTATTGGGCCTGGAGGAGGGGGATCCTAACCTCTAACTGAGGAAGAAGACCACGTGCAGCCAACCTCCTGCTGAAACCACCTACAGTCAGCACTGTACCTTCTGCGCAGTTACACGGCGTGGCAACTGCTAGGCAGCGGGGCCTGCTTGTCTCTAGAAGCGGCATGCAGATCGGGTCCCCTCCCCACTCTCTCCGACTGCGAGCGCAGTCCTTAGACGGCCATTTCATCCCCACTGCCCTGGCTCACGCTGCCCACTTAAGAACTGACTTACAGCTCCGTAATTCCAAACGAGACGCGACACGCGCCTCTTTCATAAAAGAGAGAAGGCAGCACCTTCGATTCCCCCGAATAAGCGTTAAAAAAAAAGAAAAAAAAAAAAAGAGATCTGCTCCCATCCCTTACCGCAAGATAAGGGGCAGGAAAGCAAGAGAGAAAATCCGCAGGCCGCAACCAAAGCCTCGCCCCTCCACCAGCCCCAGCCGCGGGGAGGCCCAGGCCAGGCGCCAGCACAGCCCCGAGGAGTCCGCGGCGCCCAGGGCGCGGCCCGCGGGCTCACCTTGAAGTAGATCTCGTCCACCACTTCATGGTAAGTCTTAAGCTCATAGAGCTGCACCTTGAAGTAGGGCGACGAGAGGATGTTGGTGAGGATCATGGGATTCAGGTTCATGGTCTTCTCGTTGCCCCAGAGCGGCAGCACGTTGCCCTGCTTGCCTGAGGCCGCCGGCTTAGGGGCTCCGCTCTGCAGCTGCTGCTGGGCCGGCGGGACGGCGCCAGGCTGGTGCTGGGCCGCCTGCTGCCCCTGGCAGTTCCCGGCGCCGACGACGGGGCTGTTGTTGGCCATGGCGGCTCAGGGCCCGGAGCGGGGCGGCGGCACACGGCCTGCGAGGCGGACGAGCGGCCGCGCCACACCAGAGCGCGGGCTGCCGGGCCGGGCGCTGCCTCCGCCGACTGCTGACAAGATGGCGGACTCTGCGGAAGTGACGGCTTCGCCTTCCGGGGCCGAGCCGGCCAATCCCCGCGGGGGAGCGCGGCGGCGCGCGGCGGGGCCGGGGGGAAGGGGAAGAGGAGGCCGCGCGCTCCCTCCCCCCCCGGCCCAGGCCGAGCCGCTGCCCGCCCCGCGCCGTTCGGGGCCGCCCGCAGTAGCGCTGGCCCTCGGCCCGGGCCCGCTCGGCCGCGGGGCTGCCCCCAGCCAGGCGGCGCCTGACGGCTAAGCCGCGGGCCACGCGGCGGGGAGAGCCCGGCCGGGGAACGCGAGGGGAGCCGGCGGCGGGCCGGGGGGCAGCCGCGGCCACCACCGTGACGCGCCGCCCTAAGCCAGGCACTCGGCACGGCCACCCCTGCCGTGGGGAACGCCGCCAGGGCGCCGCAGGAACGCGGAAGCGAGACCCGGCCGCCCGCCGCTGCCTCCACGTTAACGGAGAAGCCAAGAAATAACGACGGGGTCGCTCAGTACGCGGGGATCTCGGGGGAAGAACGTGTGTTGCGGGCTGCAGGGTCGGGCCTGGTCACCTGCACCCAGGGCTGGTGACTGGGGGCCGCGGCTTGGCGAGGGTCCAGCAGCTTCTGAGAACCTGGCCATACCCCACGAGAACGGGTGCTGTCCCCTGTCCACTGCTGCTACATTCAAGCTGAACGTCCCTATGAAATTACTGATACCACGTACAGACTCGGAACAATCAGAGTTGGGTTAATGCATTTGAAAACAAACAGCTGGATTTCACACAGTAACTGTCTACATTTAAATGCTAACAGAATGAAAGAGGGGAAAAACACCTCCAGTTTTACCTGAAATATATCTGATAGATGAGTTGAACTTGAATTGTCAGATTACGTTTAATTTATTATCCAAAGGTTTCCAATTCCAGATTTTGAATTACATGCTTTCTCGCAAAAGCAAAAATGACCCTAGCTGTGTACTTTGGTGTC
This sequence comes from Falco punctatus, assembly GCF_963210335.1. Taxonomy (NCBI): domain Eukaryota; kingdom Metazoa; phylum Chordata; class Aves; order Falconiformes; family Falconidae; genus Falco; species Falco punctatus. The sequence goes on along the minus strand of NC_137591.1, from coordinate 24,278,197 downwards.
AGGCTTGAACCTGAGGTACGAAAGGGCAGCTGAATGCACAATTTAAAAGAATTGCCAAGATATTCTAAACATCAGATGATTGTCCAAAAAAATAACAATGTCCACCAAAATGGCTGTACCCCGGGCATAGGTGGACAAAGCACGTTCAGAGGCACACACAGAGAAGGGCTCCATGTTGCTCAGCACATCGGGAAAAAGGCGCAGGGGGAAGCTGATATGGAAACAGCATCCCTACATGTGTGCTATTTATTTAAAACTAGTTTCGATTTTTCAATTTAAAAATGAGATAAATACTGCTGGAGGCAACATTTGAGTATCTTAACTCTTCATTACACCTTGAAAACCTGAGAAACAGTAATTCATCTTGGTTTTTCTGGCCCTTTAACATATCTTAATAGCTTGCACTGCAGCAGAAAAGCGTTCTTATCAGGGCCTTGACAGTTAGCAGTTTCTCCAAGCTGCCCATTTTGCTATCTAGTGTCATCACTCCCCTCTTCTAGGAATAACTTCATCAGTCTCTTTTTGGCCTCCTCTTCCCATGTTCACGAAACGTCATTACTTGTCACAGGACTCTACCAACTCGATGTAGTATATACCCATTTAACAATCTCATATGAAATTAAAGAATCACAAAATTAATTCTAAAAATGTGTCCTTACAGTAGTGAAGTAATCATGTTCTGGAGACAGTTAGCTAGGGTAGTAACTTTTATTTGAAGTTCAGTGTTTTTTTTGTTGTTGTTTAGGGTACCCTTGACTCTTTGAGCTCTTCCTTAATTTGTCTTGTATAACCAAGACAGCCTGTATTTCTATTGTAATTTATATTACCCAAATGGTATTTTCACACATTTATCTTGTTCTGGTGGAATAATTAGTCAATATGTTCCAAACTTCAGTGTTTTTGCTCTGTGTAAGACAACATTTTTGTACTTCTTATGCAATCCCTCTTTGGGGGTGATACTGAAACCTTTGACATAGCTGCAACCTATAAATCCATTTGCTCCAAATTAGATTTTCTTCCCTCAGGCATCCCAGCTGGTCTTAATACAGAATAAAGCCAGAGGAAAAAAAAAAATAAATCAACAAGGTGATGTTCAATTGCAAACTGCAAAGAACTGCATGTAATTATAGAAAGTGAGAGTACGGTGATCTATGTATGCAAGGGCCTAGCCTCACTTCTCATTCACACAGATTAATTCTGAATTTTCTCAAACAGGCCTAATCTGTTAGTCAAAGCTGAGGAGAAAGATGCTAGTACTTAGTCACTAAACATCCTTTGAATCTGGTTTGAGAGGAATGGTTGGTAGCTCTTGAGTTACAGATTAAGCAGTACTGCTGCATGTATTTTCCAGTCAAATATCAGTGTGGACTAGTGTCTTCTGGCAGTAGTGCTACATTAATAGGCACTGCAACTTTAAAGGGAAAGTACAGGTATTACATACAGTTGTCTTACTCATCCCAGTTACTGAAGGATAAAATAAGTTTTAGCAGTTTAGGATTTCTTTGTTCATGACTTTCTACTATGAGATGCATTTATTTCAGTATAGTCATATAATTTGTCACTCTTTGCATGGTACAAAAGTAACAGGCTTCTCTAAAAATAATCTGCTTAAATTTGTTGGCATAATGTACAGAATACAACCTGAATATTCAGTTTGAAATTACAGATTGTAATGTGAAAAATACCTTTGAACTGAAGTTTCTGAGGAGCCTCATTGACTTGGGCCTCCTTTGAGCAGGGGGAGCATTAGATAACCTCTAAAGGTCCCTTCCAACATAAATTACACTACGATTCCTTGAGAGTGTTAAGTAGATATACCACTGCATAAAGGAAAAAAACCTCAAAACTTTAAACAGACTAAAGCAAAGGATATTTTTAAATGTTTTTTTCAGTGAGAGAATAATAGAAGAAATTACTTGATGTAGTGGGGAATAATCAGAAGAATTTTTCAAAACCTTTTTCTATCAAGAATAAGATCAGACACCCTGGAGTCAAAGCAGATTTTCCAACTTAAAACTGCTAATAACCCTCTCCATCTCTTTCATATTGCCAATCTTCAAAAGATTGGATCTCTAATCCAATTTAATTTCACCACCTAATATGGATCAAAAAAGATATTTCTGTGATGATATTATTTTGATAATGAAGTATTAAACATCTGATAATTCTAAAGGTTTCACAGTGGTATATTTTGGAATGAAGTCTCACAAACTATTAGGAAATTGCATGAATGCACAATGTGTAATGGATTTACTTTTACTGTGTACTGTAACTTTACTGCTGTCCTTCCCTATACCTTTTTGTGTTCTTAAGAATGTCAGACTGAATTACAAGTAGAACTTTACAGGATATCAGAATCTATACAATTTTAAGCCAGGAAGTGAAAGACTTCTATTAATAAACTTTACAATATCTCTCCAAGGTAAGAAAATACTATGCACAGTTTACAGACTGCCTAATTGAGACATAGGTACTAAATGATAGTTTAACCTTAAACAATGACTCAACGGCCAAAAAGAGCAACTGAGTTATACAACAAAGAGCCTCCAAGCTATCTTTTTTTTCATTGTACAAGGTATTAAACCCCTTATTTCAATTGCCATGTATTTTCTTTTCTAAAAAGCAAAAACCTAATTAAAAAGAAAAAGTCGATTTATTAGACTAGTCAAAGAGATTTCATGGGAACCATTCGCTATACAAACATAGTTTCTGTGCATGACCAAACCGAGTTCCGCAGGTCTTTAAATCTTGTTGGGGACAAAATCCTATAAAAATATTTGACCAGGTGTATATATACTTTAAAATAAATTTTCTATCCATGTAAAGGTTGGTAATATTATAACACTTATTTAAAACCTGTTTGCAATCCAAACTGTGATTGAACTAGCAACTCTCAGGCTGTCTTACTTGCATACACTGCTGTTAGTGCTTCGCTGTTACAACAGATGAATAACAATGGTAAAATTGTACATACAGCTCCCTATTTCTACTACTCATAAACCAAAATAAATACAAAGAAAAGCTAATTGCTATTGTATTCCAAAACCTGAAAAATAAAGCTCAAACTTCTAGAACAGAACCTTTCCAATAACTTGAAATACCTGAAAATGTCTGGGTTGCCAGTTTGCAAGGACGCTTGCATACACTTTCTAGTTAAGTAAACAACGTAGCCAACCTGCTGTTAGCTACCAATGTGCTCTCAAGGCCACATCCTGTAAAACTTGAAATGTGTAGCCAAGACTCAAGTTTAAATCATTAGTCAGGTATCAGCATATAACGGTCTAGTATCTTCTGGAAACTAAAACAGATTGAATTGTGGTCTAATGTAGTTAACAAATCTTCTTTACCCTCCCTACCACCTGAATCACCCTCCCTCTGTCCAGCTCCCGGCACAGGAGGCACACTAGCGTTTTCATGCAGCAGCCCCTTGGGATGCACAACAGCTGTGACCAGGAAGGGCCACGGAACAGCTGGAGAGAGGCTTTCCTTCCTGCTGTGCTGGGCACGCAGATGCCAGCTCTTCAAGACACAAATCTCGCCCCAGTGTGGAAAATACTTAATGAAAACTTGCAAAAGACGTCGATTCTTTTTTTTTTTTTTTTTTTGGTAGCCTCTCCCTTACTCACCCCAGCAGAGCTCTTCCACTGCCTGTCACAGCCGGTGCAACTGCGTTAGTTCCCCCTACGGAGAGTAACAGTCAGCCGCAGACACAGGAGCTGGCCCGGGTCCCACAGAACCTACAAGAAACAACACGAGGCGCAGCGAGGTGTTTTGGTGTGAACACTAAGGACACCCCTTCCTGCTCATCACCCGTTACTGCCACAGAGGGAGGCTGGCAGGGGCAGAGATACATACAACAGGTGGCCCGCTGGCTGTGCGTGTGATGCCGATCAACGGTCTGGCATTACCGAGGGTGGGAAGCCATCCTCCTGCGTTAAAAGATGTAAATAAATGTGCTGCCGCGCGGCCGCGGGGAGCTGCCGCCGGGGCGGGGGGACCCAGGGTGGCCGCTTCCCCGGGGCTCCCTCGGGCAGGGCTGGCTCGGGGGTCCTGCAGGCGCCGAGGCCGGGCCGGGGGAGGCCGCAGCCCCTTCCCTCCGGCGCCCCGCCGCGCTCTGCCCGCGGAGGGGACGCGGCGGTGGGTCAGCCTGCGGGGGAGGCGCGGGGGAGCCCGCGGGCAGCGGCGAGGAGGCGGCTGGGGCGGGCGGGCGGGCAGCGGGGCCTGAGGGAATGGCTGTCGGAGGGGCGGCCCCTGGGCGAGGGCCGGGGAAGGGCCGGGGCCCGGCTGGCGCTGTGCTGGCGCGGCGGGGCTGAGGCGGCGGCGGGCTGCCGGGTGCGGGGCCCGAGCAGGGCCGGGCGGGCAGCGGGAGGCGCGGCGTCTCCTCAGCCGGGTGCTGGTGAGGGGAGCCCAGCGGGCTCGCTTTGCCCCTGAGGCGGCGGACGGCTGGCCTGAACATTGAGCCTATTTCCTGGTTGTGTACCTATATTTGTGTTTGTAGTTACGTGTGAGAGACCGTACGGGGCGGCGCAGCTGCCGGCAGGCGTGCCCTGCTGCCGGGAGCTGGAGCTGGCGGGGGCGCCTCAGCGCCGCGGGCAGCCCCGGGCCGCCTCCCGCCCGGGCGGCCCCGCCACGCCGCGCTCGCCCTTCGGGGGGGCCCGGGCCCGAGTGGGGATGGGGCCTGTGAGCTGCTGTGCGTGCTCCGGCGTAGTGCTTGGTGAGGCGTGGGGGGGCTGGAGGTGCGCTAATGGTTCTGACGCCACGTGGCATTAATGTTGGTTTACTTAAAAATGCAGGCGCTAGTACCAAGGCTTAGCTGGTAGTGAAGTTGAAGCCTAGCAGACCACCTCCTCTTCCACAACGTAGTAATTTATCAGGTATTTCCTGCTGGTTGTTACATTGTAGAAGTTGTATTGAGCCATACATACAGAAACCTAGATACAAAATTATCTGAATTGGAAGATAAAATGAATGATAGACGTGAGACAAGACAGCAGGAACCTGAGTGAGAAATTATTTTTCTGCTCTTGTCAGAAAAGCTAAGGAAGATTAAGTATGTTGCAGTTGTGTAAACACTATGTAGGTGTGCTGGGTGAAGACTAACAGATTAAAAAAACTTGGTTTTTTATGATTGTATGTGGTTTCTAATTGTTTATAAAGAGGTTATTTACATTGCTATATGTGGGGGGAGCAGCTAGTGCCTAGTTTTGCTAATTCCTATATTTGTGTCATTCTCTGAACAGAACTGGGATTGCATCTACCCCTGCTTAATAGTGAATTGAATGCCACTGAAAACTGCAAACTCTGTAATTTGATATGTTATAAAGTACTTCAGAAAGTAAGAGTTAACTTTTTATTTTAGCATTGACAAAATATCATGGATAAGAACTTTCAAGAAGAACAGTTTACAGGAATTGCTGAATTTACACCCCCTTTGTACAAACAACGCTACCAATTCATTAAAGATTTAGTGGGGAAATACAAACCTAAGAAGGTTAGTATGTTTTGCCTTTTTATGTTACACATTTGCAGAACAGTTACCATTAGGTATCTCAGGAAGATAGGAAATGTGTAGATAACCTGCTAACCTAATTATGAAACAACAGTAGTGGAAGAACTATTGTGAAAACTAAATTGCCGTAGCAGACACTTGATGATCATGTTTTGTTTTTCAGGGTGACATATAACTAATGTTAATCGATGGGAAGAGGGAAAAATATAAAAAAAAATGCCTTAGCTTTTTTTGGCGAATAGGTGGCATTCTGGTTTTAGTTTAATGCTGAGGGTTTTGGTTCAAGCAGCTTTCATCATAGTTTGGTTTTGCTTTCTAGAGCCAATAGTTCCGTATACGATATCGGGTTTTCCTCATCATTCACATGGATGTTTTCAGATGAGAAGTGACATTAAGAGTATGGGATTATGTGATGCTAACTATCCTCCACTTTCTTCAGCTCTTGTCACCCCCTCCTGTTTTTTCCTCCCCCCACCCTCCCCATATACCAGGGCTCTTGTTTCGATACTCATTTTGAAAAGTTAAATTCTTTCAGTAATGTTGTGTAGTAATTGCTGTTTTCTAATATGCCCTCCCCCTAGCACCTCCTCCCAAAATCCGGAAAGTTGAGAAATACCTGTTTTCAGTGTTTAACTCTGAAACTGATGTTAATGTCTTAGGGAGCATGCAAAACATTGATGAGAAATGCACCAGCACTGTGCTCACATAATCATACTTCTGATAGCTAATAAAAATCTAATCTGGTCTATGATGTTGTGGAACTGTAATCGGCTTTTAAAGAGAACATACTCAGGAGTGTTGCATCGGTATTTAAAGGTTTGAATTTTCTGATTTAAGATGTAAAATGGGGTGCGGGGTGTAAACTTCCTGTTTACCTGCAGGGTAGAGGTAAACTGAATAGAAACAATTCAGGATTTTCACGTTGAGAGCAGAGCAGTGTGCTTCAACCTTGCCTTAGCCAGGGAAAGAACAGTGGGGTTTGGTTTGTGTACTCAGCTACCTCTTAAGCTTGCAGGAAAGAATATCTATTATATATTTGACTTTGTGGTCTGAATATCCCCAGCCTTCCCCACTTAAACATTAGACTTAGCCTGTAAACTTGTTTTATGCAGATGCTTTGCTGCTAACCTGGCTGCTGGTGAGCCTAATCTCTGTTTTGGATGGAGAGTGGTCTAGTGAAAAGCAGTGGTGAATGTGAAAATGGCTACAGCTCTAATACTTAAAATAATATCTTACTGTTGTTTATGTGGAAGACATTCTCTGGATTCAGTGGGATGTTCTACATGTAATTGTTTATAGCTGTAATAGTAAAAGGTTAATCCATTTAAAACATCTTGTAGGATCTTCATATATGTTTTTAAAATAATTTTCAAGTTCATGTCTGCCCTACTTGCAACTGTAAATTTTAGTTAAGATTGCAAAATGCTTTATTTTATTATTAAAAATTTATTTTGTCATAAATACGGAATTCTTATTTTATTAAAGTTTCTGAAATTACTTGGAAATATGCAGCATTTACACATTGTTTAATATCTAATTTACAGGTGGCAGATTTAGGATGTGCTGACTGCACACTTCTCTGGATGCTGAAATCCTGCAGTTGCATTGAGGTGTTAGCTGGGCTAGATATCTGTGCAAGCGTAATGAAAGAGAAAATGTAAGTTCTTGCTTTGTGTTAATTTCAGGTTTGCATTTGGCTTGGCCTAGTAACACGTTACATCATTTCTTAAAAAGAATTTCAAAATGAAGGTAAATGCGGAAGTACGAGCTTGGCAAATGAAGAGCTAGCTGTTGTGAATCAGTTAAGTTGCACCTGTGTCTGTGGGCTACTGGGCTGTGGATGCCCTTAACTTCACCTAATGTAGCAAAGGTCTGAGTCATGGAATGGCCCTGAAAGCGTGTACATCTAAGAAATACACTGTTTGTAAAGGTACTAATACATTGTATTAATAATATCTGTTTATGGAAATACATGACGTTGCTGTGGTATGCAAATCTGATCTTTTTGAATTGCACATGTAACTCTTTTTAGTCACCAGGGTGGGGACTTCATGCTTGCTAACATTTTTTAAATGGGAAGCTTAGCTCAATGTTTTGTGTTTCGCTTAGAAGGCTCTAAAATAAATAGTTTATGTGACTTTTGAAGCATGGGCCAGACTGGTGAGGAACACCCAACATTTCTGTCTTAGAAGCTGATTATTGTGGTTTCAATGAGTATGTAGGATCTAGATGCTGACGTTATGACTTGTGCTTTCTCAAGAATAAATAAAAGTAGCCTTTTATTATATTTAATGCTTATCATGTGCTTTGTCTGATGCGGTATTTCAGAATGAAATTTGAACATATCTTTTAGTTCTCAGTGTATTTTATTTGGAAAAAATAGGTTAATATGCTTGCCTAATAACTTCCCCAAGACCCTTGCAAAGTGTGTGTAAGCTAGAATTACTATGTGTCTAGACTTGAGCTACTATCTGAATTTACAAGCAGCTTTCCAAGTGGCTTGAGAGTATAGTGGAATATTTTGTAAATATGAAAGACAACTGCTGGATTAATTCCTCTGCTTTTTCTGTCCTATTGTAGATAGTCATAACAGTGTTTGTATTGGAAATTATTTTTTTTATCCCTGTAAAATAGTTACCTTGTAAATCTCAAAAAGGTTAACTCTGTAGGGTGTTAGCTAGTTCAGTTGCATGCACAATTTGTTCTGTCCTAAGGTCCTTTCTATAACATAATTTTTTAAATACTTTTGTAGGCATAGGTTGTCTCCTCTTCCCGCTGATTATTTGAAACCATCTGAAAGATCCCTAACTGTTACCTTGCATCATGGTTCAGTTGCCCAGAAAGATCCTTGCATGCTTGGTTTTGACTTGGTAACGTGTATTGAACTGTGAGTATTAGGCCAATGTACTACACTTCTCTAAGTTCGTTAGGGTTCGGTTTGGAATTATGTCCATACTTTAAATAGACTGGAGGAAACTGTTCAAGCAGAAGAAAGTGGCATGTAAATTGTGCTTGAATTAACCATACTAAGAAATTAAAGGCTTGCTAGCTTATGGTGGAAAAAGGATATTGATGAAAAAGTACAAAATGCAGTAAGAGATTTTCTCAGACAAAATCTCTAAGCTGCTACTCAACTACAGTGCCAGGGCTAATATTGCAGAGCTAGGCTTAAATTTACAGAGTACAGGCACAGGTTTGGTTTGGGTATTTTTTTACTGGTTAAGAAGATTAAAACGCAGAAACATTTTTTTAAAGACATACATAAACTTATCCTTTACAGAATAGAGCACCTGGAAGAACCAGAACTAAAGAAGTTCCCTGAAGTGGTGTTTGGTTTCATGGCTCCAAGCATAGTTGTGATCAGTACTCCAAATTCTGAGTTTAACAGTTTGCTTCCAGGAGTGATGTTATTCAGGCATCCAGACCACAAATTTGAATGGAACCAAGTGCAGTTTCAAAGCTGGTAAGCTTACTGAGCGTCGTATGCAGGCAGCTTGGAGTGTTCAGTAATGTGTGAAAGGAACAGCTATATATTTTCAGAATGGCTTGTGTATGTGGTTTGGTGTCAGTGGAGTTCCACACCTACTGATCTGGTAAAAATTTCTTTGCTGTTATCAATAGTTAAGCGTGCTCCGTGGATTTTGCGTGTTGTGAAGGTTGTTAGGTTAGCTTGCTTTTACTGTAACTGCTCTGCAAAAAATATTTAAAACTTTTTATATATCTTTATTAGCATTAATGCATTTGAAGTGTAAGATATTAATTAACCTTTTTCACATAATAATACCCTGCCATAGAAATGCTTCACAAAAACCTAAGAAATCTGCTCACTATGTATGGTGCATCATCAAAGCATTCAATTAGTCCAGACCTCTCTGTAAGGGTATGCAAGCAGATTTATCAAATAATCAGAGTAGCAGAACATGTTGAAAAAGGGGTAGTTTAATGGATCATGGCACAATGAAAGATTTTATGCAGAACATATGTACATGACAGAAGGTTGCATGAGATGTATCTTACTCTAATACCAGTAGATCTAATAAAAACAAAAGGGAGAGTGGGATGTATATCCTGTGATAACAGTCAACTGTCAGGCAGTTGTGGAAGAAAATACATGGCACAGTAAAGGATGCCATGCCTCAATAGCCAACTCTTGGTCAGAAACTGAATCTTGGAAAACTTGCCCCTTGAATTAGGTTGTTTCTGCCATAGAGTTTAAAGTATGCAGTGATTTTTGAGTATATAGTTTTGAAAAGCTTGGAGCATTTATTTTTTCCTACGTAATGATACTAAAACCAGCCTGCATTATTGAGCATGAATACCTTAGACACCATTTATATGACTTAAAGTAAATTTAGATTCTGCTTTTGGATAGAAGTGAATTAAAAATATTTATATCGCTGACAGAGTGATATTTTTTGGAGCTGCAAACATGAGAGAGGAGAAGGTCTTTACATTTGTGTTGTGAAATATAAATACTGTGATATTCTCTAAAATACATGAGATATTAATTTAGTTTACTACTGCTTCATGGAGAATGTTGCAGGTAAGTAGTGCCATGTTAGTTCCCTGCCCCATCACTTCTTTCACCTTTAACCTTGGTGAGGTAGATTTTATACATTTACAACAAACCTCAGGGTTTTTTTTTCTAGTAACTGGTCTATTGTGGTTTTGGGGGGTGTATGTTTTTTATGGGTTCTTCTCAAAAAATTTTGCTCTCTAACATTGGTAGGTTTTAGCTCACTTTCTGTGCATTTAAGACAGTAACCAACTGTGAACATGTGTTTCAATTTTAGAGATAACAATAATGTTTGGTTGCCTAAATTACCGATACTAAATGATTCGGACTGTGGTAAGGATATGATTACAGCTCAGATTCAGCAAGTTTTGACAGTGCTTATCTTCAGGCATGTGGGTATTATTAGAGAAACTATCAGGCCTAGGGTCTTGCTTCTGTTGGAGAATGCATTTTTATCACATTAAAAGATGAATATTTAGTATGATTGGGATAATTTGCCTTTCTTAGGGCTCTAGAGACTGCTAAACATTATGGTTACTCGGTGGAATTTACTGGTGTAGGGCACCCGCCAACAGGAATGGAGAATGTTGGGTTTTGTACCCAAATAGGTGTGTTTCTTAGAAAATATCCTCAAACCAGTGAATCTACTCAATCTGAGAAACCCACTCAAGCAGTTTACAAAACGGTAAGTACTATTTTCTTCCTTTAGAAGGACGAATAAAGAGTAAAATATTCTATGATTTTCCTGTGTAGGCGTTTTTACTGTGGTCTACCATTGCTATCCAGTCCTAGGTGTGATTAACACACACCATCAGATCAAAGGAGTCTAAGTCCATGATAAAGGCCTCTACATTTTAGATTATTTGCAGTCCCTGTTTCCAGATGACAGTTCAGAAGTAGTTTAGAATCTTTGTAGCTGTGAAACTGTCACCAGAGCCTCATGAGGAGTAATGTGAAAAGTAAGAGAATGGTTAGAAATAATTAAAGCATTGCAGGTCTACACCTTGCCTGATCTGCAAGTATAGCTTGCAGACTCAAGCCTTATTTTTTTTGAAGTTCCATTAACTTACTTAATTGCCATTGTAGTTGTAATACTTGTGACATTGTCTAGTTTTTTGTTACCTGAAAATGTTTAAACTAATAAGCAAGACAGGACTGAATCAAAAATTATGTTCTCATTTTAGAAGTTCTTTTTGACAGGCAAATGTTAAAATCTGAGCCAGTGATAATGATAAACATTGTATTTGTTCTTCTGTGTTGTAAAGGTCTTCAAAGCAGTGTATCCAAGTCTTAAAGATGAGAAGTACCTGCAGAATGCAGTGGTCAGCGAAGTTATTTTCACGGCACAAATCATTAAGCAAAGTCTGCTGAACCATTTAATGTCAGAACATGATCCTACCGAGAGAAAATCCAAATTCCGACCTTCGATGAGCTGTTTTTCAGAAGGTCTTGGAAAACTAGTTGTTGGAAAAAGCATGGAACCATTTGTTAATGGAAATGTGGTTTATATACCTCTTACAACAATCTTTTCTTTTCCCAAAGTTAAAAATCTTTGTGGTACCTTTGAGAAGTTATGCAGGCTTATTGCTGGCAAGGTCACGCTGAGCAGTGATGGTTCTACTGTGATGTTCAGTACTGAACATGAAAATTAAGAGAATTGGATCACAGATTTCTTATACAAAGTTCAGGTAAAGTAATGAAAGTATTTTCTTAGTAGCTGTCAGATGGTGTGTTCTGTATGCTAACGAGAACCATAAGATCTCTCAGTATTTACCCATCAGCACCTGTCTGATTCAGTGAATGTGACTGCTGACAAAGACTGCAGTAACTCATAAGGTTTTGAAGTAGAGTATCAGGGCTAAAAGGAAAGAATTTAATTCCTGTGAAGAAAAACTTAAAGAATTTTTGTTTGTTTTCTATTACTATATTGTAGCTATCATTACTAGATTGTTTTTGGTAATCGTTTGTTAGCTCCAAGGGTAGTTGAAGATAACACAGAACTGTGGTGTTATGCTGAATAATCTGAGTCAGACCTGGGTTTAGGACAAGTTTTTTTTTTCTTAACAAGATAAAATGTATAGATACCTTTTTCAAGATAAGCACATACTCCATATTCAGGAAAACCAAATCTTGTTCCAGATAAATTGGAATATGCCACAAACATTTATAGCTCAGTAAATCCAATACTGGGGAAGAATGCCATGATGTTGATACAATATGAGAAAAAAAAGGTAGATTTAGCCCTATTGTTTTATCCAGTTTCTTGATAACTGCTGCTTGGGGAATAACTTGCATCCTGTAACTTTCCAAAAGCTGAATTTAATTAATTTGAAACTGGTATCTTTGACTATTCTGGGGTTTTTTTGCGGGATGAAAAATAAAGTCTGTCATTGTGAATGCTAACCTGGCCCCAGTGTACAAAAAAAATGTCTGTGTTTTCACGTGCAGCTGTTGTCCAAAAAATCTTGACAGCACATTCAGCAGAAAGTAAAAGCAGAGGTGTTACAGACAGTAGAGCTTACTGGCTTGGCCAAGGTGCCTTTTGCCTAAGTAGAGCTGAATTGTAGGTGTAAATGCACAGTAAGCAAATACTAGATGACGGACTTCTAAAGACACAGATTTTGAAGGATGGACAAGACTGGCCTGTTGATACAGGATTAATGAAGCAACACACTGGAGTTAAGTTTATTTGCATACCCAAATTTTTATAACCAATAATTTTAATATCTCAACTGAGTATTTCTTTTAAGTGAAGAGATGGTTAATTAAAAGGCCTCATTTGGTGCATGTTTTGCAATGTCATTGGCAGCTTTGAATGAGCTAGTATTATCAGAACCGACTTATGTGTGAAACATGAAAGTTCAGAAGTTTCTGCAAGTAAGAAATTCTGTGTAAGGCCTGACAGTTTCTTAGAGAAGATGACTGCATTCTACTGTCTAAATTTTTGAAATTAATTTGAACTGATTAGGGTGAAAGATCAGACATAAAGGGGAGAGGCAACTGTAATTCTCTGAATTGAGAAATGGTACAGGATCTATAACAGGTTGAGCTTCAGGGAAAGAAGAATGATCTGCAGTGCTCTGTCGTACTGAATGATTAACATATGCTTAATGAGCTTTGTCTTTTGTGGGAGATTTTTCTCCTACCACAAATAGACATGGATTATTAAAATCTAATACATTTAGAATTAATTTTCAGAATTAATATAATTAAATTTCACCTTTAATCAATATTTAAAATGGTTTCTTTTTTTTTTTAGATTGTGATATGAACTTGCCATAGTTGGTATGTTACAATATACGTACAATTAAAAATTGGTAAATATTCTTTGGACAGTAATAAGCATAGCTGTTTGAGAATGGCATTGGGTTGTTATGAAAAGATACCTCTGCAGTTCACTGTACAATTTATTATAGTTAGAAAATTTTTTTGGACGACAGAACTTCTCCCTGGGTTGTTTCCTCTTGCAATGTTATATCTTTAGTGTACTTTATAGCATAATCACTTTAAAATAAGGAAAAGGGAAAAGAAGGTGGACCTGTTGGATCTGGAGTTATATTTGCCTTGAATTTTGTATTCAGGTAACATCTAATTACAGGAATGCCTCATGAACAGACAAGATTGTATATGAATACAGGCTTGTTTTTCTTCAAAACATTATACCCTTAAGGCTTCATAGCTACATTTGGAAAAAGATTTATGTGAATATTGGGTGGACAAATGTCAAGGAGCCTAAATGGTAATTAATTTTTAAGAGGTTCATGGATCCATTGTAAGAAAGTTAAATTTTTAATGATAGCTAGGGCAAATATCAATTCTTACATTCTTGCTTACGTCTTTTCCTGGGGAAAATCTTAAGTCAGACTACAGATGTTTGGCCCTACATGTTCAGTGTTCCTTGGTATGTATATGTGTACTGAAACTGAAGAAGCTGTTACATATCACATACAGAAGTACTGTTCAGAATATGTACATTTTACTGGACTGCTAGCTTTTAGTAACACAAACTGCTGGTTTGTATGTCAGGTTTCTACTGGCTGAAATCAATTTTAATTAAGGTTTTCTTTAAAGTACTGAAGTAACTGTCTTTTCGGGAGCAGTTAAACACTTTGTCAGGGTTCATTGTGCATAGCTTTTCATTATCGGGTTGGTCTTTTGATTAAACTATTACGCATATTGCGTCCCACTTGATCTTGGTCAGTTTCAAACTGCAGGTTTAATTCTGATGTCTCAAAAGAGGATGCTGAAAGGACGTTTGCGTGCATGTGGCAGTATCACTGACCAGGAGATGGCACACGTGTGTCAAAACAGATCAACCTTGGGTTGTTCAAAGGATAAAATCCAAATATTGATTTAAAAATACCCCAAAAAACCCCACCAGAACCTAACCAACAACAACAACAAACCCCAGTGCAATATCTTGCACCTAAGGGACAGCTACTGAGTGAGTTCGTAGGGATTGATTATGGTCAGAATAGAATGTTTCTGGTCAGTGTTTTGAATTAATAATAACACAAGTGAGGAAGCGGTACAAATAAATCTTAAAACGATCCCCTCCCTTATCTTAATAAATCAAAAATAACTGCCTTATTGTGAGAGCTGGAAGAGTTATCTGCCTGTCTCCCCAGAGATGTCTCGGACAAATAGATCTCACAGCTAATAAACTTCTGATGTGTTTCAGTCCAGTCTCTTGTGGATTTCCGTGGTCATAGGCTCTATTCCATGCTTGTTATCGTTATGTTGATAAATGAGGTTTGGATCATTCAGTTACAGCTGTTATGTGTAACTCGTAATGGTTAGTTGTTGGGACGTTTTTGATTTTCTGCTTAAATTCTTTTTAAACTGAGTAGAAGAAACATAGGAAGGGGCTTCTGAAATAACAGCAAAATTCTTACGCAAAAGTCCTTTGCGCTTTCTTCCCTATTCAGAAAAAAACCCAGATTTTAATGCAGTCCTGTATGCAAACAGTTCACAGGGAATGCCCCCCCCCAAAAAATGCACTGACATTAGCATACATGCAAATGAGGATATTGGGGAAGCATAAGTAGATCATAAGAGAAGGCAACTGAAAAAAACCCCAAAACCTAGTGCTGCCTTTACAAGTTTATGAACCAATTGAGTTGTGATTGGAAGGGCAGTATATACAACCCTGAACTCAGGCAAAGATTTGCTATTGTGTGCTTTCACAAAAAAAACCCAAAAACCACAACCAACCACCAACAAATTCATCCAGTAAGTTAATAATTCCTAGTCTTTAACAAGGAAGAAACAAAATTAAAATAGCCTGTCCCACAGAAATGTTAACAAATGTATTTAAAATGTGTTTGCCTTTCCCCTTCTTGTTGGCAGATCCCACTGAGGCCATACAGGCAAATAAATCAATGTGTCCCAGAAAGTTGTAGTAGTTTCTACACAACTACAACAGTAGTAAAGGCAGGAAGAGGAGCGCAGACAAGATTCAGCAGTTGGTTGGGGAAGGAGGCAGAACTACTTATTTTGCCTTGAGAATTACTGAAAATATTTTTTTCCCGTGCTAATCTTTGTCTCTATGTTGTTTTCCCATGTTAGAAGGTCCACAAAATCCACCTGAGTGTTCAATGACAACATTCAAAGTTCTGGTACCTCACATCCCAGCTTCCCTCTGTCCCTGCCCCCCCCCCCCCCCCCCCCCCCCCCAGTAGTAAAGGAAAATCTTTTCCCGTACTACAGTAATGATTTTACTTTGGTATGTTACATACAAGTCTGCAACATGGGCTCATAGCCTTATTTTCATTCATGAGATGTTTTTTCCTTCCAGATAAGAGCCATGTCTAAACAACATGTTTTCCTTACAACATGTACATCACTAAAACAGTATGAAAACACAGAACTAGAAAAAGAGAAGCACTTTAAAAAAAAATCCCCTAGTGATTGTATTTGCAGCTGCTGGTATTCAGTAAGGTGGCTATCATTATGAATTTTATCTATACACATGTGTAATTCATATTTCTGAGAGAACTCTCAACAGTGAGGTCCTTATTGTTTGCTGATGAGATTTGCATTTTATTCACTGAGAAAACTGTAGGTTCATAAAACCAGAAGAGAGATAACAACCCACAAAAGAAATTCTAGGATAGTCTGCTGAAATGTTGGAAAATTTGCCTTTCTCTTTGAACTGAAAGAGAGCTGAGATTAGTTATATATGGTACAGTTGCTTCTCTTAATCACTATACAATTAATTGATTATGGAACTGATCTGAGTGCCAAATAGTTTGTACTGTAATAAGCTGCAATTTTCACCAATCTAGACTTTATGTAAGAACAGATGCTTACTGCAGTACCAAACACTTTGTTACTTTCAGTGCATTGATGAGAAAAGAAACAGATACCCCAGGTAGTTTTGTTAGGAAAATAAGAAGGTAATTTACAAAGTTATACAAACTGTATGAAAAGTTTAAGTAGTAGTAAGTCTTTACACTCAACTGAGGATTGATTTTGTCATTTGCAAGGTGAGGAAGGACTGTACGTTGTGCCCTCTCTTTCCCCAAATACTGCTAGTTGTGGAGTCGGCTTAATAATTAAGCTACCAATATGCATATTTTAAAATTGATTTTTCATTTGTGTAAGACTGATATAGTACTTTTCCTTCCAGGAGACAGATAAATAACCATGTACTAGTACAATGAGCCATTGAACGCTTCACGGACTGGAGGTGAAGTTTAATAAGCTGCAGGGGAAAAGTTTGAAAAGCACTAGAGAAACAGAAATGGACACAAACATGCAGTTCAGTTTGTCATTTTTGCATTTAAAAAAAAAAGACATAATTGTTTAGAAACAGATTCTAAGCTGAAGACGTTAGTTTATTATGTGTCTGGGAGATTTGCATTTAAATACAGTAAAAAAAACCAAACCGAAAACCACCAACATATCCTGAACAGTTTACTTTATGAGAGTCTCCAGTATTCTTATAACACAGTTTACAAAAACAAAATTCTACATCTAAATATGAAAGTTATATTCCATTTAAAATATGCACAATTAGAGAATCATTTCATAGAGAGTTGTAACTCAAAGTCAGAATAATAAGTTACTAGTATACAGTTTTATTAAAAGCTCGTTTTCTGTGTAAACTTCTCTCCTTAAAAGATCTGCTCAGGCAAGAAAATAATTGGTTTCTGGTAAGCAAAGTACCTAGATGATCTATGGCAATTAACACAATACAAATCTGGGCTTTGGAAATTCCCTTAAGAATTACATGAGCACTTGTACAATGTTTTTTAGATGCCTGTTTTCCTCAAACGATGCCTATTTTTCCTAGTAAGCTTAAGTAAACTACCATCTAACTACTATGGTTTTAGTAGATTTGACAACAAGTGTAGCAGTGTTAAAAGAGTACTGAAAGCAACAAACTTATTTAAATGTCATATATCTTTTGGCTTGCAGTAGGATTTTTTTTGGTACAGATTAGTTATGTAACAGGAAAGGAAACTATCTTGTTCTGAGAGATAATCGCATACTAGCGGTTATATAGTTACTGTTTAAAATTCCTGGGGAAGATGGAAATGCATAATACCACACTTCTATTAACAGCAGCTCGGATGTATCTTTGTGCTAATCCTTTTACCCATTAAAACATTTCAAAAAGATTATAATTAGCAGTAGGAAATACAAGTATTGAAGTACCATAACTGAGAAATAGCTCATATCCATCATATTCAGTAACAGTACTCAAGCTTTAAAATCTGAAATTTCCTTAAAAAACACAAATAAAAATTAGTTTAATAATTCTAATACAGATTTATGGAAAACAGACTGCTTTTCTTAATTGAACCTATTTAATATGCCCTATTTATACTTACATAAAAAGAGCATCAAATGTCACTCTGAGCAGATTTTAAAGCATTCAGAGCTTTCAAAATTGGCCACACTATTTTTATTTTTATTTAATCCAAGCCTTACTGATAAATGATACAAATAATCATAAAATTAAGATCACGCGCAGTTTACAATTAAATGCAGCAGAGCCAAGCCTGAATTAGAATGGTGTCACCTAACACATCCCTTTAAGAAAGAATCCATTTTTAATTCTCAATGAAAATTTTAAGAGGTATCTTTCTTCTTTCTTGCCTTTCAGGCAAATCACTATTTGTGCAAATTTAAATAGAGTACATTTACCTTAATATAACAGTGGACAGATAGTGAAGGAAGAAGTATTCAACAGATCTGTTGCACAGTAAGACGTTTTGAGTGCAGAGTAAGTCTACAATAAAGTGCTTCTCTTAATAAGTTATATTGATAATAGTATAGATGTTTACCTAGTTTTAAAGCTTAAGTTGCTTAGTAAATAGTTTAACCTCCCTATACGTCCTCCGTCCTGCAAGGCACATTCAAAACGTAAGCAAAGCAGTGACTGACTGTGAAGGGTTAAGCTATAATAAAAATTAATAAGTGGTAGTAAACTACTGACTAGATTTGTAAACAGTACCATCCTATTGAACCTCAAAGGTTCATGCGTTACTGAAGTGAGCTTCCATGGAAGCAGCTTCTGAAATCCAGATTTTAAAAAATCAAGCCAGCTTTCTTGATAGTACAGTACTGTGCCTTAGTATTTTGATGTGGAGTCACGCTTCTTTTGTCACTTGCATCAAATGTGGCATCTGTTTTTGTGCATTTAAGTCTCTAGACTTCATATAGCATTAACACAACTGATTAATGGCTGGTTTAGGCTATTTAGGTTTTTGGGTTTTTTTTAAATGCATTGAAATTCACCTCTACTGTTCTACCTTACAAGGAGATTATGCTCAGTTCTCTTAGGAGAAGGTTTTTGGTTTTGTTAAAACATAGCTGGGCTGTTTTGTGGGGGCCTAAATTTTGGCTTGATCCTAAATTTTGGCTTGACCAAACTAATTAGCTTCTCTAAGGCTAAAATGGCAGATAGGTTCAAATTGAGTAATTTCTTCAGGTTCATTTAAGATCAACTTTCAGAAGCGTCTTTAGAAAATTAAGTTACAAAGTACATCACTGCAAATGATCTCCTGTATAAAATACTGAAATGGGACTCACTTCATGCTTCCAAAAATGTTTCATACAACTTAAAAAGCAAGTAATTCCACTAACATCAGGTAGACCTTTCAAAAACAGTCCAAGTGCTTGCACAAGGTATACATAGCTAAATATTGCCTTCATACCACAGAAGATAAAGCTCTACCAGCAAGAGGCATTCCATTACTTTTCAAAAAAAGATCACATTGAGTTCATCTTGGCTTTCCCAACTCTTGCAACAGAGCAAACAAAACCACAATTTTCAGTGCCAGAGCTCTAGGTTCTCCTCCTGTTTGTCATTCTAGTCTAGCGTTTTATCACCACCTGCTCATATGCTCCAGATCCTGCTCTGAAAGAATGTTTGAAAGAAGTTAGTTTGATTTGGATTTAAATGGAAGCTAAACAGCAAGTACCACAGATCAGAAAGTTCACTGTTTCACAAAAAAGAACACCAACCAACCAAACCCCACCCCCAAAAAAATGCAACACCGCCCCCCCCCCCCCCTCGACTGAACAGCTCATACCAGAACAGCTAAACGTGAAGGCTAGAAAATGTGTAATTACCATGCTACTGAGTAACCTAGATTTTAATGCATTAAAGCATTTTGTGTTATATTACTTTGGAACCCAGACTCTTCAGAACCTTGGAAAGTTATAATTCTTATGGCTGACACATCAGTTCTACTTTGGAACTAACCTGCATGTTCTGTTTTAAAACCCAATAATCTATTTCTTTTATGCTGATACAGAATAGAAAGATAAAAAGACTAAGAATGTATATACAGATTAATTGCTGTGTAAGGTGTATTTTTGTTTAGTATTACCTATAGATTAGTTGTTCAGGCTACATACCTGTTGGGTAGATGATGGCTTCCAAAAGAAGTGCTTCCACCAGGGCCCACAAATAATCTTAAACCTTCTTCTAAAAAGCAAGGGAATTAACATGTGAGCTTCCTTTAATGTTGCCCTGGCTAAAACTAAGTAATTTTAAATCTACCAGTTTTGTAACTGATACTTTTAGATGCAAATGTTTTAAGTAATGAAGAACCAAACTTCACATGGTATAGGTTGGAGGAACTACCTTCACTGTAGGTTTGTCCCTGCTTTTTCCAGGCTTAAAGTAATTCTCTGGGAGTTACCCGAGTCATGCAAGGGTCTTTTCAACTTCTGGGAGACAGGATGAAGCAGAAAATGCAGTGATCATATGCACAGTCCTTGGGATTACAAGCAACAGGGACTATGAAGAGAGTGGATTTTCTTAAGACCTGTAATGTCTATCAGTTTTCCCTAAGCTTCCTTATTTATCTCCGTACCTTCTGCACTTGAGTCGAAACTGAAATCTTGACTCTGGAGTATTTTTTCAACTATATCATCAGCATCAACTCTGGTAGCATCGACCCTCTTCAGCTGTGACTCCACAGAGTCTTGCTTTACAGGGTGTCTGCAAAAATAAATACATTTAGAACTCTTAGAAGTGACATAGTAAGTTATGTTTTCCTTCTGCTAGATAAGGCTTTCAGGTTGGGTGTACCTGCAGAGTTTTTCTGATGGTGCTTCATTAACTGATGTATCAATACTAGCTTCAGCTACTTTTGGCTCAGTCTCTTCACATGGCTCTAAAATACTTCCAATTCCTGTTGAGGTGCTACCCACTGAGGCGTTTCTCCTGTGGCAGAGGTCAGACAGACTGGACGATCTAGAGTGACATGTGCTATATCCTGTTGGGAACGCGCAGGAGAGCTAGGTTAGGTATGTTCTTGGCAGCCAAGGCCATTACTTCTACTTTACCATCCTGCAAGCAGATTTTGTGTTTTGTCTTCCTATAGAGACTTCAAAAGCATTATGAACGTTTGTGTTTACACCGAGTAAGCAATTCACTTCGGGGTTTATATTCTAGCACAAGCTGTTTCCTTTTTGTTCTAAATAACTCTTGCTTCCTAACAAATGTAATGACTTGGTGTCATTACTTCCCCTTCAGCTTTTAGAGCTAAGTCTCCATTTGTAAGTTATTTGTTTTTACATGGAAGAGGTAAAAATCTCATTAAGATATGTTAATTGGAGGGAGCTAAGGGAAAAACCCATCTCACATCTGAACAGATAATTCATTGTGCTTTTAAGAGGAAAAGAAATGTTGTTCTCCCCACAATTGCAACTCCTAGGAAAAAGCTTTCAAATTAAAACAATTTTTTTGAACATATAAAGTATACTTATTTTCTACAGTCTAAAACTGTGAAAGTAAATAAACCCCAACAATTCATAACAAAATTGTTAAAGCTACCTGACAGTTTTGACTGCTGACTTGCATGGCTTGATGTTCTGGAATGTCCACATGCACCAAGTTCGTCTGGCACTGAGGCACTCTTTGATGAGACATCTGCAACATGTGCAAGTCAGATACTGTTGCTAAAGCCTGCTTTGTTATTACTTTGCCATAATCTTGATTAGGCTTAAATGTCAGATTTCCCAGAAGGATTAGGGACTTGACACTGGTTTTCTACAAACCCTTTGAAGATTCAAGTGCTGCAAAAATACTGTGTATGTTAATGAATATACGTACCTTAACAAAAAAAGTTTCTGAGTAAAGCAGAGAGTATCATTAGGTTAGAAAGATTTGCATGAAATGTAGTTCTAGATTTGTCTGTACTGTCTACATTAAAAGAGATTTGCATGCTTTCCATCATGCCATACTAGCATGGTGTGCTAGATGTTTTCTGGCTGAAAAAGTAACTGTGGTTGAGACAACTAAAGCTGTGTTTAGGATGGAAGCTAACCAGCTACCCAAGAACCTGAAGCTTGTAAGAAAACCAGCCTCCACCCCCCAAAAAAATCCCAAACCCCCAAAGTTCAACCTGTAATAAAGTGTTTTAATAGTATTTTTTGCTAATAGCCTAAATTTCAGAGTAACTACTTCAATTGTAAACAATACTTGGAACTTTTACCACTCAAAATTTACTCAGTTAAGTGTATCCCTAGAATTTATAAGTAGAAAACAAAGGGCCAAATTAAATGCTCAGTTTGAATACAAATCCAAAGCAAATCAAGAAATGTGTCACACAGAAACGGAAGTTTTCAAATATTTAAAAGAAGGCAGGTTATCAATCCAATTCCTGTTCTTTCTGTTAATTACATCAACTCTTACAAAAGTAGAAAAGAGATTCCACTGAAGTTATCTAGGAGAGCATGTCTCAACAAATAATCAAAGAAGGTCCCTTGTGGGCCAACTGTCAGCATCCCTGTAAAATTTGAAGTATTTCATACATCTGGTTGAAGCTATGAAGCCTGTTACAAAAGAGCAGAGAGATTAAGAGTATTTTATACCTGCTATGCCCAGGTGTACTACTGTGAAGTTTTCTCCACCTTTCCTATCTTCATGCAAAGATTCTGATTCTCCAGCAATTGCTATAGACATTGCTGTGGAAGGAGGCCTGTAAGAAAAAGGTGGTTGAGATTTGCTGCACTTCTGCTGCTGTAATCCCCAACCGATCAGCACAGGTTTTTTTCTTTTCAAGTAAGTTGGCATATTTCATACTGTGCTTCAGGTTAATAGGCTTGTAAATTTTTTGCTGAAAACACACTGCCTAGCCCCCTGTTAAAAAGAAGAAAAGTTTTCTTGCTGATCTTAAGGACATTTTAAAGAATCCATCTGCTCAGCCCTCAGCCCTTTAGGCTTCTGGGGACCCTTGGAAAAGCTTTTCCTTTTTTGATTATTTTTTGGTGGAGTGATATGTGTTTGTTTTGAAGTTCTTAATTATTTTTTTCAGTGTGTGGATCACACGATAATTTACGTGGTGAGAATATATATAATTCAGTACTTCATGGAATACATGACAAGATGGTAAGTTAAAAAACACCAACCCTACACAAGGACAGTTGGCCTACTTGGCTTGTGCACTGTGACATACTCCTGGCTTTGTTTCATCTCTGTAACAGTACATGAGGAGATTCTGGGCTGAAAGCCCTCCCACTCCTAACAAAGAAGCCTATGTTACCATCTCCGTGTATTCCCCTCTAAATTCTGCCTCCTGCAAAGTAAAAAAATAATCATGTACAACACAAATTAAATTTGGTTCAATATTAAAAAAGCTTTTAATACAGCTTAAATGCTTGTTTCATTTTATATCAAGACCCAAAGGTATATTTTATTAAAATTAATAAATCTCTAAGTTTTTATTGCTAGTGCAAAAGAAACTAAATAGAAAACGACGAAGTGAAAGTAATCTTCTCTGGCAAGCAAATAACACTAAAATACATTTCAAGATGTTACCTGCAGGTTTTTATAATGCTTTGTTATTCCTGACTTTGGGAACAGACTGTTGGTCTGCATACAAATGGGTATTTGTTGACATTTTTTGATTTGACATATTCAATGAATTAGTCACTGTACAGTAGCATATCCCCTCATGTTACCCTTGAAAGTACAGAGAGAAAGAAAAAGCACTTCTAGAAATACAAGGTATGTGTGACTTAACTGCCCAACATACATTAGAAAGTAGGAACTGGATGCTTTCAGGGATGTCACCCCAGACCAAACATCAAGCCTTGTAGGCTTCTTCATAAAATATGTAGCCGATTCCAGATTGTGAAGTTGTTTTAAGGTTTAATTTTCCTTCTGTGAAAGACATCTGGATTAGATAAATTTTTTATTCTGTTTGTGTTGAAAGTTTACGTTCCAGGAAGTTGTTATATCATCAGTTTGGAAGATAATGCCAAGTCTGAATAATTTCAGTTCAAGATTTTTTCCTAGGGAGCCAGAAAACTATTTAGGTCCAAATTTAAACTCCTTCAGTACCAGCCAGTAAAGAACAGAAACACACTCTTTTATTAGTATACAATACTAATGATTAGTTAGTTGCCTTTGAGAAATTGTTTTATCAGTACCAGTGATATATTTGTTAATAGGTCAGACTCAAAAGTAAATGAAGAGTTGGCTAAATAACTAAGGATACAGAACAGCTTTGTCCAATCAGATTCAGGTAATACCCTCTTACTATTTATTCAGTAAGCACAAGATGAGATTTTAGTGTTCCCTTCTTATTATAGAATGTTAAAGGAAGAGAAGAGTAAGAGCCTTTAGTGGTGTGAGGGGACATTGAAAGGTTCCTGTGGTGAACCATCTGAGCTAGGCTGGTGCGGGCAACCTTCTTAGTTCTCCTCAGAAACAACGGTAAGGATACAGATGCAGCAGTAACACACAAAGCCTCTAGTTGCTAAAGAAAGCAGTTCTTCATTATCCTGATTACACCAGCCTACCTCAAACCAGCTAAAACCTACAAATCGTGAGTTGCTTCATACTTGCACCTGAGACTGAGTTAGGAGATCAGTGCTGCTTCTCTTGGAGCTGCAGCCTCATTTCACTTTAAACTCATACAAGCTTATTCTGTAGCACAAACTGAAGTCTTCCTTAAGTAAAAAAGACTGTATTTACTATCCCTCTTCATGGGATTATTCAGAGGGGCATTGATTGCACACATTAATCTGATAGAAGATGAGTTTAAATTCGGTTAACGAGAGTTTTTTCAATAAAAACCCCTAATCCGTACTGAAGGAAAAGCAGTTTAGTGTAGCAGTTTGTCAGTAAGCACTAGATCTTTACAATAGAAGATTTGATTAATCCAGCATAAGGTCTGAAAGTATAAAAGAAAGTTGAGAACAAAAGCTGAGATGGACATAACAAGGGTGAAGCTAGCAATTTTTTCCAGATTGTTTTCCTTAAGCTCGTGTTTTTCTTTTCAAGTTATATGTAATACTTGGAACTCTGCCTTAGATTGTTTTTGAAAGGGCTAACATGAGAACAAGCATGCTGTCTCAGACCAAAGGTCTGTCTAGCTTTGCATCCTGTTTCTGTCAGCAGCAAACAACAGATGCTGAGAGAATATGACACACACAGTAACGTATCTCCCGAATGTTCCCCCAGCATTTCCTCATCTTTAAGATAGGTATTTCTTGAGCCACATATGATGTTTTATACTTAGTAGCCCTCAATAGTTTTTCATTCAGGAATTAGTCTTAATTCTTTCTTGAGCTTTTAGTATTCACAATGGCTAGTAGCAAGGAGTTCCACAGCTTAATCACGTGTTGTGGGAAGAAAATACATCCTCTCATTTTGATTCCATCTCCTACTAGTTTCAGTACAACAGCGTGGTGAATGAAGTGAACTGTAAATTTGAATTAAACTAGAACTTAAGGGATCAAATTTTCTTTGAAGGCATTATTTCATCAGCCCATCTCCCAAACATCTTGTAACAAGCAGAATACAACTAAGCTGGTTGGAACCTGATCTAGACAAAATTGCCATCAACTGTTACGTAGAATTAGAAAAGCCGGACAAAAACTGAAATGCACAAACACTTTGGGCAACCCAGTCTACCAATATTCTGAATTACTGAAAAGCAGTGGCATTAAAAATCTTGGCAAGTACCGAGAAATTTTCCACACTGCATTCATGGAAGCAGATTCTATACATATCTCTAAGTCTATCCTTAAAATGAATGGCTTTCAGGGTTACAAAGTATCTCTCATAATGCAAATGACATGGGAGTTCCTTACTTCCTACTAATCAGGATAATTAAGTCATGGTTAGCAAGATAATGGTGTTCTCTGGAAATAGGAAACTTGCCAATTGCACTGTTTCAGCTTACTTATCCATGGAGCTTGGGTGTCTCATAACAAAATAGCTTATTAGTCTAGAAGGAAGGCAACAATTTCATCCTACTCGTGACGGGCTTTCCCTAGTATGCATGATTACTCCATCCTGTGGTTAGTTATGGAAGCTAACGTGCTCTAGCAAAACAATTACATTTCCTTAACTACAGGCTAGGGACAATGAGGCCACAGGATCCTGAATGTGTATTTTCCTAGCTACGTCCCCTCTCAGATGTTACCTCTTGCATCTTTTACTAAGTTGCATAATATCTTTGCTAACTAAATATCTGTAAGTGCTTTCTCTTTTGCTAAGTTATGTCAAACTTCTGGTTTGTTGTTGTTTGGGTTTTTTTTTAAGTATTTTTTTTTTAAATAATTGAGACTTGTGAATAAAAGGTGTAACAGCACATTTTCCAAACACCATTGGTCTGGTCACCCCATGCCAAGCATGTTTATATAAGCTTGCTGCAGGAACAGTTTCTCTGAAGTTATTTCTTTTTTTTTCTTTTTTTCTTTTTTTTTTAATTACAGATGTACAAGCTAGTATTCTTTACTCAAAAATAAACTAAGTATTTAGCAGCAATGAGAACTATGATACTTCTACTGGTATTTTTACCATGTTAGCCATTACTCAGCTACCATCCCATTTGTGCTTTTTCTTTCTTTTTTTTTTTTAAAAAAAAATATTATTGCCAGATTGGAGAGATTTATAAACACAAATTAGAAGTGTAATTCTGAACATGGAACGTGTGACCAAAACACTATCTCACACAGTTTTTTTTATAAACTTACATTTTAAAGCATGGGTCTCCAGACATTAGCTGCATGTTGATCAAAACCTACACATTAAGAAAACAAAAGCCACTGTAAGAAAAAAAAATGGAATCGGTCTGTGATATATCTGGTCAAGTCACTAAGTTATACTTGCCACAAACCTTACATTTAAGTAAAATAAAATGGCATCATCCCACATGCAAATAAAGACACATGCAAAAAACTGACATATTTTTTCTTAGCACACACGCAAACAACATGAAATAGCATTTAAATAACACAGCTGCATGTACAAGATTCTGAAAAGGATACGTAGATCAAGAGGAATCTCAGAATCATTAACAGTTAAGATGGCTTCAGGGGAAAAATGGAGAAACAGGAAATCTAAGAGATTAATGAGCAAACAGCATTTTTTAACATGGCGGGTGCAGAAGATGTTCTTTGCTGAAAGTGTTTAGCAAACTGTTAGCATACAGGAACTGGTTGTACTAACATCAGAGATAAAGTAAAACCACAAAAGGTAAATAACACGCTAGGCACGACAATGCGTTGAGAAGGTTTGTTAGGTGGATCGAAGCCATCAATGAAAGGTTTTCTGGACGTCTGTGACTGTCTTAAAGAAATCAGAAAGTGCATGCTTAAAAGGTATACTCAATAGTATAAGAAATTAATCCTAGTGTCTTGGTAGGAAAATATTTTTTTTTTAAATTTACTTGTAACATTCTGTATGTAATTATTTTCAGGTTTATACTGCTTATATTCAGTTTTTTAAACTCCCTGGACTCATGGGAGAAAACGTCAGGGTAGGTTTCTTGCAACAATGCTCACTGGTTGCTACATTGATTACTACCAAACAGAACAGGGAAAGTTCCAGAAGTCATGGAGGTGTTGAAGGTGGCTCATATATAGATAAGCCAGTTAAGAGATTCACTGTTAGAAAGCTGCACAGGAAGTTGCCCAGTCTTAAAGATATAATCACTACACTTATATGAATGTAATAACTTTTCTGTTGTGCTTCCCTATTCCACTTTTCAATTCCTGTTGGAATAGGAATACCTTTTGAAAGCTTTTCTTTTACAGCTATCTGGCTCCGTTTCAAGGAGTAGGACAAATTCTGGTTTTGACTGCATGGATTTTAATGATTACCTCTAAACAACACTGGTGTATTTGAATAGCTTTCCTTCTAGAAAGAGGTTCAGCAAATGTATTTTAGATTTCATTACGTTCTTAACAATACTACTTGTTCTCTGTTTTATATTATTATAAAGGAAACAAATTACTTTGAGAATGGAGTTATCTTGTCTTGTATTTTTGGTATCATAACCTTCCAGTAAACAGCGACGAGTGGTATTTCCCGATCCAGCAAACTCTGCTAGATTTAGATCTGCGAATCCCAGCTGTTACGAGAAAACAACAAAGTCAGTAATAAGCATATTACTAAATGAAGGTACTTACTACATGCGCAGTATTGAGTGCCACTCAACAGCAGTTTCTCTCAAATATGAATAAGAGCATGCCCATTAAAGGGAGTAGTCCAAGGCAAAAAGCAGAAACCAAACGTTGAGTGTCAAATTCTGCATAGTTCTATTTTCAGTTAAAAATTAAAATCTCAAGAGAGAAAAAGAACAAGGGGAGTTTTCTTTATTATTAGAAGTAAAGACATGCAGAAGGGTTTAACCAACTCTTTCAATGTACTAAACTGAAAGAAAAAAACATTCTTGGGATATAATATCATTGTATACTTATTAAACACACTGACTGAGAATTCCACCACCACTGTGTCACTATAATGCACATAATGAAATCATGGCTGTCAGAGTATTACCCTGGAGTTACTTTAAAAGGGCATAAAATGATAGGAAAGAAAAGCTAATTCATAGGCAAAGTTAGATACATCTCAATTTACCTTTGCATATGCCTTTCCTCCTTTTAACTCCTAGAAAAAAAGAAAAACAAAAGACACGCTGTTAAGCCATTAAAGATACCGATGGGGTTTTATTGACTGTTTTGGTTTTTTAGAAAAGTAAATAATAATCTTGTTTTAAAATAGCTCAACACACATTTGCTAGGCTGTACTGTTGTCATTTAGATCTTAGTATTAATAATGTCCTTGGTGCAGGCCAGCAGGAGACTGTCACCTTGTGGAGAGGTGGGAACGCGAGTGCCGGATGCCCAGGCTCTTGTGAAGCCTGGCCCCAAAGGTAGCACATGCTGCATACAAAAAATCTGGTACTTAGCATCGTTCAAGGCTTCCAAGTTTACTGCTGCTTGCTAGAGGTATCTATCAGGGGCTAACTTTATAAAGACTGATGAGCAATTCCTTTGTTGTCCTGCTGGAATAAATGTTCTTTTCAATAAGAATGTGACAACCCATGAATTAGTCAAACTAAGATAATTAATAAGATCGCTACAAAATTTTAACTAGAAGAATACCTGACGTGATTGCAGCTAAAATTTGCTTTATGAATTTTATCAGACATTTAAAAATTAAAGCGAGCAGGGAAAGAGGAGAGGAAGGAAAAAGAGCTACTTACCTTTCGTACAGACACCCTGCAAATGCAAGTATCCAGAATCCCTGTTGTGGCACTGGCACTGATTTTACACATAAATAAGAACTTTTTCTTCCAGCGGACACAGTTTGCCTGTACTACCTCCCTGTAAAAAGAGAGTATATGCTTAGTATTAGTTGTGTGTACAATCAGGACCATAAAATGCAATAAGATGGCTCAAGAACAAACACTGGCTCCACTGGTTGTAGAGTGGTCACTTCATGGAAATCTGTTCCATGGAATAATCATCCTTCATTCTTCTCTTTGTGCAGCAGGACTAGTAAGTGCTTCAAGCCTTGAACACAGTATTAGACCTACAGAAAAATTTAACAGTCATGTGTTTTTGCAAATGAATGAGGCCATAATTTCTTCAGTTTGCCTCAGGAGATCGAACCCTTCCTGAACATTAGCTACCAGGCACTGTCTTCCAGGCTGCTGGGCTTTGGAATGTGCTCAAGATACTGTCTTTGACAAGTAGTTTTTCAATACATGGAAAGGGAGCATCATACAAGCAGAACCAGATAAATATGAGGCATGAAAAAGTACAAATGAAGTTTATCTACAATAACCGGATACAAAGTAACGCACTTTGGGCAAGCAAGAGTTTCACCTACAAACCAGGAGCTTGCCATTTGAGAGCAACATAAGACAACTAATATCTGAACAGATTTGTTCATCAAAGGAGGATTACAACCGGACAGCATGGTGCAGCTGAGAACAAGGCAAAACACAGGATGCTTTCAGTTATATTAATGTCATTGTACAAGGCTTAAATGGAGCACATTATTCTTTTTCCGTGACTCTGGTTGAGTGAGAACAGACTAAAATGAACAGGTACAGAGGGAACAACTAGAAAACTCCTGTATCTGACAAGAAAAAATTACATATAATAAAATACACTCGTGATTCAAGCACTTTAGAGACTAAATAACTTTTAAGTCAAGTTAAAAGTGGTTAGGACCAAAATAGGGCATAATCAAACACCCATTTAAAACTGAAAATTACAAGGTCTCAAACCACAGAGCGAGTTTCTAGAACAGCCTTCAAAAATAAGAGAAATAGGAGCAAAAAAAAATCTTACTGTATTTGAAGACAATGTTGACCAGTTTGTCACTAATGTGGTATAAGGACTGTGATTCTGAGGGACCTGCCTCAGGGATCAAAAGCTCTTTTCTAGTCCCACGTTTCTAAACTCAGAACTTGGAACTGTGGGGAAACTGAGATAATTTCTTCTACTGCTCTACTAATTCAAGTACACTCTTCACATATTAAAGCAATATTTGTCCTTTTCTTTCTCTTCCATTTTTCCTAATGCATATATTGCTACCTACGTTTTATATTATTGTTATTGAAGATCCAGTTTGACATCTTTGACAGAGTGAGAATTCTGTGGTTCCACATAAGCTGGAGTCAGAGTTTATCACCCCTAGGGAGAAATGATGAATCGCCAGGCTCACACAGGAGCTCCAGTTTGCTGTGCTGGTGAGACTGCCAGCTACAGCGCTCACTGGCACTGTGACTTCTTCCTAGCCTAGCAATAAACTAGCCTGCTAAAAATGAGTTAGCTGAATGACCACAACAGACTAACGGATTCTGATGATAGAACACTTAGTCATATTCCAGATGTGACCTATAAGGAACAGGCACTGTACACCATGACCTTCCTTCTATCTGTTATATTTTACATTGTAAACTTTCCTGTGCTTTGAGGGGGGTGGGGGGGGGTGGGGGTGGAACACCAAACTGCCAGTACATGAGTTATTTAAATCCAAAACAGAACCAGAATTCAAAAAAGGCAAATTACAAATAGTTACATCCTCTACTGGAAACTGGTTCAGGCAAGAAGTCATCAAGTAAAATACAACCTTAAAGGGATATTTGATAACTGCCAGTATTTGCTACACTTAGAAGGCCAAGGAGTAACTATTGTAGCTCTTACATGATAGCTGCTCAACTCCCAGGTAAAGGAAATAGCCAACTAGATGTCCACTGTCAAGCAGAACAGGGCTATACAAGTGCATGGGTATCTGGGGGTTGCATATTTGCAGGTTTCATACATGGTGCTTAAAGATAACACAACTGCTGAGAACACCCTACTCTTTTTCTGCAGACAACAGTGGTCCAGCCTTACTCAAAGTAACTTAGAAATGAATCTCCAGAATTTTTCTTTTTTTCTTTTCCTAAGTAAGGTTTTGAGCTTATCCTAAAACAAAACAAAACAAAGGCCCTCTTCTCTCTTAAAACACCACCAAAAGCAGTTTTACCATAACCAGGAGAAAAGGAGAAAAACTTTTTTCATGAGCTAACTACAAATTTTTGCTTCATTATCTTACGTCATTAAATTCACTGTAGTACTGTGATCTGTCTGCCGACAGCTCTGTCAGGATAGATTGAGAGTGCCAGAAACTTATGAGATAGTACTGACGTCTTCTTGCGAGCAGCAGAAGTGACAGGCCTCCATGGGTGCTGGAAGACAAGAGGCTGGTTCATAGCCTCCATCCTGCTGGCGGCTACCCTAACGTTCAGGGGCTTGTTAGACTAGAAAGGCTGAGCAGGAAGGTGAACTTGAATGCAGATTAACCAAGTGATATGGTTGGTCAAGATTTTCTTTCACTAAAACCATCACATTTTGGCACACTGGTAGTATTCTTCCCCCAAAACCCCGCACGAATTGACACAAAACCCCTCAGAACCAGATTTTGTATCTAGTTTCAGCACAGAGTAAGAATCTCAGGTTTAACACACAATTATAATTAAAAAACCCCTCTACATTAAGAGGATAATTAAAAATGGTGTTGCCTAAACAAACTGATCGTTGTAGTGAGCTGTTTTACTGGACTTTAAAGAATTACTGAAGTTAAATTTTACCTGGAATATCTAATCAATACTAGAATGCATGCAATTATACAAACCTTTATTAAGTTTCAGAAAGCAAGAAATCTTAACAGTGCTTTGACTTAACCTCCCTTCCTGCATTCTACCTCTAGTTTCAGATCAAGGCGGATCAACTATGGCCATGAATCCACAGGGAGCCTGTATTTGCACATTACATCCAATAATATCTGCAAAACAATTCCAGCCTCAAGTGCCCTTTTGGAAACTAGAAGCAACGCAGATTTTCTGCTATTCATTATCAGGCTATAAAACAATGCTACAAGACTGAAAGTGTTCACTTGTCATTCATAAAGGTCAGAAAATCCTTTCTCGTAGCATCTGTTCATCATGCAGTTGTCATCACCCTTACCACCCTTCCCTTATACCCAGGATACCATTGGGGCTACCAATAACAGAATCACTTCTCCTTATTCATTTTGCTAAGTTCTTGTACTGTTTTTACATCTGTAACATTTCCAGTTATTAAGTAAAAAAAAAAAAGCTTTCTCCTACAAAAAAAAAGTTTCTGTAAACTCGTAAGGTCTTAATAATGTGCCAAAATCTTTGTACAATGCAGTATTACAGTTCTGCTTCTCAGAACAGTTTTCTACCTCTACAGCAAACTACAGTCAAAGCAGCGTTGCACTGTACAGTTACACAGTATCCCAGGCATCACTAACAGAGTAAGACGTAATTTAGGGAACATTAAATGTATTTTTTGCTTGTAAATACAAGATAAACGTAAGTAACATCTGATTGAGAAATGTTAAGTGTCCTTAAAACCTTTAAGGATTTTGAATGTATTTCAGTGTAGCAATACTACTGTATGTGTATGGTTGTCCAAGTAAGGAAGATGGCACAAAACCACTGTGTTTTTGGAAGACTCGGTCCACTTACATCACAGGTCAAGATTGATTCAGGCAAATAGTTCAATAAACATTAAATAGGATAGGCAGGTTTTTAAGTTGTCTTACAAACATGAAAGTAACATTTACAGTAAAAAAGCCTCAGTTTTAGATACTGATACTCTAAATCTTGTAAAAAATAAGACCAAGTAAACCCGGGAATACCCCTTCCTCTTCATAAGGACATCAAAAATGGTATCATTAGTTCCTTTCACTGGCACATAATTTTAAAAAATAAGATATTTGAAACATTTGTACACAATGTGTAAAAAAGCCCCCAACCAACTGCCCCCGTTCTACTGAACAGTTCTAATGCCATTATACAAAAAAAAAATTTACGTATTTTAATACAGGTAATTTTTTGTGTAAAGAAAAGCACCAGCAAGTTATTCCCTTCATGCTGAAATAAAAAAAAAAAAGTCAAACCAGAACATTTAACTTCAAACAGTAATTTCTAAGTTTGTAAGATTCTTAGTTCGAGCCCAAGGCCTTTAGAAAACAAACAGTTACATCGATTGGTTCCTATGGAAATGAACGCAGATAACTTTTTGGCAGCCGTGCCTGTGCTGCGGGGCACGCTGGGGAAAGCTTTCCGTTATGAGTCAGTTTCCTATGAGTCTCACAGCCACTTTACCACATGCAAAGCAAACCCAGTTGTTTTATGAATCAAAATACATCCTCGTTACTAAGATGCGTTCAAATACACACTAGGTTGTAGTCCTTTGGTGTAAGTTAATGCTGTCAGTAATACCTAACAGAGAATAAATTGAATAGACAGATATTTTAAGATAAATTGATTCCAAAGTATAGTTTATGTTACCGTCAGTTTAACAAATCGTTTTTTCTTTAGAGGCACAATTTCATATTGACTAAATTTCAAATGCTGAAGAGAATTCAGCTATAGGCAAGTCTTTTTCTGTCTCTATTTTATGCACTGTACACAACTGCCATTTAGAATGAATAAAAGTCTTGGGTTTTCTTTTCTGAGCCACAAAAGAGAAAATCAACAAGAAAACCCAACACAAAAGAAACAACAAATCCTAAGCCAGTCAACTCCTCCTCCTAATTTGTTAACAAGTTATGTGCTTTCTTTTTTTCAGGTGTTTATGACCAGCAGATTGTTCGTTCCCACATGGATAAAGGATATGAATAATGGCTGATTTCAGCAAATAGCTACAAATGCAAAAATAAATCACTTTTAAGGACCTTAAGTGTCATGGGAAAAATCTCTTCTTGCCAAATGGAAAAGCTTTAGCAGGAGAGGCTTAGAAATAAAGAAGCCAAAACTCCTTGTGGGCATTTACCAAAATACTGTGTTCCATTAATGAGAAAATTGTTTATTCATCTGAATTATTCTAGACAGCCAATTATAACATTTAGCCATCTAGGGATGATTAAATTAAATGGATTGCTTTTCTAGTACAGTTATTTTAGAATCATTGGTCACCAAAGAAACAAAAAATTGGGAGCATTTGTTTTCAGTTTTAAGATACCATTCAGTCTTTATATCAGACTGCTTTCACATGAAACTACTTCTAGAAATAACTTTTGGAATTGATTGGGTCAATACACTTCTTTAAGGAAAAGGGTGTTTGCTTAATCGTAAAGCTTTTGGACAGAACATGAGTTATTTACTCACTATAAATATCTTGAAAAAATAGCTTTTTCACTCCATGAGGTAAAGGGAATATTATTGTTATAATTATTTTTTCAAGCTGGTAGTCTGAATGAAGAATTGCTTTGGACTTTTAAGAATTGTTGAGGCCAGGTTCTTAAGAATCCAAAGCACAGTGAATAGAATGTCTTTAGAAGAGTTATATCTGAGCGAGTGCAACATTTCCAGCATTACCTGTGTTTTGCCCACTTTTTTTAGGGGAAAATAGATCATGTTAATGAGACAATGAGACAGCCTGAGAGAAGTGAGGCTGCTGCAGCTCCACTCCCCAGATCCAACCAGTAGTGAGGCTGAAGATATATTCCCGGTAAGCAAGACACATACACAGCCAGCCGCGCAGAGCGCTCACAGCCAGTACCAGCTTCATCCTCTCCCCTCTCTGCCCGAGGAGGACAGAGGTATGCTGGCAAGACCCTTACATATACATATGGCACCACCTCCTTGACAGCTAGTGCGCCTTGATCCCTGATAGCATTTACACACTGGCACCCCTGAGCTCGGTCCAGGTGCTGGCAGCACAGGTCTCTGGCTCCTGGTCCCACCCCAGCAGCTGGCACTTAATCTTGCTCATCTGTTCTCCCCTGTTGCTGGCACCAAGGTGCTCTGGCCCACGATCCCTGGCCAGTTGCTGGCACAATGGACACACAGGTCCCTGGGACCCACAGCCCCACTCCCATGGCTGGCACTTAAGTCTGCTCACCCAGGTCTCTCCTGTTGCTGGCACCGCAGACACCCAGGCCCTCTGATGCACAGCCTTGACTCCAGCTGCTGGCACTCAGGGCTCCCCACTCATACACACCGAACAGGGAGCCCTTTGCCCAGGAGAGAGCTAGATTTAGTTTAATGTAAAGTTACAATGGCCTGCACTGAACAGAAACAGGGCACAGCCAGACAAATATACTGTCCAGCAAAGTATTTACACCTAACTGGCCCCTTTATCCCCTTACCTCTCTATTTTCCCCACACTTGTTCTTCTGCAAAACACCGAAGTTCATCCCTTTCTCCACCTTTACTTCGTCCCCCAATAAGCCTCTTCCCCGGAATCTCACAACGTATCAGTGCTATGCGGCCACTCCACTCAGTCCTAAAGGCGCTTTAGTGTCAGCTCAAAGTGATGGGTTTCCTGCCTGGACCACAGGGCTGAGGCTCTCCTGGGACAGCTCTGGGAGGGGCCTGGGCAGGGTGTCCCCTCGTCCAAGTCCATCATTTCAGTTCCTCACCTGCCTCTCTGTCCCTGGGCTTGTGTAGATGGGCCTTTGAAGGGCTGATGGCTCCTGTGACAGGGCTAGGAATAGCCGGGGAAGGGTATTATTTTAGCTCGTCCACCCTCCCCACCTTTGTTTCCTGCACTCATCTGTGGGTGTGCATATGAACTTTTATCACCCAACCAAACTGCTTCCCTTGATCAACCCTTGCCTCAATAAACTTAATACAGTTAGCTCTGTCCTCCTAATATAAATACAGTGTTTAATAGACCGGAGTAACACAGAGTGATTTTTAAGGTAGGCAATAGTCTTTTAAAATGGGAACAATATTCCATAGTATATATATATAAAAATACATATTAATAGTTATATATATAAATATCTATATAACAAAAAACCCACCAAACATCCATCTTCTGCAGAATGCCAATGTCATGATCCCACCTTACAGAGCCAGGAAGTTTTAATCTGACAGTTTTATCAAACACACTTGCAGTGCCCTCAGTGGTTCAGGTAATTTACAGTAAGACTTGG
The DNA here is from genome assembly GCF_963210335.1 of Falco punctatus. NCBI lineage: Eukaryota > Metazoa > Chordata > Aves > Falconiformes > Falconidae > Falco > Falco punctatus. Next base: position 24,241,993 of record NC_137591.1, on the reverse strand, counting down.
CCTTCCCTAGGCCATCTTCAGCATTAGGAAGGTATTGCTGGATATAAAATTCTCATATATACTAAGAAACACATAATGGTTTGGCATGCAAGAGAAGAATACCCTCTTGCACCCCTCTTACCCAGAATCTACTTCCATTTAAAATGCATGCAGTCTCACAGCTGGGGCAAAGATACAGGTACCCATGCCACGGCTCCCGGAGCAACTGAGTGGCTGTCTTACCAGTCCACTTGCAAGCAAAACACTGTACTACTATGCAGTCCCCTGGGATCTGCCAAGTAGCTTGCTATTTGTAAAGCCTTAAGATTCTCAGAAGAAAATTATTCTTGCTACACAGAAATGTAGTCTTCTTGATTGGTTTAGGTCTGCGCAGCTGAAGTGTCAACCAATACGGTTTACTCATGTCTTTTGTTTTAGTGTCTCTACTGAAGACACAAAAATATAAACAAGATCACCCAACAAAGAGATCCTTCACTTTCAAATTAAACTAAAATCCTTACTGCTAAGTTGATAATGAAAGTAAAACCCAACACAGACAAATCTGAAATAAGCACAGGTATTTAAAAGCAAATAAAACAACATCTAGCACCAACCCCAGTAGCAATTTTATTACAGTGTATTCTGTGCATCTAATGCACATAACATCCATGTGGATCCATGTGGTCCAAGCACATACCAATTCCAACCTTACTACCATCTTTAAAGAACGATGAGCTACACAGGAGCAAAACATGTTCAGTATAACTTTTCAAATGCCAAATTATACTTTAAATTGTTATTTGATAACCAGAATGCTAAATTTAGTCTTCATATAGAAAGATGCATCTCTGGCAGATTGAGATGATGCTCTGAGCTCTAAAGTATACACTGCAGTAATAAACTTACGCAAAGCTTCAATTTAATTCTTATATTCAGGAATAGTTTACTTTTCCTTTAATATTCTGTGCTTCCTCCATGCCTGAGGCATATAAGAAGATACATCCTCTCCAGCAAAAACATTTTTCCTAAGCCTTGCAAAAAAAAACCCCAACAACAAAACCAGTCATTTACAAACAGAGCTTCAATGTTTCACAAATTTCAGCTCTAAGCAAACCAGCAAACAGCTGGTTCTGCGGGAAGAGCTTCACTTGTTTACAGTGCACAACTCCCCAGTTAATTTGCTGTTAGCGCATGCAAAACTAACAGAGCAATCATTTTTTATTCCACATGTTTTTACTCATCATAAACAGGTTAAATCTGTAAGTAGCAACATTTCATGTCTAGTATTTCTTATAAAATACGTATAAACTGATCATCACATGGAAATAGAGCTGCTTTGGAGTACTTTTACTTATGAAAAACTGCTGGTTACAGACAAATGCAGACCTGAAAGAGAATTAGCACTGTGAAGGGCAAACTGCGTTAGCGGACTGTAGCCAGCAGTTCAAAGGAAGTGATTGTTTCCCTCTGGTGAACATTTGCGAGGCTGTTATCTGCAGCATCGTGTCCAGTTTTGGGGCCCTCTCAGTAGAAGTGGCACTGATAAACTGAAGCAAGTCCAGGGGGTGTGAGATGAGGGTCCGGAGTCAGGGATGAGGGGGATGAAGCACCTGATGCAGAAGCTGGGAGCATGGGATTTTTACAGTCTGAAGAAGAGGTGAAGGAAGATCTAATCGCTATCTTCAGCCATCTTTATTGGCTTAGAGAGAAGATGGCGCCAGATGTTTCTTAGTGGGGAGCAGAGAAAGGAACAGAGGCAGTAACAAGAGAAATTCCAAGAAAATCAGGGGAAACAAATGTTCACAATAAAACTGGTGAAGCAGAGGGGCAGGTTGTCTACAAAGACTGGAATCCCCGTTCTCATGGATTTTCTAAAGTTGACAGGATAAAGCTCTGAGCTTCCTGATCTAACTGAAGTTAGTCTTGCATGAAGCAAGAAGCTGGACTACATGATCTCTGCCACTCCCCCCGCCCCCCCAGTTATTCCATGAACAGAAATAGTCCTTAAAATTTGACAGCAATCAGGTGCTACGGTGCTTGCAAATAGCAAGTTTATGACAGCAAAATGCTGTGCTCCATGCACTGTGCTGGGGTGGGGAAACAAATTCAACAACACCACCAGCTCTTTTAAACCAAAGTGCCTATTTCTCCTGCACAAGCCAGGTGTATTAAGTGTAAAAGCTTTTTCCCTCAGTCCCTCCCCTTCAACAGCTGCCTGCCGCCTGCCATGCATCTCTTTCCAGAAGCTTTTTCCTGAAAAGCTAGCGGTTGCTGTATCTTACCAATACTTACAGTAAAAAAAGTGTCACAAGAATGAGCCCTTTTCATATCTGCAATAATCATTTACGTCCCATGCAAAATGCAGTCTCTACAAATGTTTTATCCCCTGTTGTAGTCCAGAGATGGCCCTCTTCCTATCTAATTTTTTCTTTACTCCATTGATTAATTCTTTGATTTTCTTCCAATCTATTTGAGAGATCTTATTTCTTCATCTCTCTTTATTTCCACAGTTACTCTTCCACCTTTACCATCAACTTTTCCATTAATATTCTAGCCTTAGTTTCTGCCCCTTCTGCCTTGTCCAGAATATCCATACCAATCCTTGTACATCACATGACCTTTCTCAAGCATATTCTCCAAATCTGTGATCTGTTAAATTTTATTGTAACTATTAATAAAAGGCCAAAGAGCTACCTCTTTTAACTACATTAAAAAAATAATAAATTGTAATTTGTGGAAAGAACTTCCCCTTCTTATCTCTTCCTCTCTACAGAGGAGGACAGGTTCTGGAAGCGGCTCAACCAACAGCCTCTTCTCAACTGAGAAATCATTGAGTGGACATTTGGAAATCTGAAAAGAGCAGCTACAAAATTGCAAGGCAGGATTTTTATCCCATTGCAGATTTGCCTCACAGCACTTGAACATACTTTATTTCAGTTTATCCAACTGCAAATCTGGTTACAGCTGAAGAAGCTATTAGAAGTAGCATTATCCACTAGCAACTCTGAGGACAGGACATACACCATACAGGAAGATCGTGTTCAGGGTGTGAGACAGGGAAAGTAATTCCATGTGACAGGTATGTTTTTCTAACAAGTACTTTTGTCTAAAAACAGAAAGCTGGTTAAGCTATGTTATCAGAAGAAATCTTCCCTCTGAAATGCAATAGCAGTGACAGGGAAAACAATGGTGAAAAAGCAATTTGAAGAGTCCAGTGAGGCAGAAAATGTACTTGCTGGAGTCACAAAAGCTGGATGTAGTTTTAGGCAGTTGGGAAGGAGGTAGGCAAGCATCACTGGAAGTAAGAAGTACTTATTACCTGAAAGATAAGAAATCAGTTTTTACAGAAGACAATTATCTACTCTAGCCTGTATCTATTAGAAATAAGAATATATTCACGCAAGTAATGCAAGATCTCTGAGACTGCCTCTCAGGACTCAAGAGTGTGCTGTACATGAAAAAAAAACACCAACCACTTTCCCTGAATTTGTTGGAGAATAAAATGTTTTGATGAAAAAGTTAAAGAGTTCTCAGCCACTCCTAATCTCTCTGTCACACAGATACCAATCATAATCAGCTGCTTGCTTTTGAATGTTGTTTTGTAAAAGAACAAAGAGAGAAGCATCGGCAGTCTACAGTGCCAGAAATCAGATCTCAAAGGCAAGGGAATAAGACCAAACTGAAGACCGCAGTCATAAGAACACATCAACCAAGAAGTCCTTCCCTTGAGTGGGGTGCGGGCAGAAATCAACCTAATAATATAACTACTGGGCTTACAGGTGCTGTAGCCTGAATCTGTAGAGTGCAGCTTTGAAAGTACACCCTCAAGATCCTTTACTTTCCAAAACTACTTTGATTTCCTCATATCCCTTCTGTTCTTTTGCTGCTGGTTGAGCAACAACTCAGCCTATGAGCAGTTATCTGCTCTAGGGGCCCATCAATTATTTCTTCAACCTACTAAAATGAAGGCAGTTACAGTCAGCCTATACTTTCAGTATATTTATGTCTGCATCAGACTGGCCTCAAATAAATATGGTTAGTATATAGTCAAGTCAATACTTCAAAATACTATTTTTCAGTTCAAAATATTCATAGGTGTAATTCAGCCCTGGAATAATCTTCTGTCCTTTCATGGTGCACTAGACATTATGTGCACAGTATTTCATGACCAGGCAGCGTATAGATACATAGTATCCTGGAACCTGCACAAGTATCCTGTATTAATGTATCTAATTTCAAAAAGAGATATCTATTATATTGGCCCAAGGAAAGATAGAAACGCAGAAAGACACCTTTCCACATAGGAAGCCAGGCTTCTTAAGATAGAAAGTTTTCTAAGTGAAAATGACGTTTGTTAGTATAGCTTTACATACATCCACAGGCTATTTTCTGAAAAGCCACCCTCTGTTATAAAATCTAAAAATAGTGTTGTAAAGATCCAGAAGTCAAATTAGAAAGAAATTTCAGAAAGGCGAGGACAGGAATTACACGGCGTGGCTGTCAGTTTACTAAAACAAGCAAATAAAGCTTCCCTCCTCCCACAACTCCCTTCAAGGTTTTCCATGTTGCAGAGTCAAAGCTCATAACCTATTAACTCTCCCGAGAATTTCAGGGTCCCGTTCTTGCACACACACTCAAACACTTCCCCCCCAGTTTAAACATTGCTACTACTTGGCTGTTCAATGTTCTTTGATCAAAATATTATTTGACAGTACCAGATTACTTTTAAGAAGTTGAATTCTAGGTAATTAAACATTTAGCATTATAATACAGAATTTTCTTTTCCTACAATAAATATTCACAAATGTACATAGGGAAGTTTCGAACAGAAGTTTTCAAATTGAAGTCCTAAGAAACTACATACAAACACAAAAAAATCACAGTGATATGTAAACAATTAATATGGTTGCTATTTACACACAAAATATCACTATTATTACGCTATGTACTGCATGATATGAGCTGGTTTTATCTGATCACAGATTTTCTATACTCTCAGGCACACATCCGTGGCAGCCAGAAAAGTCATTGGACTGACCAGTCCCCAATAACATGGACCATATCTTCATAACTTATTTCTTACATATCTTTCTCAATAAAGATCTGAGAAGTGAAAAAAATATTTTTCAGTAGTTTGTACTTCCATCTGTCTTCTTTTTGTCCCACTTCAACATTCAGAGGGATGATGTCGGTATCACACTGCTTGCAGGATCAGGGCTTTAAGCGTTCATACGGCGTGATTCACACAGGGCTGAAAAGATGACTACTGCTTGAATCTGTTTTCATTACAACTAACTACATATAGGCCTTTATCCCAATGCTGCCAGCCTGTGTTTTTATGACATTTTTCTCAATGAGTAAACTTTGGAAAGAAAAAGCTAATAATGTTAGCCTGGTTTATAACTTGTCAATATGACTATATTTTTGTTTGGGGTTTTGTTTTTTTTTTTACTTTTTCTTTTTTTCGGAGGGAGCTGTTAAGGCAAGAGGCAGCAGGGTATTGGCTTGTATCAGCACCAACCTGAGAACTTTATTCTCAATAACTTCTCCCAAAATAATTATGGTTCACTAGATCTCAGTCAGTAACAAAACTAAAAGCTATTAAGAAGACCCAGTCAGTTTTCCCCTGTATTACACAATATTTGAAGTGAGTTTGTGTATTACTTTCTGAAACACGCTGGAGTTCTCGAGACTTCTTTTATAAAGCTACAAAGATCACTACCCTAAGGATATGACTTCCAGCTCACAGTGAATCTAATAAATGCATGCAACTAGAAGACGATGGCCATTAAGAAAAGTTTTCAACTGACAAGTTATGAAATTCTGCCACTCTGATGTTAACTTAATTTCTTCCTTATTTATTCAGACCACTGCTGAATCACACTGTGAAAATTCATCTGTTAATTCTTAAGCCAAGAGCAAAGACACTCCCTTCAACTGGCACTGAAGGATCACTGCAGAAGAATTCTTTACCTTCCTACCAGCATACCTCAACGCTTCTCAGTCCAGCAGGAATAGACCAGTTATACCCACAGGGGCTCTGATATACCAGCCATATGTTTCACTGCTATTCTTATTTTTAAGCCGTACCCCCAGAACAAAAAAATGGAAGAATTTCAAAGCTTTTTTGACTCCAGCACAATACTTCAACACAGTTTTTACACAGTCACACTTCCACGGACACTTCCTACCTCCTATCATGCATATTTTACTCTAATGCACTGTTCACATTCATCAAGATATGCATGTACACTTTCAAGCTTTCAATTTTAGCATTGTAAACAGGCAAGGCAAAAAAGGCTAAGATTACAACAATGTATCAAAAACATCTGCTCAGCAGAAATCAACTCCTTCAAAATATAGGTACTGTCCAGAAGATGTATGTCATCCTGTGAAAACGACTTCAAGGCAGGAAGGGCTGCATTAGGACAGTAATGGCACATTAGTGCCTAAAATCATTATAATCATCATCACCATCTATTACTCATGAAGGAGTCACTCACAAGAAAAATATTGAAGAAAAAAGAGAGGCATGAAATGAGAACAGAACACTGATGAGTTGAAGACCCTCCAACCATACAGAAAAAAAAATACCTTCAATTATACATGCTAGTGTAACAGAATGGTTAAATAAGGAGGTTTAGGCCACAGTTCCATTTTTATGGTCTTTATTCTTCTTGATGAATTATATTTACAGAATCAAAAGCAGATAATTTAGCAAGCTCTGTAACAGCAGTATATTTAGTAAGAAAATAACTTAATATTTATAGATTTGTTACCAATTTCTGTCTGCTCTCAGAATTATACGAGACATTTTTCAGTAAATCCTTTCTGTAATAACATTAACGTAATATAATAACGCATACAACATGAACAAGCATAACAGGAGGGTAGTCTCCTCCTCGCCAGACCTGAAGCCACAACACACCCTCCCTATTGACAGGGTTCTGCCTCTGCCTGGTACCGGGGTAAAATGGACCCACTGGCCCTCTGCTTACCCACCGCTACCAGCGGGTGGGGAAGGCACCGTCACAGCACGACAGCTCTATTGGTGAGACGCAAAAGAAGAAATTAAAGAAAGAAAAAGGAAAAGGACACCTGCTACACTTGCCCTGCAGAACGAAGCACGAACAAAGTCAGTAACGTGTATGACCTGAATATGTTCAGGAGCTAAGAGAGAATTTTTCCACGAAACTGGTAACTCTCCATGTAAACACCCACAGAACGAAACATTAAAGTCGCACGACTCACGTTCACAGGGGACAGCTCTGACTTCAGACTCGGTGGCAAAAAATTTCTTCCCCTCCCGTTACCCGCCCGGCCAGCAGGCTTCATAGCTCGTGGCGTTACGGCACAAGCGACCGGTTTCTCCAGCACAACTCCCTCCGCTGACGGATTCGTTTCCCCCGTTACTCAGTGCTTAAGACCCTCAACATTGACTTTAAAGCCTGGTGCCTTCAAGCTGCGAGCAGCCAGGCGGATGAGGCGCTCTCACACCTGCCCTCCCGCCGCTGGCGCCGGCAGCGCGGTCGAGAGGCAGGACAGCCCGGCCGCCGGCTGCGGGAGCTCCCGCCCAGGGGAACGGCCAGCAGCGCGCCCGCAGCCGCCAGAAGCCCCGGGGCAGCCGCCCCCTCCCCGCCGCGGGAGCGGACTGCGCGGCGGCCGGCCGCCCTGCCGCGGGCGGGACGCGGCTTTGCAGGGGCGCGGAGCGGAGCCCGTCGGCAAGGGGCGGCCCGGCCGGGGCTGCCCACGGGGCAGCGGGCGCCCCAGCAGCCGCTCGGGCCGCGGACCCCGGAGGCACCTACCGGGAGGACTCTCCGCTGAAGCTGCCCCCGTCCAGCAGCCGCACCTTGCAGAAGAGGATGCCGTTGACGAAGGGCACGGAGGAGAGCTCGTCCAGCTCCAGCTCCACGCGGAACTTGAACTTCTTCTTCTTCATCATGATGAAGGCCATGGGCCGGCGGCTCGCCAGGCGCCGCGCCCGGTCAGCGCCGCGCAGCTGCTCCCCTCCGCGCCGAGCGCCCGGCGCCGCGCCGCTCCCATGCCCGGAGCGAGGGCAGCACCGCCGGGCCGGGCCGCTCCCAGCGCAGCCCCTGCCGGCCGCCGCGCCTCCCGGCCAGAGCTTACATGGCAGCGGGCGCCTCCCTTTCAAATCCGCCCGCCTCCGCTCCGCCCGCTGCCGGCAACGGCTGCCGGCGGGGCGCGGCCAGCAGGAGCCCTGCGCTGGCACCGCCGAGCCCCGTCCGCCGCACCACGGGCCGGGCGGTGCCGCCGCGAGGTGGCCTAACCGGGGGCCGGCGTGCCTGCCCCGCGCGGCGGAAGGGCTGCGGAGGAGGGACGTGGCGGCCGCCCCGGCGGCGCGGAGCTTGTGCGATCCACCCCCGGCAGCCTCCCGCCTCCCCGGGACCGGGCTGGGGCGGGGGGCGCGCCCCGCCGTGGAGGCCTGCGGCCTTCGCGCATCTCACGTCAGTTAAGTGTATCGTTTCGAAGAACATGAAGAAAACATCGTTTAGACGTCGAAATCTCGACTCTGAGTTTAGGTTCTTTCTACTCCAAGTCAGACCTTGCAGGGTCTCTCACAGCAGTTCTGCCGGTGATTCACAACTAGCCCCACTTTCGATGCGAGACACAGATGCCCGTAGCCTGGTGAAGAAGGAGACGTGCACACATCTGTGTTCGGTTTGGGAACAGCCCTGTGGCACAGATGATCACGGTCCCACACAGGCAGCGCTTCTGTATGAGGCGCAGTCCAACACCAGCGTGTGCGCTGCAGGGAACAGCTTTGCCTCAACAGCCCCCTTACAGGAGGCTAGTGCACAAAGCGAGCTCCCAGCGAGCCCCACCAGCAGATCAGTTTCCTCTTTAGTGTTGTGCAAGAAAGCTCTGACACATAGTGTGTCTTCCCACAACAGAGCATTATTCACGTGGTAAGAAAAGGAATTGTAAGATTACACATGCAGTATGATGCTGAGCCCCTGAAACCTTGATGCAGCTTGTGAGTGTATTGCTGCCCCTCATTCAGGATAAATATGTAAAAATGGATTTTGCGTGGAATACATACCAGATGAAAAGAGGCATCACAAGTGATGTGTGGCTAAGTACACCCAAATGTACAACAACTGCCCTGTAGCATAATCCTAGGAAAAAAAAGGAAGTAGCAAAGAGTAGAAAAACATAAAAGCAGAGCGCCTCGAATAGGAGTGCTCTTGCTTTTTATGTCCTACAGCATCCAGGGCATAAGAAGTATTTATATAGCCAGTTTTCCAGTAAAGCAGACTACAAGGGTAGTTCTGACTCCATTACCAGTTTCATGTTCCTAACAAAAAGCTTCCCTCCAAAACTCCCAAATGTCAAGTAATCACTGGCTCTGAAAGGAGCTATTTAAACAGAGTAAAATTTATATGACAACATCTTTGATGGCCTGTACCTAGGAATTTCCACCTTAAGAGCACTTCTTCAGTCTGTGCTACAGTAGTTTTGAAAGTTGTTTCCCTAACTGACTGTAACAGCCTACAGCATATCATATAAGGCATTTCTTAGAGCACTGTATTAATCAGCAATCTTAAGAGGCAGAAAGTAAAAGGTTGTCAGCAGCTGAACAGGGTGAATTAATGTCAAGTTACACCAAGTTTTTTTTTTCCCTTTCAAGGCTAAAAACGCAATTACAGAGGTTTTTTTTAAGACAGATGTTTCTGGTTAATGGAAGACATTACCATATTTAACCATAAAATCCCATGTAATTAAGATCTAGAAAGAAAAACAGGGTTGAAGAACCAGGGTGGGGTGGGTGCATGGGTGTGTCTGTGTAACAAACAAACCCAAAAGAACAACCAACCCCCCCAAAGAGCCTATGAGATAAATTATCCATTAGAAATTAAATAAATACAATTGGCCTAGCTATTGTACAACATGTAAAAAAATTTTGAATCCATTCACATTTAGCTAGAAGAGAAGTAGATTAGAGTAATCTTCATAAATTATCAAAGCCTACAGATTAGTATACATCCTTTGAGTAGCTCCCTATACTAGTAGCTCCCCTCTATCACTGAGCTTCTCAGGAAGGTTTAGGAGTTTATATGCTGAGTGCACCAACACGCTGTAATGATCCTGACCAGCCTCACCTGGGTCCTCACCCACACTCTGCCCCGGGGCCCATTTAAGCTCAGCTCTGAGCCCTCAATTGTTTGAGCCTTGTTATAGCTTTGCCTGTTTGTTGGGCAGTTGCTCTGCTGTAGTCCTGGCTGCCCCTTGTTGCAGATGCTGACCTGGAGACCGACTTCCTAGATTGATCTCAGGCTTCTCTTAGAGTTGCAAATGTGTCTGACTGCTGTTGCTGGGCCCTGAGCTGTGTTGCATGCAGGACCTGCCTTGCTGCTGCGCATGCTGGCTCTCCTTATTCCGGTACTGTACCCCTGCTCTGCTGCCTGTGTTCCTGCACTCAGCTTCCTGCTCTCGGGGTGCCCTTGCTGTGCCCTGCCATCCTGAGATATTAGCTGCTAGAACAAAGAAAAGGGGGGTTGTCCAGTGACTTTAGAAGGTTTGATTCAAATGTAGTCCTTGTCCAAAAAAGCTTAGCTCTATTTGAAGCTATATTTATGTTCTGACACTGATGACTTGCAAAAGTCTTCTATATTGAGTATAACCTTCTTGATCAGAAAGAGTCAAAGTCAAAAGTGTCAGAAGTATAGATTTCTAAATATATTTAGAATCTTTAATCAGAAGATTCTCAAAGAAGCAGAGGAGTTTTTAAAAAAAGGATAAACACTGTGGGTAATGATACAATCTTGTGTTGTCATTTATGTCAAGTGTCTGCAAGTTTAAAGCACCGGAGTTGTATTTTAGAAGAAATTCATAAATCTTTAAAGAAGTTGGATGTTACTCAAGAAGGTACAAAACCTCAAAGACTCAAGAAAAATCAGTATTTTTCAAAATACCACAGTTAGATCAGGGTAAAACAAATAATTCAAAAGGTGTTTGCTTTCCTGAAAAGTGTAAGATTTTAATCATAAAATGGCAGTAATTAACAAGGAACTTGCTTAAGAGACAGGTGAAGCCCAGGTGTCTGGGTTTTTTAAAAACCTCAGAGCACTAGTTTGTATATCATTCTTGAAAGTGGTGCTGATGTGACCTGTGTTCATTCACTCAGCCTGTCTGTTTTCTGCAGCAGCACTCTGACCTGTTGCTCTTTTTTCTGAGTGGTGGCATCAGAAAAGTATCGAAATGTTTCCTAGATTTGGCTTTAGATGGATTAGTGCTCTTGATCTGATGTAAGGTCTGGGCTACAACCTCTACCCAGGTCAGTGCTTCCAGCAGCAGTAAGCACTCTGTCTTGGTCATGGAAGAGATTGATTTGGGTGTCTGAAGCTAAATTAAACTAAAGAGTGAGCTCAGTGGGAGCTAAATAGAGTGTGGGTAAGTAAACTATAATCATGACGCTTTTCATGCCACTTTAAGAAATATGTGATGAAGTCTCAGTCCTCCAAATGTTTGTACATGTTTAGTGCAAAGCCCCAGGAGTACTCTGATTACCCTCGGAATGATCGCTGCCCTCGTGTGGCATGGCTATTTAAAGCTGTACTGTAAAAGCTCAGGTAACAGCCCCAATCCTATGAGGTGGTCTGTGCCCTCCAAAATGGTGACATGTCACAGGAAAAGTTGGAACACAGCTGAAGCATACCCAGCTTAACCTTCACTGGCAACATGAAATCATGATTTCTTAATTTGTGGACTATATTTACCTGTATTACAGCACCAATCTTTCTGAATTAAGACATAATTTTTTCATGCTAAACCAGTCCAATGCTGTGTGCTAGAAAAGACAAGTACCTATAAAGAAAAACATATGAAAATAAAAGAACCTGGATTTACTGTAGCTTGTTACTATATGATAGTAAGATTCCAAAATATGTTTTTTAAGAATTATTTTATAATGATAATTTAAAACTGAGCTAATTACATTTATATAATAAATGAAATATTAATTTTACCCTAAATGAAGAAAAAACACTGATTTTTTCCTGTTGCCTTTTAAATATTTATTGCCTTTTTGTTTAATTATATCTCCTGTGTGTGTTCTGAAGATTGTTCCTTCAGGTAACATGGAATGTCTGGATGTACTTAACAGACAATTTTTAAACCGTGATACAGAACTGGATTTGATCTCATAATTTAAAAATTGGTCAACTTCACTGCAGTCCCTGGAGTTAAGCCAGAAATTACTTTTGGCTCATGCAGTAGACTATTTTCATAATTTTGAGATTATTATTAAGTGTTTCCTTGCTCACAGAAAAAGAGCTACGGTATCTAGAGCAGACACTGAATCATGCAATTCAGCTGAGTTATCTTTTAGTCTATTAATAAAATATATCAAGTCTGCTTCTAGCCTCTGAGGTTTTGTGATATTTATAGCACTTCCTCTGAGTGGATAGTATTGATGTAATTTAAACATTTATTGTACATCTATTGATATATATACTAATTAAAAGCTCTTGTTTTAGTAAGTAAAATGTATATATTTTTCTGACATATTTTTAATGTTCTGATACTAATCAGTGCTGATATCAGAAAGCCTTACAACGCTCAATACAAATAGTATAAATATTTAAGATTTTTTTAAAAAAATATTTCAGATGCATATCTTGGGCAAAGATATTTCTTGACTGACATGTCCTTTGTGACTATGCATTTCCTTCAAGCAAGGTAAAAACTGGAGAGCAAGCCTCTTCAAAACTCCTTTTTAACAAACAAGGACTCTATAAATGATACAGCCCCCAAATCTGTCATCTAAGACCATTTGTAGAACAAATTATAGTTTTGATATTTCTGGCTTTCAAATACTAGGAAAGACTTATTTTCTTGTTAGAGATGTAAATGAGGGAGAGCTCTGGGATTGTGTTTGTGATCACAGTCTCAAATGTCACTGCAGTAGGTCAATTGGGCCTCACTAATGTTGGTATCTTTCAACAAGGGCAATGGCTTCCTCAGGTCGTATCTAATGGTTCATCTATCAACATACGCAAAGTGTTTGAGACTCTTGCCTCCATTTCTTATCTGGTATCAGCTAATCATACCAAAGTCAACATAAACCTTCTGCACAGCTCTCTGCTACTTACTCCATTTTCAGGGAGACCAGTGCAGATCTGGACTGACTCAATGAAAAATGGGTTTCACTGTTGTCACCATCGTGGATAAACAGTTGGACCGCTGGAATACAACCTGTACTTCCAACCTGCTGCCACGCACGTAAGTCAGCACAGAATCTGTTTGCAAATATGAATTGTCTATCCATCAAGCTCTATCATCTGCCTGTTTTCTGAGGCCTGCTTTTCCTACACAACACCTTACAGTATGACACACACTATATAAATTGTAACTATGCAGGACGCACTTATGGAAACCAAACATGCCAGAACTAGCTTTTCTTGCTTCAGGAAGAACAAGTGCATCTCTTCCTCTTTCACTTTGATTTTTGGACTATTGACAATAACTTTTCACATGTGTTAATGACAAATGCAGAGTTTTTAGAAAAAATGTCAGTATTCTATTGAGGTTCTCTTCTTGTCTTGATCTTTTATTTATGTCACTTCTTTCTTTAGTCAGTCTTCCCCCCATTGGGCACTACTTTCAACCCACACTGCAGGTAAATTACAGCAGATGTGCAACCAATCCACAAACTTGTATCACCACTAAAGTAATAGTTATAAGTAATTGATAAAAAAGATATTTAAAGTGCGTGTATATATATAATATATACATATTCACTCTGAAGTGGTGTCTGTCATTATGCTGCCAAGAAAACTATTACCACTCAATGCCTGCAGGTTCCTGTGAGTGCTTGCATATAGCTTTATTGATCATGCAGAAATGATTAGCTGATGTTGAACATCTAAATGACATTACCACACAATATAGGGTAAAACTGCCTGATGTGAATTTAATTGTATGCTTCAGGTATTTGATATTATTTTTGGGTGGTTTCAGTTCATACGTGGTGGTAATATATAAGTATATATAATATATGTGTTTAGTATGATATTAATCATATAATAAAATAACTGTACTTCATCAAGACCTGAGACAATGGCAGTGCTGGATATTAGGAACCTAGCGATATGCCATGGGAGCCTAAGGTAGCACCATTTCATTCCCGCTTAGGTCATATTTCTTTATATTGTACCTAGTAACTAGTAGAGGTAGTTATAACTTGCATGTTCCAATTAGTGATAAAAGAGAATGCTGCACTTGCTGTACTTCATTAGATAAAGACATAAGGATGATGGTATGGGTAGAAAAACAGAATCGAAGGCCATGCTACTTAGCAGTATTACATTGCTGGGATGCAGTCACCTCAGCAACATTTGCTGTCCTTATTCCAGAAAGGGGTAAAGTATATTCAGACTCTGCCTATTTCAATACACAATGTTAGCTGTACTAACAAAGTAACATTTATATTTGGACCTGTCTTGTTTAACATATTTGTCAGTTAAGTGGAGGCAGCAGAGCACGCTCCTTGAGTTTCCAGATGACTCCAAACTGTGGGGGACCACCTGGTGCATTCAATTGCAGGGCTGCTATTCAGAGAGCCTGGCGGAATGGGGTGACAGGGACCTTATGAATTTCAACAAGGACAAACATGCAGTACTGCATGTAGAAAGGAATAGCTCTTTGCAGCTATACAGGCTGTAGGGAGCAGCTCTGCTGAGAAGGACCTGGGGTCTTGGCAAAGAGCAAGCTGAGCATGGCCCTGCAGTATGTCCTGGTAGTAAACTAGGCTGGCAGAATTCTGGGGTGTATTAACAGAAGCATGGCCAGCAGACGGAGAGAAGTGTTTATCCCCTTCTACTCTGCACAAGCTAGATTGTATTTAGACACTCTAGTCCAGTTCTGGGCTCCCCAATATCTGAGACATGGATAACCTGGAGAGTTCAGCAAAGGACCATCAAGGTGCCTAGGGGCTGGAGCACTTGCTCTGTGAGGAGAGGCTGAGGAAACTGAGCTTGCTCAGCAGGGAGAAAAGAAAGCTTTGTGGAGATGTAAAAGGAGGCCTCCACCTTCCTGGTACCCACAGAGAGTTCATAAAGAAAACAGGGTCAGGGTCGTTGTAGTGGGGCATGGTGGGACAGTAAGAGACACCAGGCACAAACTGAAATGAGAACAACTCTGAGTGGACCACAAGGGAAAAGATTCCTCCCTGTGAGGACAGCCAGGCTGTAGAGCAGGCTGTCTGGGGACGTTGTCCGGTCTCCATCCTTGGAGGCTTCAGGACTGAATAAAGACTTGAGTAACCAGGTCTGAGTTCATGGCTGAGCTCGCTTGGAGCAGAACCTTGGACTACAGACTCCCTGAGGTGCCTTCCCACCTTATTCTGAGATCCCACTTATTCTGACATTCAATGAACCTTCAACATAATCTGGTAGTCTTTATGTATGCACGTCATAGTAGTGTCAGGCCCCTTTTTCAAACACCAATTAGTCTATCGTCAGACAATGAAGCGTATTAGCTTTGTCAATTACTTTTTGAGCAAGGCTGCTAAGCTCCTGCTATAAGGCTGAAATGCGCTTTCCGTGGTTGTATATTGAATGAATATGCACCAGGAAAGCACGACTCAATTCAGTGGTTCGTGTTTTTACTGCAGCGCTGTCACAGACAGCCTATTTGCTGACATTTTCTATCCATTTGTTCTTATACCAGCTGTGTCCTTTTCAATTTACTCAACTGATTTATTTATGAAGCAATTAAGAAGCTACAAAATATTTCCTCTTCCAGTCTTTGTTCAGTTAGGCCAAGGGCTGCCCCTAGACAAGGGGCTTTTCACACAGCTTCAACCCAGACCTCAACCGCTGGTGACTAGAATGAGCCAAAGTGTCCAAATTAGGTCTTTTGCAGCGTTGTCGGTATTTCTGGACTTGTACTGGAAACGTTTAGCTGGATACAACCGTTGCGCGGCAGGGAGAGGCGAACGAGCCCGAGGGGCTGCGGCCCGCCCTTTTCCCTCAGCAGCTGCTTTCCCGCCCCAGCGGCCAGGAGGCGGAGGGAGGGCGGGGCGTGCCCCAGGGCCCTCCTCCCCCCCCCCGCCGCTGAGGCCGGGCCGGGCCGGCTCCTCCCCGAGCAGCTGCGGGCGTTGGCAGCGGCACGGGCGGCGCCTCCCGTCCGCGCCCAGCCCGCGAGAGCCGGGGGGCGAGCGTCCCGCTACCCGTACTGCACTGCTCCGCCATGTTCCAGCTCCTGCGAGGCCTCGCGTTGCCGGCAGCCGCCTGCGACGGCAGCAGGGATGGCGACTCCCGCTACGCTAACCTCTTCAGGAAGCTGGACCTCAACGAAGATGGGAGAGTGGACATCGCCGAGCTCCAGACGGGCCTCCGGGCCATGGGCATCCCCCTGGGAAAAGAGGCGGAGGAGGTAAGAGCGGGCCGGGGGCGCGGCGGCGGCCCTTCCCTGGTCTTCAGCGGTTTCGCGCCGGTGCCGTCTCCCGGAGGAGAAACCGGTGGCGAGCGGTGCCCCCCCGGCGGCCGTGGGGAGGGCGAGGCGCGGCCTGACCGCCCCAGCGCGCCGCTCGGCTCGTGAGGGACGGGGCGCTGCCCGGCCGCGGCTCGCCCGGACGGCCTCGCAGCTGGGGCGGCGTGTCGGGGCTGCGCCGGAGCCGGGAGCCGCTGCTGGGCGAAGCTTCCTCGGGCCTGCCTGCCTTCGTCCCTCCCGGGGCGCCGTGCCCGCTCCAGGGGCCGCGCTGTACGGGCACGCCGCGGGCGGGCGGCTGGGGGGTCCCAAGGGCGAGCGGTGCTGGCGGCGGTGCTGCTGCTGGCTGCGCACCGCCGGGTTTATCCATCGCGCGTCCACTTTTGACTTCCTTTGACTCAGTGTTGCATGATTTCGCATAGCGTTATTCCTCCTCCAGCATGATAAAGGATGGTAATTTACAACTTTTGGCTGTCACACCACCTTTGTGTAAACTAGGTCAGAGTACGTTAAGGTTTGCTTTGGGCAGCAGGTAAGTAAATCAGTGTAGCGGTAGTTTGTGGTGTCAGAGCTAGTTATTGAAGCTAGGTCTCCACAAACACACAGACATGGAAATGAATCTTCTTGGTGTGGGCTGTGTCAGATAAAGAGGCCCTTCTGTTTAAAAATGCACACCTGTAACAGCGGCCATCAAACGATGAAGCAGGCAGCATAGTCTCTTTGTGCTGTGGATTCTGCAGTGGTTGGGTTGGACTATTACATTCCTTTATCCCCTGTTATCAATGTTGTGACCTCACAAGTCAGTAAAACTTGAGTCATCAAGCATTCCAGTGCAATGCTGAGTTACACTAGCAAATCTGACCTGTACCCAAAAGCGAAACTTCTCCTTCCTAGCTGTTTTCAGCAATCCCCAGGGATCAGAATATAAAATTGTTTAATTTTATATTATATAATAGTTTATAAGCTCTATATAAATATAAGCTCAAATCTGTAGACATAAGTATTTGTGTGGTAAGGTGAATCTGCACTGAAAAAAGCACTCATAGGTTTGGTTAGGCACAACAGGTACAGCTGAGGTCTGTGCTAGACCTATAACCGTAACAGTCCTATTCTTTGTTTCCAGTATAAATGGTTGGATGGCATTCTGCTGCTGTGCCTGTACTAGCCATTGCATACTTTCTGAAAGAGGTTCAGGAAAGTGAACTTAAATTTTGACTGCAGTGTTAAGACAGGCAATAATTCAGTTTCAGTGACCTTGTAGTAATTGTGGAACACTGCTGGTTCTTTCCTGTGGACTCATTATTTGGTGTCTATTTTACCTCTGTCTCATATACTTAAGGGAGAAGTATCTGGTAGGCCTTTTGAGTTGAGTGATGCTTATGTGAGAGTATGAATGTAAGCACGCTTTCACTTCGGTCCTGCTTCTGGTCAAAATCATCTTTACAATAAATACATTTTGTGTTCTCAGTTTTTGGTGTATAAAGGAGGGACAGTTGTTAGTATTAAGAACATGCTAGTTACAAACTTCAGTCACACGTTATATACACATTGTTGAAAACCCGTTGTACCAGTTTGACTGTAACAGTTGGGGGGTTTTACTTACACTGGATGACAGGGGAACAGGTGACCAGTTCATTTTCTGGTGGTTAACGAGGGTGATCTTCCCATATAATTCACTGACAGCCCTGAGACACAAGTAGTGCGCCTCTTAAGTTTTGAGCAACGTGGAATTGAAGTTCCAAGTTCTTTCTTGAGATTGATGTGATGCCTTTCATTAATAGTGCACATCTGAGTATCTATGAAATTCTTCTCAGTTGCTACAGGATAAACTGGAAGTGAAACCTGTGAAATCAATAGAGATAAGCTAGCCTTACCTGGATGTAAGGGAGAACAGGAACTAGCTGCCTTAGCTGCCTAAGAAACACAGAGTAAACAAAATAAGCCATGAGTCATGTTGCATGTTTGAGAGGGGTGGAAGAATTGTTGGAGTGCACTGAAACTTCTAGGTACTCGCTATTTTAAAGTTAGTGGTGGGCACAGTTTGAACTAGAAACTAGATTGGTTATATATAACTGTTAATAACTAGACTTCTTATAATAAGAGAGCTTCAGTAAGATTTGTCTTTACCTAGCTTATCTGCTTCCTGTACTTTTTTCCAGCTTGAGGCTGCCTTCTCCCACTTCAAGCTCTAAAGTGATGTTGAATTCAATAAAATGTCTTTTTACTGTCTGTTTACAAGGTATTTCATTAATGAAGTCAGATATTGAATCATGATCCTTGTGTTCGGTGAGGCAGGAGTAGTCTTATAATTACTGTTAACTAATGAGATCAAGTATTACACGATGTGGCAGTGTTAGCTGCTGAACTGCTCAGCCCTGCCAACATAGTGGTACCGTGGGGTGGGCAGATCTTGGGATATCCTAAAGCGGAGTAAACTTTGGTGCCTCATGACTGGGCTGGGATCCCAGGCCTTGTGCTGTTGTTATGTTCTAGGTCCAGGTCTGGGTTAGGTTTCCAGAAATACTCTTGCAGGGATGAAATCCACGTACGTGGTAGTGTTGGTCACTGTACTTCTGGGGGGCACAGCTGCTTGCTGGCTAACTCCTGGTAAGGGACCATGTGAGTGTTACTGTGTTTTGCTGCAAAGTCAGTTGACTCCTCCTCAGTCCTCATCTTCAACAGTATAAATTAGTATATGTTCTACTAATATTACTTTCCTTTTTCTTTTCCTTGAAATGGAATTCCACTCTAGAAGGAACATGCATGCCTTTAAAAGACGCAAAGCTGCTATTTATTTGAGTAATAGACTACTCGTATGCTCTTTTTATTTCACCTTTCTCATAAGTTATTTTTGCGGTTTAATGTATGATGAGACACTCATTTTAGGTGAAGTAATTGTAGATTAGATGAGAATTGATGTGAAACCATGTAAGCTTTGGAGGTAGGTTGCATGTCCCTCTAAGGAAGACTCTTTTTTTCCTCATGGCAAGACATCACAGCACAATGTGACAGAAGCTCCTGACTTTGTGTTCTACTTGACCTGCCTTCTCTCAGTATCTGACAGACAAAAGTAAACCACTGGAAAATCCAAAATGTGTGCTGCTTGGAGGCTGCCAGGATAACTCCTGTTTTATATTGTAGTATATTCCTCGCCAGGAATGGGTGAGTTTGCAAAGCTTTACAGGACATTCCTGACATAATACGTCAACACCTGTGAAGAAGGAATTCAGTGTGGTGGCAATATCAAATGGCACTTTATGAGCGACACTAACAGTTATTGTATAGTCACTTTGATTGTCAGAGCTGTCCAGTAGAGACACAAAATAGATGCTGGGATCAGATCAAATGATCTCATCCTGTGTCTTCAGATTGCTGTGAGTCTCTTAGGCGGGAGTACCATAAATGGTGAGAGTGGTTATATGAAGTACTATTTTTGTTCACCCTTTTCTTCTGTTGCAATCAATCCTTAGAGTAAACCTGTAGGAGGCAAACTCTGCATTTCAAGCTTTGGTGTGCGGTAGGAACAGCCAAGCACGCAAATTCAGGTACTATTTATACAGTGAGTCCTGGAGCTAGGAGTAGAAATATGTTATTGAAATAGATAACTACATTCTGGAAACAGTGTAGTGATCTTATTTGGACTGACTCTCTGTCAGGTTTTGATATAAGTCTTTGGCTGTGTTAAGGCTCCTTTAGATAAAGAAACAATGTGATGAGACACCTCTGTGTGGTGGAAAAAGGGCCTAATGAGACTAAATTCTGAGCAATCAGAATACAGTCTGTTTAGAGTAATTGACTGTGTTTATGAAAATTTTAGTCCAACAAAGTCTAAAAATACTCAGAACACTTGAAGTGTGTTGCTGCATTGAAACCAAAGAAAATTCAGAATTCTGTCAGACAAGGCAGGCCCCTGTGCTGTGTTACAGGGCTGTGTCTCTGTGGGTGAGAACAGGGTCAGGTGTGTGTTTCCTTTTGTGCTTTTCTCTGGCCCCTAGAAACTACAGCTAGATAGTGCTTCAGAGCTTGAACTTACCGTAGCTGTTCTTAGTCCAGAAAGTCACTTGTTTAGTGACTGAGCTAAATATGTCCTTGACTGTTTCTCTGCTGTTTTAACAAGATGTTTGCACTTTTCTTAATTTTGGTAACTTCCCTTACGTGGAAGGCTAGTATACCAAGTTAACTGAACCCTCTTCATTATGTTGTAGCTTGGCCAGAAACATACAAAAAGTATTTTAGCAACTTCTTAGAAGAAACATGGGCATTTTCAATCACACAGTACCTACTCTTAGAAATCATTATACGTAATATCCAAATTCACAGTCTTATAAACTTCGGCACTTTCATGTCTGTATGTCATTCTTTGTGACATTAAGCTTTCTCTCACCTTAATAGTATGCCAAAAACTGGTACTGTAGATCTAGAGTAGACAATCATCTTCAGGTTATTTTTTTACTAAAACAGATGTCACCTCATGTGATTGTGGAAGACTGGAACCACTTAGTTCCTTTAAGCTTTGCTTTTCAGGTCATAATAGTGTTACAGTTATGTCTTATTATGGGGACTCAATTGTGAAATACCACAAACATCTTCAGTAATACATCTGACTTCAGTTGTAAGCAAATGTTTCTTGCTTATTTCATTTCAATGTGTACAACTTCAGAAGCTTTTAACTGGTATGTGCTGTAGTCTCCAAGTCTCCATATGAAAGCAAGATGAATGTAAGTTTGTTTTCATAACACTTTAAACATCCAAGGAAATAAAATGGACTTTTTTAATACTGACTTGATAGCTTTTTTTCCTGAACAGTGACAGGGCACAGTGAATGAATAATTCTTCCTCTTGTTGTTGCAAAGTGCAAGAATGCCAGGCACTAAATATGGGCACCTCTGCCTCTGGAAGATCTTTTAACTGCATGTTGAAATACTTTGCCAAATCCCTGTCTTGAGGCAGCAGTGTGTCCCAGGTAAACAAACAAGGTAAACTGGTAAATCTTTTAAGGTGACTGTAAGGTGAGGATGCCTCTAGCCGAGTAGTCTTATTTAATGGAAAAAGTCAGTCTACCAAGTATGTTCAAAGTCAAAAATACTGGTGTTAACTTGCAAGGAATGATGAATGAAGGTACAAAGGATAGTTTGTATCTCCCATTTGTGCTGTTTCAGATTCTTTGAATCTAATTCATAGCTGTGAGTTGAGAGAGTTTATCCCAGTTCTGAGCGAGCGGCTTCTGCAGGGCATATTGGAGAGCATACGCATGACTTGCATCTCTTCCTTTTTAGGCTCATTTTATAGAGATTCTATTACCTGAAATGGACTAGCGAGAAGATCGCTGCTAGTGCTTTCCTGTTGCAGGGAAGAGTGGTGCTCAGGACAAAGAACAGGAAGGGGAAGCTTTGCAGTTGACAGCAACGTCTTTGCTACTGCCAAGGGTGCAAGTCTGCTGTACTGGATTGGGTGACTCTTAATGTCTGTCCATCTGGAAGGTTTAAAGAGCCTGCTTGGGTACTGTTTACGTGTTGATAGTATCCTCTGGGAGGGAAGTGAGTAAATAGGAATGCAGCATTTGAACAAGTCGGGAGATCTTTGGAGGCAGTGCATATTATTTTTTTGCTCAACATGCAGTGTTGTGTTGGATTTCTGGAGGTAAAGTGGCAGTCTAGCTCGCTGATGTGTTATGTGGACTCACTGGTTGGGATCTAATGCCATGTAGATATATCCTCAGGCCCTTTCCCTTTATGCTGGCTTTATCTCCCAACTGATGCTGTTTGACAAGACTGACTTTAATCTTCACCACTGATTTCAGGGTTATCGTTGTATGTCATAAATTTGTGTAGTCTTGGCAGGTATGGGTAGGAAAAGGACAACATTAGGTTTTAGTTTTGTAGTGTATGTACCCAGTAAAGAGAGAAGAGTTGTGTATACTTGAGCTGTAACTGAATTTGGCTTCCAATAAGATTACAGTCTAATAACTTAAAATCGTAGAATGCAGAGCTGGGTGAATGACTGGCACTAATTATTTTGGAGGTGAAGGGGAAAAGGATAGAAAAAGGGGAGAAGAGGAGAAAGAAATACCATGATTTGTTTTATATGTAGTGCCTCTGGTTTTAAAAGAAAATGTGAAATTTGTGAATGTCTGGGGACAGAATGCTGTTCTTACTGTCGTGCTGGTGTTTTCTCTGTGCAAGATTTGTAACTGTGCCCTATGGAACTCTAGTCATAGATTGCAGAGTAAGGAATTGCTAATTGTACCAATTATGTATCTTTGGGTGTTGTTTTTTCACTTGTGTCTTGTAGATAGCATGATATGAAGCTAGAAACACCCAGTAACTTCTTGATGGATCACTTCCTTTTAAATATTCTTTGCATTACATTAATAAGCTGAAATAACAAGCTAGTGAATAAATTATTGGTAATAATTTGCACTGAGCAGACCCACCTTTCACATACAATTCAGTTTCGTAACCAGAATGTGAAGGCTTACGCACAATACACTTTAGTTTTTATATTACTTAGTATCATTATTTGTGTGAATTTAAAAGAAAAGTCTACATAAAAGCATTAAGATTTCTACTGTCTCACAGTCTCTGTCTTTACATTGTAGCTATGAATGTACTGAAGTTCATAACTTTGGCACAGAGTAATCTAATAATTCATCAGGCCACTTAGAGCATCATGATTTTTAGGTGTGTATAAAGCTTGTCTATAACTCTTCTGATTATTTTTTTTTGGTTTCTTTTGAACAGACCTGCTGGCTTCAGTTTCCACACCAAATAAAGAGGTCTTCTGGGAGAGCAGGAATTCAACACTGCAAAATGCTTTATATAATTCAGAAATTTAAAAATAAAATTCTTCAGTGTTTCGGTCTACTTGTGGCCTTTCACATTGGTGTTGCCTTGCTGTGCAGGACTTTGAAAGCAGCTGTATTAACAAAATACCCAGCAGAAAAAAAACCCAGAAGTAGCAGAATTTGAGGAAAAAAAAAAAAAAAAAAAAAAAGGTTAAAAAGGCAGCAGTGTCATGACCAAACAGGTCAGCACAGGAACACTGTAGTCAGTGTGTCTGAAAGCGGATGGCATTAAAAGGAAAGATCATCTAAACTGTCTTCCTGTATCTATCAGTAATTAGCAATTCTTTGTGTTCACCATTTCATTTTATCTAGTGAATTATCTTTATTGCTTGGGGTTAAAGTTTTTAGACAATGAGAACAAAAATGGCACGCCTTGAAAATAAACATTTTCCTCTTGGGGCTGGGCCTACATAAAGGTGAGGTGAGGTGATCCCACAGTAGGTCAGTAACAAGAAATGGCAGGTTTTACGTGGCAGGCACACTGAACATTGTTTCCCAGGACTTCCAAGCGAGGACTGGCATCTAGGTTGGTTCCTGCTCTATTGTTGTAAGCATGCCTATTTGAAAATGCATCTGGTTCTCCTCCATCAGCGAAGCTGGTGAACCAGGAAGTAGCACAGTGACAAGTGGTTGTAACTGCAAAAATTGGTGGTATATTAAATGCAGAACAGCAGAGTTGGATTCCTTGTTGAACTGAAGTGAGAGTGATTGAATGTTGGAACAGGTTGCCTGGGGAGGTTGTGGAATCTCCATCCTCGGAGATATCCAAGGCTCAGTTGGGTGTGATCCTGCACAACCGGATCTAATCAGACATGCTGTGAGCTGGGGTTGTGCTCAATGGCCTCCAGAGGTTCCTTCCAACATGATTTATTATTTGATGCTGTGAACGGGCTGTTTGTACCTGGGACTTACTGTGCCAGGCTCCCCAGAGAATCAAGTGCGTGTCTTCCTGCTGGCTATGTCCATGGAGTATATAACCTCCCACAAGGGAGTTTCTACCCTCCAAGTGGAAGACAAGCTCCTTTCAGCATTCCTGTTTGTTCTACAAACTTGCAAATTACTTGGGTTTACTCTGAAACTTTAACACTCGCGTAATTATACATTTCATAGACAGCAAGAAGCTTTTGTTTGTATGAACTTTTAGATCTGTAATGTGAGGAAAAAATGCATGTGCCTGCTGAGGCAAAGCATACGTTTTTGTTCCATGACGCTGCTGTCCTGCTGCACTGAGAGTGGCAGAGGCTGGCTTGAAGTCTAGAAAATAACTGTAAAAACAAAAGCAGGGAATGGAGAGTATGTTTGTGCTTACCCTTTTCTAGTTGTTGCAAATGAGCAAAATCTGCTCGTTTGGTGGACGAAATGAACAGTGCCCCCCTTCACAGACACACTAATTTCCAGCTCACTAAACCTCCTAGGAATTTCCGTTTTCTCTGGCTCACATCATCCTCAGCCATGGAGGTTTTGTAATTAGAATGTAGTTGAAATTTTGCCATGTCAGTAAGCCAGAACAACACTTGCTTTGTTCTACATTTTTCTTTCTGTAGTTCAGGTAACAGTAGGGAATAGTAACAATTTGTCTTGATCAGAATTCACTCAAAGGGTGTGTATGACTGCCACATAAATTACCTCTTGGATATTTATATTACCCGATGCTCGGATCCTGCTGTATGAGGTGCCGTGCATGGAGTACAAGATGGGTTGAGATTGCCATGCCTTTGAGGAGTAGACGTTTACAACTAGACTAATTTTTAATGGTGCCTTTTGGTTTGGGTTTTTCTTGTTTGGTTTTTGTTGTTGGGTTTGTTAATTGGTTTTTTTTTTTAATGATTAGTCTATTAGCCTTCTTAATTTCTTGTTAGAAGGTCATGGTTAGGAATGCATCCATAAACTTCAATAAATGTAAACTATTTTTTTTTTGTAATGGGAAATTCTGAACAGCCCTAACCCTATTGGCAAGGGCATGAAACTGAATTGATGAGTATATTTTTATTGAAAGGTTATTAATAGAAATGACAATCAAGCTGGACTCATGAGTATACTAAGAACAGTATTTTTCAAAGCTGATACCAAGCACCTCTATCTGAGTATGCGGTAACTTGATTTTATTGTGCATAACTTGCTGTATCATGAGAGTTGGATAATTTGCTTCTTATTTCGCTGTGGTGTACCACATCATATTCCTCCCTTCCATTGAGAAAGCTATGATAATCTTAACAGATTTTTGGGTTTTGATGTTAAACATTAAAGTACATTTCTTTTAGTAGAGAGATCGGAGGGGTAAAGGAGGCAACATAAATGTATTCAGTTGTCTTCATTTTTTTTTTCAGACACCTGCAACAAATACACCAGAGTTTTCAACTTCCTTTATGTTTAGTTTCTGTAGGTTAGAATTTGTTGGACTTTGGTCTTATGAGGACTTCTACAAATTATAGTGGAGTAAACAAAATGATTAAACCCAGATTTTGCAGATTAGAACAGCAGTGCAAATCTTGTTGAGAGTTATTTTATTCAGAAACTAGAGTTGCGCAAGGCGGTCTGCAAAATGGAAGATATTTGGAAGAATTTTTGGCACATGCTTTACGTGTGCCCTGAAGTGGCTCTGGGACTTAGGGCAAATTAATGGAGAGACTGTGCTGTCAGGTTGGTCTCCTGTCCGTCTGTACAGGGTGCTGCCCTGTAGGATTTCACACATTGAGGGGGGAACACAGAGACTGATGCCTGAAGGAAAAGATGAGCATAATTCCCTTTAAATCTTGTGTTCTAGAGCAGGGTTTTGGGGTGGGTTTCCCTGGCCGCATCCTGCCAGAGGAAGACCAGTGCTGTGGAAGGCGCCTGTGGCCGAGTGCTGTGGGCGCTGCCTCCCCTCGCCCCTGCTGCGCCCTGCAGCCCTCCCTGCGTGGAGCAGCCCTTGCTGTGGCATAAAGCCCAAGCTAATAAATCCTGCAGAGCTTGTTTAGCCTGTGCTTTGCTCTTCTAGGGGCTTTGCCTTTGAAGACAGGCCTCAGCAGTTACAGGCTGATTCTTGGTGGGGCTGGTCGTTTCCCTTTTTTAAACAGCATGTTTTCACACACAAAGATAGTTAAGTATTCTGGCCCTTTGTTGATGGAGAAGTGTATGCCTAGGCTCTATTTCAGACTTGTTGCCTGCAGTGCTGGTGATTGTATACCATGCATTCATCTCGTAGTTAATTTTGCAGGTAGATGTTTCTTATCTGCAGGATAGTTACTAGGAAAAGTGCAAAAATGGAAGCTAACTTCTGCTTCTATATTGGAAGCTAACAAGTCTGTTGCTGGTTGTTTTAAATTTTTGTCAGGGTTTCAGTTTGAAGCAGAAAGCTCTGCCTTCTCAAACCCTGGAGGGTAGAAGTGCTGGTCAGGCAAGGTCTCTGTATTTTTTTGGTCAGCAGTTAGATAGTTAATTGATATTTGTATTATTATCTTTATAATTAATAGAAAACTGGATTAAAGAGGATAGTTAAGATAGTACTTGTTTAATTTTACTGACATATTGAAAAATTTCATGTATAACCAGTAAAGTCACAAGCTTTAAGTTGTTCTCTTTCATGATTTTGTCTTGTCCCCCACCTCCTTCACAAATACTTGATATCTGTAGCTGTAACTTGCCAGTGCTGGTAAGAAATCTTAAAATCTTTGAATAGGAAAGTTATGTAAATAATAAATAATGCTTTCTTATATCTAATTTGCTGCCAAGTGTTTTCTCTCTTTATGAAAATACTGAGAATATGTTAAATTCTGAAAACAAATACAGCTCTGAAGTGTATGCTTAGATGCTTTCCTCGTCTGACTCCCAAAGTGACCAATATGATGCTTTTCTTAAAGCCAGGGCTGTGCTGTGCAGTGCTGCTGTTGCTTTGTGATTTGCTGTAATTTGGAAAAGTCAAATGTTGAATTTTTCCTCAACAGAAAATTTTTAAAGCTGGAGACACTAACCAGGATGGACAGCTAGATTTTGAAGAATTTATGCGGTATCTTAAAGATCATGAGAAAAAGATGAAGCTGGCATTTAAGAGCCTGGACAAAAACAATGATGGTATGCCTTGACTTATTTTATTTGTTCAAACATGGTTCGAAGAAACGGCATTAAAATTTATCTTCCATTATATTCTTTGTCCAAATTGGAGACAAATAGTTCTGAATATGGAGCTCTTGTTTCTTTTCCTTAATAGGTTCATAATTACAGTTTACTATAGATTGAAGTAATAAATTATTATAGTCTTGTTTTCCTTTTTATTATTTTCCAGGTCTGTTGATCTGGGGCTCTTCGTTCCCCAGATGAAGAAGCTGTAAGGAAGTTTCAAAGTATCTATTAAAGATAAAACAGTTTTTAGCTCACTGAATGTTTGCATCCCATTTGGTTGCGTGATTTTAATGTACTTATCTTCACTCAGTCCTTATAGTAGACAATCAAGCTGTATTGTCTGTGTTTAAATTGATTTTAAATTATCTTTGCTGTTATGTAGGTGTTACAATGGTACTTTGTGAGCTCCAAGGTGCTAAGTTTATTAAGCTCCATGTTTTAAATATGTATCATCTTTCTTTTAATGTCTGAAGGAAAAATTGAAGCATCAGAAGTTGTCCAGTCCCTCAAGATATTGGGTATAAGCATTTCAGAAAAACAGGCAGAAAAGATCCTGCAAAGGTCAGAAATCATAATTTCTGAAAGTTTTTTAAGCTGCTTTGTAATGTTTATTATTATATTTTTATAATTCAGAAAACAGGATAAACGCGATTATAAATTTGAAAGGTGTTGGTTCCTTCAGTGGTGCCTTTCTAAGGATTCTCACATTCAATCTGTTCTTGGGTGATAGTGTCTAATCACTATCTTAGCATCTGATTCTGGGAGGAGAATGTTACCTCATTTCCCTGTAAATGTTGTTCATAGAATGAAGCATTATATTATGTTTTTAAACGGAATATGCCGGATGCCCTTGGATAGGTAAAACCTAGTATTGAAAGGCCATGGCAGATTCAGCCTTGAAGTCTCCACGTGCAATTTAGTCAGTTGTCACTGATGTGATGGTGAATATTATTTAAAAAAAAAACAAGCAACAAAACAACAAAAACCTATCCCTGCTACGGTTTCCTTATATAGTTTTGTTCCATTTCTTTTCAGTATTGATGCTGATGGGACAATGACAGTTGACTGGAATGAGTGGAGAGATCATTTTATGTTTAACCCAGCTACAGACATTGAGGAAATAATTAGATATTGGAAACATTCCACTGTAAGTTCAACTTTTATTTTAACTTGGGGCAGCTTTTAAGCTCATCTCTGCTGTGTTAATTTGTGATATTAAGTATGACAGCTTCACAGTTGTTACATTTCAAGCATACGTGTATTTAAAATTGTTTGGGTTTCCTTTTCACTTCACACTCCCCCATTTACAAGCATGATAGTGTTGCGTGAGTTTCTTCTGAGCAAAGAACTTCATCTAAACTTTGCCAATAATTATCAGTAATTCTTAGGAAGCAGTCCTTTTCTTCCTTTGAAGATGTTCCACAGAAAGATAAATACAATATTTAATATTTTTCTTTTCAAATTTCAGTAAATTCTTACGTTCAGTGCTTTTGATGTGTTGAAACAAATTATTGAAGCATTTTAAGTTTATGTTGAAATTTGTTCAGTATTTGTATTTATATAGTAACTATTATTATCATAAAATCGCCGCTGTCATTAGCGATGATTTTCTGTGCATGTGTTCTCATACTCTTTTGTGCTATAGAATTTCATTTAAGAATGACAGAATATACAGCAATAGGCTGTAGATAAATTATTTTAGTTATTATTGAATGGAGTTCTTGCCAGCTCAGTGACTGACTTTTAAGAATAAATAATAAGGTAGTGTATACCAATAGTAATCCTTTTAGCTGAATATCCTTCCTGTAGGTTATAGGAGCAATCCATGAAGTTAGGTAAAGACAGATTTCTTTGAACATAGGGAGGCCATTTATGTCTTTGGGGATTAGTCAGCATTTCCATGATAAAAAACAGTTTATGAAATCTGAAAGCTTTGAGTGTTCCACACTGTACAACCTCAGTTCAGAAATGCTTGCCAAAAGGGACATAGCTCCCTGTTTGCTGAAGGAAACACTTAGAGTACTGCTATGATATCAAATAGTCCCGGTCCCAGATTACTTATGGAAGAAAACCCCTTTCTTTGCTTTATTAAAGTGCTTCATATTACTATCGTTAAACATAAGATATTTTTATTTTTTTTAATTATGGAATGTCATTATTACTCCCAAGAAATAATTTTAGAAGTCTCTTGTGATCTTTCAGTGTTACAGTCAGCTGATGACCCAGTTATCACAGCAAGCGAAATCCAGCTATACGGCAGCACAGCTGGTGTTTCAGATAAGAGCAGATGTGAGACATCACATGCCTGGCTGGCATTGACAGCTCTTTTAATTTTGTTTTTATTGTAAAATTTTAATTGCTGTCAGACTCTTCCAAGCAGATAGCTGCATTGGCATGGAATTACTATGAGTTGATAGCTATGGCCTTTCTGTTATAAACGCCCTCAAATTAACCTTTTTTTTGCAGTTGTGTCTAGGGCTCAGTAGACACAAGGTTTAAACCCTGGTAGATATGCATAATATCTCTTAAGAACACTGAATTTATATTTTGAGAATTCTGATTGATATTTTTTTTATGATTTCATAAAAAATGACTGCTGACACCTTAATTGTAAACCATAAATGTCAGAAAGATGGAAGGATTTTCCAATCAATCTGTTCTATGTTCAATATCCAGAATAGTTGGTACTTAGCCTGTTTTGTCCAGTGGCTATATCCATAATCTGTGTCCTCCTGTTCCTGGTTCCAAATGACCAAGACAGTATTCTGCCTACTTAACAGATAGGGAACACATTGTAAGTTAGAGCCGTAGTGTCTACAATTAAAATCAACAGTAATTAAAAAGAGTTCATCAGTTAACACACTTTCTGGTCAGTACTTACCAGTCATTAAAACATTCTTGCTTCTTTATAGGTTTAATTTATGCATAATATTGGTTTTGCATTATTTACAGTGTATTTGTTCTCATATATTTTGGTTATAAATTACATGAAGAGCAGAGACCATGTGTAAGTGGTATGTGAGATTTCATTGTCTTGTGTCTTGGACAGCTTTATCACTAAAGCCTACAGTCATGGTCGTCTTTGATCAAATTGAATAGTACATGCACCTCAATGAAATTTCAAACTTTTATAGCTGAAGAGTCGTCAGTATGTCTTTCATTATAACTGATGATAAGAAAATGTATAAAGCATTAGTCAAACTTGTCATTTTTTAAGATAATACACAGCAGTTAAAACAAGTAGAATATTCCAATCTATCACAATCTTATCAGCTATAAAAATGCTACTTTAAAATGTTGGGGCAGGAAGGGGATATCTCCCATATGTGTGAATGAATTACCATGAGAGAGAAATCTCTTTTTAGCATCCTTAGGAGATTACCAAACTAATCCCAGAACGCTGTCTGGTGAAAGGTTAGCTGCAACATATAAGCATTTAAGCTTTAGTGCTGACTGTAAAGGTCTACTGATCATGACAGAATGTCTTTGTTTGGGCCATACTCAAGGCGGAAATTTGTCATAATCTTTAATGATGATGGTGCAGTCTTTGAAATGGTGGGTCTGTGGTATTATTATTCAATATCTATGTAGAAGTCATTAAAAGTTGCTATTCTATGAATAGAAATAGCAATCCATAGCATGTTAATTATAGAACGTAAATTAGAGATTTTTTTATTTTTAATGAGCATTTTGTTTACATATTCTCAGGTTAATTTGTAATTAGAACTGTTGATAAAATTTAGATGATGGAATGAGATAGTTATTTGCACATCTTCACTTTGGATTTTAATAGGTGTTGGATATAGGAGATAGTTTGACTGTTCCAGATGAGTTCACGGAGGAAGAGAAAAAGACTGGACAGTGGTGGAAACAGCTGTTGGCAGGAGGAGTGGCTGGTGCTGTGTCTCGAACAGGTACAGCACCATTAGATCGCCTTAAAGTGATGATGCAGGTAGGTGCAGTGTTCAAGAACCTTTTAGTTTCCCATGTATCACTTGAGTTTTTAGAGAGCTGTTACAGAAAACTGGTGGCCAAATAAAATATCTAGATTTTGGAGGTCTAGTTATGTTTAGACAACTTCCATATTTTGTGTTCATAAAAATTGTCTTTTCCATAGTCATATTGGAAAAAGTGTAAACAAAATATTGTAATACTTGTGCCACTAAAATTTTTTTCAGTAGTGGATGTATTTTTGTCGATTTATATATTTAAGCAATTTTACAGTCTGATCAGAGCACTGTTCTTTACTGTGACTTTGGGTTTTTTTAGGTTCATGGTTCAAAATCAAACAAAATGAATATAGCCAGTGGTTTTAAGCAAATGTTGAAAGAAGGTGGTGTCCGATCCCTCTGGAGGGGAAATGGTGTAAATGTTGTGAAAA
Organism: Falco punctatus; assembly: GCF_963210335.1. Classification (NCBI taxonomy): domain Eukaryota; kingdom Metazoa; phylum Chordata; class Aves; order Falconiformes; family Falconidae; genus Falco; species Falco punctatus. Next base: position 24,210,239 of record NC_137591.1, on the reverse strand, counting down.
TAGCTCCTGAAACAGCTATTAAGTTCTGGGCTTATGAACAGGTAGGAATGAAAGTAATGGTAAATAAAATACTATATCACTCTCACTGTTCATTATTTACACTGTTGTGTTATATAGGAGTTCTTACCATGGGTGGGCATTTTGTCATAGTAATTTAGTTGCTTTCAGATTGGAAATAGTCTATTCTGTTAATAGAGTACTTGGTATTATAAGCAGAGTAAGTCTGGAGGAAAGTTTAAAGCATATGGCAGCCTGCATAATAGCTTCATGTGGAGTAGTGCATTAATATCTAATCTGTTGCTTTGAACAGACAAGAACCAAAAAACTTTGCATGTTTTTTGCTGAACTTTTACAGGATTCTTTTTAAGTCAAATATCATGGTGCTATGTAAGATGCCCTCATCCTGGATTTCAGAGTTATATTTACCTCTGAATCAGCTTTAAGCATCATGTTAAGGACTAATCCTGCTCTGTAAAATGAACTCTCGTTCTGGTGTAGTTGAATGATCTTTATTCTTCCTCTGTGGGGCTTTCTAGTGCCTCAGGTAAGACTTAATGAACGTACTGCACACCTCTGTACAACTATGAAATAAAAGCAACAAAAATTCAAGTAAACTTTTGGATATTGCAAGACTGAATGGCAGATTTCGATGCCACAGAGTAACCTTGAGCACATTATTCCTTACTCTTGCTCTGCCTTTTGGGAGCTGATGGCCCATTCTTGCATGATGGTGTCTGTCTTGAATGACATGGTCTGTACAGCTCTCTAACTGTCTCTGTGAACATGCTAGTTGATCGATCTTTCTTTCTTTGATTGGCGAACTGGATCTGCAAGGGATTCCGGTTGGCCCCTCTGTCTGGGGGCCATGGTATGGGGTACCCTTGTGTTGGCTGTTTGTAGAATACCTGACAGTACTGATGTACCGGGTGGCTGAGGTGTTTAATGCAAAGAATTTTTGCAGGCTGGAGTATTTATTGTATTCTTGAGAATCTGTGTCCATAGAGTTGCAGTGAGTGTACTGCTAAATTTTTTAGGTTAGTAAATGTAACTGTGAATACATGAAATAGTGAGTACAGCTTGAAAAGACATTTTGTACTGTATTCCTGCCTCTTGTAGTAACTCTTTCCCTACTAAAAAGCATGTGATACTTATCTGTTTTAACTATACAGTATAAGAAGATACTCACTAAGGATGATGGAAAGTTAGGCACTGTTGAAAGATTTGTGTCTGGTTCTTTGGCTGGAGCAACAGCACAAACTTCTATTTATCCCATGGAGGTAAGTAACAGAGAATCTGCTTCCACTGGAGACTGCCAAATGTCTGGTTCCTTTCTAAAGTAAAACCCATTTTGCTCTTGAAAGTGTCGTAGGAATTCCTCTATATTCTTACATCCCAATTTATTACTTTATACTGCTAACAACAGTGGTCATCACAAAGGAAATTTAAAATGGAAAAATGCAAAGCAGTTCCAAAGGAATAAGCAGAGAGTTACTGTGTTTTCCCTTGTTTATAAAATACATTAATACGTATGTAACTAAGGCTACTATTTTTTCCCTTTAGGTTTTAAAGACCAGATTGGCTGTGGGTAAAACAGGCCAATATTCTGGGATGTTTGACTGTGCTAAGAAGATCTTAAAAAGAGAAGGTGTAAAGGCCTTCTACAAAGGCTATATTCCTAATATTTTGGGTATAATACCTTATGCTGGCATTGACCTTGCAGTTTATGAGGTGAGTTTAGATCACTGAATGCATGTAGCTTTCATGAATTAATTTACACAAAGGGTAGGTATTCTTTAGAGTACTGTATCGTTAGATTTGTAATGTGTTTGTAGTATTATGGTTGCCATCAATTTAGAGTAGACAAATGAGAAATTCCACTAACCTTACTAGACTTTTTTTTTTCTTTGTTTGCCCCTTGCCCCTCCTGGGGGAGTACCTGTACTGATGGGCCCTTACATGCAACAGCACCAAACAAGAAATCTCATACAGCAGGATTATATAGAACTTGGCGATACAGTGTGCTTGCATACTTAACTAACCCTGTTGGACTGGAATGTATGTGTTTTATAGCAAATATAGGTCTTAAAAACCTGGTATGATACTCATATTAAGTTACTTACCCTGCATTTATGATACTTAATCCATTTTTTTTGCCATTTTCTCTGATTTATAATTTGATTGTAGTAACTTCAATTCCTTGTGTGTCTGTGCATGTCACCAGAATTCTTTGTGGCTGACATATAGTTGTTCTGAGCAGTCTGAAACACTGCTGTCTTTCCTTTCAAGAGGAACTGGTACCTCTTACACCCATCAACAACTGAAATATTTTACCTATCTTAGGTGCTGTGTGTTCAAAGTGTGTTAAGTAGCCCAGATGCACAAAATCATTTTTTTTCTAGTCTAGACAAATCTTTTTTTGACACTGCAGTGCTGATCAGCAGAATTGCTTGAGCAAATGTTTTCAAAGCAGTATGGGTGTTCTTTTCTACAAGTTTGCATCCTTGCTTCTGCATGGGGTGATATGCACAGCTGTGCAAGGCTTTGTTGCACCCTGTGGGGTGCTGAGTTGTGTTTCCCTCCTCCTCCCCACAAAGTGTTAACAAGTCTAGAACATAGGCACTGTTCCTGCTGCTGGATCTTTTAAGATTTCTCTTCTAGGCACTAACTGCTGTAGTCTAGTTAAAGTCCTTACCTGTGTGCCGTGCCAAGGTGTTTACCTCTGCACTTCAAAAGTAAACATGCAGGACTGGCATAGTGAGGTCGGTGCTTTGCCGGATTGAGCCCATAAGATTTGTTATGAATGAAGATGTATTTACTTTCTTGAACGCAGATCTCTTGTCTTATCATTTAATTTTGTGTCTTGGCAGCTCTTAAAGAGTACATGGCTAGAACACTATGCATCAAGCTCTGCTAACCCAGGTGTTTTTGTATTGTTGGGATGTGGTACTGTTTCCAGTACATGTGGGCAGTTAGCCAGTTACCCTCTTGCTCTTATCCGAACACGCATGCAGGCTCAAGGTGAGTCCTGTTGTACTGAAAGTGTTTCTGTGTGGTCACATCAAAATTGTATCATTTGGGATAGCTGTAGCAGAGACATGGGAGTAAAAAAAACCCCAACTTGAAAAACCAAGAACTTATGTGGAAAATCCTTCTTAACGTTGGTCCCATTTTCCTATTACTCCCAACATTGTTCTTTAGCATACTCAATTCAAATGTAACATTTCAGATGCTAGTGCTCTGTGTGATCTGAGAGCCACATTCCATACAAGACTACCAGGCATAGAGTACCTGTCATAGTCTGGGAACACTTCTAAAATTTAGAATGTTTCCTAAATTTTAGAGGTAAAATGAAAAAGGCTTGCATCATCCTGTGAAGGTAGATGGCAATTTTTGCTCTAGAGGACATTTCGTAAAGACAATTTCACAGCTGAGATTTTTGCTTGATAGGTTTGTGCAGAGTCTTAAGGATAGGAGCCTAGGTTCCAAAGGAATGTAGTTGGATAAATCTTTTCAGTGGGATTTAGACACATCTCTCAAATGTCTGAATTTAAAGAGATCTCCTTTCTTTGAGGACTCGTTTTAATCAGTGGCCCTAGAGATGATAGTAGGCTTACCACCCAGGTGTTTGATACTTGCTTGAGAATTTTAATGTTACTAGAACTGTTGTATAACGCATTATCATTTTCTTCTAGCCTCAGTGGAAGGAGGTCCACAGCTAAACATGGTCGGTCTCTTTCAAAGAATTATTGCTTCAGAGGGAATCAGAGGACTTTATAGGGGCATAGCCCCTAATTTTATGAAAGTGCTTCCAGCTGTCAGCATCAGCTATGTTGTATATGAAAAAATGAAGCAGAATTTGGGAATAGCATGAAATGAAGGAAAAAGGTGAGATGCTTCTAATGTTGGAAACACCAAACAAAAATGATTTCTCAAGTAATCTGTTCTCCAAATTAGAGATGGATCTTTGTGGAGAGATGCTGCAGCTTCTATTTTTGCCCTGAAATGGGAAGAAACTTCCTTAAATTCTAGTTCACGATTTCTAAACAGATACCTATATTGCACTTTAAAATGTCACTGAGTTAAAAAAAAAAAAATCAAGAAACTGTCTTTAAATCAGCAATATGTTTATATTTTCAGGAAATCATGCATATTTTACTCATTGGCTTCTTTTTGTTTTTGTATTTGTCTTCTCTAAATGTGTATTTGGCTTGGATCAAACCAAAGGTAGGAGAAGTTTATGTTGCCTTGATACCGAATATATAAAAGTGACTTTTTGTTTTGTCACGCTGCCTATACTCAAGCAATTCACAGGCAACATTTTGCATGCCTAGAAGTAAGCACTTAATGTTGTTATTTTTGAAGACTTAATGTTACATTTGTAAGAAATAGGATTTTAGATACAGACATGGATGGAATAACACATGAAAATGTAGCCCATTGCCTTCATCTTCAGGCTAATTTTTTTGTTATTTTAAGTGTAAGAGCCTGAGAAACTGCTGTTCTGTGGTATCAGAATACCTCAAACAAATTTACATGGTATTTTTGTAATACAATCAGTGATTTTTTCATAACTTGCTTGACTAGACCTGCTTTTCACTACACTTTTAAATGTTAGCATCATTAACCGTGACCAGCTTTGGGTTACAGCTGCACGTTTTACAGGATCATAATACACAGAAGCAGAAGAAGCTTGGTTACTGGATCCATTCCATACAAGTGCAAGTTGCCATGTAAAAATGGGGTGGAGGATCCAGTATTAAGCTGATAGTGATTGTAATACAGCCGATAGCGGAGCTCATCATAGCTGTCTTGTGGAGCAAAACACTTCTCACTTTGGACTCTCCATTCTTTCCCTTACTCAGAGGGCTACAGTCCACTATGTTCTTTTAGCCAATGGAGGACTGCATTATTATGTAAAAGTTTTACATGTTTGTCATGTGAGATGAATCCTCTTTCCCTCAGTCTTCTGTGCACACTGGCTGTGTATGTGAAATTCAGATAGTAAAATGCTGAAGCGTTTTGTCCAGGTGACCAAACGGGACTGCTGATCTCAGGTGCCCATTAGATTGACGTTAAGAAGCAAGCAAAGCATGCACACAGAACTTGTTAGTGCTTGAGAAACAGCTCTTCCTCAAAAAACAAAGCAGCACTTCCTCAATGCAGAAAGTTAGGTATTTCCATGTACAGGTACTTGCAAAGTGACTTCTTTTTGGGGGCTGTGGCATGTGTGTGCGCCACATTTCAGTTGCCTTCAGGCCTGAACACTGAAATGGAGTAACAATTATTGCCGAACTCATTTGTTATGCTTTTTCTGCTTTCTGCAATGTGTGGTGTTTTAATCTTTGTAAATTTGAGATTATCCTTACCTTGACCTTCTAAAAGCAGCTGCTCTTAGGCCACTTCCTGAAATTGGGTTACTGAAGGAAGAATTTTGTTCCTATAAGGTTATTAAGGGTCTTTCCCCACCCTCTGTTAAGCAAACATGAATAGCTGTCTGAACCTCAGTGTTCCACATACTATTCGGGCCATATTTTTCAAACAGCAATCAGATGTAAATCTTGTGTTCAGTGCTTCCGTGGCTGGTGTTTATTCTCCATAAACTGATATATAACAACTCCATAACATTTGTATTAGAAAATGTTGTTTTAATAGACTTCAGAAAATGGCAGCTTTAGCTGTGTCTTTTGGCCTTCCCTTTAGGGAAACCTTGGACATCGCACCTTAAAAAAACCAAACAACTCCCCCCCCCACCCCCCACCCACCAAAAAGTCATTCTATCCATATCATTGATATGTACAATGCCTTTCTGATCTGAATGTTTCTTGGCTTTATCAAGATTCTTTTATCTTTGTGGGATTTGTGAGATCAGTTCCCAATCATTTTGTTTGACTGTGACCAACGAACAAATGTGAGTGTGTGTGTGTGATGCAGAGATGACTTCAGCAGTGTCTGTCTTGTAGACTTGCTCCATTTTGTTTATAGTGTACAAGTGCCATTGTGAGTATTGAAAATGATGGTAATAATGTTTTCAAAGGTTGAAAAGATGGGGTCTTTCAAATTTAATTTTTCATTATGTGCCTTTATGATGACTGTTCACTTGTGTATTCTTTGTCTCTTAAAAGTATGTTTACCTTCTTAGCTCTATAAAACTGCCAGTTTCTAATAAATCTTTGTTTCCTTATCTGGCTGAGTGTACTGATGTTTTTTTCATGGCCTGACAGACAGATAACACTTCTATGTATAATATTCAATGTAAAAACTAAAGGTAAGTTATCTAAAAAACTAGCGTATGCTTTTCTATTTGATATTTAAAAGCCTAGTTTGAGATGAGTCGATTGTCATTCTGTTTAAAACTTTAGCTGCCTCATCACTTAATGGAAGATCACATAATGTTTAACATTTTTGTTTGTTCATTGAACAGTATTACACCATGATTTGCTTCTGTGTATGCTGTGTGACAGAACTCTTAATAATCAGGACAAACATGCCTGTATATAGTGTTTATCTTGCTTTGATGTTAATCTTACTTTTTAGTCAAAAAATCAATATAAAATCCATTCAAGATAATTGACTTAATTTACTCTGCATGTGTAGCATGGCTGTCCTGCTAAAACCGTGCTCAGTAGTCAGCCTTGACAACTCCTTGGGAGTTTTTCACACCAATACTTCAGATGTTAAAGATAATTGTAACAAATGAGAGTGGCTTTTCTTGTCTCAGATTCCTGCAGAAACAGTTCTTGTAAGATTTAGAAGTTTCCTGTTAAATAACGGACGAGGTAGATGCTCTGTGTGTGATTCCTGACTAAATGAAGCATCTGAAATTCCACGTTACGCGAGGCAAGGATGTTTTTAACTGGAAGTACTCTGCAGTTGGAAAGGCTGAGCTGTGAATGATCTCTCTCATAGTGACCAAGTGGTAAGGTATGCTCTCAAAGATGTCCAAATGGTCATGTCCTGTTGTCCCCGTCCCGTGTCCTGTGTGTCCCATCCCCACCCCACCCCTGCCCTGCAAAAAGAAAATCTAAAGTGTTACACAATGTAGCACAGGTATTTAAAATACTGCTTTCAAGTTAGCCCGTTGGAAAACTGAATTCAACAGTCTTTTATCAGAGACTGGTCCTGATAAGATGCTTTTTTGATGTATAGGAGTTTTTACACGGGCAGCGCATATGGCTTTTGAAACAGCTCAGATCTGCAATGCATATAGTACAGTTATTTCTAACTGCTTGCAACTACGTGCAGCTTGTGTTAAAATAATACTGAGGCAGTAAAAACATACGGACAAACACTCTGGGACAGCATACATCTCTCCCTTACAAAAAATATTTTTACTATCATTTTGAAATTTGTTGTGTTGACTAAGGGAAATAGAATGCTAAGCAAGCATCTCAACCTTTCTTCAAGCTTGTTCCTTTAGGTTTTAGTGTATTCCGCCAATGTATTTCATAATCTGTTGAAATAGTGAGTTTCCATAGTGCATTCTGAGTTCTTAAATCAGTGGTGACAGATTTGTAGGTTGCTGACTACTTTTGTCCTTTGTCTGTTTAGCCTGAAACTTACTAAATTCTACAGTCCTGAAAAATCTTTCACATTTCCTCTGTATCTTATCTTTTTTTGCTAGGTATTTTAATATTTTTCAAAATGTATGCAAAGATGGTGCCTGTAGATATGAGAAAAATGTTGATGTACAACTTGCTACTGCCTCTTTAGTTAAAGAAACAAGAGACATGGAGAGGATGTAAATCATGTAGTGTCACCAGTAATTTAACAAAAGGAATTGTGCATCCATGTCCAAACTGATCCCCAACAAATCTTCGCTTTTCTTGGGTGTTCCCTGAGCAAATGATTTTTCCTGAGCATAGGCCTATACCTATGAGGCCCAGAAGGGGAAAGGAAAAGCTTACTTGCTTTCCCTTCAAGATATGTAGGGCATGACTACTATTCAGTAACATTAACACTGGAAAACACTGCAGAAATGGCTTGGAATGTAAAATAGCACTGCCAATGTGCGCCTTTCCCTCTTGACTGTGATGGGCTTCCTGGCAGCGTACGCCTGCCGCAGCAGTGCCATTCCTCACAATGGCACCAGCCCAGGCCCAAGCAGTCTTGCACACCTGCTAGTGGAAACGCCACCGTGAACGCTGTGTACTGAAACCCGCTCGGCAGCTTTCCTTTCTGCAAAAGAACACCGAACATGGGTGCTGCTGCACTACCCAGGTGAGGCTGGCTGTGGACCTGCCTGGGGACCCTGATTAGCTTTCAGAGGCCCTGGCTGAGGTGCCTTCTGTTCTTTACTGTCTTTTTCAGACCTCGGAGTGAGCTGCAGTTGTTGGTATGTGGCAGAAGGTATTGGCATCTTTATTTCCCTTCTAATATTTGAAGTTTAGATATGGTGTGGGCAAGAAGTGCATTGAGTATGTGATGCTGCTACACATAAAATACTAAAATACCAAAGATGTCTTAACCTGCAGGCTATTTGCCATGTAAGGAACTGTGGTTTTTAAATGCTTCCACTTCTGATGTCTGGATGGTCTTACGGATGGCTTTTAAGGCTTACATTAAAACAAGATAGTGATCTAAACTGTATGTTGTGGTGAACGTAATTGGTGAGAACTGGGTATTCAACACAGAATGATTTTTGTAATATTGGCAGTCTTGCTGTGTGAATTATGTGTAGCTTCTAAGCCATCCTGGTGTCTGAAAAAGGGTAGAAAAAATACTTCGGATATATTTGTGCAATCCAGACTAAATATTATTTGTGTTCTGGCAACTAACTAAACATGTGAGTATTGTGCACCTAAGCTCTTAGACTGTGAATCTGTTTTGCTAAAGGATTAATAAGGAGTCTAGTATGTACTTGTGGTTTAACCCCAGCCGGCAGCCAGCAACTAAGCACCACACAGCTGGCTGGCTCGCTCTCCACCACGTTGGGATGAGGGAGAGAATTAGAAGACTAAAAGCGAGAAAACTTGTGGGTTGAGATAAAGACAGTTGAATAGGTAAAGCAAAAGCCATGCACAAGCAAAGCAAAACAAAGGATTCATTCACCGCTTCCCATCGGCAGGCAGGTGCTCAGCCATCGCCAGGAAAGCAGGGCTGCAGCATGGGTGATGGTTACTTGGGAAGACAAACGCCGTTGCTCTGAACATCTCCCCCTTCCTTCTTTCTCCCCCAGCTTTATATACTCAGCATGACATTCAATGGTATGGATTATTCCTTTGGCCGCCCGGGTCAGCTGTCGTGGCCATGTCCCCTCCCAGTTTCTTGAGCCCCTCCAGCCCTCTCACTGGCAGGGCCTGAAAAACTGATAAGTCCTTGACTTGGTTGTTGCTAAGTGATGTTTATACTGAAAACATCAGTGTGTTATCAACATTATTCTCGTACTGAATCCAAAACACAGCACTGCACCACCTACTAAGAAGAAAAAATAACTATCCCAGTTGATACCAGGACAGTAACATATAGGTGTATAAACCCACCCATGGTGTGTATATGCATACATGCATATTCACATACATATAGATAGACATGTATAAAACCTTTCCTTCTTTGCAGCAAGCTTGTGCATTGCTTTTCTGCAGTAAAGAAGAATTTCATAAGCTGGAGCAGCTTCCAGAACGGTCTTTTAATTGAATACTCCTGAAAGCAGTGAAACTGCTGTCCCTGCAGACCTTTCTTCTGCAAGCTGAAAGTGTGGGGTTGAGAAGTAGCCAATAGGTTTGCTTAAATAAAGTGCCAGTAATACTGAAACTAAAATCCAGAATGTTTTTGTCTGCTGTAGGCTCATGTAAGGCAGAATATCTAGTATCTATCTCATTGCAGTAACTGTAGGCAAAAACCCACAAAGTTGGAAGGTTGGAGTATGGTAGATAAACTTCTGAATGGGTACTCCTGCCATCTTAAACAAAGCCTTTTGCTGACCTATTTGACCTGTAGTTTAGCTCTTGCTAATGCACTGATATGGAAGTTGCTTGCTGTCTTTCTTGCCCTCTGAAGCAAATGCCGGATGTTTTTTAGTCGTTACTCGCTTGGGTCACTCACGAACCAGTCTCTGGTGAGCCTTAACAGCCCCTCTGTCTTGGCCCTGGAGGAAATGTGCGGACTCAGCTTGAATTCGAGCAGTGCCATCTACTGTCACGTTGTGATTCCGATTTGTACGGGGGAATGGCTTTTCTAGGCTGAGCATTTGAGTTCATCCCTTGGCGTTATCTGTACAGCAAAGGAAAACCAGTTTGTAACAGTGCAGGATAAACCCAGCTGAGCCGTATGTTTAGTAGTGATTGTGGCAGTGTGACCTAACACAATGTGTGGGAGCAAGGCACTCAGGTGTGAATTATACAAAGCAAGAATTGTCATCTCTTGCTTTGGATACGCTACTGAAAAAAATCTATACGGCGTATCAATTGACATAGCTATTTTTAGTTTTAGTGAAGACCATTTGAAATAGAAGAAAGAGTCTCTGTAGTGTTGTTTCTTTTTGCTTTCATAAAATGATTTTTGTGTCAACTTCTTTTAGTTTCTCAGTAAGATACACTCGCATGGAGGATAAAGGTTCTTTAACCATTCTTACTTGCATACTACTACAAAATGGTTGGTATGAAACCTGATTTTCTGATTTTTCTTGAGGAGTGAAAATATTATTGTTTCAATATTTCTTAATTATGCTGGTATCAAGGTCTGCATTGAGAGCACCACGTTTGTATTTCACAGTGTTAAAACTCAATTTAACTGAGCGCAGTTTCTCATGTTGCTCACTAAATGTTACAGATTTCCCCACTATATGGTGGTGCAGCCACTGGTTTGTTTTGTGGACACAGCTGTTACGTACTTCCAAGCTGAGCCAGTGTGAACATTGTCAGGCTAGCTCCAGCACTGCAGCATTCATTTCTACCTTTGGGCTCCTTACCAAAGGCCCTTCTGTTTACCCTGCAACCTAACTGTGTGTTCGATGCACCTCCAGGCTCCTTATCCTTCATACACATCCTAATCTGATAATCTGAATCTGTTTTTTTGTAGGAATTAGGCTTGTGCCTTTTCTGCTGTGGAACCAAATACACTTCCTTCAGTATATTGGAGGATATTGGACAAGTTAGTGATCATCGTGAGTTTTGCCTCCCCCTAGACCAGGCTGTGTCCCGAAGGCAAAATTCCCAGTCAGGGTGAACCTTGTCAGCTCCCTTGGGAGATCTGGAAGTTGAGTAGGTTGTTTGTGTATGTTCGTTGTACTCTGTGAAGAAATATTTTGCGTCTACCATCAGAAGCAGCTGGCCAGTTTGTGCAGGCCCAGCTTTGTCCGAACGTCTCGAATTTTATACGCATTTGTGCTTAGCACCTTGACTTCCACGTTCAGTCCTTGGATATTGCTTTGCTCTTTTCAGTATCTTCAGTTATTTTTGGAAAGTAGAGATATGCTTGGGCAGGGTTCAAATAACACTTTGCTATGGGAACTATTGAATTGCTGTAACTGCTAGCAAAGGCTCTCTGTGGTGGCATGTTCCTGCAGCCTCCCCCATTCTTTGATATCATAATGTGTGATACAGGCCCGCAAAGGAGCCGTTTTACCTTTCCCTACTTAAACAAATCCCTCACCTTTAACTGGCTTGCTGTGTAGATACAATCGCCTCTGCCTCTTCCAGCTGTTCCCTGTGTTGCATTGATACTTCTTTTACTGCGGATTTGTGTATATTTGCATGGCTCTAGCTGGGCACCTACTAGGTTAACATAGCACGTAGTTTCATGGATTTTAAAGTTGCCACTCTTAGCTCATCCTCTGATAATTGTAGGCCAAATAGCTTCATCAGGTTACTGCAGTGTGTGCCTTATCTCTGTCCTGCCTCTTCCAGTGTAAAGACGCTAAGCAAACCTTTCAAATAATTTGGGCCTGACAATAATTTACTAAAGGAGAAGTTCAGAGGCCAGGTTACGGCAGGGATGTTTAATAGGACTTGGTTTGCAAACAAGATTCCTTAAAATAATCTTGGTGGTACAGATTACTGTCTCAATCCTGGTAGTATCTCTGGAGCCATCCTTCTGAAAACAGACGCATATAAAAAGTGTCACCTCTGTCCCATAAATACTAAAGCTAGCAATTCACATTTTGGATGGATCTCAGATGTAAATGTTTCTACTGTCAGCTGAAAGGTTGCCTGCCTATATAGGGAAGAGCTACATTTTAGAATTCCTTTCCCAAGTTTGTAGCTTGTTATTTCTCTCTAGCTGGACAGATTTTGCAAAGGTTTCACTAGCGAAGAAAGAATGAGATGTAATTGTAAATTTTGACAGTGATGAGGAAGGATATAGAATTCTGACTCATCTGTCGCCACAGTTTGCTACTTCTGTTATGAATGAGATGATATTACTCTTTACAGGTTAGGAAGAGGTGGTGCTATGTGGGTGGAAAACTCCTGGGTTCCCCAAAACTTCTTGACTTGCTCACACAAAGCCTTCTGTTTCTGGGATGGCAGCAATAATGGGCGCTCTGCTTGTAAACCCATCCAGCACACACATCTGATCCCTCTGGTGTGTAAATGTTTAATTTTGGTTTTACTAGTCAGCCAGAGCTTGGCCGAAAATTGGTTTCTGTGCAGCAGATAAAAAGATGCAAGTGTGGTGTTGCATTTCTCTACAGGGAATTGGAGCTGGAGTAGGAGCACTTCCGAATCAGTCATGACACTGCCATCCCCTTGAAGTTATTTTGGCTTAGACATCAAATATTGCTCACTAGTCCCTTAAGGAGTATCTGGTTTTAGTTTTCTTCTCCAGCCTTCTGTGCTTCCTCTACCCTAGAGAAAAAAGGGATAGAGGAGAAGGTTTACTCAGTATTCTCACTTGTTCCTGCAGATTCGTACTTAATGTCCATACCTTGCTGTGAGGCATTTGCCGGGCTGTAATCTAACGGCGCTCATCACTTCCACAGTATGACATTTCGTAAGGAAACTGTGGTCCTGTAGATAGGAGAGTGGCAGATGGGAGATTTTCATCTTGGTTCTGCTGTTGATGTTACATACGTCCTTTCTTGGTATCTCCGGTCCTTGTACTTTCTTGCCTGGTAGGTGCTGAGCTTTCTGGGACTGCCATTGTGCTGTGATGGTTCACTGTGTAGCCTGGGCTTGTGCTATGATATAAATAATAATCTGATTAAAAATTAGGACCTCGGCCTAGAAAAACACTTGTTAAAGTAATGCAAAATTTATCTGCAGAGATTCTCAGTTAGTTCAGTGCTTGAGTAATAGTGCAGTGTGAAAAGAAACCTGACAGGAGCAGGAAAACAATTGTATTCTAACAAATGTTGATTGCCAAAGTTGCTTGCTGGGGTAAATTCATATTGATCTTACAGTTAGCCTTTCATCTCTGAAAAGAAATTTGGCTTCCTGCTTTATTATTGTTTTTATCTGTTTCTCCTAGTTTATTTTTAAATATAGCAATCTCTAACACTGCAAGCTGATTGTGTACATCTCTTTCTGTCTCTTGAAGAATGCTGAGCCCACTGAGATGCCGTAGTAAGTTTTGCTTTTAAAGGAAAACCAAAGCACAAAACTACAGAGCCTAATTATTTAAAATATTTTGGTTACTTGATCTTCTGTCTTCTCCCTGTAAGTACCAAAACGGTGTGGCCAGCAGGGCTGGGGCAGTGACTGTCCCCCTGTGCTCGGCACTGGTGAGGCTGCACCTTGAATACCGTGTTCAGTTGTGGGCCCCTCGCTGCAGGAGGGACACAGAGAGGCTGGAGCGCGTCCAGAGAAGGACAATGAGGCTGGTGCAGGGTCTGGAGCACAAGTCTGATGAGGAGCAGCTGAGGGAGCTGGGGGTATTTAGTCAGGAGGAGACCTGGGGGATCTTACTGCTCTCTACAGCTGCCTGGCAGGGGGCTGTGGGCAGGTGGGGGTCGGTCTCTTCTCCCAGATAACAAGGGACAGGACAAGAGGGACAGGACGAGAGCATCCTCCAGTTGTGCCAGGGGAGGTTTAGATTGGATATTAGGAAAAATTTCTTCACCAAAAGGATTATCAAGCATCGGAACAGGCTGTGCAGAGAAGTGGTGGAATCGCCAACCCTGGAGGCTTTTAAAAACATGTAGGTGCAGTGCCTGGGGACGTGGTTTAGTAAATGGATTTGATGTTCCCAAAGGTCTTTTCCGACCTAAATGATTCCACGATTCTGTGCTTCTCTCTGCCCCCGGAGCATATGTGTAGACCGAGAGGCCTCGTTCCGCTCAGTGCGCTCACAGTAATAATATTCCGTTTTGCCACAGGGCAGGAGCCTCCCCGTGCCGAGGCAGCGCCGCCGGCCGCCGCTCCCCGGCTTTTTTTGCTTGTTTTCCCGCTGTTTTTTCGCGCTCCCGGGGGCGGGGACGGCCCAGCAGGGGGCGCTGCGGGGCGGGCCGGGCGGGCCACCTGCCCTGCGGGAGGCGGGAAGGGGGGGAGCCCCGGCGGGAGGGGCGGGAAGATGGCGGGCGGTGCCGGCTGGAGGCGGCGGGGGCGCCGCGGTGGGCCGCGCCGGGGCTGCGGCAGCGCGGGGGGAGCGGCCGGGGCCGGGCGGGTGGCACCGCAGCAGGCAAATGAAACGCGAGGCCGAAGGTCGAAAATTTTTCCCTGACAGTGCAGAAAACCTCCCCGAGGGATTGCTATGGGGCTGAAGGCACTGTTTAAAAATAGATTAAATCAAATCTGTTGCAACATGTACCACAGGCAGCCCTTTACCGCTGCAGGTCATTTAGGACTGAAACAACCGCAAAGACGAAAGATTTTTTAATTGCCCTTTAGCGGGCAGCATGACAATGTATTTTGTCACCAGAAAGTTGATTCTATTTCAGTTTTCTGTGTGAGTTCAAGCACCAGAGGTGCCTGCGCTACAGGGGCCAGAGCCTACCTGAAGGATGCAGGCTGGTGTAAAGGCCCAAATCAGCATCTCAGGCTGAAATCTGGTTTTCCAGGCCCACTGCCGTCACGTCTCATGAGAAATTTTCAGTCAATAATTTGATATTTCGTTCTTGTTAGTTAAATGCTAATATTAAGCCCTCCCCCCCGAAAATATGTGAATTATTTTTTAGTAATTCTGTACGTTCATCTCCCTTAATTTTCCATTGTGATATAAGAAAGAAATCAAATAATATTTCAGATCCTGAAAGTTCTGGAAATTTCCCAGATGCTAGAAGGTGACTTTCATGTGGTTTGCTCCATGTAAAGATACTAGGGCTGGAGTCTGCCATGAAAGCCAATGCTCTAGGCAGCTCTACCTCCAGAAGTTGTTGCTCTGTGGAACTGCTTGAAACTTGTAATTACAGGCTTTTTGTTTAACTTTCAAGTATATCTTATTAATACTTGAAATATAAACACTCAAGGGTTTTATAATGCAACTGTTGAGTATGTGCTTACTTAAAAAATGGCCAAAACTCGACAAAAGCCTTTCAGTCACACTCATGGGCTCACACAGGTGAGGGCTTCACCCCAGTGGTTCTGTCTGGAAGTTGCTTTCCAGAGGGTAGAAAGTTACCTCTAGAGCCCTTTCTAAGTATGCTTCGGTTTTGAAATCCTTAGTGTCTTGATGGCTTTCAGCTGAATAGCCAGCATGGGAGTAAGGGTCGTTATCCTGTATTCCTGAAGAGGTTTATCCACCAGTGCAGGCTGCTACATTAGACAGATGCTGCTCTCCTGGTTTCTTGAGCCATATGTGAAATTGCTTATACGGGATCAAAGTGTTCTTGTATTTGTACTTAACAGCAGGGGTTGGTGGTGCATGTACTTATACAGTGATCAATCCAGTACAAAATAAGAGAAACCGTTTGTAAGGGAATTTTACTTTTTGTCAGTTATACTTTTAAAGGTGTTTGATCTGCCAGAAAGTGTGTTTTCCACTTTTAGAGATTGCATATTTTGATTCATCGTCATCTGATTATAGAATTAAGCACAAGTGTAGTACAGCTTCAAAGAGGTTTCAAGGTTTAAATTGATAATAAATATTGCATTAAATTGTCTTTAAACTGGCAAAGCAAGGAAATTTTCAGTGTTCAGGATTAAACTTACAGCATATGTTGTTGAACCTCAGCTTGCAGTTGTGTATAAGTACCTAAATGTAAACAGTGAAGTTTAAGGTTTTAAACCCTTAGTTGAAAAACTTAAAACCTGCAATGGAGATGCAAAGAAAAGATGTAAAAATTTGGGGTGTTTTGAATAAGGTCTTATGCTTATGTTCTATATGGTTCCATAGGCAATCTCCTTTAAAAAATGTTCAGAAAACAAAAAAAAAAAAACAACCCAAAAAAAGAGATAGAAAATGAATGTCTGCCAGCAGATATCAAAGCTGAAAGACCAAAGCAGCCTTTGTTGTATTTGTGTACATACAGATGTTTCAATATTTGACTTCAGACTGCTTATCTCCTGTTAATTTCTAATAGCTTATTTCCTAAGAATGTCAGATGTTTTCCCTTTCTAGTGAAAAAGGCAATTTTCGTGTACTGTGTTTTAAAACTTACAAGGGACCTTTGGAAAAGATTTCAAGCACTAAAGCGGAATGTGTTCAGCACGCTATTTGTCCTCCAGTAGGCACTGGCCTTATGAAGCAACTTAACCTAACTCAACTAAAACTCCTTTTCACCAGTGCCTACAGTATGCTCGCCCTTGGGACAAATCCATGGGCTGAAAAGTCCTTTCTTTTCAGATTGTCTCTACTCAGATCGAGAGTCTGGATGGTTTCTGCATGCAGATTGGGTTTGTATATGAAAAATGCATGAATATTCCCTCAGGTGTTAATTAATGCAATTCTTAGTTATTGAGAACTTCAAGCAAAAAATCAGAAGGTTCTCAGGCAGCATTCAAATGCACTCCTTACATCTAATTATTCAGTTGCACTCCTTAAAAGTGTCCAGCCGAAACCCCATTCTCCCTCCCTGCTATATGCCCGTGACTGTACTGTACCTTTGTAATAGGGGGAGCTTTTTGCTTTTGGTTTTGCTTAGCTGGATATAAAGTAGGAGATATATTTTGTTTGTTTCCGTTCACAGTAACTGAGTTTTTGGTTTCTAATTTGTAGGGTTTTAGTAGCTGTAGTGGTAAGGTAAAGAAGAGCAGCTTGAACAACCCCCACTTGATCACACTTTCAATACTTTCTTTGATGATGCATTTCATCAGTAAACAGCAGGAGTCTGACACTTACTGGGAAGTTTCTCAAATGATAAAAACAGAGAATGAAGAGTTAGAACAAAGTGTTTCCCTCAGGACAGTATTAATGAGCCTACAGATTGGGTGGGATAACACGCAGCAGCTTTGTGCGATCATGCTCTACACAGAATACGTGATGTTCTGGAGTGAGGGAATGAGAAAAACAAGTGTCAATGAATAGGATTTTAATGCATGTGGGGGAAAAAGTAGATTAATTGCTTCTGGTTCTGATTTTCAGGTTGACCTCCACATAAGGAAGGCCACAGTAACATCTCAAATTGTGTCATGAAAACAACTCTTCTCCTTCATTAGTAACAATAGCTCATATTGTTGCATTGAAATAATTTCTGAAAGCTGGTTTTCTCTTCTAGTCTCCATATTTATTATTGGAGCTTCTGGAAGCTTAGAAAGTAGAAATCAACAGAATTATTCCATTAACAGCTTCCATAATCTTTCTGCACAGAGCTGACTTTTTGACATTGTGCTGCAGCAAATGGTCATACGTTGAACAAAGAAGTTTTCGCTGGAGGGAGTGACTAGCTTGAAAGCAATGCTGTTAGTACCAGTTTGGGTGAGAATGAACTTCATTTTTACATAGTCTGTATTTTCAGCCACACAACATGACAGTTCAACTTGCCTTTCCTCTCTTAGTGTGGAAGGAAATACAAAACTGTGTGCACGCTTGCTATTACTCAGGAGATACTGAATAACAAAATAGCATTGTAATTGTGTTACAATTTCAGAGAAACTGACCTCAGTAGCTTGTTCGTACTTGGAGATTTACTCTAATTCCCTCAGTATTTAGTGATGGTAGTATGGATCACAAAACCTGTTAACCTTCTGCACACCCAGCATACTCATGCTAGTAGTGCACATGGGACTTCCAGATAATTCTGTGCATGATGGGCTTGCGGGTGCAAAAGTTTTGCATAGTAGCTCCGTGAACAAACCCAGAATGACTATATTTGCAACAGATCTGGAATAATTTCAGTAGAAAATCTGGAATAATGCAAGGCAGCAGAATGTTTTAGATGGCAATTCCACCTTGCTTCTATCTGAAAAATTAAAATGTGAAAACAAACCTGTAATACACTGCTTAATAGCTTAATTTAATATGAACTATTTTGGAAACTGGAGGCAAGTCATAGATAATGGTGAGCAATACAGTACTTTTATGAAAAAAAAAACACCTCTGCAATTCTTTAGGGTGATGTCACATCTAGCATTGTTAGGGTAGCCCTTAAACTAGGGCTGGAAGAGAAAAGAGGATGACGTAAGGAAAAGGAATTAGATCTCTAACATTTTCTCTCTCTCAAAACTAAACAAAACCCAAACAAAATGAAACCACCAAAACTTCTGTGTTTCAGACTGAGCTTATTTCCATCTCTAGGTTTGGGTGAGCCACCTGAAATTTGTTCTATTAAGTTAGGATATGAACAGGAGACCTGAATTTAATTGCAAATTACAATTCAAGGCTGACTGATTATTTACTTAAAGTAACATTATTTTTTTCTTTCTTTAATGCCAAGATTAGAGAAATTTATTTACTCCTGGTTCACATAGCAGCTACCTTTGGCTTTATATCAAATACATAGGATTTGAGGACTCTCAGTGGAAGCCTCCCTGATGCCTCTGTCAATCTGTGGAATTCAAACTTTTCTTAAAACAATTGTTTCCAACCTGCAGAAAATATTTAAAAATGTAGCCAGTGTGCCATGTCCTTGTGCATAATTTTTCCAGCCAGCTTTCCAGGTGAGCACATCACAAAGGCTCTGCACATCGGTTGGCCTGCTGTCAAAGTCAATGCTATTGTTGGGAATTAGGAGTAAAGGTGTGTGTACCAACACAGCTGCTCCTTCATTTGAGCCATGTAACTTGTGTCACTTAGCTAAGGCACGTTATTATACTGCACAGTGCTGGTGGTATCTCGAGATACGTCTATTAGAATTAAATGAGCCAGACATCGAAAACTTTCAGTAATTGTTTGATATGGACTATTTGTCTGACAGCAGTTGCCTGGAGAGGGATTTACAAGAAACACATATGAATGGCATTGTTATCTTTTTTCTTGAAATTACCTTAACTATGAAGGTGAAGCAGGAGTGTGTTTGAGATGTGCTTCCTTTGGTTGTGTTTGCCGCATCCCTCTCTTAGGCGATAGAAAATAGGTATGTTAAATGGTTATCTCTCTGTGACTTCACACTGTAGATAATATTCAGAAATAAAGGCACTACACATCTGATGAAAATTTTTCTCTGTGAGGAGAACTAAAATGCCACCAAATAATACCACCATGAAAACAATAACATTTTGAACTCTTACACTGCTTTCCATCTATCCCAAGCCATTAAGTTTTCCAATAGTATTTACATTAAAGGGCAAAATTTAATTATATTGTTATGTTGTATAGCAGACAGATATTTTGGTGGATGGAGAAGTTAGGTAACTCTCCCAAAGTCACAAGAGAAGTCGGTGACCACCAGGAATAGAAGCCACACATGCTGACAGCCAAGTCTGTGTGAGCCACAAGACCGTCCTTCCTCCTGCACACAGAGAAGCATCAGCACGAAAGGGAAGTACTTTCTGTGGGTTTGGAGAGGCTGTTCTGGTGATTCTAACTTTATCAGCAGAAGGACATGATTTTTACATGAAGGGCTGGCTGCATGGCTCTTGCTGTGATTGTTTTGTACTTTCGGCTGCTCTGAAACTGGACTCTTTTTCTGAGGGCTGGCCAAATATTCCCCAGGCAGGAGCAAGGAAGAAGGCCAAAGATGAATCTGCCATTTTTTGAGAGAGGGTAATTGTTGAAAGGGATTGTGAGTAAAAAAAACAAACAAACAAACAAACTGAATTCGTCCTGGGGTGGGAAGTCCTTTGGTCTGCGTCATACCAGGCACTCTTGAGCAGAATACATGGGCAAAGAAAGAGTTTGTAAGACTGTTAAGAAGAAATGTTCTTTAGTGCCAGCTTTTAAATCTAGCCCTGGTGTAAGTCATGGAAACTATCACTATGTTCAGCTATCTGTTTTATTAGCAATTCTCAAATACACTCATTTTTTCCATGGTTAACACCAGTTCCCAATTTTCAGTAATCATCTGCCGAGCCATCTTGTGTCCCTCGATTCTCCCTTCAGTCTGCACTGATAGTAATTCCAGCAGCAACGACAGCATAATACCATGTCAACAAGACTGGAGAAATAACAATTAACACTTAGCAGCACTAGTTTGATAGTCAGCTGTCCACTAGCCGGGGTAATACTGAGTGGATGTGGCTGAACTCCTTAGGATGAGGAGGGAAAAGGCCGGGAACACAGCTCATCTTGCCCCACACATGCAAAGGATGCTGCCCTGTGGGGGGGGGGGGGGGGTGGTAGTTGCAGAGAAACTTTTTTTTTCCTGTGATAATTTCTCCAGGACTGGGGCTTAGATTGTAGAAACATCAGGGTGTCTTCTGCAGGGGCAAGTCACAGCCATATGCTAAGCTTTATCAATATTAAAAATTGCCTGGTCCATATTTCTGTAAGTAACAGAAAGACAATAATAAAATAGCTTTCTGTAGGAGTCATTGTTTATCCACAGGAGTGTTTGGGGAGGTGAAAGAGGTTATTTGCCATCTTGTAGTATATTAAATAAACAGTGTGATTCTGTAATTATTCTGTATTTTCATCTTGGAATAAGATAGGAATGATGAAAATAGGTTGCATTTAGTCATCTGTCAATTAACACGAACACGCTTTTCTGTTGCATATGCAACAGAAGGCAAAAACATTGTAAATTTAAAATCTCATGTAACATTAATATTGCAATAGTGAACAAAGGCCTCAGCTAGGTTGGAGGTCAAATAGCTTTAGGTATTGTGCAAACAGTAACTATTTCTGTCTCAAAAAGCTTACAAACCCTGGCAGTCTATTTTTCAGACAAGACTTTTGATAAGTGAAGAGAAAGTTCTTGCTCAGCTGTGGCTTAGTTATCTTGAAATTGTAAAGGAAGCACAAGGTAGAGTAAGTGCAAATGCAAGATGAAGAAAGTGAAAGAGAAAATGCATCTGTGGAATAAAAAGCCAAAGAGTATGAAAAAGTGCTGAGCCCAACTTGTTTCGGTGGAAATTTAACTTACGTAGCAGCCAGTAAGGGCTAGAGGCATTTGGGTTCCCAAATGTACGTCACGCTCTGGTTGGCACTGCAATTTCTGATGTGGGACTGCACGGAGCCTTTTCTGAAACAACCTGAGCACTTGGGTACCTAGTGAGTAGTACTTGGGCTCTGCCGTGGCTTTATTACAATGAGAGAAAAGAGACTCTCCTAAGTACTTAGGCCCAGATTTTTTGAGTGTTGGATCCCCGAGTCTTACTGAAATGAATTCTTGGGCTGAATTAATTTCTCAGTTCTCTCAATGCTTCAGCCTTCCAATACAGAGTTTTCAGCGTCTTACTACATTAAAGACAAAATCTGTACCTTACTGCAGCATCAGTATTGGGTTCATATTCACATATATTCCCTTCTGGCAGCTTTTTTTTCTGTTAATGTTGTGCTGATTAGCTGTAAAAGATTGAGGATATATTCTTGAAATAGGCTGTTCCTAAGGGCCACTCTGATGTTTATCCTTTTGTAGTATGGCACAGCCGGGAACGGCAATTTACTCTTCTAACAGGTTGACCAAGGATCAGCTGCAGTATTAAAAGATTAGTACGCAGTTAATTTCCAGCGAGCTGTTCTGTAATAAACTCGGCACGTTGATGTGGAGTTTCAGTGTTTGAATGTCTTTCTCATTTACATAACATTTTATTTGAAGTCTAGCTAAAAACCCAAATCTCTGTGTTCTATTAGTTTATACTATGCCATTAAGAAACACTTTGATTTAAAATTTATTATTTTTACATATATATATACACATCTGGACAATAGCTGTAACAAAGCAAACAAGCTGCTCTTAACTAATAGGTTGCAGTGCTGCCAACCAGAACAAATGAAAAATATGTGGACTCTGTAATAAAAACATCAATCAGTTAATTTGTTTTCAAGGAATATTAATATAATTCAATCTTACTTATTAATGACCTCTGTACCTACAAAATTGAATACAGCTGTTACAACAGTGTTTGTATTTACTTAGTGACCCTGCTGTAAAGAGCTATCACTGTAGCATTGCAGATCCACTTCTGTCTTATTTTCCAAGTGCTGAGCTGCTACATGATTAAACTGATTTCTAATAAACCCAAGACTGTATTATTCTGTCCCAGTCAAGAATTACCAAAGCTCAGAAAATGTTAAGAAGGCTGCATGTAGCCTAAGTGCAATGTCTCAAGGAATCCGAGAGAAAATGAACTTGGGTGAGCGTTTCCTGACTAAGCTTTCATACCGTCTCTGTAGCAGTTTTTAATCCTGCATTCTTCACGATATCACATATACTTAATGCAGCACAGTAATTAGTTTCAACCAGGTTTATGGGGCAACAACAGCAGCATTACAATTCTTAGCTTTTAATTCATTAGGTGTATCAGCACCCTCATTCCTTGCTGCTCTATCCATACCTCAGAGTTACGGAGACAAGCACTTGCACGGGGCTTACGTATCACGCAACAAACATTCTCTATGGGAAATGGTAGGCAGGACATTTGGCGGCAGTCTGCAATGGAAATTCTTTGTCCAGTGTCTTGAATTCTGCCGGATCTTTTCCTGCTGCCCTGGATACAACAGCGCTTTGACACTACTTTGGATTGTAGCCATGTTGGATGCTGCAACTCTGTTTTTCTCCTGTGAAAAGATGGTGTTTTCTGATCAGTTCTAGTCATGTGTTTAATGTTAAGTTTTATATGTAAAATCAGTTACACAAGAAAATTGAAAAATGCCTTTGCCCTTAGGGTGAGACTATCTTTCTTTAAGAGCAACATGAATAGGAATCATGGTGTTTGTCTTTTGGACCTGGGAGCTGTTATAAGATCAGCAAGAGTTATGAGATGCTTGCAATGACTTTGTACTGCGTCCACAGTATCTCTGTGCCCAGGACACTGTGGAGTGAATGATTACAGACTTTCTGTGGATGCTGTGGCAGCTTCTTTTGAACTGCAAAAAGTTATGCCAGATCTGCTTAACTTAAAGCGTGCTGGATTTGCTCACTTGTGCTGTGTCTGAACAACAGATGAAGCCAAGTGGGTGCCTTTCCTGCAAAACCTTGAAGATGCATTTGTTTTGAAGCACTGGACATTGTGCTCACAAAAGCCTATGTTTTTTCATCCTTTAAACAATAGCATCTCTGGCTTATGTATGATAGGAAGCGACACTATATGTAACCGTGTGCATTTGCTTGCTTTTCTATGGGTGGTTCAAAAAAATCTGTTCCTGAAGGGTTGTTTTCCTTGTTTGCATGGCTGGTTTGTGAGGGCTTTAGTTGCTTGGTTCAGGTTTGCTGATGCCCCACTTTGCATCTAAAACGTCTTGGCAAAGAGCATGAAGTGTTTTTGCTCTTCTCCCCCTGGAGGCTCTGCAGAAGCTTCTGCACTGGCTAAGCCTGCCTTTCACCATACGCTTAAAAAATAAAAAGCAATTACCCCTGTTGTCAAGCACCGGCAAATAAAGTGCCTCTTTGCCTTGGAATAGGTTCCCAGCCCCCGCAATGCTCCTTGTGTATGGAAGCTGGGCTCATAATATTGCAAAATAAAATCCAGGACGACGTCATCAGCCTGTGATTGGCTTTGGAGGTTGAAAAAGCAGGGAGTTTAATGGACTAAGCTCTAAAGTCGATAAAAAGACTGTGTTTTGCCCTTGCTAGTCTTGGCTTCAGATAAAAGTAACTGTGGATGATGTATTTGGTAGGAATTACATGCAGTGGAAAGCACATTACCATTTCAGATTTATAGTGTTTCTAGTCCAACACTATGTGTCAAATGATAGCCAGTAATTTCAGCAGCAAAAGGAAAAACCATGTAAAAAATTATTAAGCAACAATATGTCCAGGGGGCAAGATATTTTGAGTAAGTAGTTGGTCTTTGTCCTTCCGTAAATGTTTTTAACTTTTCCAGTGTTGTAAGTGGATTGTAGATATATTTATAATGAACGTTGGTATTTGCAGTCAAACAGAAATCTTGAGCTAGTGGTAGAACTTATTAAATAAGTTGCAGGAAAAGATGTATCACAATGGATATGTCTTTAACGTGAAAAATAGGTTTTGTTCATTGTATTTTAGAAGGAAAAAATCCCATATTGTCAAGATAAATAGATGAAAGTTAGTGCCGAGTTGCATAAAACTTAACTTCAAGTCATTACTGTTTAGTTGTAAGTATCTGAAATCAGAGCTTGATAACCAGAAGACCATTAAAATGTCAAGCATCCTGAGCAGTAGCCACTACTCTGAGGTTTACACTGTAGTGTAAAATTCAACCTCTCATGTTTCCTGTGTGGAGATGCAGTTGTTAAAAATATTTACTGTATTTAAATTTTACAACAATAACTTAACATACCTAACTGTTAATTACATTTTGCCACCCTGCTGCAACAGTGTACAAGGCCTTGTAACTGAACATCAAACTTAAAAGCCTTCACTGGGCTCAGCAGGAACTCTTCTCCCAACCTATTTTAATGGCAGCAGCTGCCTCTCTTCTGACAAATGTATTGTTGAGGAGGTGGCTTCACAAGGACGTTTCTCCCACCCTCCCCAGCGGAGCACATGGAGGACACTGAGCCCAGTGTAGGGGTCCCCCTTGGGGACATTGTAATGCAGAGAAAAATGAGACTTGTCCCGGTGACAAACCGGTACCTCTGAGAATTGCATCATGCTTCTGCACTTTGTAATCTGGAAGTGAGAGTAGAGGAATTGCCTCCTTCCTCGCAACTGGGTCAAATGAGTGCAGCAGAAGCTGGTTGCATTGCTTCCTTAACCGCCCATCTGCCTGCAAGCCTGCATCTTCAGTCTAAAGGAGCCTGTGGGGTATCTTAGGTCTTCTTTGCCTCACAGTAAGTCCTGTGTCTGCCAACAGACGTTCACAGCATCAGGGCTTAAGGTATTTATGTATCACTCAAAAGGGAAAAAAAAGTTCTGCAAATTTTTTGAGGAACCTGGAATCCTTCTTTCTCCTCAGCTTTTTCCAGTTCTGTGTTTCTCTGTCCCATAGGCTTATTTAAATATTTATTTTGTACAATGATGTTGTGAGATGATAGAAGTTAAAAATTTTGACCAGGACCGGAGCAGTTGTATGAAGAGTTACTAAAATAGAGGCCTTTAAACTGCTGTTGTCTTTCCCTCCTAAAATCGTGTGTTTACCCACCTCTGCCACTGCTGAAGTACTGAAAAAAGAACCAAAACTAAGTTTGCCTGCTCAGGCAGAGAAGTGAAAAAAAGAGAGTGAAGAAAATGTTGCTTTGTGCACCTGAAGCTACAGTGCTGAGAATCATGGAGATACTAAGACAGAAAGACATTGCTATATACATGAATTGCAAATTATTTGCAAGTATCAGCAAAAGACTTGATTGCAATTGAAATCGGGGAATTCCTGGTCTTTTTGTATACGCAAGAAGTGATTTAGGTTCACAGGTGTAAGTTGCTGATGGCTCTTCAGGGCTGCACCTGGCTTCCTCAGCAGAGCTATGTGGACAGCTGCTCTGAGGAAGCATCTCCCAAAGTTATTTTAGTCGCTGTCTCAACTTTCCAGGCTGTGTCTTTCCATCTATCTTTGCTAGAATTATAACAGTAGTGTAAGACAGAGGTGCATGCTGTTCCCCTGCAGCTGGGCCTCACAGACCTCAGGCTGGCCACCTGCATTGTACCTTCCTTTCTAGCTGGAGAGCTATCTGAATGCTAACCCAGCCTTCTCGTAAAGATGCACCATAGCTGTCCAGATTTCTCATGGAAGTTTCATGGAAATTAACGCCAAACAAGTGCATTGCAAAGCTGTATGTAATGCATGCTGTGCTTGATTCTCGCTTGCCTCAAACTGCATACTTTCATTGCCACAGGGGAGAGTAAGATGTAGGAGTGGAAATCGCCACCAACACAAAACCATCACAGTTTGCACATTGGTGGAAATGACTAAGCAAGGTGCACAGCAACAGCTTTCAGAATGTGGTCTGGAGTTATTAATAGAGCTGTGGTTTTGCTAGGTCAGGAATGGCACAGCTGTTTATTTTTTCTTGTGCTCCAGTGGACCAGTGGAAATAAATGTAGTTTATTCTTTTAATCTTTCTCATAACCTTGTTATTTTTTCACTAGCTGGCATGCATCTCAGGGCTGAACCCTGGGCTCTGCCTTGATACAGCTAATGAAAATTGCCACTCCTATCTGCATCATTAGCCTAATGTTAGTTAATAGTACTTAGTATTTTGCACAGTCACTTGTATCTTCAAAGCACTTAACAGTTATTAACTAATTAATCCTCACAACATGCCTGTGAGTTGGAAGGTAAATAAATATTAACATTCCCCTTTTAGCAAAGAGGGAACCAAATAGGAAGATTAAGTGATTTGCATCACTTAGTGGCCTTAGTGGCAGAGCTGGCAAGAGAACTCCTGTGCTTTAGTGCTTGTGCTTATCCTTCCAGCCACACTGCCTCAGTGTGAATTACAGCTTTTGCAATTATCCTGCGTAGCCATTCCGATGGCTTTAGTACCTTTTCAGATATAAAGTTTAGGTCACATCTGCAATCTAACTATCATACTGCAGGATGCCCACTGCTGCCAACCTTCCTGTATCACATCACACAAAACGTGGGCAATACCAGGAGGGAGGCTACAACTCCCTTGTACATCCCCCAATAAATCCATGCAAGGCCTATATTTAGAATGAGACTATTGAGAAGAAAAATCCTGAGCCTTCTGGCCAGGCCTGATTAAAATATATGTAGTACCTGGCCGTTGCTTTTACAGAACAATATTAATTATTTATGCTGCTGTTTCACTAGATGCTGAATCAAAGCTGCAGCACCTGAAAATGGTAAATCTTGCTGTGGAGATGATTCTGCCACTCACACCTGCAGTCTTCAAGGAATATTTGTGAAACTACGAGAATTCTGTCTGATATGCTTAAATATAGTGAATATTTTAAAATGCTGTAAATTATTTTAAGCTGTGTAAATGATTTTTCCTTTAACCAAGGCCCTATACTTTCCCTGGAGCTCCTGTGTTCTGCAAAAATTTCACATCTTAAATGTGATCTTAAGTTACATCTTACTCCAGAGGGCTCTGGGTAAGTTTTTACAACGCCAAAGCCTACAAACAAAACTGCGGTCTATATACAAAAAAATATTTATGATAGTGCACATAAAGAATGCCATTTTTAATGATGTGTAGTTCAAGGCTGAGTTTACACCTTGTCAGCCTGATCTGCTGGAAGAATCATTTCCATCCTTTTACCAGAAGGAAGGTCACTGTAAGGATGAAATGCCTTGGGAATAGCTTTGGCCACACAGTGTCAGGTGGAGCACGAGGATGTGCTCTGGGATCCACTTCAGCAGCTGTGAAGAGCTCGTGTGGCTCAGTCGTAGCCCTTCCCAACCTGAGATGTCCTTCTGTGATTTCCCCACTCTGTAGCCTTTGGAGGTGGTGAAGGCTCAACAATGGCAGCTCTCCGCCACCCAGGGACACCCTGACGGGGGTGACGCTGGAGCGCGATCCTCTTTGCTGTCCGCCTGCCTGACATGGGTACAAGAAATGGGGAAATGTGGCCTTGTCGACTTTCACATCTTTCACTGTGACAGCATTTGGTCTCTTCCTTTTACCTACTCTGAGACACACCCTGGGGCTCTTTCACAGTTGGGACAATTAATACCTTAATTCTGCTGAGCTTTTAAACCTGAATGCAGAGGTACTTGTGTCTTATTCCCCGTGTCCTCGCTGTTTGTACTGGTCTGCAGCGTACGGGCTGAAATGTTCATAGCTGCCATGATGCAGGAGAACCCCAAGCTGTGGGATGAGGAGGTGCCAGGTAGAGGATTCCCATGTCCTCCAGTGTCACCTTATCCTAGTCATCACCACCTGCCTTTACCTGAACTGCTCCTGCTTGTCTTTTTGACATCTGTGAGAGGAATGGCCAGAACAGAGTTCAACATTTTCTTGAGTTATTATCCCTATTTCACACTTGTTAATTGCCTATTAGAGCTGGGTGATCTGCCAGAAAATAGCTTATAGAGACTGGAAGCATGAATGATTTTATCTTGAGCTTAGCAAAACTTTCAACCAGAGACAAAAGGCAGAGTTAAGGTACTCAGAAAACTTTTTAGTGTCTTCTAAACACTTTATCCCTGTACTGGCACTGGTGAGGCTACACCTCAAATACCATGTTTGGTTTTGGGCCTCTCACTACAAAAAAGATGTAGAGCTGCTGG
Organism: Falco punctatus; assembly: GCF_963210335.1. Classification (NCBI taxonomy): domain Eukaryota; kingdom Metazoa; phylum Chordata; class Aves; order Falconiformes; family Falconidae; genus Falco; species Falco punctatus. The sequence continues at coordinate 24,181,773 of NC_137591.1, read as the reverse complement.
AGTATGTCCAGAGATGTGCAACGAGGCTGGTGAAGGGGCCGGAGCACGAGTCCTATGAGGAGCGGCTGAGGGAGCTGGGGCTGCTGAGCCTGGAGAGGAGGAGGCTCAGGGGGGACCTGACCGCTCTTTGCAGCCACCTGGAACGAGGCTTAGGCAGGGGGGTGTCCATCCCTTCTCCCAGATAACAAGCGATGGGACAAGGGGAAACAGCCTCCAGTTGCACCAGGGGAGGTTTAGATCGGATATTAGGAAAAATTTCTTTACCGAAAAGGTGGTCAAGCATTGGAACAGGCTGTCCAGGGAGGTGGTGGAATCATCATCCCTGCAGGTATTTAAAAAATGGGTAGATGGGGCACTTAAGGATGTAGTTTAGTGATGGACTCGGCAGTGTTAGGTAAGTGGTTGGACTTGATCTCAGAGGTTTTTTCTAACCTAAATGGTTCTCTGATTGTAAACAGAACATTCAGTGTCACACACTGAAAATTCAAACCCCCAAAATCATGATTTTGTTTTGAAAGTGACTACTTTGTTGTAAAAAAACCAACATGTAAGGTGTTTTTTATGAAATCCAAGACTTAAAACTTTTTGAGCAACATATTTACTTTAACTCAAAGTGGAATTTTGGGTATTTTTTCCTGTTCTTCTGATAGTAAGAGTACTTTGCATTGAATGAGAATGCTTTGGATCTTTTCATTCATCCCAACTTTTTGGTCATTCAGCCACTAGTCCAAAAACGGTTGCTTGTACATCTTGCCTCTTAGTCCAGTTCTAAGTTCATTTATCGTATGCATCTAGGTGGGATTATTCTGATCTTTTTTCCTCTAATGGTTGCTTTGCTGATGAGCTTTTTTGCTCAGAGCAGTAAAATACCCATCTATTGCTTGTGCCAAATGGTTTCTATATGGTGCCTGGCAAGCAAGCTTTAGGCTCCTTCCCCTGCTAGCTTGGAGATACCTGCCAAGAGCTGGAGGAGTGAGGGCCACGTGGTTCCCTCTGGCTGTCCAGAGAAACACTGGGACATACAGCATGTCTGTAGTGTGAGGCACCCACCGTCTTCTCCATGGGGATTCACTAACTATCGTCTGATGTTGCTCATAGAAACACTTGGAAAGCTAACAAAGCCTGGAAAGGTCCCATGGAATGGTACCTGTATTCCTCCACACAAACCAGAGTTTAAGTGGATATTCAGCTCTCACTGTTTAGACGGTAGTGTGCATTTTAAAATTGCGCTTCAGATCACCATTCCTGGGACTCCCACCGGCATCCTTTGATAGCAAGTGAACCTGTCTGTGCTGCCAGAGGCAGGACAAGGTGTAGAGAAAACAGAGTGGCTTTTTACAAAACATTCTCCTGATTTTCCACCCAGCTAACATCAGAAAATGCTTTTCTGGTTCAAATACATATTTAATATTCTATACTTAAAAATTCTTCCTGCTCTGTTAAGCCAGTGTCACATCTCAATGGAAGCAGGCTTTATGCTGTGTTTTAAGAGCCCACACAGCTGCACTTATAAATGACATTATTTTTCATGAGTAGGTGCTGCAGCAGGATCCTCAGAAACCATGAGCTGAACAGATCGCTTCGTTTTCAGCTTAATGAAACTCTTACTATAACTAATAAATTGTTTTTTGTGGATTTTCAGAGGAGCAAAGTGATCCCAATTATCTTTCTTAGCAAGTCATTCCTTTGCCTTAGCAAAGTAGGACAAGTATTTGGCAGGGGCAGCTACGGAGCTGCCGGCAGCTCAGGTCAGAGCTGGAGCTGACGAGCTGTGGACATGAGCCTGAAGCAAGATTAAAAAAAAAAAATGATTAAAAGGAGTTTTCAAATGTAGGCTTTTGTCTGGAGATTTCTAGGTATGAGAAAGGGGGTGGGAGTGAAGTGAGCCTTATGACAGATGACATGGCTGTGGTGTTCAGGTACAGCCGTGCTTTCTGGGACAAAGATTGTCTTTTTCTTGTGTGTTTTTCAGTCTCACGTGAAAAGTCCTCAGCATCAGTCATGGGTAACAAATAACAACAAATTTAGCAAGTGTGCAGTCTGTAGTCAGCACGACACAGCCAGTCTCACGTCGTGTTTGCCACAGGTGTTGCAAAACTGTGTTTCATGTGGCCATGGGAAGGTGCAGAGTTTCCAAAATGTTCTTTCACTTTTTCTACTTTGATTTTTGACTACATCTGGAAAGGTGAGTGGGTAAGATGCCCTCCACATATTTTGTCTTTATCACCTGTAGCGCCTGAAAGTGCGCGCGTGGTGGGCACTGCCTTACTGTTTTCCTCACACGAGCAATGGCTGGGGCTGTAATAATCTTTCTTTCACTCTGCCCAAACCCAACTGCTCTCCTTTCGCAGGCACACACTGTTTGGGTGATTATCTGCAGCCAGTCCTCCAGCTTTCCCCGGTTACTGGTATGTTTTGAACAAACACAGATGAGGGGAAGTATGAGACACCACGTTAAAACGCTTCCTGCCCAGTCCCTCAAAGAAAGGTCCTCGTACAAATGCTTGACATACAGATCATATTCGACCTTTGATCATCTGTCATTTTGTTGTAAAAAAGCATGCCATCATTTGCCACCGTTTAAAATAGACCCAAAGGAAGTCAGGGCTTAATCTTAACCTCAAACACATTGAGCCCTGTATTTCCTATCCAGCCATACACCACGCTATCTGGTTTCCTACACTTCAGGCCTGCTAAGTTTAGTTCCTCCCAGTCAGCTGCTAAGAAGGAAGGGAAACCATGTTCACCATGGATAAAGCATTCGTTGTTCACAGCTCTCCCAACCTTTACATATGAAGCAGTAGGCAATACAGTTGTGAGGTTTCTTAGTTTATAAAAAAATATATATATATTGAACTCTTTTTCCTCTTACTATTCATTTGTCCTGTAGGTTCACACATTTAAATCTTTGATGCCCTGCTTTCTTGGGCTTCTCCAGGAAGAATGTTATTACTTGCATGCTTAGGCATAATCATTTAGCGCTGAGGAACATCATGTGGTTAGACCTTTGCTAAATTCAACATTGGAGTGTTGCGCATTAATTAATATTGTATCAAATCCAGTGCAGTCACTCAGGTCTTTCATCTTAGAAAAGAAATGGATTAGTAGGAATGTATAACGTACCATATAGGAATTGAGATTGCCTCACCAGGCATCTTTATTTATCATAGAAAGTAGCTGCATAAAATAGCTGCAATGAAACTGACCTATTTTCCTTTTATATCAGTATGATTCCTTGTCCATTTACTTCAGGCAAACAGATTTTTATCACTGAAGGAACTGGCTTTATTTCTTTTTTGGCGGTAGTCTCAGGCCCTGCTATGAAAGCCACAGACTTCTTTCAGTAGCGTGTCTTCTGGGGACCTTAAATATTTATTAACTCAATTGCTTTCCCCCCATCATTTTTAGTAGAATTACAATAATTTTGACCTAACTGTACCCGCTGGGTTATTAGGCCACATCTGGCAGCCCCACACCACAACGTGTGGGTGGTTCAGCATCCAGGAGCTGAAGCTGGCCCTTCAATCCTGGAGGATTTGGTGAGTCCGTACCCTGCTGTACAGCGATCTATTTTCCCAGTGATAGCAGGGCATTTCCTGGCAGAATTTTGGTTTTGGATGATTTACAAAACAAAAGTCTTAGCAACATTAGTATCTTTGTGAAACCTAGAGGACTGAGAGAGCTCACTCTTTGTCTCACTCTGGTTCTGCTAACTACTGGTTAAATTCCTCCTTTCCCTTGTGTTCACACATCTCCAGCATTTCAAAGCATGGAATAAAAAAATCCTTCTGATGGAAAGGATTTATAACACTGTTACAAGAGGCAGAAGAGCCTATGGTTCCATTAGAAGAGGCAAGAGAGGCTGAAGACCTTCCTTTGGTGTGTGCATAGAGATGCTGTATCCCTTTTCTAGAGTTGCATACAGTTTTATCTGTGGTGTTCCGATGTTTCTGTAACATTATATCCTTCCATCCCTGCTTGGTCCTTGCTTTTGAATGGCAGCACTTGTAAATTCAGTTTTGAATTCGGTATCAGAATTCACTTCTCTTAGCAGCTGGGTGAATAAAAACATCCAAATGAACCAGAAGTACAATAGACTTCTTTAAAATAAAATATGACAAGGAAAGAAAGGTTAACTTCTTCAAACTCAAAACAGGGTAGGAAGCGCTACCCTGCATTTTTATTTTAATACATGGATGTATCTCATTCCTCCCTGCATAATTACCTAATTGTCTTTTCATTTTACCCATTTTAAAATGGGATAATTCATAAGCTTCAACATTCCCATTTTCAATTATAGGCAAATTGGTCCTGCTGTCTGCATATATTTTTAAAATGAAGCAATTAAATGTGTGAAGGAAAAAGCAAAATGTGAAGTTAGAACACAGCATTGTCCTAGAGATAAGGACAGAAAACGCACAGGACGCACATGTAAAGCAAGTGCTTACCAAAAAAATTGTCTGGAGCATGTAATTGAGTTTATGTAATCCAGTGATGGAGACAGAAGAGCCTGACTGTACTGCTGTATTAGTCTGCTCAGAGATGGCTGAAAATATAAGATGAAATACCTGGATGCTAATGGCTCCAGAAAACTTCTGTAACACGTTTTTGGTCAGTCAGGACTGGTTAATACAAAGGAGCCAAAGGAGACTTCTATGATGAGGCAGCTCCTAATACACTGAATAACCCTGGCAAGTAGTCACCAAACTGACTGTGATACCGAATGAGAGTGGGGTTATATTTGTCTGATTATTTGCACAAGTGTTGGGATTTGTTATCTGCCATCTTCAGCTGGTGTGCATGTAGCTCATCTCACTGGTTTTAAGGCAAAGTACATTAGTACTCCGCCTAGTGAAGGATGGGTAAGTAGCCTGCGTTAAGGAGCTTTAATAAATGTTTGCTCCAGGCCCAGCTGTGTTGGTAGCAACATCTTAATGATGCTTCCCAATTACTGTAGACTTGGAGAACCAAGCATAATTCCAAAGGTAACGTACTACGTGCAAATGTAAGTTTGCAGCAGTAAGACCTTTTTTTTTTTATATCAGGAACCTTAAAACTTTATTTGTATTTTACTTAATAGGTTCAGAAACAGACACCATTCTCTGGAAAAAAACAATCAGCAGGAAAGTCTAACTCCATCCTTTTGTCTGTCATGTGCTGAGCAAATGGTGCTGACACCAGGAAATGTGCAGCACTTGACACGTGCGTTTTGTAAGTGCATGGATGCAGCCAGCAGGCATTGCATACAGTCAGCGCTTTGGAGTGCTGACAGCATCCTGACAGATAGTCGTAGTGGACTGAAAAGAGGATAAATGACTATAAAAAGCATATAATTACATTTTTATGTGCATAAATATGTACATTAGTGAAGACTTCAAAAAATTACCATCTATCACAGGCTAATGTATTATTTAAGCAACTTTTTGAGGTGTAAATAAATTTTAAACTATTTTAAGAATGCAGTATTTTTTAGGATGATAGTTCAGACTTTGAAGGTACCCGTGGTTGGGTGGAGGAGCTGTGCAGGCTGGCTGGCAAGTTATTGCTTTTGCAACTGCTGTCCCCTTTGTAACAGGAGACCAGAGTGGTGTCCTCTGCCCACAAACGGAGGGGCAGTTTGGCAAAGTGGAGCAGAAAGAAACTCCTGGGCATGGCCACGAGTTATGTGACTCCCTGGAGAGGTGGGGTGAGGTGAGACAGTAATGAAGGGAAGGGGCTGGTGATTCACGGCCATCTAAGGAGACAGCCTGATGGCAGACAACGTATTGAAGGGAGATGCTAGGAATAGCCACGTAACATGGCAAGCTTAGCCTCATCCAGCTCAAGTGTGGGTGCGTGGCCAGCCAGGATGTGCAGACCCTTTGCTGTCAGAACCAGGCCGTGTTTACACGAATGCCCTGCTGCTCAGGTACTCCTGTAGGGAAAAATACAGGTGGAGACTGTAGAGTCCCCAGGACAGCATGTCCAGCAGCCACCCATGAGGCAGAGCAGCCTGGCCAGCGGGTGACCCAGGTGGTGGCAAAGTACCTGGTCTGGTTCCATGGGGAGGTGAGCACGCAGCAAGCTGGTATAAATACGGCTCTGGATGAGAGAACAGATTTCCAAAACGGCGTCTAGGAAAAATCTCTGTGTATAAATCAGTTTATCCAGGAGCTTTAGGAGAATGCTGAATGTTGGGTTTCTGGAGATATCAGCTCCTGCCTCTGCTCTTCTGCTCATGGCTCAGGTCTCACTCTTCTTCTCAGGTCCTTCAGCCATTCTCCACATTGCTCCACTATATGAGGAGAAGAAAATCCCATGTCAAGATGCCTTAACCATCATCTCATCATCTACACCCTCCTTGGGAACTTGACCTGGTTGTCTAATGCAGCTGCAGGTGGGCTGGAGTGAGCCGGGGCCTCTGCCCCACTGAGCCCCCTTCCAGTTTTGCCGCTGCCTGTGACCTTTATGCTTTGGTTGGGGTTTGCACCCTGCCTGTGGGCAGGAGTGAGCCAGGGCAGCAGCCAGCTCACCGCATGGGTGGCATGAGGATTCGCCTCTGGGACTCTAGCACTCAAGGGGATCCTTGCAGAGATCGCAAAGAGTAACCTTGAGAGGTGAAAAGAGCACGGTAAGAGTTTTTTGAGACCTCCATAGGGAGTGATGCGGAACATTTATGTGTGTAGAGCATCTAGCTATCCATTAGGAAAAAGAACATGAATGAACTTTGATGGCAGGGCAACATTCCCGACATTACACTGATGAGTTACTGTGCACATTGCATGACATCCGTGCAGAACCTTGAGCAATGGATGACTAAGTATCAACTGATTCTCTCTTATTATAAAGTAGGTGATGTGCGTGTTTCACTAAGGAAGGAAATGATGAAATTGGGGCTACATACGTGGAAAGAACTCCATTTCAAAACGCTTCTTTCCTTTTCAAGGCAAGGGAGTCACTGCTAACAACTTCAGGTGGGGCTGGAAAAAGCCAAAATGATAAGAAAGTTTTTTTTGCTTTAATGTTTTTTTGGACTTACGATAGTGAGATAGTGATAGAAATTTTATTGTGCGTGTTTCCAGGTTAAAGCTATGGAGCAGGCAGAAGATTTCTTGCTGCCTTTAGTAAGAATTGGGTAACTTCTTGAACTCAGACGCGTGCCAGGTTGTGCTCTGAATTTAGAAATCAAGCATTGCTCCCAGCAATGACTTTTTAAAAAATTGATTTTCTTAATGTAAATCATCTTCTAAGGTGACCTCGGGTGAGGCAAATCAATACAAGACTGCTGAAAGCAGCACTTGCTCTCAGCAGAAATCCCGACGCCACAGTTGGGTGGCCCTAGCCAACGCCAGCCCCGTGGCAGCCCTGCCCACACCCGAGCCCAGCCGCTCGTCCTGGCCCCAGGGAGCTGCTGGCCCCTGGCACCCTCATGTGCAAGTAGGTAACACGGAGGGTGATTTGGACCCACGGAGGTCCTTTGGTTCTACCAAAGCAGCAGTCTCTAAGGGAGACGCTGCTGATCTTCAGCTTGCTGGACTGTTTTGTGAGACGGGCTCACTGGGACCCCCTGGACAGGAATAATGGTCTTCAATTAGTCTGTAGCATCCCCGGAATCCAGGGGATTGCAGGCTGAGCAGTCTAGCTCAGGCAGTGCTCCGAGAACGAAGCACAGCCACTGCTCACTAGAGGTTACTGCTTTCTGTTGTTTTAAATATGCACAGGGAGAAGAGCAGCTTTTGCTACTTTAATGCTGTCTTGATCATATTTGCAGGCTTAACTTCTTCATGACTTTAAATATTCCTGTGAAAAGCACAGGAAATAACAGAAATGCAAAATAAACTCATGAAACTCGATAGCCTGTGCATCACTGTAATTTCCATTATTTCCTGGGTTTGACTAGCTGAGAAATACTGCAGGAAGTGCTTTTTCTTGTGGTATTTTTGCTTCTTCCCCCAGCAGAGTGGAAGCATTACACAACGGCACGTGAAAATGAGAGAGGGACCGCCGCCGCCGGTGGGCCAGGTCATGGGATTTCTGCTTTCCATAGCCATTCCCAGCTGAGCAGCAGAGCGGCGAGGGCCGGTGTGGCAGCGCTCGCCAGCTCTCGGCACCGGGAATGCCTGGTCCCCTTTGGGAAGGGTGGCAGGGGCGCTGGAGGGTGGGCTGTGGGCAGGCACACAGCTGGCAGCAGGGCACTGGCATCACTTCTCTCTCCTCGTTACTCAGTGCCTGCAGAGAAACTCATCAACCCGAGGTGTCGCTTTGCAGCTTTAGGCCAATTTTTGCTGTATCTGAATGAATCTGCCCCACACCCACATACAGCTTAATAACCACCCAGGAGGTTCAGCCAATTCCTTGTGCATACTTCATCATTTTGAGACATTTTGAGATCTCATTTAGAGATGTGAAATGCCTGCAACCTTCCTTCACCTAGGCTGCACGCTGGCCAGTCAACATTTGGTCTGGTGAACCAGAGAATATGCATTAGATCCTGCATTAAAGCTCTGCTGATAACATTATACTTATTAAATAATACAAACATTTTTCCTGTTTGCCAAACAGTGGGGATCCCTAGTGCACACTGGGGAGGCATGAACTATAAAAGCCTCTATTCTTTTTTAATTAGGCCATATCTAATTAAAATTATTGCCTGCCATTACTAGCATTTATAAAGTATTTTCCAACTCAGCATGACTCATGGGGCTGTATGGAGACAGATTGCACTGCAATCTATTTGGGATGTGTTTGCCCGTGCTGTGCAATTGTCCTTTATCATCATAGGCAGGCAGTGTTTGTCTGAATTATTATTTAGCGCGTCCTGCCAGCCATCCAGGCCTCTACCATTCCTCTTATAAATTAACTGATTAGCCTGTTTTGCATACATATGAAATCTGGGTTTGCAATCCAGTCTGGGGCTCTGAACAGACAAATTAATTTGAAGGTAGAAGCAGGGCTGTCCCTAGAAGTCGCTGACGGGGAGTTTAACAGCTTGAGATGGCAGGCTAGTTCAGTAGTCAGCAGTTGCCGTCAATGTGGAAACACTTGCCGTCTTTCTATCGATCTGGGTGGGAATGGGAACCATTGCACGTGCTTCCAGCAGCCCACTCAGGCTCGGCCCAGAAGGAGTGACTGTTTTGGAGGGAAGCAAAGACCTTGGCCATTAAATGGTGTAGGATGCCATAGGCAACCCCACTAAAATCAAAGTTAGCTGCAAAATCTGCTGGCGAGGAGCCAGGCATTCCCTCTGAGGACAGAGCAACCATAAGCCAGTCTGGAGTGATGGGCAGAGGTAATGGGCTCTGGTGGTCGGAGGTTTTACCCACATTTGCCTGAGGAATAGAAGCATGGCTGAAGAGAGCTTGAGGTGCAGCAAAGTGTGCCCTGGGGGGCAAGCAGCCCAGGGGGGGCACTGGCCCGGGGAGGAACTGGCTGGGCAGTTTGTGCAGGGCAGGGGGGCTTGCAGGGGCTGTGCTGGGGCCGGGGGGATGCCCAGCACTCAGGCGAGCGTGGGGATCTGCCCATGCAGCTGAGGGTGGTTGCTGTGAGTCATGCAGAGGGCCTGGAGACAGCGTGCTGGTTTGGAGGGATCTTGGCTTGAAACGTGCAAAGTAACGCTGGAGTGCGTGGAAACCCCAGATTTTCAGGCTGAGCGCTGAGCTCCCAGGCATGGAGGACTGAGGTTTTGTAGGCTGTAGGGTTTAGAGCAGCAGCTCAAAGGGGTCAGACATCTCTGCTCGGGAGGTACGTCCGCACTGGAAGGACAGCATGGAGTGGAGCAGGACAAGCCCCCATGAGAGCCCTTGCTCGTGAGGTGATGCAGGCAGCAAAGCAGTGCTTCTGCTGCGGGACGTGCAGGGCTGCTCCCCTTCCCTCCCAGGCCACTGCTTCATTCCTCTCCCTGTAACCCTCCAGCTTTTGGCTGCCTCGGTGGTGTTACAGCACAGTCGGTACCAAAGTTGGAAGATGTGAGGGATGAGAAGTGGGTGAGGACACAGCAGGATGCTGAGTGAGGAGATAAAATAGCAGTGGCGGTCGCCGAGGGAGCAACTTAAAGTAAAAGGCTCAGCTCTGCAAATTACAGCTTGTATGGGTGAGCTGAGCTGTTGCTGTTTCAGTGCAAGGTTTACAATCATATTTCAGCTCTTGTTCTCTTTCACTTTCACAGCTAGTATTTTTGGTAAGTTTTTCTCCCAAGGGTTATTATGGTGTGTAAAATATAGGTATGATGCTATCGTCTTTCCTCTAAGTCAGTACATCCCAAGTAAGACATAACACAACATGAAATGAGGTTAAAATTAAAATTTTGCCATATAAATTTAGGGGTTTAGAATAGGCTTGCCCATCTGAAATTATAGCAACTTTACTCTGAACACTGTATCTAATACAAAATAAGATGTAATACCTGCTCTGTGAACTGATAATCTAAAAGGCGTTGCCTTTAAAAAAATAGGTAATATTTTCAGCTGTACTTTATAGATGAGGAACTGGGGCACAGAGAATCAGATTACTCCCATGTCATGCAGACTAGGAATTAACACGTGTCTTGAATATCCAGTTTTGTCTTAACCACAAAAACAAATTTTCTCTCTGAGTAGGGATGGTTTGTTCTGGATTGTAAAACTCCTAAATGGAGTTCTAAAATAATTTAAAACTCTTGCTGGGTTATGGTTGCTCCCTAGATGCTTGGACAACTAGCTTTATGACTGCATCCTTTTCTGCTGCCACTGTGGATCAAAATAGAAATTTTCTTAACTCATGCAGAACGATCTTTGCTATGAGTACTTCTTTTCTTCATTGTACCTTGAAGAACAGTTGCATGCATGATCTGTATATGAGCTTTGCACTATTTCTGGTGGTAAACCAGCAATAATAAAACCACCTGGCTCTTTCTCCTGAAGAAAAACACTGTGGTAATTAATATGAATACAATTATTCATCAGCTGCCACTCCATTGACTTTTATGGGTCATTCTTGTGCTCTTTTTATTTCTTTTTAATTACGGCAGGGAAAGAAGCAGCTGAGGTCATGCATGGGACGGGGCTAGTGGTTGCCAGCTAACAGGGATGAGCTTTGGAGTCATCTTTTCCTGTCACAGAACACAAAACAAGTCAACGATCCCACAGCCAGGTTAGGTCCTGCTGCCGTGGCTGACAGGTCGTTTTCCTCCTTTGAGCTGCTGGAGCTGCAGTCGGAGGTGCTGCCGTGCTGAGCTCCTGCTGAGCCGTGGCTGAGCCATCAGGATTGCCGTGCTCATGTCCCACTGGAAGCCTGGTCTTCCTTCAAGTTTAGGAATGTGTTGAAGGCACCTCGAGAGCTGAAAGCGGCATCCTGGGCAGATTTACCAGCAGAAAGCATCAGGTCAGATTGCCTGGATCCCAGTGCCTTTTCAGCAATTTGTTTCTAATTTCCTAATATGACAGTATTATTCTGGATACTTGAACTTCTCACAGGAAAAGCTTTGGGAGGAGCGTGTTAAAATGAAATCAGAGGGTAACAAGTTTATACTCGTTTCTTCTGCTCTTTCCCCTGCACGGCTGGAAGAGACAGGAAATTGAGTGAGACAGACCTTTGGGCTGAGGTAAAACGGTCACTTGCCTCTTTGCATCTCAGAAAACCAAGTTCCCTCGTACCTGAAGCGGGGTAGCACTGCTTACCCTCCATCGCTCGCCCGCGTGGTGTCTGGGTTTGCTTTTCTTCCTGAGCTGAACGTGCAGGTTCAATGAGAGCTCATACACCAAAGCACAGCAGAGAATGGTAAACCTGCCTGTTTGGTTTCATCTGGTTTCACCGGTTTGCAGTTGGTTTAAAAACTCTTTTCAGCCTGAAACAGCACCTTATAGCAGAGAAGGTACTTTTCGGTGCCCTTGTACATGAAATGGTCACAGCTCTTCCAAAGGAAGAATCCCAGCTCACCTTTCCCCCAGCTCTGGTCTTCCCTGGCAGCACTGGAAAGATGGACCTGCCTTAGTCTGCCTGGGCTTTGGCCAAAACAATCTGCATCTGAAAGGGAAATACTGCCAGAGCAGTTAAATTTAGCCTTATTAATTATTCCTGGCAGCTCACACAGCATCAATTAAGCAAGAATTTACATTCCCCAACGATTTTAGCATAATTTTCACTTACAATCTGTTTTAAGTCCTAAATATGCAATCTGTCTATTAGAAGATGGTTGCTTCCTCAAATAATTTACATTCATATTATTTCATGAATGAAAGGAAAGGATTTCTTTACTGTAAGAAATCATCGTTGGTATATGTACTTTTAGCTTGTTTTTTTTCTCAGCTTTACACATGCTATCTTTTGTTTGGCTGCTTTTGTTTACCTACTGCCAAACTCTAGAGACCCTTTAACCTTAGCTGCCTATTTGTCAGAGTTAACACAGGAGAAAATGGGGGGTGGGGGGTGTTGTAGTTTTTTTTTGTTTTTCAAACTGAGGAGTACAGCTGGACTGCAGGCAGGTATTGCTGTGTAACCACTCTGTAGACTTGTACCAGGAGCAGGACAGCAATTGGAACGCGGGTAGGTAAGAGGAGCTTATGCAGAAGTGTAGTGCTGCCCTTGCTTGCTATTAACCCTGCTGGGAGATGAGTGCTGCGTGCATGACAAATGGTGTACCATGCAAAGCTGGTCAGCAGCAGAGCTGTGTTGTCACCTTGTCCTGTGGCATGGACCCGGGCTGTGTGTCAGCCTTATGCCCTGGGTGAGGGCAGGGGCCGCACCAGCTGTACGCTCAGGCAATGGCTTTTTCCACGTGTGAAAGATGCATGAGTGGCATTGCTGTGGTGGACATTTCCATTACATCTAATACCAGCGCTGAAGGAATTTCTGTAGTGGCATCCATAGCGGAACTGAGTGTTGGGGATCAATGAACGTACTGAAAGCAGGACTGGTGCTGTGTTATAGCATCACGACATTGTATTATTGCCATGGAAAGTAATGTGATGATCAATGAAAATAATTCAGGTAGCTAATTCTCCTTCCTTCCATGCACTGTCTTGTATTGAACTGATAGTAATAATATTAAGCTTCTATTCTTGTCAGTGATAAAAGCAGGTCTCTGTAAGCCGGTTCAGCCATAAAAAGGGTAAACGTCTGTGCGCAGTAACTGAGCAGATGAGTAAAAGGAGCCCTCTGAGCTCAAAGTCTAATAATAATGTTTAAGAGGGTTTTTCTACGGTCAGTGTTCAGAGCAGGATTGCTGCTGCGCTTGAAGTTAGGCACTCACATATGCTCTCTGTGTTTGCCAGCACATTAACGCAGGGACAGTATCAACTTGTGAAAAGCACCATATTCTTTATAGCATTTTATAAATCATCAGAATTTCCAGACATAGAAGGACTAACAATTTTTTATGAGATACAAAGAAAATTGCTATCCAGGGATCTGCTGGCTGAGGCGATGAGGCATGCAAACGTGTTCTGGAGACATCAAACCTATGGGCTTTTGCAAACACCAAATACCTTGTAGTATGGATGTAACACATTCCTGTGCTACAGTTTGTATCATAATTGCATTGGTAGCTGTAATAGCTCAGTGGGTGTAACTGTGAAGTAAATATAAATTTGTTTCTTCTGTGAATAGGTAAAGCATGCGTTGAAAGACAGAAGCAGATGTTTCACCTTGCTTAATAAACACATTCCAAGCTGCACTTCTTCAATCTCTACATCCACCCCAAGAGATTCAAAGTGTAATGTCTGTTTGTAAACATGATCAGGTAGGTGTCAGTCAGCGAAAGGAAAAGAGTGCAGTATGAAATAGTAAATTGCATATTTATATGCTCATCTACCATAATATACTGAGTCTGGGAAGAATTTTACCTAGAAAAATCATCACAATGTCTTACAAACGAGCATCATACCTCTTTCTGTTCATGACGAGCTCCTAGGTTATTTCTCTGTGGAAAATATACAAATGTAACACTCATTTCCTTTGTAGTCATACCTGCCACCCCTTATTCTTACTGATTATCTTTCTGATGGTAACTAACATAAAGTAAGAGCTGGTATCTCCCAAGAAGCACTTCCTTTGTCTTCATCAATAAATTCATTTAAATATCCAAAAATACTCACCATAACAGTAAATTATCTCCCTAAATTCAAACCAAGAACATTTTATTCCTAATGTTTTGAGTGCTCCTTTATGAAAGAAGCTGATTCTCTACTGGTGTAGCTGGTTTTGCTTGCGCAGAGGCTGTGTACACCGTTCTGCTCCCATTCTGCTTTAGCAGCCTGTGAAATGTCCAGTGGTACCCAGAGGGATGGGTTTCTAGGGTCAGAAGGGGCAGGAACTAAATTATCTTGAGAATTTGCAGCCTTGCTTCGAAACATTAACTAACTTTGGCAAATAAAGAGTGGCCAAAAAGAACCCCGCTTGCCTTTTTTGACCAGCACTTTAAAACTATGTGTGGTCAACATGGGGAAAGGCAGCTTTTAGCAGCAGTCTCCTTGAGCAATCCTTAGCACTGTAGCTGAAAATTTCATGGGAAGTTTTTTGTTGTTGTCTGCAACATTTGGTTGCGGGCTATTACCTAAGTTTGTTACTGTTGTTCCCACTGAATCAGTGGGCTTTTAGAGCTGAGGATTGCAGCAAGAAAAGGGAAAGTGATCCCCATTTCATACTCAACATTATACTTGGCAGGGCTGAACACTGCCAGAAACATACTGAATACACACAATGAGCAAGGGCTGGAAATAGGTTGTCACTCATGCTTCAGGCAGATCATGTGTCAAGGATGCAGTCAGCTCACGTGCAAAAGGACAAAAGCGTCCCTGGCTCCCCTGCAAATTCAGCTGAGGAAGGATGCTGTCACGCACCAGTAAAAACTGCCTGTGCCCTAACAGATAGTGGACAAACCCTTATCTCTGAGCTCATTGCCTGGTATTTCATTTAAATATTTTCAATTTCCATTTATTTACTTTACATTAGAATAAATATTTTAGGCATTGACTATCCAAATGGCATTTTACTTGAATGGAGTACACTTGCATGGCACTTTCAAGACTTCCCCTTCCACAGCTGTTTCCAGAGGTTTCTGTGTCTTTTGATTTTTGAGAAGTCCTGAGTTGAACTTCTCTATTTCATTTTTAAATAAATACCTGGTGGTCGTCATCCATTGTGTTTAGGACTCAAGGGCAATACTGCTGAAGTGAGATCACTGATCATTGAACACTGATTGGCTTCCAGACAGCACACACTGCACTGATGTGAGTTATGTAGCGCCTCACGCTAATCGTGTTCTTAGGCATAAAATGTGATCACTACAAGAATTCAAATAATCTTTTCTTTATTTTCAACATGAACTTTGATTCATAAGTGGAACTCTTCCCTGCGGCAATCCTGTAAAGCTGAAGAAGCCCTGCTGCGAACTCATATGATGAAAGCCATCGTATCCAGCAAGTTTGTTTATGCCTGGGCTGTAGGGTCTGGCTGGCCTTGCCGATCCCAGGAATGATGCAGGAGCCTCCAGGTGAGGTGCAACTGACATCCTGGCAAGGAAAGCCTTCCACTTAGAGACACTGTCTTTAAATAATGTGTCTTACTTCTGTAAACTTGCCACAACATTACATCAGATGCCTTTCTTTCTCAGAAAGTTGAAGGCAGTCAGCCTCTAAGACATACTGGGTAGTTCCCTGACACAGCTACAGCTTTGTGCTTTGCTCAGAGTCACCTGTATCAGATGTCTTTTGTTTGCCTGGCTGTGCCTTGCAGGGAATGCGGCTTGTCAGCTTTGGGATCTCTCTGGAAAGAATTCTCTGTGACTGTAAGGCATCAGGAATCCTCTTTTTTTTTTTTTTTTTTTTTTTTTTTTTTACTGTAGAAAGATGAGGGAATTTGGCAAACACTGAATAGCACGATCAGATCATTTACAAGTGTGACTTTGAGTTTGTTTCCTTTCCCTGAGCTATTTATGCAGCACACGTTTGAAGGCAAGCTGTGAGTATTATGCAAAGAAATCTGCTAGCATACAATCTCCAAGAGGAGATTTAAGATTTAATTTCAAGCAGGATCTGGCTAACAGCAGCTAATAGAAAGAACTGTTACACTACTCTGACAGCCACACTAAAAATGTAGTGTGTTTAATGCTTACATTTCCATGATATATATTTCTGCCATGGTGAGAGGCATGCATGGACTGAATGAAATACCCACTGATGTGAAATTATTTTTTGTCATTAGTTGCTGAAGCTGAGGTGAATGTAGGAGGGAACATGGAAGCTTCACCTCACCCACCAGTGTTTATTGCCATAAACCAGTGATCTGTGTGGTTCTGCTGGTGAGCTCCAGTGAAGGGGCTGCTCTCCCGCAGCAGCGATGCCCCAGGGCATCAGGGTCTCACTCCAGAGCTGAGAAGCAGCAGGGAAGGGAAAGGTCTGATTTCCATCTGCCCACCCTGCATGAACATGAGTGAATTTAACTTCTATTTCTCTGGTTACAAACCTTTAATATAGCAAGAGCACAAGCTTAATGTAGTATCCTGGGCTACGCTGGTAAGTTCTCGTAGTCCAGCAAAGCCACAAGAAGTGAACGATAATGGCTGTCACCTTCTTTTCCATTTTTGAGCAATAGTCCCCTGTTTTAAAAAAACAGTAACTTTGCATTAAAACCCCCTCAGTTGTGACCTCAGCTGTGGTAAAGAAATGCCAGCAGATCTCACCACTCAGTCATCAAACATTGTCAATATTATCTTTTCCCAGAAAACAGCTAGATTCCCCGAGATCCCAACGGCTGTTGCTGATGGGGATGCAAGCCCTGGCTGTGATGGAGACCGAGAGGCACAGGTTGAAGGTACTAGAGAGGCTCTGAGGAGCTGGCAGCTCCCCGCTCTGCCTACAAAGTGCGACTCTGTGGGTTTGCCTTCCCTCTTTCACTTTGCCTTTAATGCAAAGTTACTATTTTTTTTAAAAGAGGGGAGTATTGCTCAAAAATGGAAAAGAAATATACAGAGAATTTGACAACTGCTCAGAGTTTCTATTAGCACCGGGGCTGGACAAAACTCAATACTTTGTGACAAATAACATAGCTAAGTGCATTCGTTAAGAGAAAGTATGAAGTAGCAGCTTTCCCCTGATAACGCAGTGACCCTTTCTGATCGCACTCTGGTGCTCTGCTCGCCGCCTGCACTGCAGCCAGGCATTGACCCGCTGGTTTCAAATGTCCTTTCATGACCTGCCCCATCACTTTGTCTACATCAGTGTCTTTCAGCATGTGATAAGTTAGGGCTTAATTTCTTGTGCCTGTCTCTGACTACATCCTTTTCCTTCTCATTCTTTGGAAAACGCTTTTTTATCTCACTTTCTTCTTTTTTTCTGTTGTCTTAGCCTCCCAGATCCTACTTCTGTTATGAAATGTATGCAAGAATATAATGGCAATAGTTCATGGCAGTTGGTACTATAAGAAAAACTAAATGTTAGAATAATATCCCTGGAGTTAGAGCTGGTAGCATGATTTATTTTTTTAGTTCAGGTATATTTGAACATTTGCAATTAATGCATTGCAATACCTAAAAATAAAATTATTTCTGAGAAAACTCCCGCCTGTCTTGGTGTAAGCCAGCAGAAGGATACGATCCAATTAAAAGGCAGAACTCGTGGCATGTCATGTCTGCATGGCTGAAGTCAATCCCAAGGCTCCAGCTAACTTCAGTGGGGTCAGGATTTCTCTAATAAAGCTGTGCTGCGAAATCAAACTGCCTTGATTGCTTTCACTGGAAGCTCTGCTGATTAGGCACAACAGAATTTGTGCTGTGGAAAGAGATGAGGAGAAAGGGAGAGCACAACAGATATCAGCCCTGGGGAAAAAAATCTGATTGTGAGGTGACTGGAGCTCATGTGCACAAGGCCTGATTAAATGGAGACTATTCAATCACACAGATACAATGGCTATAACGGGGAAGGAGTTTTTCATTAATTATTCAACAGCAGAGAGATCTATATTTTGCTTCAGACTGACACTTTTTACCATCTGTTAAAACCTTACTGTCTCATAACAACTATTATCAACATAGGGGTTTTTTTCCTCCTCTTAGCATAAACGTTATGCTGAGCTTCCAGATTGTTTAAGGTATCTGAGGTCCAAGTATGAGCATGCTGTTACAAATAGCTAATACTTATAATTGCTATTCATTTTCATATGATTGATTGGCAGCTGGTCAGTACATTTGTTTTGCTCAGTTGTAATTGTGATCCAGCAATGGCCTTGATCTTGCTAACTGGTATATCTGAGCTTAACCGCATTCCTTTAACTAATCCCAATAGGCTCATTTTAAAAGGACATAGTGACTCGAATTCATGCCTAGCGTTGAAATTAGCACTTTTCACCAGGGATGAATGTATCTCAGAATCTAGAATTGCCCTTAACACATACAGAGGGATCATTAGCAGTGGGGCCTGAACATAATGCAATTACATGGCCGAGCAGCCAGCTACCTAACTGCCTGACTTGGAAGGTGTCGCTTAAATGAGTTTTTCTGAGTGTTCCCTCCAAGGCTTCCCACGCCCCTCCTAGGATAAAACCCCCAAACCAAACCCCTACAAAACCCACATGTGCTGGATAAGGTTGTTGAGGGGGAACTGAGACTGATGCTAAACTCCGTGAGCAGCTTATCCTGAAAATGGGAAGAAAAATTGGACACTTGCTTTCACAGGCACTGAGATTCCAACACAAATTCAAGCAGACACTTCTTATATGCCAAGAAATATTTTAACAGTCCAGTTAATTATAAATCAAACAGAAATTTGGGCCTCTTCTGTGGTGACTGTGGCAGCAGAGGACTACCAGCCTCCCCAGTCCTGCATTTTTTGTGTTTGCTGTTGGGAAATGTGACATCCCAAAGGCCAATATGGCTCTGCACTTTGGCTAATCCTTCATCACTCTGAATACCATCCTGCAGCATGCAGCCAAGGCAAGGATGAGACCGTCTTCAGAATATAATCCTGCACAACTGGAGGGTGACATCTGCTAAACTCTCTCCCTAAAGGCTACCCAGAGCTGGCAGAAAGCGGGCAGCAAGGAGCCATGCCCCTGTGCAGCTGTGGCTCCAGCCAGCTGTGGGCACACAGGCAGGTGGCTGCCGGCTGTGCCACAGGGCTTCGATCTGGGAGTGGCAAAGAAGACATTTAAAAAAGGGATGAAAGACCATGCTGAACATTTCCAACCTTGTTCCTATCCAGAAAGGCAGCTTGTTCACTTAGATCTATACAATTATTATGTTTTCCATGCTCTAAATTTGGAGAAGATGGTGGTAGACTGGTCATGCAATAGAAAATACTTACTTAATCTCCAGTTGCAGAGCAAAACAATACCGTAAGCATATAATTGTGTGCATTCATTTATTTTGTACCCTTTTCTCTCAGATTAGTGAGTTTGTAAATTCCCTCTCTCACCCTCACACACCCACCTGGGTTTCTGAGCACAGGTTGGGATCTCGTAATGAGAAGTTGCGGATGCAAGGCAAGGCAGTGTTCAGCCAGCTTAACAGTGGCTGAATAGCACCTTATCAGCTCTGCTAAAACACAACACATCTCACCACAGGGGTAGCTGAAACTTGCTTCTGTCTTTTCAGATTCATGGCAGACTCTCTGCATATGCATCACCTGCAAACAGCTCCATGAGTGTTTGCTGTCCTTATTTCTGCTGTCTTCTGCTGCAGGGAATTGTCACAGCTGGTAAAGTTAAAGGCATCGATTATCAGTGTAGTAGTACCTGTTAAAGGAAAAATTTATGCAGATGTGGATACCACTAGGTCTCCTTTAATCACAGCTCAGAGTTGGGCCACCACCCCAGTGAGTGGCAGGGAACAAAGGGATACAGCACAGCTTATATACACTTATCAAATCATTAGTCAATGTCCAAAGTTTTTAGAAGTTTCCTTTGGTCTTGTCAGTTCTGCAAATCCATCACCTGACTCTGTCCCAATTGATTAATCTATTTGGTTCCAGTTTCTGTCTCAGTTGCAAGGTCCTCCTTGGATCATGATCTTCCTTCTGCCTGCTTTAACTCACACAATCCTTCAAGCACACTTAGTCTTTGAACAAGCAGTTCCTATTCACATATACTAATTTTTTTCTAGAAACACCTGCATTTCTGAGAGCACCTGTGTACACAAATTGATCATCTATTGTTTCTCTGTTCTCCCGCTGATTAACTTGACTAAGTTTTAAAGCAGCCTTGGATTAGGGCTATACAAGGGACAAGGCCTGGTTCTGCCATTTAGTGGCTTCAGCACTTTAAATTTCTGAATTAAAAATACATTTTCTTTATCAGTACGCATCATTCCGAATAATTCTGGATCAGTACAAATCCTTGTCTAGTTACCTTTATAACACAAAAAGTATTTGAAAGAAAAAACAAAAACCCCTTTATTTCCATATGAATACAGTGTTGACAAACTAGCATGGCAGCCACATTTGTAGAAGACTTGCCAATCACCTTGATTAATGCAACTAATAATTTTGTGTGAGGTCAGTGAAGTCTCCCTCTCTCTGTATATTCCTTGCATTTGTTTACAGTATTTTCATGATTTATGCCTAAACCACTCCAAGAACAGCCTTCAGACAAGTTTAACCTGACTTGTATTCACTCAGACACCTAACAGGGACCTCTGTAAGCCCCCATGAATCCTGTTTGGGGAGGTTTGGCTTGGCATAACTAGCTGTTAGGGCCTCTGGAGCAGTTAAGCTCTGGCTGGGCCACCTGGCCACCATTAGTTTCCCAGGAGACTAAGGACTGGCTTTTGGGGCTGGCTGATGCTCTGCCTTGCATTGCTTGGGGGTGCGTGCTGCATGCCTGCGGGGGCTCCTCAGCAGTCAGCCTGGTGCTTGGCACTTCTGTCTGCTCAGACCTGGCTCCTGCCCCAGGACCTGGGTCCCAGCACAGCTTCTTTGCTGCCAGACCTTTGCCTGGCCCCTACCAACGCTTTGTCTGCCCTTTGGTACCTCCCTGGGAAAAAGGGAAGTAAAAGCCAACAAATCAAGGCCTGTAATTCAGCCTGCGTTAATTTGTATGTCCTGCTTGTAAATCCAATGTAGGAGGCAATATAACTGCAGCTATTTGAGAAAGGAGTTAGTAGGAACAACTCTCCCTTAGAGCGAGGGGAAATACCCTGTTTGCGATGGCAGCCTTGGATTCTGCTGCAGTGCATGCTGATGGGCTGGCTTTGGGGAAGAGTTTGTGCTGGTCATACTTCTGGTCATGCTTGTGTCTTGTGTTACTTACTGGCACGTTTTTACTCCTTTAAAAAAATACTTTGCATTAGTTTAATTAGGCTATGAAACCTTTTGATATTGTATAATCATTTATTGCTATTAAAATTGTGCCTATGGTATTTGCATTTTTGGGCTGTTTTGTCTGGTACACAGGTGTTTTAAGTTCAGGTTTGTTTTCTTTGGTTGAACCTTGTGTACAAATTGTGGTGATATAAGGTCTGATTGTAGGAAATGTGGAAGAAGAAACATGGGAGGAAGGTTAAGCAATGCTTGGACAGTGTGTTTTCTCTCAGTTTCGTCTGCTAAATCTGCTCTTTAGTAGACAGATCTGTTATGCTTCTGTCTTTGGGCAGTCATATCTTTGGCTTACAGTGATCTTAAGTTCATATTATCTTGGTAAAGCTCTTTAGGACAAGTTACGTTTATGTTATCCCTGTGTCTTCAATATCACCCGCATGCTATCGGAGAGCATTGCTTCTTTACTGTTCTGTGCCAAAGCCAGTTTTGGTTTCTTCAGTGAGCTACTGACTGGCAACTCTCACTCTCCCGTAGGTAAGATGATGGCCCACAGAGCACAATACAAGTTTATAGATAAGCCAGAGGTAGCTGTTGGACTTTATGCAGCCAGTAATGGAACTTCAGTCCTAGTGTGGTGTTGTAAGAAAAAAAGGTGGGAGGGTGAAATAGTTTTACAACTGGAGTTTGCCACACAGACCACTCTGACCTCAGCTGAACATAAACCTAAGCTGCAAGTACACCTTGCTTCTAAAGCAACTTCTGTCTTCTCCATAAAGGTTATTTTACTGGCTCTTTTGTCTTTTAAGGTGTAACATACCTTTAAATCAACCACGGAGTAACATCTTTGTGTGGCTATTTGTCTTTATTCAGATATTAGGAAGCCAGCTTTCCACTGCTGCAGGCAGGGGGACAGCCAGCCAAGCTGGTACTGCTGGAGGTGGTGGTACTGCTCACCTGTGGCACTTCCTACCTTCATGGGACGGGTAAACCTCAAATGCCTTAAACCAGCAGATGCCTACCACTATTTCTAATGCAGTGAGAGCAGCATATTTTGTTTCTGAAATTAATCTATATGGTAGATCTGAATGTAAATCTTTTTGTTTCTAAATCATCCTTTCACTCTGATAATTTAATCTCCAGAGTAGTATTTTTCAACCAGGATCAGGGAAGTTTTGATATCAGCATAGTGGGTGGGACTTGATGTCTCAAGACAGAAGATATTTTCTCTGTCATTGTCTTGCCTGTCAATGATCTGTGGTATATATGACTTAAGACACTACTAGTCACTATTTTAACAGCGTATTTAATGTGGATACACAGCTTTATAACCCAGTCTGGCAGCCACAGATACCACTGACTTCAGCTGAAGTGGGGATCCCAGGCATTAAAATTAAAGGTTTGGGGTGAAATCTGGTTTGCTTCAGAATGAAAAAAAAGTTCTTGGCACCCAGGGGAGTGGGATCTCACACTGTGTCTAAAACAGCCTGCAGAAGTGGAAGTGCACAATATTAGGAGGACTAATTCTGATAATTAGTGTCCTGTGTTTGTGATGGCTTATTTTTCTGAACTGAAGATGAGGGTTTATGTCTCCTGTTACTTTCAGGCCCTAATCCAAGCATCGTTGTCCCTGCCATTGCAAATTCAGTCCCAATGGGCTGAATAAAGAGCCACCTAACTCTTCAGCCTCTGCTGATCCGCGATCTAGCACTGGCCCAGTCTCACTACACAAGCAGTACCCTAGGACATTCTCTCACTTATGAAAAGTTAAAAAAAAAGTAGGTAGCAGAATGTTCTGAAATATTTATATTTTTTATTCTTAAGGTGAGATGAGTATGCATAACATTAGAGATGAAGGTGCACTGCCTGCTGAAGTGTTTAGAAATATTCTGCATGCTGAGCTCTCTAAAAACAAATTTGAATGTTTTGTTGTTAAAAATCATTAATAGTTTTGACTTGTAAGTCTAAAAGGAAAGTTTTATTTACCAAACTTAGATTAGTATGTAAGGGCAGTTGTAACATTGTAAGTGGAAAACTGGAACAGTGTTTCAAGATATGTGACTGCCCTGTTTATTGTAACAGTTAACATACTGTAAGACTAGAGACTGATAGTAAATTTTGTCTTTAGGTTTTGAAAAATTCAATTGCCTAATACTATTAATTTTGAAATAAATATTCTATCAGTAGTAGAGTTATTAAACATTACTCCAGACATCTATTCAAACAGTGAAAGAATATTTCATGCGTGGCACTTCTCAGTTTTTCCATACTTCGGGTAGAGCAGAGATATTTTTTTTTTATTATTTTAATGTGAAGTTTTTTTTCCCCCTGGATTTCCATATGGTCAGACCCCATCCAGTGCATAATGTTTTCTGCAAGTGTCATACTGTCAGCGATTGATCCTTTCTTCCAACAGTGCAGGAAAAACTTCTTGGATTCTTGGTTCTGGGTCCCGAACCGACTATGAAAACGTAAAAACATATTTTCCTCATTTTCGGGCTTACTTGTGCCAATTTCTAGCTTTTTGTGTCTTGGTTATATGCACTTGGATGCCTTGACTTTCATAAATATCACTTTCTTGCCAGCTGGGACCACAATTTTTTTTTTTTTTTTTTTGTCAACATCTTCTTTTCTTCTGTCTTGACTGAAGAGGGGAGTTTTTGCTATCTTGTAACCCTGTCATCTGGTCTGGTTTTGTGTTAAAAATTGTCATCAGACTGTTAAGAACAACCTATGGAAGATAAGAAATGGAGATGAATTGGGGGGAAAGGGGTATGAAACAGGTATTTTGCCTAAAGGTGTCAAAAAAGTCAAAGGGAAAATGAACAGGACCTTCTAAAGCATGAGGAAGGGTTTGATTTAACTCAGTGTTTTAGGTCACTTGGTTTCTTTAGAAACCAGCCTTTTTGATATTTTGATTAAAATACATAAAGAAGTACATGACAACTTGCTTTTCTTTTTTCTGACCTTAAATGCTATCTTAAATGGCACGGCTGCCTGCTGGCAGGAGGTGGGAGGCTGGCGGAGTCCTGCATCCCCTTTTTGTTCGGCACAAACAGGTGGTACATCATCGGCTTATTCCTCTTGTATGAATGGGGTTTAGAAAGCTGAAACCTGGGCTTCTGCAAAGCAAATATTCTATTTTAGGAGTTCCACATAGGATTCTGGACTTGGTAAAATGGGACAAGTTTCTGTTGACTTCAATGAAAAGGAGATTTCTGGCAGGGGAGATAAGCCAATGCCTTCAAGTCTGAAGGTGATGATTAGGTAGGTAGTTGTTAGAGCTAGGCAGTCTATTTGACTGCTTTAATGTCTTAATTTTGACATTGACTGGTCTAGATCAACCTTCCCTTTCAGTGTTGCTTGTCAAACATTCAAATGCATTTTATGCATTCGGGCAGTTTTATACTAAAAACAGTGTCTTTGTGTTCTTTTGGTGTGTTAGTATTCAGAATTCTTCCCGTTTTATAATTATGTATACGCTTATATATCATGTTGTCTCTCTGCATCTTTCAGGTCTCTATTAAAAAGTAAATTAAATACAAAGTCCTTGTTCCACTCAGTTCCATACATCTCCCAGCTTACATCTTTTTATATTTTTTCTTTTGTTTTCAGTGCTTCATTTAGATTTCAGGTGACTTGTCTATGACTTCTTCTGTGCAAGCTTGATATAGTTTTGTGAAGTAAAATACCATGCTTTGCTAAAATTCAGATAGGATTGTTATTTTAGATCGCCTGCTTTTTAAAAGTCTGTCTGATTTGTAGTACAGGACTTTTCACAATAACACTAACAAGTAACTAGTACGCGATCGATTAGAAGTAGCACTACTTTTGCACTTTCTGCCACAGAGTTCACGGAGTAAATCTGGAACTGGAGCCTGTAGCTATAGGATACAGCCAGATACATCTGGGAGATCTTGATCCATGTTGATACTCATATTCAGTGGCAGACAGAACTTACTGAAGAAGTCTGGTCAGTGATCTTACCCTCGTTTACTGCAAGATAAGCAGGCTACTTAAGAAATGCTGGACCCCAGTCATGTCCCTATTATTTCCATCCAGCCAAAAAACCCAGAGCAGCCTGAGGGAGGCTTCTGGCCACGAGCCATGGTAGCCCAACGCATTTCCAAACGGAAGGAAGATACAAATGGCTGAGATGCAAGACTGGGTGTTCCTGCTCACTTGCAGACCACGTGTAACTGAATTTTCTTACTGGTATAATTAAGTGGGTCTAATTGAGACACGCTGAGCATGATCTCAGGTCTGGCTTAGGCGAGACGCAGGCTTTTAGTGCCCGCAAATGAGGACAGTTCTTCACCTGGGCTTGCATCGCTTTGTCCCTGTAGCATTCAAAAATGCACTCAAGTGCAATCATCAGAATGCAGGAAAACTTTAAGCACCAGGACGGATGAACCCATTGGTGAATAAGGGAACAAGTAAGAAGAGGCAGTGAGAAGTGATGCTTTTTGGGAAGAGTTATACCATTTTGTTATTGTTTTGCACCTCGCACAAAGGAGGTCTGTGCCTAGAGCTCATGGGTGCTATTATAGCTGCAGGAGTAACTGAAAAAAAGGGAATGTGTGTACATTTGTGGGTTTGTTATTTTTAAAAACTATTTATTTATTTATTTTCCCTAACCTGAGCAATGTAAGTAATTTAAACACAGCAAGTGTGGTGACAGTAGGGAATAATTATTTCAGAAAGCTTGCAAATGTGCCCTTATAAAACAAATTTAGGTGGGGTTTTTTTTGAAGTAAAGCAACAAGAAAAGAGTTGGAAAGTCGCCACCTTCATAGGATGCAGCACAGGGTGAGACTAACGAAAACAAATTTATGATTATGTCTCCAGTAAGGAGACGGTTGTCTCCTGAAAGGAGAGGAAAACCATGCAGAAGCTATTTTTGGGTAACTTTTTGTGAACAAGTCTCCTTCAGACTTGCGGCTCTTTTAATAGAAATGTATTTATTTTTATTTATGTTGATGCTTTGCAGTAGTTTGAAAGTGCGAATGCATGTCCAAAATGCTACTGGTTTCTTTATAAAAAATGTGAAGATAAAAGTGCTTTGGTGAACGGATTAATGATGTGTTAAGAAAAAAAGTATGTGGTGTACACTGAACCTTTTGAGCAATCTAAACTGAGATAGATCTAGCTTCCAGGTCCATAGATGTCAGTCTGTCTGAGTGAAACTGGAGGAGATGGACTGAGGTGACTCTTAAACCGCTTCCTTTTCAATCCAGAGGATACTCCAATGAGACAGATCTAAAGCAATTTTTGGAGTATGAGAAGAACAGAATGGAAAGAGCTCAAACTTCCAGTAAGACTTCATCAGCTGGTTCTTTTTAAGTACTTGATATTTGAGCTATAGGGGTTTCTGATTTTTGCATCTATTAGCACAAAAAAATTAGTCAATGTAAAAGTAGCTCTTGAACACAAACAAATTCAGGGTGAAGGGAAAAACTGAACCCGTTCCAATAAATGGCTGTGGACAGTGTAGGAAGCTGAAGAAGGCTGTGAAGAGTGCTGCAGGAGAGGAGGAAAGCAAATGTGCATATTCCTGAACCTCAGTAGCTGCCAGCCTCCTGCTCTAGCAAGGCTGTGCTGACTGTCAATTTTGTTTATGAATCTATTTGCCCCTTCCCTTCTTTCAATCATGTAACTACTTGTAGAGACCTAGTTTTCTAGAATTTATGTGAATATATGGATTCTTCTCCATTTGGAGAAATGTCACTCAGATGATTGATTACAACAGATACAGTAGAGAAACAAACCCACGTATTTTGAATGAAATTTAGCTCTTATATTGCAGTGTAACAGCCTATGATTTATAAAGGATTTTAAACTGTAATGTAGGTTTTCCAGATATTTAGAATTCCAGCCACAATGCTTAAAGCATACATATTTGAATGTGAAGTTTGGATTAAGGAGCGCTGGATTGCTCCCATTAAACCATGTAAAAAGATTAGATCCATTTGACCAACTACTGAAGTGCCTTTTCTTTTTTTTTTTCTTCTTCTGTTTATGGATGAGAATGATGCTCATTATTCTGTATCGCCGCAAAGGCATCCCAACAGTTTATATTACTTTCAGGTGCTGTAGCACAGATCCTGGCTGGAGGCAACTGGAGCGGAGATGTGGATACTGTAGTGCAGATTTTTTCTGTTACTTTTTTTCCTGCCTTAGCGTCAGTGTTATGGTTGTCAGTCTGAGAGTGGATAGCTTGTGGGTGTGACTGAATTGTTACTCATTACTTCGTGTTTAACTTGTCACAGATAAAAATATATTTTTATGAGACAGTCTTTTATTGTGTTCTTGATCAAACTGCTCTGACATTCATTTTGATGGATGATGATATCCAAATGATCACAGTGCAGGCTGTTAATTTCAGTCCCGTTCGATTTAATTTAAGAATTCTCTCTAAATCTGCCTGGTTGTGGGCAGTCGAATACTTTGATAGCATGTTCCCATTGTAAACTTCCCTCTCCTCCAGCTGCTCAGGCATAAAACAATTGAAGTGTTGTCTTGAGTAGGACAACTCGGGTACTTGAGAGGTATCTGATAGTGATGACTAAGTGTTTGGGCTGAGGTGGTTAAATTGAGAATTCCCAGCTCTACTGAGACGCGGGAGCTGTGCAGGTAGGCCTGGAGCAGCAGGGACCTGCTGGGAGCAGGGCAGGAAGGGCTGCTGGGGCAGCTCAACCTGAAGCCGTGCTCTCCTGTGTAAGTTGTTTTGAAGCTCAGCTGCCCTGCCACCAATCCTTGGAAATAGGGTTCCCTCTTTTCATTAACGCAAAACCACTCACTGCTAATTGGAGTTTGTATTCTCTTAAAATGCATTTCTCCTCTGTCAGGCTGGGCCTGTGCAGAACAGCTTTGCGAGCTGCCCCTGCGCTCGGTCAGGGCTGGCAGCCTCTTCAGTCGGTGAGCCCAGCGAGCCCAGCTAACACAAGCAGAGGGCTGAACAGCGAACCGAGTGCTTGCAGCTTCGTGCGCCTTTAGTAGATCCAAACGCTGTTCCCAGATGACCTTGAGCAACATTCATGCCTTCTAATGAGGTAGTAAGTCACATCTGTCCCATCCCATCCCATCCCATCCCATCCCATCCCATCCCATCCCCTGCTGGGTGGTGGCACAGGTGTTACATGTGATGGAGCTGGATCCTACTTACTTTGAGGGCCACGTTTTCCTCCTTGGGTGAATGCGATGCAAAGCGGTGAGCTGTTTTGTGGCATGTTCTGCAGCCCTGCGCTCATGATTTGAAGTTAATACCGCTGTCTGCTCAGGAAAATACCTGGGATGGCAGACATATCACCTGTTAAAAAAAAATGAAAAAGGGAAGCACCATTTTAAGCTTACTGAAACATGCAAATCACTTGCTAGGCCCCAGTTTCTGCAATAAATTCCCAGAACTCCTGTATTAATTCTTTCAGAAATTATAAAAAGCATTTGTGGGATTATTCTGAGCTCAGAAAGCAGTAAATGTCAGGCTTTTAACAGAGGAGATGTGAAAACCGGGAACAGTTGTAGACTATCTTGAATAATTATGTTAAGTGTTTTGCTGTTAGGCAGCTTTCTCACCCTGGACTGTGGATCACCCCCCACCCCCCTTTACACATTAATAGTACTTCCAGTGTTCTCTGTTTTTTTTAAAAAAAGTATTTTAATGAGGAGAAAACCAGTTTTTATATCATTTTAAGTGACTTTTTAAAAATTTATTTCTGAGAAAGGAAGTTTTCAGCACTGTATCAGCAATCCAAAGGAAATGCTAGCTTTTGAGGTGCGGAAGGCATTGTGAACTTGGGTGTTTGTAGGGTTTATTTTTGGAGTTTGTCACCTTTAGAAATGTCAAATGACTTGCATATTTTTTATTTGAAGTTGCTTGAATGCATATTGGAAGGTATCACGTTATTATTTTTTTTTTCTTCAACGTTATTTAAAGCGCAGACAAAATTCAAGAGTTAATGCAGAAAGCTTCAGGGGAGAGCGGAGGGGACAGTGACCTGTGCCGTGGGGCGTTCTCTGTCATTTCCAGCAGGAGCTGGGGCACCTGTGCGGAGCCCGCGGCCGGGACCCCCGAGCACTCGCCCCCAGCGAACGGATCGAAGAGCGAAAATAAAGGGCCCGGCCCCGCCCCGGCGGCGCTGCGGGAGCCACCGGGCAGAGCCGCTCCGCGGGCGGGACGGGCCCGGCACGGCCGCCTCCGCAGGCGCTGAGCGAGGCGGGGGCGGCCGGGACCCGCCGGTGCCGCCTCCCGGGGCGGGGCGGGCGCGGACACGGGGCGGGGCGGGCCGGGCCGGCCGCGGCGGCGGCGGGAGGGCGCAGCAGGAGCCGCCGCGGCCGCAGCATCGCGGCGCGGTGGCGGGGATGGAGCCCTGGAAGCAGTGCGGGCAGTGGCTGATCAGCTGCAAGGTGCTGCCGCCCAACCACCGGGTGACCTGGGACACGGCCCAGGTCTTCGACCTGGCGCAGACGCTGCGCGACGGCGTCCTGCTCTGCCAGCTCCTCAACAACCTGCGCAGCCACTCCATCAACCTCAAGGAGATCAACCTGCGCCCGCAGATGTCCCAGGTGCGGCCCCTCTGCCCGCCCGGCGCGGGGTCTCCGCGCGCTTTGTCTGCGGGGTGCGGGCAGCGCGGGGTGCGGGCAGCGCGGAGCCCCCGCGCAGTCCCCGCCGCAGGTCCCCGCTGCCGCCGCGCGGGCGGGCCCGCTCCCGCTGGGCCGTGGGCTGAGCTGGGGCGGCCGCCGGTCTGAGCCCCGCCGGGCTCCTTCCCTTCGCCCGGCGGCCGCCCGGGCTCGGCGCCTCCCGGGCGGTGGGAGGGGGCGCGAGCGGAGCTCCGGGCTCTCGGCTCCCAAACCCCCGTGAGGGCTCGGAGCCCGCAGCGGGGGGCGGCTGGGGGGAGCTTGGCCGAGCCCCCGCCGGGAGCCGCTCGGGCCCCTCACGTCGGGGCGGCCGCGCTGAGGAGAAGGTCCCGGCAGCGGCAGCAGCTCCAGGGCCAGCAGCGCGGCGTCTCTCTGTGCGTTACGATCTGGTACGAGGAGTTTGGGATGGAGACTGACCTCTGGCTTCTAGTTTCTCTGGTTACACCTGGGTACGCGAGGGGGAGGGAGACCGGGAGGGCGAGGGCATCGGGAGCTGGGGAGCGCGGCGGGAGCGGAGCGGAGCCTGCCCCGACCGGCACAGGGGCGGCCCAGGGGGCTGCAGGGCGAGCGGGGCCCCGGCAGCACTGGCCAGCTGGCCTCCGCATCCCTGCGCGACCCGCGGGGCCGAGCGCTCAAGAGTGACCAGCGACGGAAAACCGCGCTCCTGAGAGCTGGTTGCCTGTGCTGTGCTAGCTCCTTTTGTTTGGACCCTTTTGTATTTACCTTTTTAAATTGCTGTTGTGGTTAACTGATAATGAAGCTTAATTCCAAACCAATCTCCTTTTAAATGCGGGTTTTTTTTAGTTGGGACAGATGTTTTGTCCCTGTGCCCTGCACAGCTGGTGTCAGATACTGAGATGAGATGAATAAGGCAAGTGAGAAGGGGCTGTATAGTCACACACACATCCGTGCATGGCTGCCTGTGGCTGCGCCGCGCACACCTACGGCTTCCCCGGGCAGATGGCGGGGGGACGCTGAACTTGTGAGCCTTTCGTGTGTTTTGCAGCGTTGAGAAACTGAAACATTGTAACGCCTCAGCCCCGGGATCATGCTTTGGCTTCGCAGGAATAAAAATCGCCGTTCACTCTCAGGACACCGGCGAAAAGCGGCAGTAGACAATTAGGCTTTTGGGAAGAACGTTCTTTGTCCATATTTACCTGCAAAGCCGGTTATTTCCTTTCTTTACAATTTCTTTATATATATATATAAAGCTATGTTTTACTACCACGGGGACGTTTTCTGTAAACCCTCCGTGCAAAAAAGGGAAAAAAGTGTCAGGTGTATTTCAGCTATCAGACCAAAAACTCGCAGACCCTTGTACTAGCCGTGGATGGTCTACAGGCTGTCCCCTGGGACCCGAGAGCTCCAGTGCCTGCTTGCATTGCACATGCGGAGGCAGTCCTGTATCTGAGCGATGGAGAGATGCAGAGGGTGGGCTTCTCCGAATGGAGGACATCTGGATAAGTTCTCTCTCTGCACCGTTCGGACGCAGTGAGTTTCAGGACTTGCTAAACTGTGCCGGAGCCCTGGTTTATATTTTCATTATAGTTAGACTGATTGCTTCCAAACTGACCTTTTTTTTTCAGTTGAGCTTGCAGTACTAAAAATACTTTGCACATGAACTGTTGGAAATGGTTTCTTGCCCTGCTTAGAATGGATATAAAGTATGAAAACATATTCTTTTTTTTTTAATGAACTAGAAAGGTGTCCTCATGATATCACACAGTATTTTCTGAATAGCTAACTCATTGAATCAACTTCAGTTAGAGATTATTGTTGCTTGTCTGGACCAGTATTACTTAATTTTATTTTTGATGAATTAAAACCGTGGTGGTCTCCTTCTGTCTACTGAAAATAAGTATCAAAACACTCTGCTGTCATCTTTCTTAGAGCAGGTTTGGGAATAGATTAATATTTATTTCTCACAGTGTGTTTGAACAATGATTATAACTGTAGATCTTGGATTACTTATAATGCGTATTTTGAACTCGAGCTTTATAAATGTCTGGTGTAGCTACTGGAATTGTTTCACAGCTATGACAATTGCCTCCTCCTCTGTGCCTGAGGAACCTGCTGCAGACTGTTCTGTCCACTGGTGCATT
The DNA here is from genome assembly GCF_963210335.1 of Falco punctatus. Lineage (NCBI taxonomy): Eukaryota > Metazoa > Chordata > Aves > Falconiformes > Falconidae > Falco > Falco punctatus. The sequence continues at coordinate 24,149,837 of NC_137591.1, read as the reverse complement.
TCTGCCCTACACTGATTTCACCCTTGAAATTGAGGAAACTGTTGCTGGATCAAAACCTATAATGAATAACTCTCCACAGCATTAAGTTTACTGGGAATGTTACCTTTGTTTTCTGTGAGATCAAGAGTTGGCCATCCTAATGAGTTTCTGTGGGGTTTAATGAAAAGCCTCTTGGGGGAGATATTTCTGCTGGAGAGGATCACTCAGTGAAAATTTCAGATATTGTTATTAAAAATGCAGCAGGTTGAAATTCTGCAAGTTGCTTGTAGTTTGTTGCTAAGGCTGCAAAAAGCACTTAGCAATAATGCTGAAGTCTCAGAAGCCTGAAGATTATTATTTGGAGAAATCTACTTGGAGATGAACTCTAAATTGTGAGTTTTGTCAGAATAATACTTGTCAGTAAGCTAATAAGTTTGCTGCATGATAGGATCTCGGGGTCTCATAGAAACACTAGTTAACTCTCCTGTTCCTTGCGGGCTAGTGACCTGCAGACATCAGAGGCATGGGGTGCCAGAGCAGAGTGGGCCTTAGGATGGAAGTCATCTTGGCCACCAACTGCTTAGTCTGCCTCAATATGCTGCTGTGTCTGCGCTGGTTAGCTGAACCATTTGAACCTCATGTGGCCCTTATCTGTCATCTTCTAGAATAGAGCTGCAGCTCCTGTACTCCCTGATCTGATGTTGTGTTCTGCTGCAAAATCTTAGAATGGCTCAGGGGATTCTTACTGCACAGGTTTTTGAGCAATAAAACCAGAATGAAAAGGGTGGCTGAAGGTTTCACGAATGGGCCTTGTGGAAGGCAGACTGTGTGATTTTAGCTTTGTCTTGTACTGCCGTTGACATTTGTCAGGCCTTTATGAACAAAGTTTTCATGTCTTGGGGGTTAGTTATAAGTGTAGCAGTGCCAAAGAACAGGAAAGTGAGAGATGGTGCTTCAGGCAGACCTGGGAGTAGATGTCAGGCCTCTGACACTAAAGAGTAGTGTCTTTTCCATTTCGTTACATATTTATTTTTTTCAGAATGAATGTGGCACATCAGATGTCAGTGATGCTCATCAGCTTTGCTCAGTAGACTTTGGTAACCCCTTATAAACTACATCAGAAATGTAGAGGGATTGTGACTGATGCTGCTGCTTCAGATGCTGCTTTTTGGCGGAGCCTTGTTCAGTCAAACAGAAGCACTGTTGCTTTGCTTTGTAAGCACCCGGCTGCTGCTGGCCCTTGGGGGCAGGAATAGAAACTGAGACTGGTGGTGCTCAGCATTGCAGCACAGACACGTGCTTGGCCAAATGGCAGTGGGTATGTTGTTTTTTATGGCTAGCACGGGAACTGCGTGCCTTTGTCCCACCGCCGGCCACGCACCTTGTGTCACAGCTGTTCTTGTGTGTGGGCTGTTTTATGTATTTGAAATCTGTGGATTCAGCGCCCCTACCTTTTTGGAGATAACAATGCCTGTGTAAAAGAAGTGTCTTTGTGGTTTTAGATTACAAAACATTGGGTTTAGGAGCTATTTGAATGCTGGCTGTTTTCATCTGCATTACTGTGTGTTTATGAAAAATTTATATTTGGTTAGTGGAAGTTGTCCTTTGAAGAACAGAAGCCGATTCAGTCAGTTATGCTTTCCAGAAAGTAAGCCTCAGATGTGAAAGTATAAACCTTGCATATGTAAAGGGTGAGGAGTGTTGTTGCTTTGCCCTGATGAAGCTTAGACCTCCAGGTTGCCAGCTGAATGCTGCCTGGCTCCTGTCTGAGAAGCTGGCACGTCTCAGTGCTGGGTGCCCTGTGAAAAATTGCACATGGGCTTTGTATGAGGTTGGAAACGCTTGGGTTCAGGGACATTTATGTCCAGGTTCCCCCCCCCCCCCGGTGACTGAACAGAACAGGAGAGTGTTGCCTCTACTAATTGCTCTTGTGGCAAGGCCCAAAACCACTTTGCTGTTTGACCTCCTGTAAGGTGGTAACATTGATTGTTATTTTCAACCAGCGCATGTGCCACCAGAAAACGAAATTTGGAAATTGGATGAAATAATGTCATTTGGCCTTTAACTATAGGGGAGACTGCCTGTTTCAGGCTCGAGTGTTGCTGTTTTGAAAGTAGTCTTATTTGCAGGCACCATGTGAAGAAGCACTAAACCTTGCAGCTAGTGGGAATGGAGCTGAAGAGGGAATCTACTAAAGGAATTGCAGAGATGTAACTGGTATGCTAGTGATTTGTAGGGTTTCCCCTACCCCTGAAGTGTAACATCCGTGCTTGGTGACAGTGAGATGGAGGATGGAGAGTTGTAGCTCAGCATCTGCATCTTTCATGGGAGCTGTTCACTGTAGCAATTCACTTCCGTCAGATGCCTCCTCTTGGCTAGTTTAGGCTGGTGAAAATAATACAAATAGAAGTGATCCATAACAGAGATTACTGATCCTAATATTTAATCATAAACATACAAGAATTTAAGTAATTTATCACCAGAAGTATAAAGCCTAAACCAATGGATTACAATGGATTTGCAGAAGATGTCATCTGTTTAATGCTTATCTTTAGTACTTTGCAAACTGGTTTTGAAATGGTTTTTGCAAGGCATTTGGTTAACTTGTGAGAGATTGCTGAACAGGAAGACTGCGCTTAATTCAGTGCTGGCATGGGAGTTTACTAAAGGGGATGCTGACATAGATTAAATATTAAAAATAACTGTTTCCTATTATTCTAATAAAAATAAACAAAATATCCCTCACTTTTAATACAAAGTTCAAATGTTTTCTAATTTTAGGGAGTTACTTTTTTTGGAGTAGCCATGTAGTCTAAAGGAAGTTCATTATCTTTGTCATCCACATTATATTTTTGAGTGGCAACTGAGCTTTTGAGTGCGAGTTTATTTTTCTTGGTTACAGTGGTATCAGGTAGCCTCAGGATGTGGGTGTGCTGAAAGGCATACCTCTCCGTTTCCTCTTATCCTGCCCTTGGCTTGGAGCTTCCCCATCAAAGGGAACCATGATCTTCTGCTCCTAACTCGGTGAGCGTGCATCCCACCATCCTACCTATGCAAGCTTCCCGCAGGTGGGTACGTTTCCCTGTGCTTTCCCTCATGTGTGCCTCCCCACAGTCATGGCACTTTCACCCCCCACCCCCACCCCCCTTCCAAATTTTAGCTTAGCTCTCATGTGCCAAACGTCAGGGTATCAAACTTAATATGCCATGTGGCTCTGCAAAGGAGGAAATGGGAATTGCCTCTTGACTCGGCATCTTATCTAAAAGAGGAGTGGGATGTGAGTGGATGTGCTGAGCTCTGTGCATAATGATGTCATTTAGGCCTTGGATCTTAGGAGGGACCAGGTGAGCTAAATGAGAAAATGAAAGAGATTCAGATTGGTGTTTGTGGCCCTTCCCAGGAGTCATGGGATATCAGTAACCTGTTTTCCTTGGACAGAGAGATCTTTGAGAGAACTGGTGTGCAAAATAACTCTTACTCTGTGTTTGCTTGTTATGTTAGGTGCTAGGTTATTAAGTTAAGAAAGTACCAGAAAGATACATTTAGATTAATACATTTTTTTCTGAAACTGCAAAACTTTTTGGGCTTGAACAAGAGTTTGGGAACTGGTTCAGTTTTTATCAGTGTGTAGAAAGAAGAGATGTGTTCAAAAAAACCCCATCTTTTTGAATTTTTAAAACCTGAGTGTATATATTCCATATAATTATTTGTAAAATAATTTTTGAATTTTCAGTTATTTTCAATCTCTTTGCTTACTTGCTGGTACTTATTCCACTAAATGTCTTTACCACATTTAACTTCATTTCTGTTATTCATCTAAATGAAAACTGTGTTGGCTATAAGATATAGATAAATGTATCTTTTATGGATAATATATATATATGTTACGTGCACATGTGCATATCTTACACATGTTGGACTTGGTAAAATATTTTGAACAGACATTTGTTCAAAACAAACCCTTAATATGACCTCTATGTTTTGTGCTAAGAAAAGCAACTGATAAAATAGTGACCCAGTTTTTTTAGGTAATTCTTCCTGCCTTAAGAAGGTGGAGAAAATAGTATTTGAAAACTGATGTATTGATATTTTTTTTTAATTGATTCATATTGACTCTTTGGTTGGGGGGGGAAGGAAAACTGCAGTTGCACTGTACTGTAAAGCTTATTTTGCATGCTATATTTATCATACAGTTATTAAATGCAGCATATGTACCTTGCCAAGAATTGTCTCAAATGTCCCCTCCTGCACAAGCTCTTAGTATGCTGGAAGCTGTCTAATGCGTTATCAGGATAAATATTTATACTGGTTTCTCACAGAGGCTATAGTGTATGCCAGCAGTGGATAATTTAAATTAATGTCTGTGTATGGCATGCTGCTGTATCATGTGGGAGAAGCAGAGTTATTTTCTGAGGCTTGTCTGACAAAGGTGGGAGACCTGTGATACTGGCAAGTTGAAGGACTGCTTATGGAAAGAAACTAATAAATCAAGAGGGCTCAAGGGGAGAGAGAAGGATATATAAGAAGAATATATGGGAAGTAGGAGGAAACAATCAAACAAATATGAGGTAGAGTGAATGGTCAGAAGTTGGGAAGCTGGATTGAAGGGGGGAGGTCAGAAAGCAAGACACTTAAGGGTTTAGAGAGAGGGCAGGAAAAATCAATTTAAGATTTATCCCGAGGTAAGTACAGAAAACCAGTCTTGGATATGCTGTTATTCTGTAATGACAGTGGCATTGTTGTTTAATTCTGGCGTGTTGCTCTTAGTTACAACGTACTGTCTTGGGACGGTGAGGTCCAGGAGGCTATTTACCAGGCTGCAGCACTGCACATCTGGATGGGTTAGTGCAATACGCTGGTGCAATTTGCGCACTAGTGAGACAGAGGATCTTAGAATTTTTGCACACATTCTTTTCCCCCTCTCCTTTGAAGGTCAAAAGAGTTCATGAAATTGTCGGTGTAAAGATTGAATCTTAGGTGTAAAGAAGGAAGTACAGAGGGTAAGGCAAGGGCTGCAATGTACGAGGCAAGGCAGCTGCTGGTGGTTAAGGGGTGATGGGGAGGACCCCGGAGGAGCGTGGCGGAGCGTGGTGGTGTGTATGTCATGGCCATATCGGTGGGGACCTGGCAGGTCCTGGCGTAGCTGAGCCCGAGCTTGGCACGTGTGGCTGTTGGGGAGGAGGGTTAACTGGGAGCAGCAGCTAGCAGGATGGTGAGAGGCATGGGCAGGAAGGACTTTGAGAACACACTTTGAAAGTGGTAAAATAGAGACGGGCAGGGAAAGAGACTTCTGGTGAAGTGATGTTGGCTCCTTGACCAGTAGCTGACCTAGATGGGAATGGAACAAGTGCCTGTGGCTGCAAAGGAAACCTGCTGGAGCGTGCTCCCCTCTGTATGCCTGCCGTGTGCCCCGGGAGATCGCCTCCAGACCCAAGTGCATCACTGCCTGTCGCAGGCAGGGAAGTCCTGGCTCATGCCCTGCATTACATGGGTGTCTCTGCGTACAGAGGAAGATGTATTATTTTTAAAGTTCAGCTGTCTTGAATTGTACTACAATCTGAAATATTTTAGGCCTGTAAATTGCCTTTGCTTTCAATCAGAATTTTATTTTATAATTGGTTAGTAGAGATTCAGTTAATCTGTCATTACCTATTTTTCACTAGTTTTATCCCTCTAAAAATCACTTGAAAGTTATTTTGAATGATACATAAAATATGATTTCTTTGCAAAAGAAACAAAATGTGTATTTGACATTGTTATAATGGTTTCTGAAAAAAATGCAAAACAAAAAACATTTCTTAAGGCATTTTTTTAACTGGTGTAGTTTAGCGGGGCAAGATGATTCATATTTCCAAAATCCTTAGATGTGCCCTTTAATCCTTGATACCATCAAGTTTACCTGTTTGTTTCTGAGTTCTATAAGGGTATGTAATGTATAATCTATGTTTAGGATACTTTGTACCTCTGCTTATTCCTGCATTCACATAATTTCTACACAGAAAGGAGTCTTATAGTCAACTAAAGCAGAATGATTAAAGCTCAGCCCTTGAAAATTTTGTCTGTCAAAGCAGCCTCACTTCATTGTTGTGTAGGACATTTGATGCTAAAAAGAAATTTTAGCATTTGGGCATTATTTTGTATGCCCAAACTAAATTAATAGAGTAATAATGACAGCATTATTGTGGCCTGTGTAGTTCGTTATGCTTTGTTGGTAGTCAAGATTTAAATTATACTTACGTGTTCCAGTGACTGACTTCAAATTCCCACCAACTACTACCCCATGTAGCAGTGATGCCTTACATCAGTTGATACAAGGCCATGAGGGCCGTGTTGTTTTTCCCTCTGACTTCCTCAGGATCTGTAATTAAATATGTCTGATTCCAGTACAGAGATGGTAGATGGAGGAGCACACCTTCACTGCACGTAGGTACCTGTCAGATTTTAGGTGTCTCTGGATGGAAGTATGGTGATTGCATATAGCCCTACCATGTGAACTGTAAGTCAGGGTAAACACTTATCAGTTGTATTTAGCTCAAGCTTTAAATTTCTTTTTCCTGGAGAATAAGTAAAAAGTAGGAAACACCAGAGAGAATGTTTGAACAGTTGCTGTTGCCTGTACCTTCTTTTACTCTCAAAATAGAAAGGCTGAGACTCCCTGAAGTGCCCTTGCTGGTTGATGCCTTTGGGCTCATGGTCAGTTGATGTCTGGTTGGTTAAAAGGGGATTTCTGCCAAGCTTTAAAAAAACCACACTGGTATTTAGGCAGCTATTTTGAAAACCTGTTCACACTACTTGGCAGTTCAAGTTTTGCATTTCAGAGCAGTACTAGTTTTGCTAAATTGCACCAAGTTGTGTAAGGAAACATTTAAGTTTCACTTTCTTTTAGTGGTTTACCCTTTCAGTGTGTGCACAGAGCGATGTAGGGTTTGAGGTTGTATCTCATACTACTCTGAGCTGGCAATTGTTTATTTTTAAATATTGAAAATTCCTGCTGAGCTTTGATTTTCCCACCTTCCTTTTTTTTTTTTTTTTTTTTTTGCGGATCTTGCTTAGGTTTTGGGATGCTTGATATGAAGTAATGGTTTTTGGACTTTGTCTGGTGCAGAGGGCTTGTTTGGGATGTGAGTGTGTCCTCTTAGGGCTGTTTGATTCTAGGGAATTCCCAGAACATTTTTAAAAGTGGAGAATATGTTAAAACCTTAAGTGATCTTTACCAGGTGTGTAAATGTCCTGAGGTTTCATGTGAGTCCTGAATGGGTTTCACCCAAGCCTTTTGAGTTCTGCTTGTCCCTGTTGTGTCCTGATCTTCTTTTTATCCATCACAAAGGGCAGCATGAATTTGCCTACTGCTGTGGCTTGGTGTGAATCGCTACAAGTAGTCATGAGAAAGTTATTCAGGGTCTGTGTTCATTCAGTTTGCACTTGTGGCTGGCAACACTGAATATGGTGATGCATCTTCTATGTGGATTGTGCTGAGGCTGCTGATTTCACTGTAAAATATGCTGAACAGATGGCAATCTTTGTAAAACCTGAGATTTAACTCCACATTTGTTGTTCTCAGTGATGCCTTTAAGCAATATTGCTGGTTAGAAGGACTGTGCCTTAGAAAAGGCTTGTAGCTACTGTCTCTGTGCTGTTGCAGGTTTTATGAAGAGTTACAGAAATTACTCCAGTAATCCTATTGGAATGCCTCTATAGTTGTATCGGAGTCCTAAAGATTTCTCTTCCTGCGGAAGACCCTGGTAAATTGATTAGTTGAGATGAAAGCCTTTGCTGACTGGGACCTGTGATTTGCATGCGAATGCAGACATGGTGATGGGAGAGGGTGCGATGCAGGAATGGCTGAGCCATGCTGAGAACAGGGGGGCTGCTCTTCATGAGAAACTCTTGAGCAGCAGACTGGTGCATATTTCAAATTTGTGTGTCTTTCTAGCTATAATTGCTTAGATTCATGGGACCCTGGGGAATCTGCTTAATTTAAACTATCTGCATTCTCTTTTCTGAGAATTTGGGTTTTTGTAGCTTGTAAGTCCCATAGCATATCGCACTATTTCAAGAGCACAGAGCTCTAGCAGTAATAAATGTAATGTGAATTATTCTCTAGTGTTAAAAATTATTTAACTATATATAAATATTATATATAAAAATATGTAACTATTATGAAAAAAAATATCTTTTGCAGTTATCTGTGGTATTCCTGGTTATAATGACAAGTATCCTTGGAGGGTGGTGTTTTTTTTTTTTTTAAAAAAAAGAAATTGTAAATTGTTTGCCATGGCCAATGGGAGAAACATAAGAAAAAAACCCTGTTAATAAAAAAAAAAAACACCTTCTGAAACAGGAAGGAAATGTATTTTAGAACATTGTCTCTTAGGTCACCTCACTAGGAATAGGCCTGAGGAGTAGATCCTTCTTCCATCAGTAGTATAACAGTGGCCATGAATGCATGTGGCCTCTGACTAGCGGCGAAGGAAGGCTGAGATGTTCTCCTTTGGGGCAGAGCTGGTGTTCTGGTGGGGTTTCTCTGTGTAGGTTTCCTGATGGTGGTTATCATATTAATTAAGGACATGGTCTTTATGGCTTAGAACTCATCTCCATTTCCATGCTGTAGGAGGGCAGGTGTGGGGAATGGCTCTCTAAGTCTTAAAGGTAGTTTCAGAATTTGTGGTTCAACATGCAGGACCACAAATATGTTTTGCTAACCCACTTAAGTTTGGAAATAAGACTCCTAAGTGATGTCTCTTGTTCATTCCAGTGAGGAACAGTGTTTTTACCTCATGCTGTTTGTAAAATTCATGGTGGAGCAGTTATACAGGAAAACTATTCCTCAAAAGGTTTTGCAGGAACGCCATTCTTGGGAGATGTTCTTTAAAATGTTTGGAAAAGAAATGCAGTAGTATTTACCTTTTCCTGTTTTGTGCTGAATATTTTTAGAGTTTGACCTCAAAATCTGGTGTTTCAATAAAGTCATGTTAAAGTTTAATGAAATTAAAATGCCTTTCATCTTGATTTGAAAAAGCAGCAGATTTTGAAATGTTAGGATTTCTGTATGATATTACACTTTCCTGTCAGCTCTTTTCAAATGAGGTGACAACCTCTTTTCAGTTTTCCCTGTTTCTTACATTTTTCTGCCTTGACTTGTGTGGCTTGATCTTATTTATCTATCAGAAACCCAGGCTGCTCTCTGATTAGTAAGTATTGCTCTGACAGGTTTGGGCTCTCCCCTCCTCTTCTCTCCTTCTTGTCTCTACTTCTCCCTCATTTTGACTCATCTCAGTTCTGCAGCTTGTTCTGTGCTCGTGCTTTCTCCTCTCAGTCTGGACTATATTACTTTCACCTTCTCCATTTGCCTTCCCCCTCGCTCTGGTATTTTCTTCTCCCTCCAGTGCATCTGTTTCCTCTTTCACTTCTTTCCTGATGCTCTTTCTTCCTTTTGGCTGTTTTCCCTGCTCTGTTGTCTTCACTGTTCCTGTTGGCCTCATCCCTCTGCAGATCCTCTGAAATATGTTTCCTACATGGATGAGGGCACGTCTCCTCCGGAAGCTGCTTCCCGCCTAGGTGAGAGCGCTGGGCAGGAAGGCTTGAGTAGAAGTTACATTTTTAGGACCAGCAAACACAGGGATTTCAAGGGACCAGTCAGCACTTGAACAGCGATCGCATGTTGGTCTATTTTAAGCTGCTTTTAAGTCACAACTTTTTGTAAATGGTCATTGCTTTGCTTTTTGTCCATTATTATAAAAAATTATGTCTCCTTCCTATTGCAGTCAGAGGTTTCCAACATGTCCCCCCAAAAAACTGTTCTGCTGCTTGCTACAGGTGATGGGGCAGCTCACTCTAGTGGGAAGTGGTGAGGGTGAAAGCTAGTTCTGGGAGTCTGCAGGGTCAACCAGCCGCTGATGCTGGAAAACTTGTTCTTTTCAAAGGCAGTGTCACTTGATTCCTGCCCTTCCCACCAAACTCTGAAGGTTTGTGCCACCATGGCATTGCTTGAGCAATATTTTTCTAGGGTTGAGTCCTGAGGGAGAGCATGTGGGGATGGGAATGTTAGTTATTTTTAAGCACTTCACAGATTGATTATCTATGTTGCTTGCAAGGCGGAAATACCCAGCCCTGCTAGCCAGTGTGCTCATCATGCAGCTCCCTTGTGTTAGGCATCAGTCTCCATGGTTTCTTTCTTTATCCGCTGAGCTCCACTCACTGTTCAGGGGCTGATAGATGTCATAATTTTATTTCTGCTTCCCAGGCTGGAGGTGAGAGAACTATTTATATTCAAGGCAAAACAACCGCTACAATAAGTGTCTATGTTGTGAGATTTGCACTTGCAGTATCGTGGTGTCCCTGAGGGATTATGTTGGTAGCTAGTAGCAACTATAAATCAGGTTAGATGGAAATTAAAGAAAATTTTATCAGAGATTACTTAGAAACTCTATTTTATTCAGCTACAATTTGTTTCTTCGGGTTTCTGGAGTTTTACTTGCTTGCTTTCTGTGGACAGACAGTCTTTATAGGCATGGTATAATTCGTAAGCATTGCAGGCAGAGAAAGTGGCGATGTCCAGCTGGTGATTCCACTGAAGTCTGTGGATGTGCTGTAATTGAAAGCTCAGTAGAGTCAAGGTATAGATGGTCAGTAAATGTCCTGTAAACAAGCATCTATTGTCTTCATTGGTTCACATAATTTCTCCCCATGTGATGGTGAAGCATTCTCATGGGACTAAATCACAATTCTGTCATGCAGTTCCAGGCTTAATGGAGAACATGTATTTGAATAATTACTGTGATATTTATCCTACTATGCTGGCCAATTTCATGGTTTCATATAATTTGAAGCACTAGAGCAATTTTAAAGTATTTGTTTCATGATGAGATACTGATGAAAACTTAATCAGGGTCAGTGGTTATTTTACTTCAGTATTGGATCCTTTAACTTCAGAATAATTTTCCTCACATGTCCCTTCAGAACTGAAATATGCTTCTGGGAAGGAGGTGGCTTTTGCGTAGTTTTTTAGCTGCATTGATGCTTTCCATCATTAAAGTTTTCCACTCTGAAGTCTGGCCCACTCTTTTATGTTTCCTTCAACTTTACTCAGTTTTTGTAGTTGTGAGACTGATTTTCGACTAGGGAAATTCCTTTTAAAATTTGTTGTACTCTTCAATTTAGTCATATTATTTTCCAATTATTACCATGTCTCTGTATTCATTTATTGATGTGTTTAGTCTTATAAGTCTCTGTGCAGGACAGGAATGAATATGCTGTTTTCCTTCTCTTATGGGGATGCTGCCCCTCCTGTATCACCTACACATACGGCCTGTTTCAGTGAATTCCTGATGCTTGCTTCTGTGGAATTTTCTCATTTTTAGGAGTCCCTTTTCCTGTAAACAAACATGTTAGATGTGGTCTATGACATTGTGAAGGTATTTCTGCATGTTGGGAAGTAATGTTGTACCCTAGTCTGTGTCTGATTTTTTTTTTTTCTTTTTTGGAAATATTATTGATTGAAAGTTTGTTAATGTCCCGAGGGGAAAGTAAACTAGAGATCTTGGGCAGCTACAGATTCACTGGAAAGATGCATGATGACCAAATACTTTGTGGGTTTTTCTATCAACATTAGAAAAATTATTTCTGTTACGTCTGCTCCCCTAGTATTAATGATAACACGCTGTTAATTGCCTTAGGATGATTAAAACCTTCTTTGGAGGTAGAAGTCTTCCAAGAATTAGAAGGAACAAATAAATGAATGGCAGATGTTTCCTTCCCACCTCCCCTGCCCCTGGCCGGCTTTGAAATGGATATGAGTTTTTAATCATCAAACTTAAAGTTTTCAAAACAGGAGTGGCTGACAAAAAGGAGAAGTGATTTCTGTGTTGTTAGGAGGTCCTTGGATTTCCTATGCATGTTCTTCAACATCCTCTATTGCATTCAAGAAATTACCACATTTAACAGACTTGGCAGTAACTTGACTTGCTTTAATAGAGATGGAGATAGGACAACTTATTTTTTTACTAGTTCTCTGCTGCTGTCAAAAAAGAAATATCAGAAATACCCTCCAGTGGCAAGGCATACTGGTGTTAAAGAGGGAATTTCATTTGGACCAGAGCATCTAAGACTTGTTTTGTACTCTAACTCTCTGCTGACATTACAGGGTTGACCTCAAGTCCATTATTTTCAGTCTGCTTTTCAGTAGCAATCATGCTAATTGATCTCCCCCAAAAATGTGCTTTGAAGTTTAAAAGTTTAAAATCTGTTGAGGCTGAAATTACTTCCTGCTGGTTAGATCTAGTGATTTACAAAAAAATTAAGTTAAACTGTTGTTACATGAATCATTTATTGCTTACATAGACTGGTAAATATTACTCCTGATATCTAGTTGATGGTTTTGCTTGTTTTTTACTTAAAAAATAAATTGTGTGTGGAGTAGTTGCATCTCTTAATTGTGGTGTTGCTGTCGTAAGTGGATAGGGCAGACATAGTAAAAAGTAATACAGAAGGTGGACAGCTTTTTAGTCCCCCTGCCATCCTTCCAGAGCAATTTTCTCTGTGAATTACAGAGAACAGACTTCTATGAACTTCAGTTTGCATTGCTTATCGCTGGCAGTGTATGCATTTAGCAGGTGTTTGGATAACTTTTGCCTCCACAGGTTAGACTGCTACCCCTTGCTACCTGGAGGAGACTTCTGAAGCAGGTGGGAAGGCTTGAGCAGGGTGGCCGCCGTGGGAGGGTTTGCTGAGAATACACATGGAGATGCTCTCCTCCTGATGGGGTGGCCTCTGGCTGGTAGGGGATCTCAACAGAGGTTTGGTAGACCTGTGAGTCAAGTTCAGAGGATCAGTCAGTTTGGTCAGTCATGTGTGGCACGGCCATTCTCAGTTGGGGAACAATGAGTCACAAACTTAGGAGTTTCCAGTCCTTGGTATAGAAAACACCCACATAGCTGCTCTTGTGGTTCATTCAGAAACAAATGAGCAGTGCAAAAGTTAAATAATCGGGCTGTATACTTCAGATCCCTTCTTTATACTAACTTCTAGTATTTTTTTAAACATATTGAGAGGTAGCTTATTATTGTCACAATGGAAAAATGCTGGTTTCTGAAAAAAAAAAGCAAATATTAATACAAATATTTCCTGAAGAATATAGCCAGAAAACTAGTTGCAAGGGTCTATTCTAATTGTTTTGCCTATTTACACTCCTGCCTTTGTTTCACATAGTCTCACTTATTCTGATCCATTCAAAAGGATGTTGCTGAATAATTTTTCTGTCCAGTTGTTCAGACTATATTATCTTCTTTCAACAAATCGAATGAGTTTGGTTTTTTTGCTGCAGGGATTCCATGCTGCTCTTCTGCTTATCTGACTTAAAGGCAAGAGTCAGCCTTGCAGTATTATTGTGTCCACTTGTCTGAAAATCACTCCTATTACTTGTCCTGTGCTGAAAACCATCTCCATAGAGAGGCAGAGGAAGATCTGTCGTTGTTATAAATTCCCAGTTACAAATTGCATTTATATTGATTTTGTTATTCTTTCTAATCTCTACTTGCTTTGTTGTCTTACCAAACTATTATACCTTTTAGAAGACAGTAACTCGTCCAGGATCATATTGTATTTTTTTATTTCATTGTATTGTTCTACAGACTATTCAGCTAAAAATAATACTAAACAGAATCAGATGTAAAGCTAGGTTTCCTAGATAAAATCTGGGCTTCCTAGACATTCTTACAGCTTAGCTCCAATGTTTGTATTCAATGTTATTTAGAAAAAACACCTAAAGAATCATTTGTGTTGTAGTGATGTTCTGTTAGGCAATTTAGCAAGCTGATGTCTGTTCAGAGGTCTGAAAGTATGTTATAGCAGCTGTTCGTATTGCTTTTGTATGTGTTCTTTTGTATAATAGGTTTTAAAAAATATTTGCCTATGGCTTGCAGACAGGCAGATGCTTTCACTGTCCCTACATTATGTTGCTACTTTTCCTTTATGTATGCATCAGTGCCAAAACCAGTAATAGGTTACTGCTCATGCAGATGTTTCTTTAGCTATGACAAGAGTGGCTGCTGATTTTTTTTCTGATGTAGATTTATGCTAGTAGCCAGTATCTTGCTATGATTTTGGTGAACCTTTTTAAACTTAATTTTGTTGAGTCTATTAAATACAATAGGGATGTATTTATAAAACCAAGTTAAATTCTGCATCCTGCTAGCATGCACTGTTGCTAAAATAGTAAATATTTAATTGATCTGTTCTTTGTGTATGAGTACCTCATGATTTTAATAGGATTAATTTTATAAATAGAACAGGCAGGATCCAGCTGCCTTCACTAAGTTCAGAAGACCAGCAGAACACCGCATGAGGACTTCCTATGTTAGTGGTTCCCAGGTCCCCTCTATGGTAGAACATTTCCAGCACCGATGTGTATATAATTTGTAAATTTGAGAAATGAAAATATGAGCACGAAACTGACAGTAGCCATTTACGCAGTCCTTTCAGGGATGGGGAATAACTTCTGTAAGTGTTTTAAACAGTGGTTCAGGAAATTTGCTTTTCATGAGGTCACCAATATATGTGCACTGTCATTCTGAAGTTATTTAGCTGGAAGCTAGTAGCATAAAGACTGGGATGAGTTCTTTAAATGACTTTAAAATGATCCTTAACACAGTTCATCATCTACAGACACTTGGAATAATGCGGCAGAACTCAAAGCACATTGTACTTTTATAATTGGAATTATTATTTTGTTTAGATTATTCTGTAGACCTTTTCTCAAGGTGATCATACAGCAAAAGTGAAAATATCTGGTGGCAAGGTATTTGGCAGTAGAGTCTCCTGGGTAGTTATTTAAGTGGAGCTATCTTATACACAACAACTCATTCTGCCCCCTGCTCCTTACAGCTGTTTCACCAGCACCCCTTGATTTTGTAATCTATATTGCAGGAACTGCCAATAGACAATAATATAAAAGCTTTTTGTCAGTATGCTGGTTGCCTTTTGCACTGCTGGAGGGTTTAGTTATTGTGGGATCTGAGAAAACACTGGAGACTGTGTGGGGAGGCATTAAGCTTGCTCCACATCTTGAGCTCCATGCTGCTGTCTTGTTGAAAAGGTCGCTTTCACGTGTGGTCTTGTACGATCTCCCATGGACTTTACCTGCTGAAGACTGAGGACCAGATCTTTCAACAGTTATGTTGCGTTTTTTACTGAAACCTGCCTTTATGTACGTTATAATGAGCTGTTTGAAACAACCATCTATATTACAGTAACTTAAGAATAATTTTCTGTATTGAATTGTAGAAGAATGTGATACTTGTATCTGAAGACTCAGCACGTAGTATGGTTCAGTTATGCAGACTTCTCACTGGCGCCCACGTACTCCATTTAAAAACCTGATTGTACTGTAGCAAATTGGCTGAAAGTCCAGATAATTCTAAATTATATTCTGCTGCAGAGCTTTCATAGTATTCGGGTTTTTTTGCCATTTTATTGTTTTGGGCTATCTGATAAATACTGACTTGTGCTCTAGGATTTTAATTCTACATTTTTTTTTCTTTTCATAAATATCCTTCCTTCTCAGGAGACTGCACTCATAGTTACATTTTACTTTGTGATATTCCAAATTGACATCCTCTGAAATAAAGTTTTGGACCATTCATTGGTGTACCTCAAATGTTGCTGTGAGGCAAGGCATCAATATGAGTCAGCCATGATATCAAATGGGCCACATATAGAGGTGACAGTTGAATTTCCATGAGCATTCACTCATTTGCCTCTGCTGAGATGATCACAGCTGTTAATTCATGCTAGTGGAAGTAGGTGTTTATGTCATTTTGACACATCTCCCACACAAATTTGGGCTGCCTTTAATGATGCATTTCATTTTGGCAGACAGCTGGGGTGAGTGAATGCAGCCTTTTGGACAGCAAGGACCTATGATGATGCAGAGCTGAAACATTTTGTGTCAGGTTTACCTTTCATTTTTTGTCAGCCGCCTTAAGGAAGGAAACCTGCAGCTTCATAAGGAGTCACCTGATTTTAAGTTGATGTAGTAAATTAGTGTTGCTGATGGTAGAATTTGTTCTAAAACTTAAGTCTTGTATTATATCAATGTTTGTTTCACTTTGAATTCCTGAATTAGGAAGCTTACATGTCACTGAAGAAATGGTGTGCAGTTTGCCTAACACTGGCTGCGTTTCAGAGTGAGTCTGTGTGGAAAACAGTTTGTGGGTACAAAGACATTAGCCTCTATGTTTTTAGAATTGTATTTTAACTGATTTTCCCCTCACAATTTTTGGAAGTTGAGAACTATTAATGTTTCTGTGTCCTGATTATCACAGGAATTGCAGTCATGGATCAAACCACTCTTTCATCTACTTCAGTATCTCATCCTCATCTGGACCAGATTTTTCAGTACAGTAATTTGTTCCGATAGATATCTGTGGAAGATGTAGGACCCAAGGGTTTTTGCAAAGTGCCTTTGCAGAGGCTTGTTTTGCACCCAAAACATTCATTATGTTACTATACATTGTGGCTCGTTATACCATTGCAGTCTACTGCATAAGCTACAGTGCTCCCATATTGTCTAGTTGTGGTCTCCTGTTTTGACAAGGATGTAATAAAATGAGAAAGGTGCAGAGAAGGGCGGTAGAGGTTTTCAAAGGTATGAAACAATAAGGAACAGTTCAATCAAAAAAGAAGGGTTTTTCAGCTTTGAAAAGGGGCAACATTGAGGAAGAATATGAGAGGCCCAATAAAGAGAAAATTATTTGCTGTCCTTTCTAGTGCGGAAACAGAGTTATCCAATGCAAGTGGTAGATAACCTATGCAAAGTAAGCAAGGTGGGAGATACTTCCTGACTTAGAAAGTGTGTTCTGTGAGATTTGTGCCCCCACCCTTAAAAAGCCCCCAAAACTTCAATTTCTGTGTGGTCTGTGTAGTAGCTTTTAAGTATTTCCAAAAAGCCATGTCATTAATACTGGAAATCTTTTTAACTCTCATTAGAGGTAATGCAATACTACAAATGATTGGACCAAATTAAAATCTGTCCCAGAAATCATTGAAATACATCTTTCCTCTGAAAGACTTTCTGTAGCATGTAAGATAAAGCATCAGTTTTAAGTCTTGTAAGAATTTATGGAACAAATGGTATTAAACATTTTTCCTCGCTGTAGGTTGAAATATATATATATTTATTTCACTCGAATTATCTAAGTTTCTGTACTTAGTGTGGATCCTGCAGGTCCTGGGGTGACACCATCTGTTTGAGAACATGTTCTCAGAGGCGAGGCACGTGCTGGTTAAAAACACGGTCTGTGTGGGGTTGTGAATTTAAATCTCATTGACAAAACACACTGTAGTATAGTACCCACCTGTGTCTAATACTGCTTTACCTGGTCTGTGTTAGCTGGAAACATTAAACTTTTGTAGGATTGTAGCGCCTTAGGCTTCCCTTTCTCAACAAAGCCTCCTAAGGTGTAGGTGGTGCTGGCAGCAGGGTCTGGACTTGTGTGTCTGAGCATGAGTGTCTGGGCTGAGGCCTCTGGTGGTGAGGGGGCATGAACAGCCCTGTGGTTCCCCTCGCGGAGCCGGGTGTTTTGGAAGGTTATGGTTTGCGGATGTTTGGGATGGCCTTGTCTTGTCCCAGCCAATTTATTGGCTTCTCAGAAGTTGTTTCATAAACCTCTGAAGTACGAGGCCTGCTGGGGCGCTGGAGGATTTTGCATCCAGTCCAGTCTTTCATCTTGATTCTGGCTAGCGTTCAGCCTGTCTGTGCTGTATGGGTCCTGACAGGCTCGCCAGGAAGCAGTCAGAGAGGTTTGGCAGGGCGGGTGGCTGTGGGAAGGGCAGCGTGCGGCCTAAAGGCCGGCAGCCTGGGCGAGCAGCCATGGCGGAGGCCTCCATCCCTCCCCGCGGGCAACGGCTGCCCCGGGGCTGTCCCCAGCCGGTTCCTCCTGGGCCCTCTCTCGCCCAGCAGTGGCCGGTGTGCTGGCGGTGCCCCATCGTCACCATGCCAGTGCAGTGGCCTCATGGTTGGAAAAGATGGAGGCCCTGTTTCTGCTCCCCGCCCCGCCCCCCCCGCCCCCCCCCCCCCGGTGTTTGATGTGTTGGGGGGCGGTTTTTCTGCAGGTAGGTGGTTTGATGATAAATAAATTTTTATTGCTATGTAAATAAAGTCATTAGATTACTTAGTAATGATTTATTTATAACGTAGGGCAATCATTATTCCCTATTTTTAATCATACTTAGAATTTCTTTTGCTTTAATCTTTATATATGTGCTGAAAGTTTATAGTTTAAGACATTTTAGAGGTGAAATCGCCTGAATACATGTATTAAAAAACCTTTCAGATAACAAATGATTTTTCCATTAACAATGGAATGGCATGTAAGGGTAGCCGCTGCTTTTTCTATCAATTTACTGTATTTTATGTAGTTACAATAGTCATATTATAAAATTGTATGACCTTTTTTCCTTACTGTCATGATGGAGAGCGATACAGATTTTAGGGCCACCCTCTTCGTTTTCTTTAATAGAAGGCAATGAGGCAGAAAGCTCCTCCTATAGAGTGGGGCAAACCCACCTTGTTAAATAGTTAAAAGGGTTGAGCTGTTTTGCTTTCTGCCGTGGTTTATTTGGCTGTTAGAGGCAGTGCTTGGTCTGAGCCTTGGCTTCACTGAGGACAGAAATGCAGGTGGAACACCTGATGCTCGCTTGGTAGGTCAAGGCAAACTTTCTGACATGCTCTAGCGGGTCATTTTCTTTTACTACTGAGCAGAAAAAGAAGATATAACTGGTACCCATTGCTCTACTTAAAATTTTGTGAGCATCTGGGACCAGTAAAGCAAACTCTGAATTAACTTTTAATAGACTACTCGTTACTGGGAAATGCTCAGATGCATATATGTGGTGATAAAGATTTTAGAAGCATGTAACTTTCTCAGCCTGATAACAAAGATGAAGCTCCATGCAAGTGTATGTTTGACCAGTTAAAAGAGTTTAACATCATTCCTCAACTTTTGAGATCTGAACTGTATGACACATGGTGAACGAAAGATGAGATTTGGTGCCAGGTCAGTACGTTGATGCTCCAGAGAATATCGCAAAGTGTAAAAGCGTAGTCATTACACACTGTGACCACTGAGTTTTCACTTCCTATCCTGTAAAATTATTGTTGGAATCTGTTCTTCATTCATGACTATTCCCACTCGTTTGTGGTTTAGCCTTCTGGACTTAGCTGTTCTACTTACTTGACTTGCAATCCTTGAGAAGTGTTATCTGAATGTATCGGAAATCTCTGTCCTTGCCACAGAGCATGGTGTAATAAACTGCAAACCTGAAGTGACACACCAGAAAAAATAGAACAGTGGATTTTTAGAATAGGTAACTAGAGGACAGCTGTATTCGTATTTGGCAAGTTGTAGACAGCTGTATTTACATCCTTAAAGCCTTGCTAGGAATTTATTCCAGTATCGTAAGAGCTTGGGAAAGACTACTCATGTGCAATTCAAGAAAACATTTGAAGTATTTAATGAATCATGTATGTTAACACTAATGAATGTTAGTAAGAGTATTGTTCCTTCCTCTTGGAAATAACAGACGTAATACATGATCTCCTGTTAAGAAATAGAAGAGCACAGGGGTTATTTTGGTTAGGTTCCACTTTAATAGACATTGACTAATCCTATGAAGATTTCCTGCCTGCCCCCTGTTGTGTTGAATTTCCATGCAGGATTCAGTGTTGACAGCTTTTGAGACTTGGAAAAGTCTTAGAAGAGAACAAGCCAGTACATGCTAACTTGAAAAGTGACCTTAAAAAAATCCATACTGTAGATCTTCATGAAGGGGTTACACAGTTGAGATCCAGGTCTGGCCTTGCAAGGCCTGTGTCTGGGGCACTAGGGCCACAGTTTATTCACAAAGGAGATCCAGTTCAGATGATGAGATCAATAGTGCTTATTTCTAGGGGTGGGGTAGAAATAGTGAAAGGGATTGTGTTTCTGTAGTGGAACTGAAATAAAATGTGGATCCTTCAGGTGAATTCTGTATCTGTAGCCTATATGAAAGTCTTTTGCTATACCTTCATAAGGGTCCTTACACCCCAAAATTAATTTCCCTTGCACAGGTATAGGCAAAGTAAGATGCCTTCTTGCTTGTGTTATTATACCAACACTAGAGACTTGTAAAAAACAAGCTCAGTCACGAATAAAAGATACTAAGACAGAGTGGAAGCAGCAATTTAGTGTGCCAAGCTAACAATGTGAAACAAATGTGTTAGGTGTTCTCTTTAACACCAATGTGAAGATCTGTGTTTCATACTCTAGCTGTAAGTTTTTTTTATGGTTTGAGTGTGGATGTGATTTTTATTTTTTCTCTGGTTATGAAAACAGAGTGCTAATTTGATGCTTTCCATTTATATTGCTGTTTCAACATATCAGATAGGCTGTAGGCTTTAGGGTGTTCCTGTCGTGTCGTCGTCCCCCCCCCTTAAGTCTAAATACATTAGATAAGTGTAGGTTTTGAGGTTTCTGTGTCTATAAAACAGTTTCATACCCCTGCTAATATTTCACCAACTAAATTGAAATGTGAGTGGTTAGAAACCCTATGCTAGGACCAATGACAAAACATCAAGTAGAAAATTAGTATCCTTTACAGTTCTGACTCTTAGAAAAGCAGTATTCCATGTCACAACTGTGAATATAATTTACAGCACAGTGACTACTGTCTTACTTTAAATGACAGTTTCATAAATAGCTTAGCCTGAAGCATTTTAACATAAAAATGTTAACACATACTTTTCTTGTGTTTGGCTTTTATTTAATGTTTTCCCATAATGTAATCATTAGCTAGTCAAGTCTCTTTTTACTTCAGTGGCCTTTCCTCCAGGATCTTTCTCTTTGGTGGCCTATTTCGATTTTCTTTCCCAACTTTTTTTCCACTGTGTGCCTGTTCCTTTTCCTTTGGTGCTCTTTTTATTTCCTTGCTGCTGTCTTCCTCCTATTCTTGTTCTCCTCCAGGACTGTTTTCCAAGTTCCCTTTTGGAAACACTGAGGTCCTTAGCGAAAAACATTTTAGGGATGCAACTTTGGGATGTAAGACAGATAAAGCTAGCCATTTGAAAAGGTAACTAAGCACAGGAACCCCATAGCTAATCTTGGTCTCCTTTGTGTACTTAATACTATGTTCCAATTGCTGTTCTTTTTGAAGAGATACTGCAGAATAAACTTGTTGAGTCTTGCTAGTAGAGAACAAAGGGCTACCCAAAAACCAGCCCTTTGCAACAGGATGCTGTCCTGAGCTCCTACCCATGCCTTTTGCCATTTACACTTGGGGAATTCCTGTAGCTGGGGCTCTATGATATAAAAATTCCCATCTGTTTAGTGACTCTGTGCTTTGCTGAAGCTGTCTTTTATTTTTTGTCTTGCAGTAGGTAAAGTCCTTGCTGCTTCAGGCAGCCTAGTGACTCCTGTTCTGATGCACATGGTAGGACGTGGAAGGTGTTTGCTGAATGTATTTCAGTGACCATTGACTAGAAGTTGCCAGTTTCATGGCTTGTAGGAGTGCTTTGACTTAAGGGACAAAGAGAATTTAAGTGTTTCTTTGCCCTCACTGGCTTAACCAATGCTATAGTGTCAGCATAGCCAAGGAGAGAGTCAGCAATGCGTAACAAGCCCTGAGCTTCCCCCCCCCCCCCCCCCCCCCCCCCCTTCTGTTCACTCCATATCAGTACTAATCAAAACTGAGCATTCTTTGTGTTTTCTCAGCTTTTTTTCAAGTTTCAGTTTCCATTTTCTTCCTTTGAAGGACAGAGAAGAGCAAATGTACATAAACAAACCTTTCATACTCAAGCCAAAATGCAATAGGCACAATTGAATAGTAGTCAGGAATTTTAAGAAGAGCTTTTCCATGAATATTTAATTACTACATTAACTGAGCAAATAAAGAACATGCTATTAATAGTCATACTGTTAGCAGTGGTTCAAAGGAATTTAATATGTTTAATAGTTTGTGCAGCATCCTATGTGTTGTGTAGGCCTTCAAATAATGCCCACATCTAATAAGCTAATAGTGTTACAGATCTCCCTAGCTACTCCTTACTTCTCTGAATTAAGGAATGCCTGTTGTTCTTTGCATAGCATATTTCTTAGCAAAATTCTTCACAGTTATGTAATGGTACCAGTCTTGCATATTTTGTTACCCAAAACCGGTTCTTAAAGAGACTATACAAAGAACTAAGGGTATAGGCTGTAAGCTGCTGAGACACTAATAATAAGCCTGCCTCTTCCAGAGCTCAGTGTGCTGTCTCCTCCATCTTTATTAATGTATCTGCTTTTTAATCTTTTGGAAAGCAAGGATTATGAGGTATTTAATATTTGGCTGTTTACTTCTGCTTAGAGCTTTGGAAATATTGGTCATCTGAATAATGGAGATCATTTGCAGAACAGGAGGCCAAATGCAGAACCTAAAACTGAATTCCTTTGCTATGAGTGATGTGTTCTTCCTGTGTGCATTAGTTTATTTTTAAAATGTAATTTGCAATTTAGTACGTTTTATCTAAGAGTGAGAAGAAGAATAATACTTGCTTGTGGTGTTGTGACACTTGAAACCAAAAAATCTCTAGACAGCCTTGTAGCTTTCATTTGCTTACTGAAGACAGGAGTACTCATCCTCTTGCTTTGACTTGGTCTTTAATTTCTTCGTCGCCCTTTTGCATTGCCTACCCTCAGTAAGACTCTGGATTTAAAGATCCTTACAAGAAAGTTGTCACACATAGAAACATTAAAACTTCCATTCTTGACTCTGATATTGCTCTTTTCCCTCTTGCTGGCTTAGGAAAAGACAGTAATAGATGTTGAATTAAGACTTCATCAGCGGGTCAGTACTTCACTCACTTAGAAATCCTTACAGCTATTTTTTACTGCATGTAGTGATAATTACTCCTGTTAGCAGAGCAGAACTAATCTAATCTGCTTTGGCTGCTGAAATCTGTGAAGGAGCCAGGAATGATTTCTATGTTGAATTGTTAACCCTGAATGTAGAATTCTGCCAGTACTACAGTGGGCCTTTGCTTTGTCTGAGTACCTAGTAATCTGTTGTTAATGAACTTAGGTACATTTAAAAAAAAAAAAAAAGTGTCATCTAATAGCAGTATAACATGCTCTTATCTCAGTAACTCTGCTTTTGGGATTAGTCTGGCAAAGATGGCATGTGTCAGGGAACCATCCAGGCTGGGCTATGGAAAGAAGCCCTTGATATGAGCAGCTATTTCTGAAAGTACCTGATTTTCTTCCATCTCCTATTGGATGTGGCTGAAAAAATGTAAAGGAAGGAAATGTTTCGTGTGTGCACACATTATGTAGGAGCTGATGAAACCCTTGGGCATGTATTTCTAGTTACTGTTGCTTTTTTATGTACATAGGTTCAAGGTACAATTTTTGTCTTGCTGCTTCATAGCTTCATTATGGTCACAGTATCTTGACTTTGTGTCTAGAAGGTGCTGTTTGGTCACAAGACGGAGTTTTGGGATCTGTCTCTCAGATTTGGACTTAGTAGGATTCCAACAGTGTTAGTATGGAATTTAGGTTACTCCTGTCAACACAGTTACAACAAATACTGAAACAAGCAAGAAGGGAAAAATCTGTAACCTTCAGGGCATTAACCAACTCTTTAAAGGAAGGAAACTTTGAGGAGACAAGTTCTTCTGTTTCTGTGCTTTCTTACACTGAAACAACTTGCACATATCAATCTTGGTGACAGAATGTAGAAAAGCAATTCTACCAGTTAAATCCATTATAACAATTGTCGCATTTCTCCTCATGCTTAAGAGGTATTACTGCATTATTTTCCTTTTTACGTATATTCTCAGGAACAGAGTGGAAATCAAATCAAGATATTCCCAACTAATCTGTTCTCATGAGCCTCCCAGAAATGGGCAGGAGAGGTCAGGAGCCCATGTTTTGCAGTAAGTACTGAGGTGTAGGAAGAGCACATAAGTGTTACGGCAACGATCTGTTCCTCTTCTATTTTTCTGCCTCCAGTTCTTGTGTAATTCTGCTTTTCTAAGACCATAAATGACTAATAGAAAAATCTATCTTCACAACCCTGTATGCACCTCCTTGCATGTAATATCAGTATTTCACAAATTAAAAAAAGAAAGTGATTGTGCCTTCTGAGATGTGTGAATTGAAGTGAAATTTGCTCATCTGATTACTTTTATATACTTATTTCGAATGTCTGGCTTTTGCTCAACTATTTTTGTCATAAAATGCTTGCAGTTACATAAAACCTCACCATTTTTTTTTATGCCTATAAGATTTTAAAGACTAGACAAAGGTGAATAGCTCCAGCTGTGTAGTTTATAAAGTGGTGCCATTTGGAGGAGGAAGAGGAGGAGAAAGTTTCTGGACTTTGCCTAATTGACATGCCTTATTTCTCCCACAGGAGGCAAAGTGGACTTAGTGGACAGTTGGCTAAACAGAGTCCTTCTTTTTCTATGTTTTTACTCTTTTATCATAGCTTCTACATGATGGTGGCTAGGAGTGACTGGCCTCGGTTCTTGTGCAGTTATTGGGAACCCCCTGAAATCTACGCAGGGCCGTGAATGTGACATGCAAAAAAGCCTGGAAACTGTGGTGATGAAGGAATGGGTATGCAATGTCAGCAAAAGTGAATCACACTGGAAAAAGACAACCTTCCCTGACATAGTGACAGTGATCTATTGTTTTTAATACCCCTTTATAGCCTATTCAGACTGTCTCAGATGCTTGGGCTTCAGTATGTTCTCTGGTTTGTCCTAAATGCCCTATGCACATCTGTTCATCCAGATACAAATATTAAGAAAACCATGAGTTACCCAAGCTTCCTTCCTTGCTTGTGACTAAATCACTATAATGAAAAGGAGGTGGAAGTTGAAATAAATAGAAATAGCTGGTTTTTTCCCCACTATTGGTAATTAAAATAAAAGAAGAAAGCTGAATGTGGATTAGATCTCTGTGTTTCCTTAGTACTCATCATTTCTTAGCCTTTCAGTTTTCACTTGCCTGACTGATGTTGCTCTGTTAGAATTTCATATAAATGTCTCATGGCAAAATTTGATCTTCAGAGCTCTTTGTGTGGGTCTCTTAACACCCTTAGGAGTGCTTTTAGTACAAAAGATAAATCTAGATACTGAATATTATGGTCTGTATCAAATAGAACTTTATTCCATTGAAGTACTTCAGTGCTGAAATGTATTTCATAAGATAGTATGAATAGAGGATATATGAAATTGAGTTTTGGGTTTTTTTCTTTTTGCATTTCATCTTTCACTTCATTAGAGGCCTGGTTAGTTAAATCCCTCTTCCCTGTGGGCAGTTATAGTCCTGCCTGTGCTTTTTGTGTCTAATCAGTCATTTCTATTCAGTACCCTTTTGTAAAATATTTCTACACATTTCTGTCAGCACACATAACCATGTACTGTGTTTAAAAAGCCTCAAATAAATGTTTCTTTGTGTCTGAAGTAGCAAATGTTATGGTGGAAAGCAGCATGCTTTTTCAATGGAACTTAGTGTACTTTGGTTTGCCCACTCTATTCCAATTTAAGCTCAGACAAATGCAGTACCAATTATATAAACCATACCTGCTTTTTTAGGTGGTAGATTTTTTTTCCCCCAAACTTACTTTTCATTTCAGTCAATGCTGTGTTTGTGCCTCTTACAAAATTAAAGTCAGCGCAGAACGGACCAAAGCACAGCGGTTTATAACAAGAGTTGTACCATTTCAGCAGCTCTGACAATGACATTAAATTGGTTTGTAGTAGTGTAACAGCTTAGTGTAAAGCTGTGAAACATTAGGGTGCTTCAGAAATATTAGGGTGCTTCAGAAGTGATAATCTATAGACGTTAGTATTGAAAATAGGCATTGGGATTTTGAATCCCAGCGGGTTGTGATTTTTGCCAGTCTCTGTCTGGGTGCTGTGTGTGCTCTCCTCTCATGGTATACCTGGAGATGAGCGAGGTACAAGCCCTATTTTCTAAGAGTGTAAACTTTTTTTCAGACTCGTGTCTTACACTACCCTACTGCAATATTTTTACTGATATGTGTATTGAAAATTCTGGACTGCTGTCTCCTAATACAGCCATGCAATTAACAAAAAAAAAAAAAAAGGGCAGCATTAACTTTTTCAAGAGTACATTTTAAAGTTATATTATCTTTTAATGAAGAGAAACTGGTTCTTGTACTGAAAGATATTTTCTGTGGAGGAGACTTTTTGAGATCAGACCAAGTGAGAAATGTCTAGCTCTCCTTGCATCTCTAAGAGAACTGGGTACCCAACTGCTCTTTATGCCTTTAATGGTCTCCCTTGTGGTGTGCCAAAGTATAATGTTTTTCTTTGAAAAAGAAACACAATAATTTAGTAGGTTTCCAAATATCCTGAGGACTGTACTTACTAATGAGAGACTGCAGACTGATGGTGCCTTTTTCTTACTGCCAGTGAGGAGGGTTGCCTTTTATAGAACTTCCTAGTTTTAGGTATATGCTCTTTTTTAATTTGGAGGTTTCTTCTACTAATTTGTACTTCTTCATACAATAACTACAGAGATAAAAATCTTTGTTTTCATTGAGGAAAATTGTTTCTTTAGATGATTGCAATATAAAGTTTTGGAAATATTTCTGAAAGTTTTCTGGGTAATATAAACAAATAGCATTTCCAAAATATGAATAGCATATAATGCGGTTCTTTTTTTTAAAGTTTTGCCTCATACATTTTATTGCAAAATGAGTGCGTATAAATATGAACACATTGTTTGTTTTATCCTTGTAGCTACTGTGGTTAGCTTAATAGTTTAGTAATAAGCCTTTTGTTTTCACTTAAGAGAAAATCGATGGATACTGAATCATGAAATGCCCATCTGAACTCTCTACATCTTTGAACGAGCAGGGGGGTCAGACTGTTTGTCAGGAGGCCTGTTCTGCTAAAGGCACTGTTTGGTGCTTACTCACTGATGATGTCCCATCTCAAGTGCAGGCGGATTTGACAAATGCTTAATCTGTGGTTTCTAGAGCCTACAAGAAATGTAACTTTTGTGTTGTCATATGGTTATTGATTATTAGATTATAATTGTCAAGCCTGTTTAACACGTGATGCACGTTAACTGCACTTTACCATAATGAATCAGTGAGTATTTAAAAAAAAAAAAAAAAAAAAAAAAGCTGGAGGTGAGTGGTTAGATTGTTGTTTGGTCTCTATGTTAGAATATTCCAAAGAATTTATTACTTACCATGTAGGTACTTTAACATTTCCTTTTAAACATGTGGGCTAAAAGAAACTTAATTTCTTGTAATACATTCTCCCATCTATTTGCATATAATTCACAGTAATGGTAATTTAAACAGAAAAGACTGATGTCACAAAATTCCCTCCAGATTTGAAGTAACCGCTAAATCTTGTTGAAAAAATGCTGACAGCTTTATTTTTTATTGTAGGAGACCTCTGTTAAGAGTAATCAGAGAAATTCTGCAGAATGGGAAGGGCATTTTGTGCATAACTACTGATACATTAAATGGTTCTTTTAGCTATACTAAGTAGTTAAATGCAACTCACTAGAAGACTCTCTAGCAAATCTAAGCCAGATTTTAGGCTGTGATAGCTCCCTAACTTCTTTCTGTTTTTAGAGGCAAACAACTTAATGCAGCTGTAAGCTTTCTTGGCGCTGGCAGACTTCAGCACTAACTAATCTAAATTCCAAACTTAGGTTTTAAAAAGGCAGCTGAATTTTCCAGGGACGAAAAAAATTGTCAGTGGTTTTAAGAATTTCAGTGTAAGAAAGTAAATCTGTATTCAAGTTGATCAGTATTCTACATTGGACAAACCTAGAGGCTTTTGAGGCTTTTAAGAAAAATAATAAAAAACTCGGGAGGAAAAATATATCAGAAAACAGTAATCCTTTTGTATGTGCCATCTTGTTTTTAAAGCTGTGGACTTCCAAACCAGTTCATCTTCTGGTTCTTCCTGGCAGCATCTTGGTGGAAGAAGCACATAGATTTTATGCCTTTTAGTCTTCTAACCATGTAATTTTGACTTGCAAACTATAATGTTTGCAAAATCAGAGAAGCTTGTGGTATCGACTAAGAAAGCTAGGCTCATTTTCAAATTTCACTAGGCACAAAAGCAGTCTGGCATCAATGCCGTCTTGTCCTTGAGCAGCCCAGTACATAGTCCAGCAGTGGCTGCCCCATGTGAGCTGGGAGCATGTGCAGACAGGGCTGTGTGGAGGGGAAGGAAGGGTGGAGGCTACAGCTCCATCTGGTACATCGGTGGCATCTTACAGTTGATGTGGCAGTTGGTCGTAGATGCCTTCCTGGAAGCTTCGGCTTCTGCAGGGTTTGCTTTTGTGATGTTTTGCAATGAGTTTGTTGGCTGTTGTCTTGATTTCCCAAACTATTTACTAGAGTTGTCAGCTCTTGAAGTTTCTTTTGTTGAATTGGTGCTCTCACACATGTAACCTTGTAAATCTGACCTACCAGGTGCTCTGCCTTTTCTGTGTCTAGCTGGTTAGTTCTGTGTCGGATATGAAGTAGGGCTCCCTGCTGCACTGGTGTTTTGTTGTCTCATGCTGAAGGTATAGCAGGGAGATACTTTACCTGAGTGAGCAGTTTGGGTATTGATTACTTTGCACTCAGGAAAGGTATGGCTGTGATACTCAGTATTAATATAAAAACATGCTGCTTTTATAAACAACATTAAGTTGGAACATAGAAATTTTGTCATCTGTCCTAGTGTAAATGATCCTCATTCTTATGAATCCACTACAACATGGAGAACTCTAAGAACTCAGTTTTAATATGGAGTTGCTGTATCGGTGCTTTTAAAATGCATGTTCAGAGCACAGTTCTGGGTCATTTGAAATACTGTTGCTTAAAGATACCGTATTTTCTTTTGAACCGTACTGCATAGTGGTTCATAATGCTCCACAACAGCATCTTTATGGAGCTAATGTCCTCGTAAGATATTAGTACCTTATGGTGCTAATTATTATCAAGAATGGACATTGCACTCTTTAGATAGCCCTCTTTAGTTACTGCAGTGCTGTGGATAGTTACTATGCAGTGCTATGGATAGATGTCTTTTGTACTAGTAAGGTCTTACAAAAAAGTAGTCTACAGGAAAATGCATTAAAAGCCTTATAAGGACAGCATTGTGGCAGAAGCTCTATTCTTTTCCAGGCTCAGATGATCATTGATGCATGTGAGTAACTTCAAGGGAAATAGACTGATAGAGTACAGAAATCAAGGTGGTTTGAAGATCTTAAGTCTCCACTAGATGAATTGTAAATGACTTCTCAATTGCAATTTTCGTTCTGCCCCTGTGTTCCTGATGGAGAATATGTATTCGTAATGTCTTTAGTGTGTTAAAACAGTGCACATGTGTTCATTAAACATTAAACCTAGACTTTTATTTTAACAGCTGAAGACAATGTATGCATGAAGAATAACTTTCTCGTTAATATAATTTTATTAAGGTAACTTTGTTTTGTTCTATCATGTCTGTAGAGAACTGAAAAGTAAGTCTGTATGTAGACTGTATCTAGTAGGGTATTGTCATTTCTCTTTTTTACATAAAAAGAGAGAAAATAGTCTGTTCACAAAGTGTCTGCTCAGAATATGGGTTAATCCTTTTGAGTCTGAAGGGAACTTTTACGGCTGTATTAGAACCAGTGGAAGATCACAGCATAGTGGAAGTGTTTACTTACAAAAAACTGTATTGGTGAATTTTGTAATGTATTTGTGACCAAAGTGAACACACAACTTGCTAATTGGCACACCTGATGCTTAGTATTTTTGTTTTCTTTCCTCTAGTTTCTTTGCTTGAAGAATATAAGGACATTTCTTTCGGCATGTTGTGAAATATTTGGGATGAAGAAAAGTGAACTTTTCGAGGCATTTGATTTGTTTGATGTGAGAGATTTTGGAAAGGTAAGGTTCCTTTTATTTGTATCCTGAGTAACACCTGTGTTCTGCTGCTTGAGTATAGAGGACTTTTATGGTAGATGTGCTGTAGAAGTTGTGACTGATGGATGAGCATTCATTAGTGAAAAAACAGTGGGAAAGAATTAAGAAAGCAGAAGAATTAGATGTACACTGGAAGGGTTAATAAAGGGCAGAGAAAAATCCTGGTAGGAGAGTTCTGAAAGTGTGAGAAGCATAGATAAATTAAAAAAAAAAGAAAAAAAAGATTGAAAGTTACTGAATTAAAGGTAAATGAAATGTGTGAAGATGACAAACTGTGTGAGTGCTGTCTGGTGAAATCACTTTTGACATAAATAGTCTGGAATTGGAAACCCTGGGCCTATACATGGTAAGGCAGCATGACACAGAGCATGTTTCTTTAGTCTAGAGTACTTGAAATTCACCCATGTATCTGCCCTTGTAAATTTTTGTCAATTATTTTTTAAATCTGTTGTTTTTTCTAACCTCCTGTAAAGCTCAGGGAAGCTATGGTGGGTTAGTGTGACTATTCTGATTTACACAGCCTGAAGTATATTCTGTAAGTCTATGATTAGTTATTCTATATGTAAAAGCTTTTTCCAGTCTATTGTTCACAACCTCCTACGTATCTGTTTGATCTGTCATTGCTAGCATATGTTCAGTTCAACTTCAGTTTCTGCTTTTGAGTCATAGGGTACCATTACCCTGATTTCACAGGAAAAGGTCTAAAAATTACCTGAAGTAGCACCAAAACCAGTTATTTATGCAAATGTAGTATATTTCAAGCATTATTCCTTTTTTTTAAAGACATCATGATTTTAATACCTAACTTTATCCACTTCGCTTTTTATAAGTAGACACAGAGGTAATGTAAGAGTGTGCAAGTGAAACAGGGCTGCAGCGCGACTGAGAATTTGAAATGGTTCAGTGATTACTGTTGACCAAAATATCTAATTAGTATTCTAAATCTTTTGTCTTGTTTAAAGTGCTTTGAGTATAACTTAGATAAACCTGGTAATTCCACTTACCCTTTAATTATGCTGAACATCTTTTGTCCTCATAAATCATATTTAAGGCAAAGCTTTTGTGAAATATGTTTTTCTTTTACAAGTTTACTTTATTTATTATTAAAAATGAAATTTCTTTTTGATTGTGCAAGTAGAAGAGGAATTAAAACTGTTGGTGTGTTTTTTTTCTTTTTAATATGTTAGCAATGTCTTATTTAATAAACCGGGTATGCTTGCTTCAAATCTTTAATACCTATGCCTAACACACAGAATTTTTTTAATATTGTATGTTTGGCTTAATTGCTGAGGTTTTCATATTTTGTGTCACATAAACATAACCAGCCTGTTTTTTTAATACAGTCCAGTTTTGAAGAAGTATTTTGCAGTGCAAATTGTTATTGCTGCATCATTGAGTAGCCAGTAAACAAGTTCTAAATTAAGGCTGAATGTAACCCAACAAGTATGTTTCTGGCACTCTTTACATTCCGTTAAAATTACAGTTATTTTAGAATATGAATTTATATAAGTAGAATAATTGGTTAATGCGCCCCACCCCCCCATCCATCATATTTAGTATTTCTCTTCCCAAAGTAAAATTGGATGCAGATACATGGATCTTTTTTACTATGTTTGTTACCACAGTATAGCACAAATAGACTAATTATTCCTGGTACTGGTATTTGGTATTTCAGTTTTAGTGATGGCAATACTGCTTACAATCACTGGTTTCTCTAGTCTTGGCATCTTTATGCCCTTTGCCACCTTTCTTGGAAAGTTACCAGATAAAAATGCAGTGACAAATTTGAAAGACACTGGTGTGTGGGATTCTTTAATAAGGGGAACTATGTGCGTGTTAACAGCTGCTTGTGCAGAGGTGGAGATGCTAAATTGAACAAGCCCGTGCAATCCTGGCAATAGCTGTGTCAAGCATGCTTTTTTTTTTAGGTGCGTAGTGGCTCTGCTGTTCAGCTGTTTCCATTGCGTGCTTCTGTGGAAGCTTGCCACGCACAAGTGGAGGTTGCAGTATGCTGTATTTAGACAGTATATTTTGATCTGTATTTTTTACTAACCTCTGCAAGTGAGTGTGTGTAATCGGCTTCCTAAAGCAGTTGGTGAACTCGAGGCCATTAAGAAAGCAGAGGGGAAAATTACAACTGTATTAAAATGTATAGCTAACCTTATGCTGAGTTATTTCAGTAGTTTTAAGTGTATTGTTTGTATGGTTAACTGAGAGTATCTGTTAAGTGCATGGATTTCAATTACATATCTGATAACCTACTTATTACTTTGGAAATTCTGATTGCTTGTAGCAGTGTGAGAATTAAAAAAGCTTATATTTTTCAAGTTGTTCTTTGCTTTTCAGCTTTTCTCTTCATTATTTTTGTCCTATGAATAAGAACTCCAATACAGTCCTAAATCTCCAGCCTTCTTGAACTGAACTTGTATATGTGCAAATGGCCAAAAACAGTGCCACAGATTTTTCCTGCCACTACAACCAAGTCATTCTGCCATTTCTAAAAGAAGTCTTTGAACTGCTCTCCTTAAATGCATACAAAATATGAATGATATTAAAATGAGTATAGATGCAAACAAAAAGGATAATGTGGTTTAGAAATGCTCTGTTTTCCAAACTGTTGACCAAATAGGTGATGGAATTAGTGTGTGCAATATCTCAGCTTCTAACACATTTGAATGTACTGGAAGATGTCTTGTAATGTCAGAAGTTGGCAAGTACTTGTTACTGGTGAGGTGTAAATAAACTGTAGCCAAGGTGACTCCATAAGCCTTATATGTCCAGTACTTTTAAATGCTTCAGTTGAATTTATACAGAAATGGTTATTGAATTTTTTGTCTCACAGTGGAATGTTCTGCTTAATATGACAGATTTCAATGACTATTTAAGCATGCTAGTGGAGGGAACAGCAGAAACATGTCAACTGTAAATGAAGAATGTGTCTTCAAGGAAGTAAGATTGAAGGGAAAAATCAGATGAGAGACGTGGTGATGGAAATGGCAATTTTTTGGAAATATTCTGATGTTTTTGAACTCCTTAAAGAAAATGACAACAAAACCCTGTACATGGTACAAGTTACAGCTGTACACTGCCTATATAGTCACAAGACTTTTAACAGCTTTGTGAAATACTGATTACAAAATGTTTAAAGTAATGGTGAAACTTGCATTTAATAGCTGGGGGTAAATGAGCTGTTTTCAGATGCTTTGACATAGTTCAAGTCAAGTTTTCATACGTTTTGTGCTCCAGTTTGCAGAGACTCTTTGATCTCTCAGTGATTAGAGAAAAAGAGGGGTGTATGTGGCATGGATGGGAATCAGAGGTGAGGCTGAATAGCAACATGTAAATAAAGAACAGGGAAGCAAGTAACCCTGTGAGTATGTTTTTAATGTGTACATTGTATATGAATATTAATATCAGCTTTTACAGGATTTTCTTCTGTTTCAGATATAATGGCACAGATTTTCTTATTTTTACACTGACTGTGCTTGAAAGAAGAGGGACTACATTATATAGAGATAGGAAGGTTTTTAAATCATGCTTTCTAAAATGACTTAAAACTTGATTTTCCTTGAGTTCTGCAGTATTCAACCATCCCCACTCATTCACCTTTCTATCAGTAAATTTTATTGTTGCTGCATTGAGTTCCTGACGGAGCATGAAATGCCCTCCCACGCACACGGGGTGCCAGACAGTGTTTTCATTATGAATTCCATGCTGGAGAGTCATTTTTCATTACCGCAGGGTTGTCAGGTTCTTCCTTTCTACCTGTGTGCCAGAATCAACAAATAATGTTGATACTTGTTCTTTCAGCTCTGTAAGCCCTGCACACTCTTCAAACAGCAGTCTTTGCTGTTTGGTACTCTGCAAAAAATTGTTGCTGTCCCTATTCTCTGAAAGAAGTTTACAACTAATGTGTTGCAGAAATGTATGGAAATCTGAGGTCTAATTTCAGTGCCCGTTGATATCAGTAGATGCTCCCTGGCCTCAGAGAGTTGTGTTTGGGGTGCTGTGGGGGAAAATGGTGTCCAGATATTGTCAGGAAAAGAGCTTTGTGTACTCTGCTTTTAAATATTCTAAGCAATGTATAACTGAGCACGGAGTGTTTTTTATAACATAACAAATCTAATATGAACATAGCCATAGACCCCCGTGTAGGGATCCTGTAATAGATGTCTAGAAGTAACATACAATATTCAATCATGATTTTAAAAAAACAAACAAGGGGATCAAATATCAACTGCTACCAATCAAACAAGTATCTAATTGTTTAAAAGCATATAAAGTCTAGTGTAGCTAACTCTCAAGTGACACTTAAAAGGCTAGTTTGTGTAAAAACAAGCAACTGCTGTGAAAATACTGAGTACATACTCTAAGGTCATGTAGTTTGTGATCATTTTGGTCTTTCTCTTAGTGCAAAGGAAATCTGGGCTATGATGCAGCAGAAAGTCACGCTGAAGTTGAGGATCGTGGTGTGTTAGTATTCCCTCAGGTTTAACAGATTCCAGGAAGATTGCGCAGATGTGCATGAGATACACCAAAATCAACACAACAAAGAACAACAGTTATTATAAAGACTTATATACTTTTCCAGGAAGAGGGAGGAGGAAAAATGTTTAGGCAATTTTCAGTAAAACTGAAGCAGTTGAGTTAACCTCAGTTGTTTCATGTTTTATTTGGTGAATTTAATGTGAGTGAGGTAATAGAACAAAATATGAGCACTTTCACTAATATATTCATGTTAAAACTGCAGAACATTGGGGGATCATGCCAAGACATTAAAAATGGAGAAAGAGAAATGAAATGGTAAAAACAAGACTGTCATTAGAAACAGAGCTCTGTATCTTCATTCTGTGAGCTTTTTTAGTGGTAGGAACTAAAAAAAACCCAAAACCTAGCCATTTGCTCAAGAAACTAGCTGTACAATTGCTTTTAGAAGTAGCATATTAATGTTTGCCAGTGTTCCAGTGAGATGGACTGCTTTGAGATGAATGATGCTTGAACTCCTTCAAGGCATACCTGTGAATGTGGGAGAATGAAGAAACAGAAGATATGGACAGGTTTCAGCTTCCTTCTCCATGGAAATGCTTTGGACAAAATGAGCATGAAAACACTAGCCTGTTGCAAAATTGTTGAAATGCTGGGCAGATATGAAAGACCTTATTTGTTAGATATTATTTGTGTTTGTATAGAGTTACATAAAGATCAAATACTCAGTAACTTCCCTAAAAGCCTCCTCTGAATCATAACAAAAAATGCCTTCCAAGTACAAAGAGTGTAAATCATGGTTTTGGGCAAAGTGATGAGGTAGGTGAACAAGTGAGGTGAGTAATGGTATAGCTCAGCAAACACCTTTCTGAAAAGTCCTTGAAAATTTATAGAAATAGGTTGCCATAGTGTCACACTGGAAAGCATTGCAAACGGTAGATAAATTTAGTGTATTTATCTGCAATAAGTTGTTGCAGTAATCATCATCAAGGAGTCTGTACAAATTGCTAGGCATATAGCTTCAAAAAATCTAAAACCATTAGCATGAACTTACAGCTCCTACAAGAGCTTGTATATTTAAGCCTGAATATTTCAGGATTATGGTCTTGAATGTTCTTGTGACAGAATACTAGTGGACTGTCGCCATGCTGCTCTTTCCTAATGAAACTTTGTGAATTTCTTAAAGATTTGTCATAACTTTTCAAGTTATGTTTGCTTCCTGTAGGTGAAAATGGTAATAATCCTTGGTTTTGATCATGTCACAAAGTGTTGAATGTACCACAAGTATTTGATCACTAATGCAAAATTCTCAATCAGGGTGTGCTTTGGATGTTTTGGAAGTATTGGAAGACTTTTAGTCCTTAAATAATATAGGCTGTGTTGGGTTTTTCAGCAAAGGTGAAGATTTGGAAAGTCAAGGTTAATAAAAAACTGCTAATATGAGAGAATCAAACTGAGTTTCTGAGCACATTTCTCTATTGCTAAGATGATTGTGTCCAATTGTTAGGTGTATCCGATTCGTGTATCCTGGAGACACTGAACTTCATAGCGTTGAATTCCGGTAGCGTGTATTTATCTTTGAGGTGGAAGAAGTTTTGGAGGAAGAGGACAGTTGGAGCTTGAGTAGGTTTAACAGGGCTTAAGACTTATGTCTTCTCACATGTCTGTCTATAGAAATATTTTTAAACCTTGTTTTTAAATAAGGAATTAATTCCCTGCAATACTTGCAATACAAGCCTTTCAGTAACCAAAAGGTGATTGTGAAACTGATGACTAAACCGAGAACTCCCTGAATTTACAAATGTTGGTCAACGTAACATAAACATAAGCTATAAATAAAGCCAGAAGGCAATAAATGAGTGACTTGCAGATGAAGTCCATATGAACTTTGAATAGTTTTGTGTGTATATTTTTTTCTGTGATAGTGAAATTGTTCACCTTTAAGAAGGGCAGGAAACATGGGTTTTTGTTTGTGGTGTTCCCCTTTTTTGCAAAGTCTGGAGGCTTCCAAAGAGGAAGAGCGTGACAGTTTTCCTTTAGTACAGTGAATAGATGGAAGAGGGAGGGAAAGAGGAGAAGTTAAAGTACCATTTGTGTAAGCTACTCCATGCTCTCTTATGCTTGCACTCAAGCTAATTTCTAAGGCAATCCCTCTCCTGCTTTGACCTAGATTCCCCTGCTTGCTGCCTGGGTTCTATGCTTGTTCTTCTGTCTGTCTGCTCTGGGATTTAGAAATTCAAATGACATAGGCATATAATTACAATGACTCTACAAGCAAATGGTATATGGCTATTGCAGTTGCCTGGGCCTGTTGGTCATTTTGATATTTCCAGTTAGCACATGAAATGGGCTTGACATCAGCCTAAAGAGCTTGTTGCAAATTGTGTTTGAATTTCACATCTCGTTAAGGTGCGAGATTGTTTTTTTTCCATGGAATTTATAAAGGCATGGTTCTTAATTTTTGGACCAATGCACTTCTTTTTTTGTCATCAGTGGCGCAAATTAAGTATTCAAGTCAGAGATTGAAGTAGGACACAGTTGTAGAACTAGAGGATTTACTGTTTTTA
This sequence comes from Falco punctatus, assembly GCF_963210335.1. Classification (NCBI taxonomy): domain Eukaryota; kingdom Metazoa; phylum Chordata; class Aves; order Falconiformes; family Falconidae; genus Falco; species Falco punctatus. The sequence goes on along the minus strand of NC_137591.1, from coordinate 24,112,836 downwards.
CTGACTTAATGATCCTCTGCCTCTTTTGAGTTGGGGGACCTTTGCCTTCTGTTCCTGTTCCTCATGTCTGCTTGTAGTTATTAGATTCTGCATTAAAAAAATGCCACTGCCATGTGACAAAGGACATTTTCGGGTTTTTTTTGTTTTGTTTTTGTTTGTTCATGTCCCCCCCCCCTTTGTTTTTATTCCTGTTAATTCCATTTTATATTTTGGGACTGAGAGTGACTGATGAAGGAAAGAAAGAGAACTTGGTGTTGCTGCATGGTCTCAGCTCTGGGGAAGATCATCCATTGCACACCAGCCTCTTATTTCCCTAGCCAGGAACTGGGTAAGCTCAGTGTAGTTGTTTGTCCTGGTTTCCTAACTAATTTCCCACCATCTGGGTAGGGAAGACTTGTTCTGGTCCATAGAGCTATAAGCTTTAAGGCTTATAGCAAAGTTACATTAACATCTGTGGCAACAATTAATGTTTTACCGTTAACTTTTATTACTACCCAAAGTACCTGGTTGTTTTTCTGATTTAATTAATATTACTTCATGGTAGTGTCAGACTGGACTTTGCTTTGAGCTCAGGGCTTGTTTTATGAGAGTGTATGTTTTTAAGGTGCTCCTCATTTCAGACCCAAATTTGTGTTCCTCCTTTATGTACTAATTTTCTGTAATGGTATGCTCTGGCACGGGAAAAGACTGACTTGTGCAAGTCATGTTCAGGCTTTGCTTTGTCTCTGTTTGGCATTTATATTAATATTTCTAGGGAGAGAATTAATGAGTGGTTTGGACTACAGTTTCTGTCTGCTTGTAACAGTCGTATTCAAATCTAATGTTTCATTAAACCATGTGGACTCAAGTATAGTCTTTTTACAGTGATGGGCGGGTTGTTTTGAACACTTGGCTACTCTTGTACCTGAAGGAATAAGCCACTGTTATTATTGGATGATGGTAAAAGAAGTGACAGAGCAGCTTTGGTTATCGTATTTAAATATAAGCAGGTCACGGACAGCCTGTGTACTTGTCAGCTGTATGGGAAATAATAAATATCTCCAGATTTGTAGGTAATAGGGGACAGCACGCTGTACAAGGTGCTTGGATTCTGACATGCGTCAGCACTATAGAATGGTTTGTGTTGGAAGGGACCTTTTAAAGGTCATCTAGTCCAATCCCCCTGCAATGAGCAGGGCCACCTTCCACTAGATCACATTGCTCAGAGCCCGTCCAACCTGACCTTGAATGTTTCCAGGGACGGGGCATCTATCACCTCTCCAGGCAACCTGTTCCAGTGTTTCCCCACCCTCATTGTAAAATTATTTTTCCTTACATCGAGTCTAAATCTATCCTCTTTTAGTTTAAAACTGTTATTCCTTGTCATATTGCAACAGGCCCTCCTTAAAAGTTTGTCCCCATCTTTCTTATAGGCCCCCTTTAAGTACTGAAAGGCTGCAGTGAGGTCTGCCAAGAGCCTTCTCTTCGTCAGGCTGAAACCCCAGCTCTCTCAGCCTGTCCTTACAGGAGAAGGTGCCATCTCGCCTCATGATTTTTGTGGCCCTCCTCTGGACTGCTCCAACAGGTCCATGTCTTTCCTGTGCAGGGGGCTCCAGACCTCAGTAGTCCAGGTGGGGTCTCACCAGAGCAGAGCAGAGAGGCGGAATCACCTCCCTTGACCTGCTGGATGTGCTTCTTTTGATGCATCCAGGATACGGTTGGCCGCCTGGGCTACAGGTGCACATTGCTCACTCATTCCCAGCTTTTCATCCACCAAGTACCCCCAAGTCTTTCTCTGCAGGGTGGCTCTCAATTCCTTCATCCCTCAGCTGGTACTGATACTGGGGGTTGCCCCAAGCCAGGTGCGGGACCTTGAATCTGGCATTGTTAAACCTCCTGAGGTTCACGTGGGATACTTCTTGAGCTTGTCCAGGTCCCTCTGGATGGCATCCTGTCCTTCAGGAGTCTCAAATCAATTAGCATGTGGAAAGTGATCTAGTATTCTTGTTGAAAAATGAGTGTCACCACATGCCTTTGGATTGAGGAACGTATATTCATTATTTGCTGTTTGATGCTCTGTTTACTGTAAAAGTATTAATTCAACTTTTTAATATATGGCTAATAATTTCTTATGTTTATTGGGCATTTATGCTTCTTCCTGGTTTTACTTGTTTATACCTTTTTTTCTTTGTGTTTTCTAGTTTTGGATCTATCTGAATCAACTCATTTGACATATTTCAGTTCTACTTGTCTTATTGAGGTCTTAGTAAAGTCTGTAGAAGAGAATCTGAGAAGGTTTTTGATTTTTAAAAAAATTAATTTGTCTTGAAATAAGCCATATGAGGTCATATTCAAGATACAGTTGGATGCTTATTCAAAAATAATAAACTGGGCACCCCGTTTAAAATGGGACATTATTTTGTGTGGGGTCTACATAATGAAGCATTCACTTTCTTACTGGTGTATCCCTGAAGAGTTTTGATTACAACAAACTTAGCTTAATTACTATGATACTGGTAAACTCTTCTGCCTAATGTTTGGTGTCGTTCCCCTGTGTCTGGCCTTTTGTCTGAGCAAGAGACTGATGCCAGCAATGCTATGAATTACCTAGAGCACATTTTTGCAGTATTACCTACTTTTCTTAGTGTTTCCTGCAGCTTGCTTGAATCTTAGCTGACTGCATCTTGGTAAAAATCAAAGATTAGGAGGCAAAGAAGCAGAAACAAACAAAAAGGATATTAAGAAGTGAGCAATGTGAAATAGTTACCAGTCACTGTGCTGCTTGCCAAATTTTGCATGCATTATTGATGACCACAGCAATTCAATTAACTTGATACATTATCTATACATTGCTTTAAAATAATAAATTTGGTGACTTTCTTTGCTCCATTCCAATATAAAAAAGTTAGATCAAGTGTAATACTAAGTTAGGTTTTCTTCCTTCTTATTTTTCCCTTGTAATGATTTGAAATAGCTAAACTTCTTTTCCTGGAAGGTGTCTCCTAGACTTTTTGTATGAATATAATGAGTTTAAAATATTATTGAAGGGTGTCTGTGCTAAACCTCCACCAGAGAGATTTGGGCCACTCTTGAACTGCACCGGAGACACACAAATTGCAAGCTAGGGAGATGGTGGCTTAAACCATCTCTTAGACAGTGTTGGGATTTCTTGTGAAAGGTTAGTCAAGCACGTGTAAGGATTCTCCAACACTAGGTGCCAATGACATCGTGGGCCAAACCTGGGAGATGTTAGTATGCTGGTGGAAAGTCGGTCTGTGATTTTTCTGCTTAGTCTGTAGAGTCCCCCTCTTCATGCAGACAAGGGGGAGAACCTGCCAGCTGTTTACAGTTGGTAGCTCTCCTGTGTAAAGCAGAAGTGTACTTGGGTGAAAAGTGCCAAATAATAACCGATTTTTAAAGACAGTCATTGCTGCTTATAAGTATTTAAAATTCAGGGTTTGTTTACACTGAAGAATGCTCTGGTAGTTAGTTTGGTTGTAATTTCATTCACTGCTTTTTTTTTTTTTGTCCCATTTCAATAGAAAGTGAAACCTGCTGTGAATGATTTGCAGCAGGAAACGACATTTGAGTATTTCATAAGAAGGAAATAGATGTGTGTTAATGAGGAATGTTTACAAAATGCATTAGAGGCCTTTTACTTAACATATTGGTGACAGGGCTAGAGAGGTGCTTGCTAACAAAGGATCCTGTTCTGCTGTTTTTCATTCTGACACAGTAGTTGTGTTATGAATAAATATCAGATGCACAGCTACTGCATGCCTTTGAAAAGCATGGATACCTGAATAGTTTGGTAATGGAAAAATAAGTCAGAAGAGTGTATTCCAACATATATAACTATAAATCTGAAAAGCTTATATCATCTGTAGGTGATTGAGATCATAAAGACTGTCTTTGCTGGGAAAATTAACATATCCTTCTGTGCCAACACTAAGCTGTTTAGGGAGATGGCTTTTTCTTTTGGTCAAAACACATTACAGCAGAAATGCTGGCTCTTAGGTTTTGGATCTCAAATTTTTTAACTGTAAGGCATGAGATGAGGTTTATTTGTTCTGTTAAACATTGTTTGCATTTTCATGGCTTTCTTGATGAGATTTCGAAGGTGAAACGTTGGTGGTTGAAAACTGAGGATTTAATTTCCAAAATAACCATTCAATAATTAAACCATTCAGTGTAAAATTTTATAATGAATTTATTAGCTGATAAACTTAGGAATTGTAAATAGTGACAGTTGCTAAGTAGAAAGTAATACTACAGAAGAAAAGTATTGTCAAAACCATTGACAAAAGTGAAATTACTTTACAAACTTCAGCTACTGCTAACCTCTACAAGTAAAACAGTTATTAGATTTGACCCAGTTACAGTTTAAAACTGTAGTATGCCAGCATATGCACAGACCTGCCCCTAAAGGGCTTTTGATATGAAGTATCAACATAGGTGCACCGCACAATGCAATGTGATGCTGAAGGGGCCGACAAAAGTATGTTATTTGAATTTTTGGAAGGTGCTATGCTGTGCATATTTTGGATGCAAATTTTAACCTTAATAAAATTACATTTGCAAATTAGATTTGTGTATAGGTCTGAATATATCTTCAGCTGAAAATAATTTTGTTATGTGAGCCTGTAAAGGACACTTGGCAGAATTGCTTAAGAAAACCAGTGGAGGCTGAGTTCTCATAAATATATTTCATTCCCCAAAAATCAACTTTAAGATGCTAAAAGGTTTAAAGTGTTTCTAGAGTAGAATTGATTTGAGCAAAAATATCAGTGACATTGTGTGAGCACATGATGTGTGTTTCCTGCAGCGGCTCTTTGATACTAGTTGAGTAATTCAATGCACTATATAATCCAGCTTTTACCAAAACATGTAAGTGACTTGAGGGAGGATTTACTGCCTCTGTGCCCTTGCAGGAGAGTAGAGAAAAAAAATGAACGTAGGTCACTGGTGTGATGGGGAGTTTTCCACAATTTTGCATTCAGCCTTCACTGGGGTAAACTGTGTCCAAAATTTACAGTGCAGTTTGAAGTGTCCAGCAGAGATGCTGTTGATATCACAGTGACTCAGTAGTACATTATGTAGCTTTTTCCTCCTCCAGTGCTAGGTAAAAGGAGAATAATCTTCCTGAGTAGTATGAGGCACAGCAGTATCTGTATGCCCTCTGACTGATGCACCTGAATATACCTTAGGAGTTGCTTCTGGGCTTAGGGAGATGACTAGGAGGTGAGATCACCCAGTACCTCACAGGAGATTTGCAAAGTAAATGTGGCATTAGGAGAGGAAACAATGCCAAGCTTGTGGCAGCCACTGTCCCTAAGGTTGACTCTACTTGTTGTCTAAATATTGTCACTATTAAAGTCCTGATAAGAGATTGCAGTTTGCATATGGTGTAATGATGCCATGCAATGTATTCTTGTCTTCAAAAGCTGAAAAGCTGTCCCTTCAAAAGCAGTGCAACAAGGAGTGTAACCAAATGTCTTAATTTACTTTTTTTTTTTTTTTTACCTGCAAGTTTTCTTTTTAACACTTTCCTCACTTGGATAGGTAACGAATATGAAATTTCATAGCTATTTGAAATTAATAGTGATCCAGGAAAAGTTTTTCTTGAGATAACTTATGTTTTTCTTGAGATAACTTCCTTTTGCTTTTAAGATATTTGTTGCGCTTTCTTACGATTTTTTCTTATCTCTTGGTCACCCAGTTTATTTGAAAAGTACAACGTATATCCATCTTTTGAGATTTAAGCACTTGTGTATATGTCAGTCTCTTACAACTTATTCTGGTATACTAAATATTGTTGAGTAACATAGTTCTAGGCTTATTTTGAGACTGACTTTTAATGTGTTTTGATTTGGGGAGGGGGAGGACCTCCCTTAGAGTTTTTCAGCTAACTAAAGAGAAAGGTTAAACAGCCTTAGTACCCTACGTAGTGAATGGACACAGACAGTCTGTGTGATCTGTGGGAAATAATCTGGGTATGGAAACAAGCTTCATAATGAAGCTTGAAGTATTAGCTTAGTGAAGTTAATGAAAATTCTTAAACCACCTGATTAGAAATGTCATCATACCATTTTTAAAGTGGTAAGGTCTACATTTTTGTATACGCTAACTTGGAGGCTGGATTTAGACTGGATAGAAGATGGTTTTTCTCAGTTGCATATTTTGTGGCAAAAAATGTTTGTTTAAAGCATGATTGTACCTTAAGTAGAAAACAAACAGGTTTTCTGTGGCCAAATCAGTACAAGGTTGCTTTAAATTAGGATAAATATTTTTATTTATATTAATGTTATTAACACAGGTTAGCATGTGGTTTGTAATTGAAAAAGTGGATTCTGGACCAGGTACCTGATTTTAAATAAATAAAAATCCCAATATTGTCTCACTTTCTACAGTGAAATTAAACAAAATTAAATATGAATACATTTTCCCCCTGAACATAGGAAAAGCGAAGTAATTTTCCTGTATCTAGAAAGCATTAGATAATATCACCCAAAACATTGTGAAAGAGCTCAAATACTAGGGACTTAAGCATAACATGCACTTTCTGAACTTTTACAGAGTAATTCACATGTACATTTTGGGGCTTTTTTTGATGGAGATTTGCCACCCAGTCGTGGGTGGCATAAATTTGAAACCTGTAGGAGCCAGAACCAGACTGATTTTAAATCTTGCCTTTGCATGTATTATGAATTAGATTAACCACTGGTTCAGCAGCACTAAGCATACTGATGCTGGACATGGAGTTAAATGGGAGTGCATGAGAACATTTCTATTCAAATTGTGGAGCTTTTGGATATTTCCTTACATCTGTTGCCTTTGTGGAAGTGAGCAGTCCACCTGTGCCTTGAATAGGCCCCTAAACATTAGGAAAAGGTGCTACTTATAAACATAATGTTACAAAGCAATAACCATACCAAGCTGCAGTGCATGTCTCCCCCATGGTACAAATTCCAAAGTATGGGACATGTATGGGGTAAAATGTTTTCATGCTTTGCAGTTATAGCTTCACTGGGATTTCTTAAAATTAGTTGGTTTTCAAGTAATGTAGACAATATTTTACCAGTGCATTTTAAAGTGAGAAGGAGGAGAGATGAAGCATGAGATACAGGAAGGTGGTGAAGTGGGAAAGCAGAAACAGCAGGCTCCGACTGCTTGCCGCAGGCTCTGGGCTGCAGGGCTGCCAGTTTCCTTCCTCTGTGCTTGGCTTTTGGTACTGGCCTGTGTTCTCCCTTTCCTCTAGCCTTACACCTGAAGAACACGAGCTGTGTGACCGTTTATACTTAATTATGCTCTCATCACATAATGTTTAAGCTCATTTTCCCTGGTTAGTTACTGTTTGCTCTTCATCGCTCCCTTGTCTCCTTCACCATCTTCATCCTTTGCCTCTCATTGCTTTGCTTTGCAGTCCGGTTTCTGGAGTTTCACTTTGTCTCTTGTTCTTTTACCAGAAGACCACTGCTGTTATTCCTGTGCTTATTTAAATAAATCTTCAAATTTTTCTACCTACTAGATAAGTACTTACTACTTGCAAGAGCAGAACTATAGTCCTATTGGAAATCCTGCAATTCATCTTCCTTTCCTCTTATACATTTGTTACAATTGGGAGTGTCTACCTTCATTTTGTCACATAAAGAAATTTTCAAGTGTGGTTTCATTTGCTTCCTCTTGCATCAGATTCAGAGCATGTTTTTATATGGTGAACAGCACAGTGAGACCAGTCTTTGGTGTTGTCTGACACCAGTAAACCTCTGGAAAGGAAAAAGAATTCTTAGTACTGATGTACAGATAAAGTTTATTTCCTCTCTCTAAACTGACACCACCACCCCCCCCCCCCCCCCCCCCCGAAACTTGGCACCAATGAATTGTTCAGTAAAATGATTTAAATAATTTAAAACTTGCAAGGCATAAAATATGTTTTCAGTATTTTGGAATAACTCAAACAGATGTTTTAGGTCTGAGCTGTATATTTTCCTTTAGAACCATGTTTCCTTCTCTTAATTTTAAAAAAAAGTTGACATTAAAAAACCCCCTCAGTTTGGTATGCAGTAGATAAGTGTTTAGGAGAGATCATTCATGTACTGGTGTCTATAACATTGACCAATGCATGCATTTATGAACAACTGTGTCTCAAGAGGTCACAAATGTGGACTTACACAAGATTTACTTTTCTTAGAGTTCATTTATCGAATTTCAAGATGCAGTATCTGCTCCTTATATAAAACTGAATTGCGGAACATGGAATCTGAGAGGAGGGTTTAGCTTTCTATTTCTAATCAGATCAGTACTCACAAATGTGTTTGTGAAAACTACTACTGGTGTATGAATACAGAAAACAAGGTTTGTGTCATAGGAGATAAGGCAATAAAAAGTACCAGAGTGATGGCACTTTTTAGAAGCCTGGATAATGAACACCAGAAACCAATCAAGATCTTTCTAGAGAAAATGCTACACAGAAATTGCAAGAGGGTCTTCTGCCAATGTGCAACCCTGGGCTGAACAGAAAACGCGGTGCAAGGCAGGGAAGCGTTGTGTGCTCTACGGGATGTTTATGCTTTTATGGTGAATTTCTACTTGTGTGTGTGTGTGTGTTTGCAGGAACAGACTCCATGTAGTGCTGGCAGTCTGAGGCATAGAAAGGAAAAAAAAAAAAAGGCATAGAAAGGCAGGGGGCAGGGAATTCTGAGACATTGTTAATGATGTACCAATTTTTGTGAGAGTAAAACTTTGGTGTGAATTCAGGCTGCAAGGCCATTGCAGCGACTTGAGTGAGTTACCTTCTCCCTTTGCATGGAGAAGGCCACAGCTTGGCTCTTCAGGCCCTCAGGTTACGATGGAAAGAAGACCCTGGCTTTCTTCACACTGCTGGTGTGAGTGCGTTCTGCTGCAGCAGCTTCTGCCAGCGAGGGCTGCCGTTCCCTGTGCCAGTCTTACAGCTGTTTTGTCCACTAGCAGGGATCTGGGCAGTGTTGGCAGGCAAAAGGCATATTAGGTGTGTTTCTGTTCAGGGCTAGTATGGTTTCAAATCTCTGCCTAGATTGGGGGGGGTTAAGATAAGTGCTTAAGATAATGATATTTGCTCCTTTGTGTAGAAGCTAATCTGGATGCTGATGCATTGATTTGTTTAATCTGGGCACCTGTGTATAGTAGGCAAGGTTTGATGCTAAAAGACAGGTCTTCAGCTCCTACCGCTGAAGTAGATGTAGTATGTGGAAGGAAGCCAACTGGGAGTGTAGTTGGGATGTTCCTGGTTATGGCTAAGATAAAAAAGGTGTCCTATTTAGGAGAGTGAATAAGAGTGAGCATAAGCTTTTTTCTCCTTAGACACGTTTTTCTGGGAGGCATGAAATATGCTTTATTGCAGTACTTTGCTGAGAAATAAAATCCAAAATGTTAAGTTATTTTCCAAGTGGTTTCCCAGAAATGGGAAGTGAAGATAAATCCAAGTGCTGGTTTAAAGGCAGTTATTTTCACAAGCATTTAATGTAAGCTCACGTAGAAGTTGAACTGCTTTCTATGTTGAGTCATGAGATTATATTAAAAACCTTTTCAGTCCCCTAATATAACGAAAAATATACTCATTAATAGTAGCTAGTAGATGAAGCTACTCAACTAAACTTACTGATATTATACCTTGCTCTGCTATTTGTGTGCATGCTGAAAACATGCTCAGACAGTGAAATTGGTTATTCACATAGGTATAGTATCTGAGTAACTTGTGTTTCCTCACATGTTTGCAAGTGCAGAGCTCTGGGTATGCAGGGGAATTCAGCCATAAATTTGTTTTATAATGTTAGGTAAAATGTTAAAAGCAAGGTCAACATTCTCAAAAAAGTGTTAAGACTTGGCACCTTTGTATCAAAGCTGCTCAGGCAGTAGAAAAGAGTCCATCTGACAGAGGGCCTCAGACCCGATGGTTTTAAATTGATCCATGTTAGTTCACTTGGCAGACTAAATTCTTAAGGGAAAAATCCTCTTGTTGTGAAGCTTCACATAGCCAGCGGAGCCTTGAGCTAGCAAGGCAGTGGTGAATCCTGTCAGAAGCCGTTTTTCCTTGCCTGCTCTGTTGGATGTTAATAAGTCACAGGAGGCTTCTGAAGATGGAGGTCATGTGGTGCATGTTCCAAGTGTCACAGCCAGTGGGAAACCTACAGAGTAACATCAGTAATCAAAAATCCACTGAAAAATTAAACGTGCAGTAGCCTGGCCTTTTTGTTACATATGTAACACTAAATTTTGACCGAGAACTAGACCTTCACCTTAATATAAATAGTTAACAATTTGTTGTAATGAAGGTCTGAAAAGCTTTTCTCCGTAGTCTGCAGTACAAGTGATACCAAAAAATACTGTATAAAAGTGGTTTTAAAGGTTTGTGTTTTTCTTGAACAGCAGTAATTAAAACTTTTAAAAACTTGAACTTCAGAACAAATGCTGTACCTTATACTGAGCTGATCCACATAGCACACAACAGATTTTGTGAGGTGTGCATGCTGTCAGTACCACAGCTACAGTAATGAACTAACAACACTAATACAGCTAACAAAGAGGATTCTTACGTTGATGTTTTTTGTTCCTTTTTTGTGGGAAACATGCAGCACCTTTCTTGGAGACAAATTACTGTTGAGGGAACTGAGACTTTATTCACATTTCGTATTTCGTTCGCTTTTCAGGTTTGGTTTCAGATTTCTTATCTTGCTTCCTAGTTTGAGATGACATCTTTGTCATCTCAAACCCCTTCAGAAGCTGACATTACTTTCCTAGAATGAGATTTCTCCTTTTCTTCCACTGCCTCACCCTCCCTCCTTCAACTTCTTTTCTTACATCTTTCTCCTGTTGACACCTCTCATCTTTCCCAAAACTTCTCTCGCTCCAAACTCTGTGACTTCGCAGCTGTCTGAAGATTGTTTCACACACCTGCCTCAGTTAAGCATTGCTTTATTTTTCTGTTTTTGATGCTGTCTCATCCCTGAAGCTACTATTTTTGGTATGAGTGCATCAAGGGGATTTCTGTGCTGTTGGAAATATCTGCAAGCAGTAAAGTTAGGGCTTGCCAAGTAAAAAGAGACGTATTGAAGGGGCACAATTTTAAGAACCATTATAGTTAGTGTAGGATAAAACTACAAGCACTAATGCTTAAGAGCTTCTTTGAAATTTTGGCAGTGAGATGGTTTCCATCACTTAGTTTAGTATTCATCAACTTGCATACATTTTAACTGATCTCTGTTTTGGATTTGAAGTTTGATATAAGAAATGGAGATGGTAGAGGTGTAACTTAAGGTAGATTGCTGCTGTCCCAACCAGTGCTTGTATGTGAAGCTTGTGAATTTTGTTGCCAATCTGAGGAGAGGTTTAGGTATTTAAAATTCTATGCCATGCTGCGCGCCCCCCCCCCCCCCCCCAACAGCTGACCCATGAAAATGTAACTTTCTACCACAAACATTGCCTTGCAATGAGACCATAATACAATATGAAAGATAAACCTTATGTGATACCAATATTGTATGTTAGATAAAATTGTATACAAGGTTGGTTGATTGCAATTTATTTTTGCCCAGTTTTATCTTCCCAAAATGACTTTGTGCGTTGACTGCAAAAGATGTGAGAGCCCATTATTGATAAAGCATGGCCTCTTCTGGTAGGTTATTCTTGTCTAGGACAAAGAATAGTTATCAGCATCACTCATGGTGTGTTATCTAGGTGCATCTACTTGTCTGCAGTTGATCTTGTGTTCCTTTCCTGTAAGGCTTCTGCTGAGATTGACTGTAGCGGGACTAAAGAAAACTCTGGATATTGTGTTTGGTTTGGACATACCATCTGAAATTGGACATACAGACTGAAATTCCCAGCTCAATTCATGTGAAGAGTTTCATTGGACTCTTATGTGCTACTAGTGTTTTTGTCATGAATAATTAGGACTGAAGTCGGCCTTACATGAAGTTTTATAACCTGTTACCTATGTGGGATGTGTTCAGTCCTATGCCCTTTCACAAATGTTTTTAAGCACAATTCCACACAATATATTTGGAAATGCCTATAAACCCTATAGAATATAAGAGAGGGATAATTCTATGCACTCATAAGAGGCAATATTAATGCCAGGAGTTACTGCCTCTCCTTTGCTCTGCTCTCTTTTGTCATGCTAGGGTACCTGTTGGTGTGGTGGCTGAGCTAGAAGTAAGCAGAAGAGCTAATCTACCCTTTAGAATAACATTTAAAAAAATCAGTGCCTCCTTCTCTCTCTGCATATCAGTTTTCTGATGTAATTTATGACACGACCTCACTAACAGTTGGGGTAGCACAGGTAAGACAGTAGCAAACTGAAGTGCAGGGCAGAAACAAATGGATGAAGAGCACAAGGCAGAGGACAGAAATTTGTGAAGTCAATAGTGCTGGTGAAATCCCAAGAGACACCTTAAATGTTAAATATAACTAAATGGCTAGTGATAGGTATCTGTGGCTTGCTCTTATTTATCACAGTATCTACATCTAAAACACATAATGTGATCCCTATCATGTAGTTGAAGAACTCAGAATCTTCTTTTAAAATCTCCAGACAAGTGGAAGCAAGTCGCTGTCTGAAGGACGTCTTATATGAGTCACATAATATTGTTAGATATATTCTAAAGCAATTCGATTCCTCTCTGTGATTTAGGTTTGGTGTTGTAGCTCTTAACATTGTTATTAACAGATGTGTTGGCTGCCATGCATCTTCAGATAGCGATACAACAGCAGTCTTCAAAAGAGTAATTAAAGCTTTTTTAAAATTTTAATTTCTTGTAAGAGAAATAGAGTGCCTGAACCCCCACAGTTGTATTAGAGCATCCACGAATACCATGAACCCCCTCACCGACCACCACTGCCCCCACAATGACAAGAAGAGGTGTAAAGCAAATCCTGTTTTCCTTAACTAGAGATGACATCATGTCCTAGAGCACAGAGTGCTTAAGATGTACCTCTGTTTTATACTTGGTGGGGAGAAGGACTCGGGGTGGGCCAGACTGGGGGTGTAAATTTTTTAAGAGATCTCATTCTAACTCTGTTTTTTAGTAATATGGGCATAACGCCTAATACAATGTTGTGCCTGGTACAGAGGTAAGGAGTTTTTGATCTTCTGCAATTATTCTCATGTTCAAATATTTTTGTTTTGCTTGTATTCAAATACTTGTAGGTTGTTTTACAATATTTATGTGGCTAGCTTGGGAAGAAACATTGACCTAAATAGATGTGCATTTTAGATAAAAATGAAAATGCAAAAATTAAGTAATTTCAAATGAGCTACATTTAAGTGTCTTGCTTGTCTGTCTTGTCTTCTAAATGATCTTTTAGATGCTAGCTCTTTGAGGTCTGGCTGGCTTAATTTTGTCATAGGCAGCATAAGGACAGCATCAGTGTCAGTGCAAAGGAGGGTATGATGTCAGACACAGATTAGCACAGGACTTGTGTTTTGTAGGTTATCACTGCTAACTACAAATATACTACAAACATTTAAAAACAGAAAGTGATCCTGCTTTCCTTTGGTTGTGCAGTTCTGCAGTGGTGTTTTGGAAGTGCAGTACTCTTTCTGGCGGGAAGATATATACATAGATAATAACAACGTGCAAGCTGCTGCATGTTCAAGGGAACAAAGTAAGAGAATAATTAAGTAGTAGCAAATAAAATTAGCAAGTTAGTTTCTCCTATTCATTTTTTAATTTTAAGTATAAGAATCCAGCTCAAGGAGAATTTTAGGTATAAACATAAGGAGGTTGTAAATTTCACTTTGTATTTTCTTTTCACTACAGTAAATGTAGCTGTTTGGTGGTTTATTTTTTTTTATTATTTTTTTAATTTAAATGAACATATGATTAGGGAAAAACCAAATCACTGGTCTTATCAGGTTTCTATAATATAATTTGATGGTATTGCCATTCCCATTGCAGAATATCTTCTCAAGTATGATGTTTTTATCCTGTATCAAAGATAACTTTTAAAATAAGAGTGGAAGACAGTGAAAGTGAGTTATGCCATCCTGTGTCTTTTTTTTTTGGTGGTGTTGAAGGTAAGTGCAATTCTTTTCCCATGGACTGAACCATTCCCTTGTCTCTGGATCTCTAGAGGATGAGGCTTGAAAGATAGCTTTGGGCTTTTGTAAACCACGGTGAGCGAGTTGAGGGGTAATCAAAGAGAACAGCTCACTTCCCTCTGCACAGCCCACTGTAGCAGGGGAAAAATTTTATTCTCACAGAGTAAGGAAACATACAGTATGTGCTTACCCTTATAAATATTCTTATCTTCAGTGATTGTGTACTGGAGTAAATTCAGTTCATGGTTCAAGTGTGACTTGGTACCATTCAGCAAAGCCATGGTCTAGTTGAATTTATATAGTCAATGGTTAAAGTAAATTCAGAAAAGGGAGAAGTGTGGCAGTGACTGGTTCACTCAAGACAGGAAGAGAAAGACCTTCCTCTGCTTTTAGCAGTGCAGAGGAAGAAAAGGTCCGTTGTGTAGCCTCCTCCAAACACGCTTCTTGCTAATACCGTGCTAAATAAAACGTGAAATAATGCAGTGGGAGTGAAGAAACCACGTCACTTAAACTCCAGGATGCATACCGAAAACAATATTTGAGATGCAATCAATAATGAATACGAAAGCAATCATTTCCTTCTAAAACATTTGTATGCTAATTTTAAACATCCAAGGTCAAGAAGATCCCAAACGTGTACATAGCGTACAAACTGGTCGTTGCAGTTTAGAGGATTTGCTTGTTCTTTTCAAACATGGGAGAAGAATCTTTTGAAGCCTGTTGAAGGCCAGGGGCAGAAGAAATGTAGCTTTGAAAAACACAAAGCATTGATCTATGTCCATTCCTATTTTATAAAAAAATACTGTTTGACGTCTTTAAGACCTCTGATAACTCACTGTTAGGTTATTAAAGATTTTAAAATGGATGGTTACATTTAGAAAAACAATTAAGAATGTATTAAAATGTGCTGTTTAAAATGCAGGGAAAAGCTGGTTTTTTCCTTGATTGGTTAGTGAGCCATATAAAATATGGTAAAAAAATTGTGGTATCATCAGTAAGAGTGTTTACAAAGTACTGAGAGCGAGCATTTGATCAAAGCTGAATACAGTTTGAAGACGCCATTTGGAAGCATAGGTTATCCTTACAAAGTTTTTTATGAAGGGAACTAGAATGATTTAACAGTAGCTAGGTTTTGCAGTACTGTCCCATATCCTTTTATGTTTCTTTGCCCTACGTGCAAAACCTGAAATGTAATAAATGCACCAGAAAGGACAAAATCCTATTTCATTCTTTGTCTTCTACAAGGATAATATGCTTCAAGGCAGTCTGCACTCATGCTATTAGCTGCAATGTTCAAGTGCTCTGTTTATATCATAGCAGTGCTTGAAGTAAGGTTGTCATTCTTTAAGCAACATCTTAAAAAAACCCAAAGCCCAAACCCAAACCCCTGAAGGCGTGGTGAGGGCTGGAAGGCATTTGTAGAACCCAAACCCCGAGCAGCAGACAGGAAGCTGCTGCTAAAACTCCCTTCCCCTGCGCGTGCGTTAGGGAGTCTCTCGGCCTTTTGGACAAAATGAACCAAGAGATTAACAAGGCACTGCTGCTTGTGGAATTTGGACTTTTTCAGTTCCTTCTAAGAGCAGAACTGTCTAGGGCATCTTTCATGCTTTTGGACTAGCCTCTTCACAGACCTAAAGTTTGAAAAAATGGGATTTTAAGCAGAGCTTTTGTTGAATGTGTGTATACACTGTGTCCATAATCAGATACTGTTTATTAAAGAGTTGGTCATTATAGTCCCAATAATATGGCATTGAGTTTTATGAATTCCTGGAGAGCATTAAGTTTTGCTTCTCCCTCTCTCCAGTAAGCAATGTTCAGGAGCTGTGTGTGCAGTCCTGTGTAGTAGGTCTGCCAGGCCTACTCTTCCAGTTCTGGAGTTTGTGTGATCGGAGGTATGTCTGCCTGTAAAAGGGACAAAATGTTAAAGATGTTCCGTGGGTGAAAGGGGTGGAGAAACGGTTTGGTTAGTGAGGGGTCCAACCTGCCCTTTGCTATTGCTGGAAACTACATTTATGCTTTTAACTACCGTCCTAGAGAAAACTTCTATAGATACTTCACATCTGTAATGTATACATATGATATTGAGTGTTGCTTGGCATAATTTAGAGATGTGAAAAGAAAACAACAACAGGACTCTTCAGTTTTGGATGTTTCTAACTTAACTGTCAGCTGTTTCATTTTTACTAAAAGGGGAAGATATGCCCAGCCTTAACCTGGCCTTTTGGACAACAGGTCATCTGTCCTTTTATGTCTTCCACAGTGTTTTTTTCAAAATTATGTTCTGTCTCTCTGGCTCTGCTTGCCTTCCTGGTGCCAAACTGCCTTCCTCCCTGCCTCACCTCTCCTTACAGGGCTTTGGAGAAAATGTTGCATCATTTCTAGTTGTTGATTGCCTAGGGCTTTTGAAGTGTCAGCAGTTTGCATCTCTGTAGGTAGCTTATCTACAAACAGAAAGAGGCAACATCCAGGAGGTTTTTTGTTTTGGCGCCTTTTTTTTTTCTTTTTCTTCTTTTTTTTTTTTTTTTTTAAGTCTGGAGAAAGACTTTCCTGCTACTTTATCGGTGAAGACACTGTGGAGACACCAGAGAAAATCGATTCAACATGAGACTTGCCGAGGGCAATGCATGTAGGGTATGGAGGTTTGCATGCCTGGAGCCAGCCAGGCTTCCCCCCCAGCTGCACAGCAGCACCTCTGAGGTCTCCTCCTGCAGCTGGGAGCTGGGGCTCAGTGTTCAGAGGAAACACGGATGACTGCCAAAACCAGCTTTTACAGCAGCCACGTTACCCCTGCTGCCTCTGCATAAAAGCATTTGGCACCTGGTTTCAAACTGTTTTTCGGAGTTGCTGTCAGGCTCCTGTCAGTCACAAAAAAACTTGGCTTTGGGTTGTGAATTTCTTTGCCATGGTTCCCTAGGACAGTGAGGGTATCTTCCTTGCTGCTGCTATGCCAGTGCTAAGCCTTGAAGAGAAAGAAGGATGGAGTAGTCCTCAGGTGTATTTCCTGAGGATTTAGTTCAGTGGAAATGGAAGAACAGACATGGATGACGAGGGATGCCATAATTGGGGTAGCTGAAAGTGATGTCAGTGAGGAAGGAAACAGGCAGCATCCTGCAGCTGGTGATTACCCTTCTGGAAAGTAAATTTACGACTTTCCCTTGGATTGCAGCTATTGGTGCTCTACATCTAAAGCTTGGATTTCATTATTTGAATGAGATGAAAATCGGTATTCAGCTATATGTCAAGCTTTGTGTAATCAAAACCAGGCTATTACATTTCTACCTGCTGGAGGCCTGTAGACTATAGTGTTCCTAAAGAAATGTCGTTGTGGGTGCCAAGGCTGTAAATTATCTTTCACGTTTGTTTCTGTATGACTTTGACACTTCAATGTATGCAATAGCAGCGTTTAGTAGAGGCATATTTGCATAGCTGGTATTTGAATGTTTTTCCGGTATGTTGGTTGTTTTTAAGGGCCAGAGGTGCCACTATGTGAAAAGAAGGGTTTGTTTTTAGGTCATCTCTTCTCTCCCTCCCTTCTTTCCTTTATAATGAGTTTTCATTCATTTTGTCTTTTTTGAAAAGCCCTCATCCTTTCTCCTTCCCCTAGAGGCTTGTGGTTTGATTAAAACTGACCTGAACCAACACAGGGTACGAATGCGATACCAGAACAAGGCAGATAGAGATAAAACGTTCCATTTAACTTACTAACACCCTTTACTTGGAATACAGTGTTCATTAGATCAGTAGCTGTCAGCCAAGTTAAATGTAAATGTAAGTTCCTAGAGGTCCTTTAGTTCAAAAGTTAATGATGGATTACATTAAAATATTAAGATATGTTCCCCCCTTCCCCCTCTTCTGTGCCAAATGAAGTATTGATCCAGGGTTGTCTGGGGCCTTGGTAAACTGCAGAGTAGGAAACGATCAACCTTCTTTCTTAATATAGGTCATTTGACAATATATTTATGTATAGCAATTCCATCTTATCTGAGTGACAGACGTGAAATCATGATTTTTCTTTTCTCTCCATGCCCCTTCCCCCCGCCCCCGCTTCCCCATTTTGATGTATGAGTGAAAACAGCTTAATGAAAACTCACTCAGCTTGTGGGCATGAGTAGCAGTTCTGGCTTTAAAGCATCGGGGATATGACATATTTGGAATTGGCCTCTTAAGAGCCTTACCCCAGTGATGCAGTGTGTATGTCTTTGTTTTCTCTAGGAACATGGGATTTCTCTTTGCATTAGCTTTTTGTTTTTCATAATCTTCCCAGAGCTCTGGGGCAGTGTATGTATATATCCAGAAAATTAATATGTGCACATACATATCTTAAGACTCCCTGCCTTAATTGGAGTCTTTAAAAGATTCTAGGGTTAATTTCTCGAACTAAATTAAACCCTTTGATATTTGTCATATCAAACCAAATATGCTCTTATTTCAATCAAAGTTTTCAGGTTATGAACTGAAGAAAAACACAGAAAACGTAATGTAGCCTTGATAAGTAGTCTAAAGTATGTGTAATAATTTCATATTCATGGTTGTCTAGCTGATAAATATTGCTTGGAAACCAGTTGGAAGCTCATGTAGAATGGAGTGTAGTATTTCTCTTGTATAACATCCTGTATTAAATGAGCAAATGCCACTTTTGCCAATGGAAATTTGACTCTCCTTGAGACAGATGTTTAAAGGCATTGATTCTTGAAATGGCAATGATTAATTATACTGGTACTACGTGTAAAAGGAAAGGATGCGAAGATTCTGTCATGCATGCGGAGAAAAACATCCTTCTTTCTGAATAAAAAAAAAATACAGGTATGCTTGCTTCTCTGAGAAAGCAAAGGAAACTACAGAGCTGCTATTTGAGATGGTGGTACCTAAACCAGTCTTATACAGCAATCAGGCTCTCTTAATGCATAGACCTTAGCTTGAGAGTAGTTACAACTACATATAAAACAGGTTTTATTATTTTTATATACTATTTACACTGCTATACTTCTCTATAACTGAAAGTCAGCCAGCCAACTGGAGCTATTTCAGTCCGTTGAAAAGGGAGCATGTTAGACTTGTAATTAGAGATCTAAAGTTTACTTGAACATTAGAGTGCTTGGGATAACTCTTCCTACCCAGGGACTGGAATGGAGACAGAACGTAGCCAAGGAGCTTATCAACTCTCTGAAGGATTAATTTTCCTTTATAATTTCCACCCTCCTCCTCCCCCCCCCCCCCCCCCCCCCCCCCCCAATTTGATCAAGTAAAAGACCTGTTTGAGAAGAAACCCATGTGCAGGCATCAAAAAGTAGCATGTCAGAAGGTAGGTTGGTATTGGAAATATTTTTCATTGGCAAATAACATGCTTTATGTTATACTAATCTGTTTCTATGTATCTGCTAAATAAATTCACTTGAAGGGAGGGAGTAAAGCTAAGTTTTTAACAAAATACAATGCTCAAATACTAAGCTAGATGCCCAGATTTTGGAAAAAAAAACTTTAGATGTAACATGATTGTGAATTCTTGGTGACTTTTACTGTGTGTTGGAAAAACATCCTATTTAACTGCATACATGCAAATAACTGCTTTGAAGATCTAACCCACAAATGAATCTTTCTAGGTTTTATTGGCATAAACTGTGAAACTGTTGCCATCAACATTTGTTGATCACTTCATATTTTCAGTTTAGATAAACATCAGAAAAATAAATATGGGCCTAGTCCTGACGGCAGCTGTTAAAAGCGAGGAAATGTTGCTTGTTCAGGGAGACCGTGAGTTGCAAAATGATTTACTCCCGTTTCTCCTAAAAGTGGAAAAGTACTTTTAAAATGTGCTTTGTCTGCTCGTGAACTGCATGGGTTTTAAGTTCTTTTTTAGGAAACAAGATTAGAAAGTGACCCCCAAAATACTTAATAAATAAGGCACATTTTAAACTCAGACACACCACTGCTATGGAAAGAAGTAAAACAGTCCCTCTAGTGTTCTGCTGCTGTAAGTATGCATAGGAATATCTGATGTAATTTACTGAGGAGTATGGCTGCAGGAAATTACAAAATAACATTTCTGCAAGGGATATGAAAGGGCTTACATAAACTGGAGAGTTTGACCTACATCAGTAAGTCAAGAGAAACAGTAATAAATACCAAGGAAAAAAAATATCTGCTGTTAGAGTAATTAGTGAAGTAAAAAGTTAGTATAGTGTGAAACCGTTGCTCTTGCCAGCTGCGCCCGAAACATGAATGAGAGCAGAACCATGCACTGGGGCATGGGCTGAGGTGCACTTCCTCTTGCAGGGCCGTACATTTGAATCTCATGTCATATTTTGCATAAACTGGCTATATATTGAAAAACAAACTTGGATGTTCACATCTTGTTGAAGAGAGGGTGGCTTTGATGTGACTTCTAAAGACTTGCTTAACCTCTGTCTGACTGCCTTAGTCAGTGCAAAGGAGCTCTATTGAGGCGGGTGCAGGTGGGGCTTCCTTTTATGCCTGAAAGTCTCTTGCCAACGTCTTCCAATTTCAGGTTCATTGCAGCAACGTCGTAGCTACTGAGTTTTCCAGTGTGAAGGCATGTAGTCATTGCAGGATGTTTTGGAATAGAAATGTTTTTTTTTCATGTGTCACAGTTAGCTAGCACATATATACGAATCTTTACTCATTACCTAGTTTTCATTGCCTGTTCCTGGTAACAGCATGTGTGCAAAAGCCCCGCACTGCAACCCTTTGTACATCTGTTTGTTGCAGAGCAGTGCCAGCCACGGAAGTTCTCTTGTTCTGGATTTCGCACAAGCAAGGAGCACTGCTTCTGCACTTAAGCTAAGAACTAGTTTTTGCCTCATTCAAAGGTACAGGAGCATCTGTGCGAGTCCTTGCTGTGGAAGAGAACTAAGCAATCATTTAGGGTTAAAAGGGTAAAAGAGATTAAAGCTCTGCTGAAAGGAAGAGAGCAAGACAAAAAAAGCACGTGGAAAGCATTAAATAGCAATGTTATGGACTTTAATGCGTATGGTGCACTGTAATTTTGGAGTTCAGAATTGCACTATATTATAGCTTCTCTCGTGTCAGCTGTACAGGGCTTCAAACCAGCACTGCTCTGAAAAACTCCCGAGTCCGTCAGTTTGTTAAAAGTGAGACACTTTGCTGGGTTTAGCTTGATTGTTTTGATGAATGTCTATTGAATCTCTGATTGTTTTCTGACAACTCATCCCATATGTAACTGTGACTTTCCCCGTGGACCTAGAAATTCAGGAACTCTTAAGAGTTCATGTAGTGGCTCAGAACCAAAGAAGTGAAATTTCACATGGAGGGAGAATCTTTGCCCCACTTCGTGTTGGAGCAAATACATTTACATGTATGTGATGCTGAAATTGTGTGTTGACCAGAAGGGATAGTTTCACATATGATTACTTGTGTAAGTATTCCTGACATTTTCTCAGAATTCGTTAAGGAAACCACAACAGCAAGAAAAAGACACCTCAGTATAAACCATTCTGTTTCTTGACAGATCACTGTTTTAAGCTGTGCTTTAATAGGCATGCTCAATGGGCAAGCATTACCTTTTATTTTGTGGAAGTTATATTTGTTTTCAGTTATGTGTTTTACTCTTAAATATTGAGGTGGTTATTTGCCTTAAGTTGTTAATTGCTTTGTTTTGAAATAGAAGAATAGTGATCTTTGCCCACCCATTACCCTTCCCCTTTCATGATGCCAGGGTGACCACATACTTCTGGAGAAGGCATTGTGTCTCTGAGATACTGACAGCTGCTGTGATGATTGCCATTTTCTTCTTATCCAGAATGTAGTTTCTGATAAAAATCTGCACATTAGCTTCTGAGCATGTTGGTTTGCTCTTCCTGCAGTGCCAGACCTTCTCCAGTCTAAGAGCAGTAGTTTTTAGTAGCTTTCTGTTGTCTCTAGCTGTATAGTTCCTTTCTCTCTCCTTTTCTCTGTGTGCATGTTCTTGAACAGTCTTCTGGCTTCCTCAGTGTGTGGAGGTTTTTCTTTCTCCACTCCTCCCCCCTGAAGGTTTCACATCAGTTCCTGAAAAAGTTTTTCTATTCCTCTTAATTAGTAATTCTTGCTTTTGTTTGTGTTAGTGTTGATAGCTGTAAAATGTCACCTGGTGGAACATTTTAGGAGTAACATTTGCTAGTTGTCTTCCTAAAATTCATAGTTTTTTGTTGTACAGATTTTTTTTGTGTTATCTTGAAGCAACCATAATTTGCTGTGAAGAGTAAGCCATACTTCTACTGGGTTTGATTATGCTAGATAAGTGAGAATCCTTCTAAGGAAAAGGGTTTGTGTGGGTGGAATAGTTTGCAAAAGGTTTTCTGTGTACTGGAAAATAACATGTTGAAACAAGAAAGGGATATTTCGTTCATGAGAATTGCCCCTCTCTGGTTTGAAAATCATTAAACCTTCTTTGCTGTGATTTTGCCAATCACTGTACACCCATGTGTCACGACAGATCATTTTCCCAGCTACTGTATTTTCAGTTAACTTCCCATGGTGTCTTGCCTCATGCAGTTTAGCAGCCCTTGCAGTCTTGCACTGGGATTCTCACAGGTGTGCAGATGCAGGTTCTTGTATGATACAGAAACCAGAACTCACCTGCGACAGCAAGACTTCTTAAAGGAGTCTTTTTTTTTCCCCTTTTTTGCCTTTTGACTAATGTGAAATAGTTTTTATTAACTTACTGTTTATTCAATCAATTTTTATTCAAAACTTCCAAAACTTATTCTAGGCTGTATTACAGTTCTCCTATTCATAGGGGAATGTATGTGCCCATACCTTTGATTATATTCCTAGCATATTTATCTGATTTTATTATTCTTCGACATTTCTGTAAGGCAAAACCAGATTTTCTGTGACATAAATTTTCACAGCAGCTTAAATGAACCCCAAATGTTCCTTTCACAGGAGTAGTATAACTTTAGTTCGTTCTGAGTTTTGCTTGCCTGCATATGAGACCTGAATCACTTTTGGAGGCTTTGTAACTTCAGTTTAAGCTCTGTAGTTGGTGACTATTCTCTGTGGTTTTTACTTTGTCATTCTCCTGCGTAAATATGTCAGTGTCATTCCTTTGAGAGATGTACTTTTAGCTGTGTGTTTTATGGTCTGGTTAGTCTTGTAATTAAACTTCAAGAATAAACAGTTTTAATTGTAGAGATTAGTAATTCTACATTCCATTGGCATTTGGGAATATACTGAATTTTGATACTACCGATTAAAAACCTCCTTTGGAGATTTCAGTTTGGCTTAATACGGATTTTAAGCTGCAAAGACCCAGCGTGAAACTTTTGGGAAGTTCAGGGGAGCCTTGGCATCGGAAGTATGGAAATTCAGATGGTGTAATTTTGTCTCTCCCCGCGGCCCCCCCCCCCCCCCCCCCCCAGCAAGTAAGGCTTGCCAATCTGATAGTGCTCAAAATAAGAGAAAATACTTGTGACAGAGGGGACATGCTAGGCAGAGTACAAACTGGTCTTGGATTATTACAGCTGACAGCAAAATAACTCCATCTCTGTGACTGTATGTACATGTGTTCTGCCCTCCCTAATGTTCTCCCTCTCCTGTTGCGTAACCATGAGCACTTACAGAAGGTATTTTCTTAGAATGAGATCTTCCAGACTGCTACTAGCTTCTGAAGATAAGCAAAGCTTATGGGCTCAAATGTACAGCATCTTAACTGTTGCCTACCAAGAGATTACTTCTCCTTTGCGAGGCAGCCCTGAAGAGGAAGGTGGCTCTCTGCTGATTTGGCATTTGGCTCCCTCCTCTGGCCAGTGTTAGGAAAAGCTCAAAATTAATACTTTCATATTTTCTTTCTGGAGCTCCAATAATAATAATAATAAAAAAGTCCTCAGAGCAGTCTGTAAGATAAAATTTGATCCCAGTTGCAAATTGATTGTCTAATTTTTGACATACATGATCTGGTTTTAAATCCACTTAAATTGGCTTTTACTTGTGCTAAAACTTGTAAATGCGAGATTTCCCTTCGCCTCTCTTTGCGCTCCCGTCATATTCCCCAGTTCAAAAGCACTAAACACCAGCTCCTGGGAAATCTGTGGAAGTTCAACGCACTCAGTGTTTGGCACAGCCAGTTTGGCACAGTCTATATAATTCCATGTGAGATAACTTTTCTGATAATTAAGCAATCGAGAACAAAATATTTTATTGCTTCTGTTCTACAACTAATCATGGTTCTTTCTTTTCCAGGTGATAGAAACGCTTTCAAAACTTTCTCGTACTCCTATTGCATTAGGCACAGGAATAAGGTATGTTATTGCTCTAGTAAGTAGTGGGAACAATGCTTTTTGCATGATGCTCCTTGGAAAAGTTGTTACAGACAGTATAGGCAGTGTCCCCTGGTTATAAACCAGATTGCCCAGTGGACAGCTAACCAAGGCTATGCACCTTTGAGGAGCTCTGAAAGGTATTTTCTACCTCTGGCATGCTTACTGAAGTGCCTGAACTGCCTTTACTTCTTGTGCTGAAACACAAGGTGAACAAATGAGCAGTTAGTATTTCAGAACTTGTGTGATAGTTGTGACACATGGATTGTAAGTCAGGCTAATGCAGTACTGATCTATGTAAAGACAAATGGGTTTTCTTTTCTCCATTCTAAAATTCAGCAAAACTGCCAAGTTTGTGAGATTCTCATTTTCCAAAAGAAACCAGAAGACCCCAACCAAACCAAACCTAACCTCAGAAACTGTAATTGTGGACTGTGAAAGCAGGTGAAAGATTTCATGTTTTTGTGTTTTCCATCTTTTTGAATGGTTTGATTACCATAAATGAATGGAGGATGCTTTTAAAACATAGACAAAATACCCTAACCAGTCCTGTAAACCATGTCTTGTGCTAAAGAGAGGAGTTAATATTCTCAGCTGAAAAAATGTCAATGATGTGTATTCGTGGTGATTTATAACAGCTCCATCTAGTAGGGTTTTTTATTATATTAAGTATCAATTCATATACAGAATTCAAAATACACAGATATTGGTCCTCAGAGAAAGTGGGGAAAATACAAATATATTAACATACAGTAATCTGTGTGAGAATTTTAGAAACAGAACAAAACCTCACTGTGATTAGACTAGTGCTGTCTATAATTCATGCTATTTTTCTTTCCACAGGCCCTTCCCTACAGAAGAAAGTGTTGATGATGAAGATGTTTACAAAGGTCTTCCTGATTTAATAGAGTATGTTGTAAATCCATAGTTAAATTAAAGATTTTGGCTTTCAGTTGCATGCTATTATTTATATGTTATGCAACACATACTTTTTATGAGAATTGGATATTTATTTGATTCTAAAAGATTTTGTTAGCCATTGTGCTGACCAGGAAGAATTAATAATGAAAGCTTATCTGAATGATTGTAATACATTCGTATATGTAAGGAAGCATGTTTCATAGAAGGTGTTGGTAGCAAAGTAAATAATGAATGAGTTTTTAAATTATTTGCCTGTACCATGAGAATGCTTTCATAGAATTACCATACTAGTTGTAAGGGACCCAAGGAAATAGTCTTGAACTTGAAAAGAAAATACACTTTGGATCATAATTCAAGTGAGTCATTTCCCTGAAGTCAATGAAATTCTTCATATGGAATGCCTTTACCTCTCTGTGTCAGTGTTTGTGGGATGATTAATTATTGGCAGTTTTCACTTCAGCTTTGAGGTACGAGTAAGATATACATGAATGTACTGTATAGTATTGAACGGTAGACTGCAGCTTTATTTTGCAGACTGGTGAGTTAAATTTATCCGGGCATAAAAAATTTCCAGGAAGAACTACTCTTGTATGCTGTGGCTAGGATCTCTCAGGACCCATTGGGAATCACGCTGAGTAAGAGCTAGGATCAGAGCTCACTGTCCCAAAGTTTACCAGTGCTTACCTCACTAGTGCTCATCTGGCTCTGTCTTGGCTCTGGCCGTGTTGTATGTCGCTTGCTGCAATGTGGTGAGGTAGCTGCCGTTCACATGGTGGATTTGTTTCTTTACTGCCTGTAAGGAGGGGAAACCCTACCATGGCTGGTGCTGCTCAGTTTATCACCTTCCCTGCAAAGCTCATCCTTGTCTTCTGCAGCTGACTGGCTGTCTCGTAGATAGCTGGTTTTCACTCTGTGTAGCTGCATGTGCAGAAGGTAGGAGTTGCAGACACCTCTGACACCCAAGTGCACTAGAGGTGATGTCCTCATCTCATAGATGTGGTGGGATTAGCATTGTTTGAAAATATTTCTATCATCAGTTCTTGAACAGGTATACAGATTCAGTACTGGGAGACAGTCCTTGATGTAAAAAAAAAAAAAAAAATTAACAAATCATACTAAAGAAATTGAGATTCGTAGCTCTTCTTTTGCATCAAAATACAAATGTTATTCACTGGAATTTGATAGTTACATGTCTCAATTGTGGAGGAAGCAATTAAAGAAGTACTCTTTGTAAGAAAAGAAAGTGCTAGTGAATGAAGCAGATGGCCCACATATTTTAGTTTCTTTTAATTAGTAAGTGTATTTGACTAAAATTAATTTAATTGTCCTTGAATTTAAACGGTGTCTAAAGAATTTAGAATGAATTTAAGGCTTTCTGTCAGAAAGAGCTGCAGTAGTTAAATGTTTCTATCCTTACTCTGCCTTTTTGTTCCCTGGAGCGTAGGTGGTCAAATGAAGTGTATCTGCTGCACCTGACACAGCTGCCAGCATTTAATGTAAAATGTGAACACACCATCATCACTGGTGCAAGCTGAAATGTTAGACTAACCTGGAGCACCTGAGTTTTCTAGCTCTCCTGGGGCATGGTATCTGGAAAAGGAAGGGATGTGAGGAATTTCTGTTGAATTTTATGTTGAATCCCCTAATACATTTTTTTAATCATTCCATCTACTGAAACTTCCAATTCTTCCTTATTTTATCCTTCTGATGTTCTCAATTAAAAAACCAAACCAAAACAAAAAAACAAACCAACAAAAACCAGCCAAACAAAAAAACCTCAAAACCCCAGTAAACTAAACACAAAAACCCAAACCCACCAACCAAAATAACCCCACATGAAAACCAAACCAACAAAACAACCCAAACAAACAAACAAGACTATATTTTATGAGAAATTAAAAATACATTGGCTTTTGTATATAGTCCTGATTATAGTCATAGTGATTTTGTCTGGCATTTCCAAGTAGTCCAGGTGACAGCTGAGTTGTAGCAATTCTCATTCATTCTGATTCCTTTGAAATGATTAGTCTCTGCCCATAGAGCTTCTGATGTCCTGTTCTTGAGTACTGACAATTCACTTACAGGAACGGCTGCCCTTCCTAGTTCTAGTGGACTGATCCTCAATTTTTCACTCTGAAGGACTTCCAGTAGTAGTAATCTCAAAATTATCTAAATAAAAAGAAGTTGTCTTCCAATAGTAATCTCAAAATTATCAGCACATCTCATCAAGTTTCTGTATTACGATGACCAGACTACTTTCAGTATCTTTTAGAGTCCTTTTGGAGACCTACCCTAAGAAATGTGGGTGAAAGAGACAATTACAGGCTTGCTATGGTCCTAGTGCAAAGCAGGCAAAACTCCAGCAGGACTGGCTAACGAAGTTGAATTAGCTGTGGGTAGAGTTGAGCATTGACTTCATGCTGAGGTATTCCTGTACTCTAGGGTGTAGGAGGACACTTCTTGTGCATACACTGTTTTGTTGAGCTGTCTGACTTTCAGTTTGAAAGGTTGCTATTTTCATTTTGGGGTAGCTGAAGGTTGCCACGAGGTGATCAAGATGCTGGCTTACGGTGTAGGTGTACGGAGTCTCAGCTGCTGGCTCTGCAGCCTTTCATGTATTTTACCCAGAAACTCCTTTCTTTAGGCAGGAAGCAGACCTGTAGCAGTGTCTCACGTACGGGTGCAGTGGAAGGCCAGACAGTGAGGAGGGGCATCTCCCTTTCACTGGATGTGGTGGGGAAAGGGATGAAGGGAGCAGCTGGGCAGCTCCTTGTGACCCAGCTGGCCTGACAAGCTGCTTTTGGTGCCTGATTTTGATCCTGTGTGGTTGTAAATTCATGCAGTCTTCAGTGTTGTGTTGATTTTGTACAACTGTATTTTAAATGCATTGGGGAAAGAAAATTAATGGACTTAATTTCCCTTAATGAGTTCTTTTCATTAGATAGTTCTAATAATTAGTCCGTTTGTTTACTGTAGAAATGTTTTCCTATGAGGAGTGGTCCCACATCAGCAGAGCTGATGGCAATTTGCCTGTTCTGCACAGCTTTTTTAAATTGTGTTTTCCTTTCAGTGAAACTGGTGTTGATGAAGATGAGGAGTTGTATGATTGTGTCTACGGAGAAGATGAAGGTGGGGAGGTTTATGAAGACCTAATGAAAGATGACGCAGCACAGCAACCTGTATGTTTTCCAATTTCTAGCTATTTTCAAACAATACTAGTTCTATTTTTGAAAGTTAATAGTTGTGAAATTATATCTTTATAGCTAGTTTCGCTGAAACTTCACTCGTGCTCAGTTGCGTCTGGACCTGTCATGTACAGTGCGTTATTTCCCGTGTAAGACTTTGCAGGTTGTTTTGGCAAGGGGTCAAACACTAACTATGGTAATTTTTAAAAGAAATGTAATTTTGAAATGAAATGCAATAGTTACCAATTTTGTTAAGTTTCCCAGTTATGAATAGTAAAATTTATCGGCTATTTTAAGAGCAATTAAGTTAACTGCTTACTTCTAACTGTCCTGCTTCCAAAATGGAGTTATGCTTTTGTGAAATGCTGTTGTTTCAGCCATAATTTGGACAACTAATTTGACAAAGACAACTGATAAAATTGTTTCATACCAATGAAATTCCTGCTTATTCAATAATGTAGTTTTTGTTGATTGTTAGGTTGTTCTTACTGAGAATAGGATAAGTAGCTTATTTACTTTATCATATAAAGGTACCGTGGTCACTTTTCAAAACTGGCTTGAAAAACCCCTAAACTTAGGCAATAAAATTTGCCTGCGAATTGGGAGAAGCCTTAATGTATATGTCTGACCTTCCTCAGAGGTGTGCTTTCTGATCTGGAAAAAGTTAGTCTTGTGGCCATGACAGGATGTTTTTTAGGACAGTTGTTTTCTTCCTCTACATTGACATGAATGTATGTTGTGTGTCCTGTTTTCTTAAGTTGGAAACTTGCCGGTACTGTTCTGTGTTGCTTTTTAATAATATAATTATGTGAAGAAACAAGAAATTCTGAAGATCTTAATCTTTTTTTTGGTTGTTTTTGGTTTGTTGTTGTTGTGCAATGGGTTGACTGTGGCTGGACGCCAGGTGCCCACCAAGCTGCTCTATCATTCCCCTTCTCAGCAGAACAGTGGGGGAGAAAATAAGATGAAAAAAACCACTTGTGGGTCAAGATAAAGGCAGTTTAATAAAGCTATAGCGAGTCATGCATGTGGAAGTGAAGGAAAACCAAAATATGCTATTCTCTACTTGCCATCAGCAGGTGATGTTTGGCCACTTCCCAGGAAGCAGGGCTTCAGCACGCGTAGCGGGTGCTCTGGAAGACAAACACCGTAAACGATGAGTGCCCCAGCCCCCTCTTCCTCCTTGTTTCCCTTAGCTTTTATATCTGACCAGACATCATATAGTATGGAATATTCCATCGGCCACTTTGGGTCAGCTGTCCTGACTATGTCCCCTCTCAGTATCTTGCCCACCCCCAGCCTACTGGTGGGGGGAAGGGAGGGAGGTTGTAGAGACAGCCTTGATGCTGTGTGAGCCCCGCTCAGCACAGCACTATGAGGGCTGCTGTGGGGCTCAGCCAGACCTGATACATACTGTTTTGGGTTTGTTCTTACCTTGTGTATCTCTTCAGTACAAGTATAGGAGATAGCTAATGTGATTGGTGATCTCTGCTTTTATGATAATTCCCCAAACTTACCACTATCTTGTCTTTGGGAAGATCACTGGTTGCTTTAATCTCTATTGTTTTGAGTATAACAACATTGTTTTCAAGCCTCTTTTTCTGTTAATACAAAATCCTGCAGGTAATGCATGTAAATCAAGGATGAGATAAGTAGAAAGTTATCTTAGTTTTTCACATTTTGCTTCATGTTGTTTACCTCCTAACATTTGAGTTATTCAATAAAAACCAAATTAAAAAAATGAGTTGAAAAAACACTGTTCTTTATCTAATGAAGTCACATTCACTTGCAGGCAGGATGTTTTAGAAAAGTGTTTGAATCATAGGAAATCTTTACTGTGATCATTTTGACTTTTTATACTGAAACTCAAAACGCATTAAGTTTTGGCTTTCACATAATGAGAGTGGGTGTTTTCCCCCCCCCCCCCCCCCCCCCTTCAACTGTAACAGTTGGTAATCTCTGGCAGTTGGTAGTGTCTAAACTTTCTCTGATTCTTTCCTGTTGCAAATGTCACTCTCGCATATCTGTGTTTCTAGCAAATGATTATTATAGCAATCAGAACTCTCACGTTCTAATTTTAGTTGTATCTTAGCCTAGATACTTCAGACTTTCACTTGTTTCTTATAGAAAATAAATGAAAACTGAAAACATGGTACAGCAAAATATTTTTTCCACAACATGTAATGAATGGAGGCATTGCAATTGTTTTGCTGTGTCAGCTTTCTTGAATGCGGTAATTATTTCTGATATGTGATAATTTCCTCTCAGGTTTATAAATACACTGTATGATGGCTTTGCGCAGTTCTTCCTTTTGAATCCTATGTGAGAATTCCTTGCATGTGAAAACACTAGCTCAGGACAGTCTCCAAGTAGATTTTTAGAAGAACCCAATGCTTTTCAGAGTCTCCATTAGAAGCCAAAATGCTTTATATCTCCCTTATCCTTGATTTATTGTCATTATCTTCTGATGTTAACTGTTCAGGTTACTTTTTCTGTAGCAGTAGCTAACCTTCAAAGGCATTTTTCCTCACTTGTACTGGTAGGCACATGATTTCTTATTTCCTGTCTCCTTTTGTTTATTGCACTCAAATTCTAGAAGTTTTTGGTACGGACAGAAAGTTGATATGTTAATTTCTGCCTGAAGTGCCTATGTGAATGATCGGCTTTGGTTAGGTGAGCGCAAAACTGAAGTGAGCGGTTTTAAATGAAATCCCAGGATTTTGTTTGCATCACCTATATGAGAGTTGGTAAACAACAAACCGGCACATTTTGCAAATGAATATCAACTCCTACTGGGCACAACAACTTCTGTATTGGTACAAATACTGCAAGTAATTTGAACAGTATTGGGCTTCCAATGGTAAATGTGAAAAATAACAAAAAGCCTGGATAATGTCAAATTCTAGTATGTTATTGAGATTAATTATCTATGGCTAACCGTGACAGTGCCTTCTTCCCCTGCTAAAGAATTTGGGAATAAATGGTAGATTTTGAGATGAGATTGATCAGATGCTCACAAAGTATGTTTTTACTGATAATGACAGACTATATTTTTGCAAAATGGTTACTTCTATCCCCAGCTGATAAGGCTGGCACTTTAATGTTTGTTATGGGGAAATTAAGAACTGCACTAACTGGGTTTTAAAGAGTAATTTCTGAGACAATGCAGCACCTGGTAGATGAGAGTCAGAAACCGAGTTCCAGTTGCGGGAGCTGCTTGTAGAGTCACATGGAGGCAGAGAAGGATAAGGAGATAGATCAAAACAGCAATCAAAGTGTGAGCAGTGTTGAAGCTTTACATGCCTGTATGATTCACAGCTTGGTGTCTAGTTTAGGCTGTAGGAATACATTTCCCACTCTTCATAGGTGGCCAAGCAATATCATGGGAGCTGTATGTCGCTCATGAAGAGTGTAAGTGCTGCTTGCTGTTGGCTGTGGCAGGCTTAGCAGGTGTGTCAAGTAGACTGCTAGCAGAGAAAGGGGGTAGAAGCAGTCTAGCTCTTGGACATGCTAAGAGCTAATTGTTAAAATTTCAGTCTAGAAGTTTTGCTGTTGCTGGAGGAGAGAAGCCTTTCTTTCAAAAGCTAAAAATCTTTTCCTGAACAGAAAGAGCTGCAGTACTAAATTTCTAGTCCTGACTACTCCTGTATTTGAGTAACACCTATAATCAGGCATATTATGTGCAGTATGTGAATTCCCTGCATTGGGTGGAATAAAGGTAAGATACAGTTAGGGATATGCTGAAGGATGCCTTGGAAGGGTGTTACAAACTGATAAATAGGCTTCAGACAGGATGTGATAGTACTGTTGCTTATTAAGCCACTGCTTATTGTTGTTTTTGGAGAAAACATTTTGGATAAATTATTGCTTTTAATTGTAAGAGCCTATCCAGTTACTGTGTCAGATCTCCAAGCTGACGTACATGACTCCAGATATTTTGAGTCTTGCTTGACATGAATGCTTCCATACCTTCTTCCAGGTATTTACTCTTATTTGAAATCAGGTTTAGAAGTTATTGAACCTGTAATACTGTAAATCTGATCTTCAGTAACAGTGCCTGTAAACTGATTTATAAAGTCCTGCGCTCATAGTTAGTCCAATTTCCTAGAAGTCTGGTGATTTACTTGGAAAAAACCCCAGGGTCTCGTTGAAGACACATACATACCTATGGGGGAGCTGAACTTTGAGGTCACTGCACTGACTGGAGAACATACTGGCATTGTGTCTGAAGAGAAAGCTTCCCTTGAGAAAAGGGGAAAACTGTAAATAAGTGCAGGGATTAGACTGAATCCAATATTTATGGCAATGCAAAGTTACTTACATGATTTAGCCCCATTAAGTTTAATGGAATTATTAACTGCCGAGTATTTCAAATAAGATTTCTCAGTCTGGATGTAAATTAAATGTGACCTTGTATTTCAGCTTCTGGAGTACATGCAGAGAGTTTAGCATTTTATGTCTAAACATTAACTTTTCATA
Source organism: Falco punctatus (assembly GCF_963210335.1). Lineage (NCBI taxonomy): Eukaryota > Metazoa > Chordata > Aves > Falconiformes > Falconidae > Falco > Falco punctatus. The sequence goes on along the minus strand of NC_137591.1, from coordinate 24,079,921 downwards.
ATACTCCTTTGATGCTGAATTTTAGTAAAACTCTTAAAGCCATCAGCTAATTGAACATTAAAATATTCTTGGTTATTGCTGTCATCTTTGGCGACTGCAGTACTCAGAAAATTTCAGGAAGCAGTTATCCTAATTGCTTAATTCTAAACAAGTAAATACATTTATTATCTATTAGGTGCCTGTTATAGACTTTAAACTTGACTCCATTGTAATTGCAGAAATATACTGAAAATGACATAAGAAGCTGTTGTCTTGCTGAAATAAAGCAAACTGAAGAGAAATACACTGAAACTCTGGAATCGATAGAGAAAGTAAGATACTAATAGAATCACAACTTACGTATTTTTATAGCAGTCTAGAAAATGTAATGACATGGTCAAATATATATATAAAATTATTTTCTCCTTGCAGTTTTTCATGGTACCATTGAAAAGATTTCTGTCAGCATCAGAGTTTGATACTGTTTTCATCAACATTCCTGTAAGTAATTGCATATTTAATGAACAGATACAAGGTGATATCTTTGTGTTGTATGTCACTGCACAAAATGATTATTTGAAATATGATGTACAATGCATTTATGTAAATATTAGGGTAGTTGATAAAAAAGATGTGTATTTAATTTTTTTTTTCTGCTTGAGGGGAATAGGATAAGAGAAATAGTATTATCATGTCAGAGAGTCAGTAGTTATAAACTGGAGTATCTTTGACCCTTAGAAGCTAATAATTTATAGAAGATGGGTGATCTGCTAACATATGCTGGTATTGTAGCGATGATACGAAGTTGTACTGTTAGGTTGCCTACCACTGTATGCTGAGTGATGCTTTTGTAAGGATTTCTATAGACACTCTGCAAATCCTTTTATCTACCCTGGCTCTGTCATCATTGAAGAAGTTTTAAAGTTAAGATAATTCACAGTTTTGGATTCAGAATCTGGCACTGGAAAGGATAAGAAAATTCTCTGTGAAGTATCTGGGAGATCTCTTTATTTGACTGAAAGCGTAAATGTTTCTGTGATTATTACTTTGTTCCATTTATTTTTCGCCTAATCATAACACATGACAATTTAGGTAAATTTTTTAGTTTTCAGCAGATGTTTTTATCTGACTTAAAAGGAAGACATCAGACATGGTCTGAAGCCTCTCTTAACACAGGCAAATGAATGTTTTTCAGTGAGGTACACTGTAAAGAAAGGGTCCCCATAGTGTGGACCATGGGCTGCATCAAACCTTTATTACCTGTAAAAGATCACCTCTGTTTTGGCCATCTCTGGCACATCCCACAGGTTCTCAGGGCTGTAGGGAAGAGGTGTTGGGAATTTTTTTATTCTGTGGGAACCTGGCCTTTCAGAATGTTTTAGTTGCTGTTGCAGCAACTGTTTCAACCTGACAGAAGTAAAATTACGAGTTGTTACATTGATGATGATACTTGGTACACCTTGCCATATCTGTCCTGCTATTAAAATTTTCACCCTGAATCTCAGTTGCTGTGATTTCCTTCTCTTTTTGAATATTAGTCCAAAATACTGCTGCAGATATCAGTAACCTACTTGTCATCTTGAAGTATGTTAGCTGCCCATAGAGATATCTTTGCTTTTGAAAAAAAAATAATTCTGTCCTACATTGTTTTTTATTCATTACAAATAAGGCCCTAGTGTGCCCTACCTAAGTTACTGTAAACCTCTTTCCTAAGGATCAATGTGCCCAGGCATGTTGTTGGCTTACATATATTGGAAGACCTAAAGCTAGCCAACGTGGAACACTGCACAGAGGTATAAAAAAAGGGCTTATATGCTGTAAGCACGAACTGAGAGGTCAGTCTACTCACTGCTCATTAAAGAAATGTAAGGCGATCAGGTAACAGGAGTAAAAAGAACAAAACCTATTTATTTGAAACTAGGAAGGCATGTAGTAAATTGTTACATATAAATTGTTTTACTTTAATTTTCATTATCAGCATTCTGTATTTGGGTTTTACAGGATGGTGCTAATTTCTGACTCCACTAACATTTCATAGGCATACAAAAACATTAAAAGATTCCCAGGACTTGCCTAAACCAAAAATATGTGCAAACACTTTGTCTGCTGAGACCTTGTCTCTGCGGCAGTTCCTCAGCAGGAAGGCTGGAGGGCAGTGGAACCTTGTTTTAAACTAAAAATAGCTGTTGCACAGAGCTCTACAGCAAACTGTGACGTGAAGAGCAAGTGCGGTGTTCTTAGAACAGGATGGATTTGCTTCTGTTAAAGGGTTGTGGTGAAGGATCGGTGCTTTAGGGTGATGCTGCATTCCTTATATAGACTCTGAAAGATGCTTGCTGAACAGTCATCTGCTGATATCAAAATATATTTTATTTTTAAGAAAAAATACCAACAAATCAACCACCCCAAACTACTCAGCAGTCTAAGAGCGTGCCTTTCTTTAGGGCTCAGATTTCAGAGTTCTGTCCTGTGAAACGTATGTATAGTTCTATATTTGTGTGTGTAGCTGTGTGCATATATATCTGTGTATATATATATATGTACATATATATGCAGTTGTATGTACATCTGTGTATGTGTGCACACATATATAGATGCATTTGTATTTACACCTATGCATGCATTTGAATTGAGACATATGATGTGGACATATTTCCAGCTCTTTCATTCTGTATGTATGTGTAACAGATAACTGAAGTGTTGGAACTTTCATTAACTGTTAATGATGTTAACATCAGTTTAATTTAAAACTTTGAATTGGAGATAGAAGCTCAAAAAGACATTTTGCCCCATTAGCACTAAGCTGTTTTTCAGGGGGGTTGCTTAGTTGAGTCCCTGTGTGTTCCTGAGAAAATGTTCTCCTGTAATATATTAATTGGGAAGCATTTCTGTAATTGGAAAGCATTTGTCTAATAATGTCTTTGTCTGCCACAACTTAAGAATCTGAGGGTATAATGGAATTACAGAATGGTCAGGCTTGGAAGGGACCTCTGGAGATCATCTAGTCCAACTCCCTGCCGGGTCACCTAGAGCAGGTTGCACAGGGTTGTGTTCAGGCAGTTTTTGAATGTCTGCAGAGAAGGAGACTGCCCAGCCTCTCTGGGCAACCTGTTCCGGTGCTCTGTCACCCTCAAGGTAAAGAAGTTTTTTGCTCATATTCAGAACAAACTTCCTATGCTTCAGTTTGTGCCTGTTGCCCCTTGTCCTGTTGCTGGCCACCACTGAAAAGAGCCTGGCCCCGTCCTCTTAACACTCCTCCTTCAGGTATTTGTAGGCATTGGTAAGATCCCCTCTCAGCCTTCTCTTCCCCAGGCTAAACAGCCCCAGCTCTCTCAGCCTTTCCTCATAAGGGGGATGCTCCAGCCCCCTCATCCCCTTTGTAGCCCTCCGCTGCCTGCTGCCCCCTGCCCCCAGTAGTTCCCTGTCTCTCTTGAACTGGGGAGCCCAGAACTGGACACAGTGTTCCAGATAAGGCTTCACCAGGGCCAAGCAGAGGGGCAGGATCACCTCCCTTGACCTGCTGGCCACACTCCTCCTGATGCACCTCAGGATCCCATTTGCCTTATTGGCCACAAGGGTACACTGCTGGCTTGTGGGCAACCTGCTGTCCAACAGAACTCCCAGGTCCTTAAGGCTATACAATTGCTATCAACTGAATTTGATCTGGTTTAATTTTTTTCTCCCTCACCTGTGATGTGATTGACCTTGCGTGTACTCTTGTACTCCTACTTTTCATCAGTATAAATTGTTTTCACTTAGTTTGCAACTCAATGTTGCATACTATTTTTGTGGTATATAATTTGCTGCATTAAACCATCTTCAATGGCTTTTTTTTTTAATGTCCTCTATTTTTTCATTACAGTGGTCTGTACATCACTTAGTCAGTTATCATGGTTTCAAAACTTTAACCTGTTTTTACTTTTTCTTGTGAATTCTTTGACACTATCCATGCAGCATTAAGGCTGATGTAATCTGCTATAGTTGCTTACGGGTTTTTGTCTAGTAGTGAACAAGTAAGGTGAGTTGCTGCTATACTCAGGGAGCAAATCCTTCTGCAATATTCTTGCCTTTCATCCATTAGTTGCCTGCTGTATTGGGAAACTCATTATGATTGCAGTTAACTTGGCACTAGAACATCACTAATTGACCAATGTAATGTACAAAACTAATTTTTCACAGCTCAGGGACATGAATTATTACTTTATCTTGTCACTAAAGCATTTACTTGACTTACTTAATTTTAAAATTATCATTATAAAATGAAGATGAATTAACAGCGCACGTTCCAAGCTAGAATAAATTAGTCTCTAATAGGTAGTTCTTGGAGTTTAGTTTTTCTTGTCGCACTATATGGAAGATGTGGCAAACCTTGAAATTAGGTACTACTCTCAAATGATCGGTTTTCAATTTTATTGAAATTAATGGGTCTAACATGAAATAACGTATTGTTATATTCAAAGCTTTAAGTTTTTCTGTTTTGAAAAACCTGTCCCCCTCCCATTGCTTTTTTTTAAGGATTTGGTGAAAATTCACAGGAATCTAACACAGGACATCAATGATTCCATTGTTAACAAAAATGATCAGAACCTATATCAAATTTTTATTAACTACAAGGAAAGGTAAGTTTTATGCACTTTTACTAATTGTGATAATCTATGCTCAATTTGGTAAAGTATTTTTTATTATGTTTTTGCTTGAGTATTTCTGAAACAGGATTGAATTCAGTGTGAATATACTTGTTAAACTAGTATTTGGTGTTCTGAGCCTGGAAGTCAAAACATAACCTCTTGCTATGGAGAAGAGCCCTCCCTCTTCTTACCCCTAGTTTTGGCAATATTGTTACTAGGCAGGTAACATCTGTATTTTGAACAAAACTTAAGTAGCTTCTTGTGCACAGCATTTTTTTTAATGCAAAGAATCCCAGGTATTTCATAGCATGTATGTGTACTGTTTAACAGGGAAAATGTTATAAAACGGGAAGGGGCAAAATAAGGCAAGGATATGTATTACGGCTATTCCAGGCTAAAGAAAACAGAAGAGGTCATAACTTGAAAGAAGAGAAAGCAGGTGCAAAAGAGAACAGGAGACTAGGGTCTTACTGTACCCTGCAGTCAAAGGTGTGACAGTAAAGCAAACACACTCTGCCTTCAAACTGTGAAAAACAGCCAAGCTGATAACAGAATAGCTGTGGCAGCATGCCATGCCCTGTAGGCTAATTGCCATTTTTTTATCCACCTTTTCACATTGTTTTTTCTGCCAGCACTGAACAGCTGCTGGACTGTACAGATGAACTTTTATGCCTGTGGTATTTAGCTGAAAAACACTTGTACTGTGGACTGCCTTGAAATAACCCTTTTAACCTGGGTAAAAATTAGTTCCTTCTGGGACTGGAGTGGGAAAGACGTGAGGAAGCTAACTGGATTTGCTTGAGGTGATGGGGAAGGAGGATTGTTGCAGTAATAATAGGTTTGTGAGAAATTCGACAGCAGCATCTGGAAAACATTGGAGTGGAGAGTTGTTTTCTGAGGGAGGAGGGTGCCCCAGGCTGCCCATGAACAGTCTTGCCTTTTAAGACCCTCTGTCTCAGCTTTTTTTGGAGCAGGACGTAGTTATTTCCCAGGCTGTTAGACTTTCTGCTGCTGTAGGAGGGAATCAGGGGACAAAAAATTGTTCTGGAAAATGCTTGTCTTTCAAAAGTTTGTCTGAAATGTGTGCTAAAAAGGAAATGAAGGGCACTGAGAAGAAACCTCAGATTTGTATTATAAAAAGAGGAAACAGACAGAGGTAGACTCAGTGTCTTAACCATGTAGTGATTAAAAACAATCAGAATTGGTAAGTGTTAAATCAGTATTATCACTTTAATTGTGGAAAAAAAAATAGAAAAAGAAAAATGGCAAAGATTAGGTGAGAGAAAAAAAAATTTGAGACCTCAATGGAAAGCTCATAGGACACGGCCCCCCTCACCCCTCCCCCCCCCCCCCCCCCCCCAAAAAAAAAAAAAAAAAAAAGGGATTTGAAGCACACAGAAGGAATGACCTCAAGAAATATTTGAAAAAGAGAAAGGAAACAGTGCTCTTTGCATTTGGACTAGCAGAAAGAAGTACTCCAAACAGGGGCAAGAAACTCCTGTCATAAAAGATACTCCTTGATGAAGCATTGCTGGCCTTGATAACTACTGAACATTTCTTGAGTTTTCATACACTATTATTTTTATCTGAGAGTTCACAGGATATAACATTGTAGAAGCTGATGGAGATGGATCAGTTTGGGTAACCTACAAGTTCTGTAAAGGATAGTTGTAATTAATCCTGTTAGGACTGTGTTACAGAATTTATTCTTTACAACCTTGGAAATCTACAGTGTTATAAATGCTACAGACTGTTGTTCTATTAAACAACAGTCGTGCTGCTTTTTAATGAGTCCTATATTTATCAGAACATATACATGTGAATATTAAAGGAAATTGCAATGATTGTACAGCATTTTGAAGGTAGAGCAAAATTGTATTCTTCTAAATATTTTTCCTTGTTAGTCGTGCTGCCTATTGTAAGTCTGTGGCTAAATCCTATCCTTGCTTATTTAGGCACTGTGCCATTTAAAAGGAAGGTTGTTAACCATGTATTTGTGAAAAATGATCAAGGATTTTTGCTAAATAAACATATGTGCCTTTTATTCTTTATCTCTTGTTTTGATTTAGATTGGTTATTTATGGACAGTACTGCAGTCAAGTGGAGATAGCGATATCATGCTTGGACAACATCTCTAAGACAAAAGAAGATGTTAAATTGAAGTTAGAGGTATCAGTATTTTTTAACTTGTATATATACATTTTATATATATATATATTTATACACACACACACACATGTGAATGTGCTGCTGCTTCTTTCAATTTTTTGGAGCCTCTGATCAAATGAATATGTGAACTGTTGTGGTATACATCCTGGCACTAAAGTGAATCTTTGCCACTGACATTAGTAGGGTTAAGTTTTTTTTTTTCCGAGAAGTGATCGTCAGCCGTCCCCTTCTGTTAATCGTGACATCTCAGAATGCAGAATTGCAGAACTGCTCAGGTTGGGAGGGACCTCAAAGCTGAACAAGCCCTGGTTCCGCAGCCTCACAGGGCTTGCTGTCTGCCACGACCCCTGAGCTGGTCAGCCCTCAGGGTTAGTGTGTCTCTGGTTAGTGCATACTAGGAAGGACTCAGCCTTCACCTTGTTGCCTTCGTGTGAGGTTCCTTTTGGACATGCCCTGAAAAGTGTCACCTGTACCTCCAGTCTGGTGTTCCCTGCAGACTTGCTGTGGATGTCCTCTGTCTTTTCCTGCAGATCACTACTAAAGACATTAAAATGGAGGGGTCCCTGGATGGGCCTCTGAGGAGCTATGTTTGCAACTGTCCCTCAGGTAGTGTAGGAAACAGGCACTGCTCTTTCTGAGTCTCGGGATCTAGCCAGCTTTTCATACACCTGGTAGTTTATTCATCTGGAACATAGCATCCCAATGTGGATATCGGGATGCTGCAGGAGATGATGTTGACAGCCATGGAAAAATCAAGGTAGACTCTCCCGACCCATTTGGAGTTCTAGCCATTTCATTGGCACGGAAAGCAGATAAGTAGGTCAAGCATAGATTTACCTGTGGTAAATCCATGCTGGAAATTTCTAGTCACCTTCTTCATGTGCCCAGAAACTGCTTCCAAGAGGACTTTGTCTGTAATTTTTGCAGTGGCTGGAGTGAGACTGACTGGCTTACAGTTTCTAGGATTATAGAATAACTTTTGCTTTTTTTTTGAAGATAGTTGTAATATTTGCCACCTTTGCTGTGCTTATAGGCAATGTCCTTTTTTTAGTTCAATGGAACGCCCAATTGCTGTTGTCTGTGATGTTTATTCTGCCCTTATGCAGCTGAAATACATAAGAATGTGGCTCTAGACCCAGTCTTTTTTTGCTTAGCTATTGCCATATCAACTGTTTTCCTTCATTTTGTTGATATTCTTTATCTTAAGCTTAATATAGTTGCTTGGCCTATGTATTACTGAATTGTCATATATAACACTTGAATATTTTTATTTTCTAAGTCTCTTGTCTTATTGTTTCTTCTGCTTTGAACTAGGAATGTTCCAAGAGGGCCAATAATGGGAAGTTTACATTGCGGGATCTTTTAGTGGTTCCAATGCAGAGAGTGCTAAAATACCACCTACTGCTCCAGGTATTTTATTTTTGAAATTTAAGGGGGCCGAGAGCAAAACTATGATTGTTTGTCACCAGCGGATTGTAAGAACGAGAACTATAGGTTTTTATCAAAGGGAAGTGATTGACATTTCCATAGATTTGAGGATGATTTGTTATGAATAAAATCCAGTCAAGTCTGGATTTTCTTACAGAGATCATTCCTCAGAGCTGAAGCATATCTGGGGGAAAAAACCCTGAAACACAATTGCATCCTCAGTATCTGAACCTTTCATTCTTGGTACGTTTAAAATGGTTAGTAGTACCAAACTATAATCGTGTTACTTTGAAATGTGAATCATTACCCCCCAAAAGAGGAAGCCGGACCATACTTAAAACATTCTTTTAAGACGCTTCTTTGCTGTCATAAATTACAATAAAGCCATATTTGTTTTGAAATGCTTCTTGTTATAACCCACAAAGCATTAGCTTTTGCAGTTAGCCCTGTAATAAGAGTGGAGAGTCTTATAAATTTAATTTGATAGGTGTGCCAGGAGACTCATTAGTTCAGCTGCAAAGAAATATATTGCTGTATTAGACTGTCAACTCTGCTGATGCTTGTAAAATGTCATTTTAAAAAGATCTACTACTTGTATGTGAAGCATAATTTTGAATTTGCAGAGCAACATACATTCTGTAATATTACATTTTTTGAAATATTTCTATAAATGAGTCATCAATATTTTCATCAACGGAAAATTGAAAAAAAAAAACCAAACCCCAAAATGAATGGTCCAGCTGCTTTTAAGAAAAACACTTACGAGATCGGAGTCATGATTTTATAATCAACCTGTCTGTTATGAAAAGATGATACACAATGTGTCACTATGCTCTGTGTGACACTATAGTATACATTGTACAAGAAAGAAATATTTTATAGACTTTGAAAGAAAAAACTACCCCAGTAAATTATTAGAATTGTTCATTTCCTATGATTTTAGCGAGTTATTATGTTAGCTGAAATGTATAATTCTCTTCTCAAATTATAAAGAAGAAATAACTTGTTTCCCCAAAAGGTTACTTTTTCACTTCATTAACACCAAAAAAACCCCTTTATTTTCCGTATGGGAAGCGGCCAAAAAAATTCTTTAAACATTTACATTTGATTAAATATGTCTTCTGAGTCAGCTTTATCTTGGACGTAATGAGACAGTGACGACTTCTAAGCAGTGCACAGTTTAGCAGAGATTTTATTGCCAGGATACATCCCCCTCTGCACACAAATGCATATTTTGGGATGGGATGATGTACTGTATAGTAACGTGCAAACGAACTCAAGTGTTTACCTGTGCTTTCAGCATGCACATATAGTAATGATCTGATTCGGCAAGTTTTAAGTCCTAGATGGACCAAATTAGCTTCTAATGGTGGTTCATTATCAGCTAAAGTCAGTGTTTGGGATACACAACATTCTTACTAAAACACTTGCCGATTACCTGTTTGCAGTAGTCCCCAGTCGGTTGTAGGCTGCTCACTATGGGGATGAAAATGTGAATTACTGGGTAGTGATGACAGGTTTTGGCTTGTTTCTTTTATTGGGGTGGTGGTGTGGGGGTAAGAAATGACAACTTCAATTTATGAACTGATAAGACGGTGGGTGAAAAGTTTTAACTGCTCTGTCCACAGGAGCTGGTAAAGCACACTACTGATCCCATGGAGAAGGCAAATCTAAAACTGGCACTTGACGCAATGAAGGTAAATATTCATGACAATGAAGTATTTATGTCTTAGTTGGCAGTTAAAATGGTAGCTTAGAACTGCATTTCCTGGAGATGATAATGTTCTTCATAGCAGATCAAACATGTTTTCACGGGTCACTGAGCTTTGTGAGTATGTCAGGGCAAGTATATATTTGAGGGTTTTGCTCAAGGCTGGGAAACAAGTTCACTAGTTTTCTGAAGTGGAGCGTTTATGAAATGGAACTTCTGCATTTCAATTTATTTCTACGTCGTTTTGCTGCCATAGAATGAGATGAAAAACAGGTGTTTCAATAATGTTGGTCTCACTTCCAAAAATTTAGGAATATTTCTACCATGGTAAGTCAATTGTAATCAAGGTCAGTAGTTTCCCAGTGAGATTAAGACAGTTATATTTCTTTACAAGACTTCTATTCTGTCATTTTAATATGGTATCTGTGGTGTCTTTCTGGAGGTAGAGTATCTGTCACTGTACATTCACCTGCAAGTAGTACCAACAAACGCTTTGTAGAATAGCTGTGCTGCCTTATATATAAGGTATTATGTGTTCCTCTGCACAGCTTCAGAAGGGAAGCACAGTTCTGCTTCAGTTGCCTTCACAGCATGAATTGTGACATTCATGTGCTGAAACTGAAATTTTTTCTATCCTTTGTGGGGAAGGCACGACATAGGTCGTATCTCGTCCACAGAAGATGCTGGAGTCAGACTAAGTTTTGGGTCACATGGCTGTCTCATAGTATGTGATTATCTGCCTTGAATGCCTGCAATACAGACCAGCTCACAAATGAGATTTTTGGTTCCTCTTTTTTGTCACCCAGTTTTGTGCAGCGAATGCAGACAGCCACCATGGTAATCTCCCATGGAGAGATGCCCTAACGGGATGGCACCGTGTTGCTTCCATCTAGTGGCAAGCCATGCATCCTGGCTGCTGCTGTTTGCCCTGGTTTGTGTTCCCCCCTTCCCCTTTCTTTTTCTTTCCCATTTCCTGCCTTGCTTCATTGTTTTTAGAGGCTGTTGAACTGAAAACCAGTTAAGAAATCTCTTGCCAGAGTGGCTGTGGCAGTTACGTGCTGGCTGGCAGGACATAACCAGCCAATTAAAAAACTTGCCCCCCTCCCCTTTGCCACACCGGCTCCAACCCACAAAACCCTCTAGGTCTGACCACCTCTCATTAAGGCCACAGCATTATTTCCCTCCCATTTTACTGTATCTTCTTACAGTAACCCTTACCGGTGTAGTAGAAGTAACTGTGCAGCTTCAGTATGTTGCTTCTATAAACCCTGATGTGTCTGCTCAAAATGAAATGTCTTTGGAAATCTGCCAGCAAAGTGCTACTGCCCCCCCAAGAAAGAAAAAATTCTAGGAAGGATTATGCTGTCAGATTTTTTTAGCAGCAAGGAAAGAGGTTATTTAATTTCCATACTAACTCTCTTTTGAGACTGATGTGAATGTATCCTGCACAGATTGATTTGGGAAGCTAGCATAATGATTGCAGCTATTCTTAGATTCTGATTAAAAAGTCTTAGGAAGAAGATGTATCTTTCTCCCACCCTCCAAATTTGTGACCACGTTGAAGGGATACTGCGAAAGCAAGTTGTGAAGATCAGAATGCCTTTTCCAGCTGCTACTCTCGGTAGCCCTGACCCTACCAATTACTGCTCCTTCTCACACCTCATCCGTAGCCATAAACAGAGAAGCCCCGGGAAATTGTCACTGTTACTCATGTGTGCTCAGAGCATTTCAAAGACTTTAGTGAAATGTGTACGGTACATGTTCTGGTAAAGGGGACAATACTGATCTCAACCTGCCACTTCAGGTAGTATATACCATTAAAAGCCCCTTTTAAAATCTGCTGTGTTATGGCTTCATGGCTTCTCTCTGCTGTGCAACAGTAAGAGCAAGGTCCTACTACTGGGGCAGTAGCTTCTCTCCTAATAAACGCCCAGACTTATGATATATTTATGCCTTACATGCTTCTTTTGAGCTACCTTACATACATTTTCTACTATACACTCTATTTACCTTCTGTCTTATTCTCAGATATTGGTTGTTGTTGACTGCTTTTTTGGCAGTGGGCTGCATAAGTTATATTTCTATTTTTAATCTTGAAAATAAAATATTAATAAAATTCAGAAAAAATCAGCCCCTTTTTACCATTTATTACATGTTTTCCTCTTTCCTGCTACTAAATTTGTGTTTCAATACGTGTGATGAAGAAAGTTTGAAATAATATTGAACATATGCAGAGACTTTTTTTTCCTTCTTTCCACATACATATTGGTCATTCTTGAACACTAAATATATATGTATATATATTTAAATAACTAAATATGGAGATAAGCCAAAGACAGAATCAGAAATAAACTTGCTAAAATAATGTATTAATGTGGTCTGTTATAGAAGAGGTTTTTTCCCCCTCCTTTTTTCTGTTGGTGCTCTAGGACTTGGCTCAGTATGTAAATGAAGTGAAGAGAGATAATGAAACGCTCCGTGAAATTAGACAGTTTCAACTATCAATAGAGAATTTGGTATGTGGTATCTTTAGTTCATGTACAGTTTTTAAATAAGTTTTGATCAGAAATGTTGATAGATTTAACTTTTCCCCATTTCCTATGAGAGTATACTACTCATAATATTGAAGTATAAGTATGCTTTGCTTGGTTTAGAATGATGTGAATATTGAAGTACAGAAGTTTGCTCTTTTGAGGGTCTGTCTAGTTAAATGTATTTCTATAGTTAAAGGTTTGCATTTGTACAGTGACTTGGTTGTTTTTGTAATGGGAAAATTTCCCATTTGAAGATCAAAATGAAATGGACTGAATCTTTATTGTGTTTAGTTTAGATGATAATGAGCAAAAGATGTTGTTTTCAGGCCTGAAAAGTCCTTTTTTGGAGTAAAAGGAGTGAGTGGTCTAACATTTGAATGTGTCATCATCTTGACATTTTTGCTATATTGAATCATACATAATACTTCTGTTTCAGAATCATTCCCTCTTACAGTATGGAAGACCTCAAGGTGATGGGGAAATAAGGATAACTACATTAGACAAACGTGCAAGGCAGGACAGGTGAGGGCATGACTTCTGATGTTTGCTGTTAAAAAGCCTGTAAATAACTCTCTTTAGATTTGAGCTCAGCTCAGTGATTCTTGAAACTACTTTCCGTTTCACTGTGGGTTCACAGAGCCTATCACCAAGCGAATTTGCAGTGTTTCACAGGAAGTTAGCTGTTACGTTATCATCTAAAATCACCTAAGTCCCTTGCAAGTAATAGGTTTCCAGCAAGAAAACTTTCAGTGGTTTTTGTTTTGTTATTCAGTAGTTGAGTTCTTCATGTTCAAAATTTTCAATGCCACAGGCTAAGGTGTGTAAAATAAGACTTTTGGTGTTGGTTTTCTGGAGTGTTTTTAACCAAATTTATATTGTATTTTCATAGGCATATCTTCTTGTTTGATCTAGCTGTAATCGTTTGCAAACGGAGAGGTGATAATTATGAAATGAAGGAAATAATAGATCTTCAGAAATACAAAATTACAAATAACCCCACTACTGATAAAGAAAATAAGAAGGTAAATATTTGTTGCTAATGCAGATAAAATAGTATTTTTTTTTGGCAGCAATTTGAAACATTTTGGTGGCATTCAGAATGTATATGCAATTTATTTACAAAGTTTTATGTGTCAAATGTAAGCTGAAGTTAGGGATTTCAACTTTTGTTTATTATGATGTAATTAAAATGTTTGAGTAAGTCATTCCTAAGTGAACACAATAATGTGGTTGTGCTGTTCCCCAAATCAGGGGATTAAGGAACATACAAATGCTGCTTTCGCTGCTGCATGCACCCCACCCTTCTTCATAACTGATGACATTTGTTTTGCCAATCTTTTTATGCAGTGGTCTTATGGCTTCTACCTCATTCATATCCAAGGTCAAAATGGTTTAGAAGTTTATTGCAAAACTAAAGACTTGAAGAAAAAATGGCTTGAACAGTTTCAGATGGCTCTGTAAGTATATTTTTATTAAGGTAGAATCATGTTTATCACTAGTGTAAGGATATCACTTATCTGAGGCTGAACTGCTTTTGTGTTTAGATTTTTGTAACGCAGTCTAGTTATCTATTTTATTTGACTTTCTGAGAAACAACTGGCTAACATCATGAGCAGAATATTTCCCTGAAACTCCCCTTGGAAAAGAAAGAGGGCACTCTAGGCTATGCATTACCTTCCAACTTTGCTGCTAAAACTGTTTTTAGTAATGCTGTCTAAGCAACCAGGGGGAAATAGTAATTATTTTAACAATATATATCTAATATAATAGTGACATTTTTCCCCCCTCCCATTTTTAATTAATTGAAATACATTTTTTGAAAGGTGATGCTGTGATTTGAGGGGATCCTATCATCTTTCCTGGTGGCTTTAAACTAATTTATTGTTTGGTATTTGGATCAAGTTGCTTGGCTTATTAAATTTGGTTTCAAAAGGCTGATTTCCTTTATGTTTTCAAGTAAAAGAGGAGGTTGCTTTAGACTGCTTGAGAAGTTGTTCAGATGCAGTGCTGCAGATTACATTATTATTGTGCAGCATGAGCTTTATTTCCATTTCTGATTCTTGTCAGAAAGGCAAATGTGATTATTGACACCTCAGGTACTCTGATTAAATTTAAAACATGTGAACAAGGGAATTGGATGACAGGGCGATGCCTGCTTTATGGTAAAAAAAATAAATAAGTGTGAGGGGAGTGAGATAGTCCCAGTGAAAATAGAGAGACAACATTAATAAAGATTTTTTGGATGTGATTGTAAAGGTATGTGGATTCAGAAAAAAGGCTATTATGAGCTGATATGAGTGAAACTTGCTCATAAGCTATGTATACGTTTTTTTAAAACCTTAGTATGATGAGTGCTAATGATTTACATGAAAATATAAGGGAGGAGAGGCTGCAGTGGGCAGATATTGTAAGGCCTGCTGCCCACTAGGGTTCCCTTCTTGCTGACTTTCATTGAAGATGAAAAATAGCATGTGTTTTGGCAAAAATTTCTGGGTAGCATAGTAGGGTGTGGGAAGAAGTATTTATTTGTATGTGAGCAGAAAGCTGAGTACTTTGCCTCTTTCTGTCCCTGTGTTCTCCCTGCTGCATTTCCTGTAATGCCATTATTGATATTTACTTAAACATAGATAAAATGTGTATGAAAAGCACAAGGCACTCAGATTTATTAGCTTTACCATTGCAACTATCGATCCGCTCTTCAGGCATCCTGGCCCAATGCACAGAAACACCCAACCAAACAAAACAGCAGTCAGTCAGGTTGCTAAGGAAAGCAGGAAGAGAGATCCTCAGTTCTTCCCAAACGTTTTTACGGTTCTGTGCAGGACCCCCCTCCCCACTGCTGGGTGTGCGGTGAGCCTTGCGCTGTGTTAAGCACCAGCCAGTGCTCATCAGCTGCTCACGAGAGTGCCTTTGCCAACAAACGGCTTACTGCTGCTGGTTGCCCTGTGTGAGCAGAACAAATGGGACCTGAAGGGCTGACAGGTTAATGCACCGCTCTTTCCTCTTGGGCAGATGGAGTTGGTCGTTGAACGTGAGTGGTGGTGTCAGCCTTGTCTTGCATGGAGGTTTGTCCTTCTCGTAAACCCATAGCTCCAGCTTAACCTTTTCCTGTGTGATTAAAAGCTGTAACGCAGAGGCAGGGGAGCTGGAGCAGCAGGGTTGTTGCAGGTCAGGGCTGAGGTGCAACATGATATAGTGGCATTATTTGCACTGGGCAATGCTTTTGCTCCCTTCTATTTATAACCACTAGGACTGAAAACAATGGGGAGCTTTTATGCTTTCTGAAGTTTTTATACCTTTCTCCCAACTGTGTTACATGGGTTTGACTTCACAGCATATTTCCCTCAGCACCTCTCCCAAAACATACCTTGGTATGTAGCGATAATTACGTTCTAGCACATGCTGAGGCACAGGAGTTTGTATTTGGGAGAAAACTAAGCCAAGTGGTTTGAACAATTGGTCGGTTGCCTACTGTGTAGCTTGTCTGTTCTAGTGTGATTCTACTCTGAAAAGTAGCCATGAATGAAATTATGCTGTTATTCATCATACTCCATTATAATTGCTGCTTCTATGGGCAAAATACTTCTCATTACTTAAATTTGACTGAAACTGCAAAACCAGCACAGTTGAAGGGCTGAATTACATTCTTTTTTGATTATCAGAAATAATGTTGTTTACTGAGTTGCACACAGAAATTTTAATGCAGTTTTGTTGTCTTTGAGATAGCATTCTGTATGAAGTCGGGTCTGTACAAGCGTTAATCTAAGAACATAACAAGAGAACAAATTAAGATCTCTCTTATTATTTTTAAATTAAGAATTAACCTTGTTGCCACTAGAACAGTTTTATTGGCATAACTACGTTAGCTAGGCTGTAATTTTTTTATTGGTAGCCTAGATGTTTGTAACAGTGTTAATAGTTATATTGCTGAAAAGGCACCTACTGTCGAGATGCTTGTGTCATTGAGATGAGAATTTGTGTCCAGATATGGGAAGCTTCCGTTACTGATGAAGTATGAAATAGAGGAGAACACTGCTTTGCCAGCTGGACTTGTTTTAGGTTTGGAAGGCAGGAATACATTAGGCACACTTGATATGGAAAATCCTTAAAGGAAGGAAGGAAGGGTAAAATCCCAGTGCGGTTTCCAGAGCAGTACTTCTCAGACTGTATGTTTCTGTTAGAAAACTAGTTTCACAAGCCTGTGAAAATATTCTACCTCTTGGTTAGCTCTGTTACTGTGGTGTATGGTGAGTTGTTTTATCATGAGGGAGGTTGGGAATAATGGGTTACTGGTCATAGGAAACCGAGTAAGCTCGTTTTATTCATAAGGTAGTTCTGTTGCTACAGTATTTATTTGCTGTTTTTTGAGACTATTGCTTTATTTAGAAAATACCTAATACTAAAACACCTCAATTTTTACTTTTCCTAAGAATGTCACAGGGGTTATTGATGAAGCCTGTTCGTATACTACATCCTCAGCAACAATGATAATGTGGGACAGCTGCACTGAATCTGATCTGAATCTGATGCTGTTGACCTATTCACAGTATCTTTACAGCTGAGGCTGGGTCATCTCCTTTACTCTTCCCCCCCCCCCCCCCCCCAAAAAAAAAAAAAAAAAAAAAAAAAAAAAAAAAAAAATTGTTTTGTATACAACCTTCAAAATTCCTTGCTGGTTACTTGGGAGCACTGGATTTTCTAGATAAAAATGAAGTAAAACATGGGCAACACAACATTGCAGTCAAGCTTTTGAAGCTGAAGCTTTGGTTGGACTTAGATCTTATAAATTTGGGAGCTTTTCATAAAGCTAGCAGGCAGAGACCGGTGGAGGATGTTTTTAACAGGAGCGATCATATCAAAACCCGCTGAGTTGTCTCTTGGTGTGTCTGTTCCCTCACAGATGTGAGTGGAAGTTTTGCATGCACAGGGGGAGTGTAACCACTTATTGCCTCGGAAGAGATGTGGCGCTTAACAGTGATAGTTTGAGCAGTTGCTATTTTGTTCTTGGAACTCCATTCGTAGTAATGGATGAGCCTGTAGCTGTATGAGTGAGTAAGCACCTTTTAAAAGATGGTACTACAAAAACTTTACTAGGCGTGGAATGTATAAAATTAATCTAGCATGTCAAATAGCATTGGTTTTAAATGCAAAGTAATTCTGTATCCAAGATAACATTAATAGAAGTGTATGGCCAAATTACTGCACCAAATTACTCAGCCAAATTAGAGACATCATGTATTAAGTGGAAGTTTGTCAGCAATGTGATAATGTGCATGCTTTATTTGCTGTAACTAAGTCATTAAAAACCCCCAAAACTGATCATGACTGTTAGACACAATTGTTTCAGATTTTCTAGCAGAATATCCAGTCTAATCTCTTTGCTTCTGTATTAAAAACAACCAGAAGTATCAGAACAAATATATAATGCCTCATAATATACCTACAAACTACATAAAATATTTGATACTTTTGTTATTCAGCATATGCTAAAAGGTAGGAGCACTGATTGGTATTTTTGACCCCCTAGAAAGCTGTCCTACAGATGCTTTTCTTATTTGAAAAATGTTTGGTTTTAAGTGTAATTGACTAATATATATGTCAATTAATTTATGCTAACCATTCTTTATTAAAAGAAAAAACTCCTTGAAATTTGAAGCTGTCCTCCTTTATTTTATGTGTGTATATACCTCAGTTATATGACTTTGGAACTACTTAGCTGACTAATTATCAGGCTTAATTTCTTATTATGAGGCAACCACTTTTCTTGGCATTGCTTGATGAATTTAATTCTCTTTTGTTTCATCATGAGACGGTAGAATAAGTGCTGAAAGAAAATATGTTGATTATTACTACAGCTGTCTCATGTTGCCACTAAACATTTGCTTCCATCAACTAAATATTTCTTGGTGTGTAGTTTGTTTCTTGATCACAGTAGAGCATGGAGCAGGTGTGTGTTGTTTTCCTCACAATGGCAGAGACCTTTTCCATGAAAGGCCACATATTGTATTTCCCCACTGACTTCATATCTGAATCCATTAGTGTAATAAGGCATGCAGTGTCTTATGCTGGTTTGTGCTGAATTTATTTTGTCATCGTGATGTCAAGTTTGCTAATTTAATTAAGCCTTTCTGTGGTTTCTCAATTGTGCTTTTTAATCTACTCTAAAAATGGCCATCAGCAAACTTGTCTTCTGTATATATTCCTAGATAGGAACATGTTACACAAATACAGAGTTTAAAATTAAATCACAGAAGAATTTAGGTGGGAAGGAGTGTGTAGAGATTGTCTACTTTAGTCTCCTGCAGGGTTTAGGTTGCTCAAGGCTTAAACTTGGGTTTAGTACTGCTGGATTTCAAGATGCACAGAACCAATATTGCAAAGTCTCATGGAACAGTGTTGTAACATGCTTTTTAATTAGCCTTTACTCAACATCTCTCTTTCACAAACTGAGAAGTGCATGAAAACATCTTGCACACCAAGGAAAAGGCCTTTTTGTTTTTTAATGTACTTAGTTAAAATTTCACCTTCAGGAAACTACTATGACTGTAGTTTTCGCTTTGACATTGTTACTGAAATTGCAGTATTAATGTCACGGCTAATTAGTAATGCCTGAAAAATCAGTGGCAAATGCATCATTTTAGTGATTAGGGTACGCATTAAGTGCATGGAGTTAACAAATCTGATTATTTTTTTTTTTAAATATCCAAATAAAAGATATTTTAGACATGAAAGCTGTACAGCCCTCAAAATTAGTGGTTTTTGTTTTAAGTTTGTGCAGCCGCTCAGGTACAGTCTAATATGTTTTTGAAAAATTACTGTTTCAGTTAGACATAAATCCACACCATGTAGCTCAAGGGGTGCAGAACACATCACCTAATTGTAAGGAAATAATCCTGAGATACATTGATTCTCAAACCGGCTAGGTGTGTGCACAACAGTTTAGATTAGGCAAGCTGCATAGATTGTAGATAGAGCTTGTTGGTTTTCTAGACTTTAAAGAAAACTGGTGCAAGAAACAAGGTAAGTGAAAAATGTTCTCTTACCTATTACCATACCTGTTGCCAAATCTGCTTTGCACTCTGTGACTAATGACATCAGTCAGGTTGAGCTCAAATAGATCTGTTCCCTCAGATAGTGCATTAATAATGCATATGCCTTAAGACTTCTGAGAGAATATTTGAGCTCTGACATATTGAACAGTGACATATTAAATTAAAGCTTTCTTATCAGAGCACTTTAAAAGCCTTAGGTATCTGCTGCATTTTTCAAATAGCCTGTAAAGGTGTTCCACTTATACCAACATCGCATAGGTTACCAAAGCAATAAACAAATATGTCTGCCTGGGCTTTTCCATCAGTATAAATATTTCAGTACTGAAAAAAATGGATGCCAAGTTGATGTCTGCCAAAGAAGAATGGTTGCTTGTTCTTTGCTGTGACCTGTTGGTTTTGATCGAAAGTTTTTCAGAGTTATAAGCAACTGCTACCGAAATCTCGGAATGAAGATGTGATGTAGATGTAGATAAGCAGACACTTCTTTATTAACGGCCGGGTGCGAGGGGAAATCCTCTCACGATCAACGCACACCAAGCTTCAAAATCATACACCATATATAGAACTTATTCATACATATTCATTAATTATTCATGCATAATCATAATATTTCCCCAAAATCATTAACATACCCTCCTCCCAAATCCGATTCTGCACAGTAAAGGTTAGAAAAATCTAGAAATGGGTCTGGGGTACGATTTGGGTAGGTGGTATACGAGTTGGTGGTTGCAATCTCCCCCTGCCAGAATTACCTTTTACTAAAGTTCACGATTTCTTGGCAGGTAACTATAAGTTGTTCCAGTTGACTCTCCCCAGTTCCCATTAATTCTACATTCTGACATTTCAATACACTTTCTACATACAGAAGACCAGTCAAATACAAAGAAATCCTCTCCCAAGTTCCCATTAATTTTACATTCTGACATTTCAATGCATTCTCCTAGTCTACCCGTAAATACTGTATCCAATCATCTTCAATCATCTTAAATCTTAAGTCTATTATCTAAGTTCTAATCATTCCTACTAGGTGATTCTGACCTATTCTTTTGGCCTTAGTGCAGGGCTGTACAGAGGATTTCATAGCAGCTTTTGTTGTGCAACTACTAGTTTCATTAAAATATATTTCTTATTCCTCTATATTTCTATTAAAATGATTTTATAAAATCAAATAACGAATTAATTCTAACTTATTAGCAGATCTGTAACACAACCATTCACAACGTATTTATAGTTGTGCAATTTCTTTAGATTTTTTCCCAGGCACAGCAAGAACTGTGTGAAGTTTCTGTATGTGATTAAGAGCGCAGTGTAAGAACAGTGTAGAATGTGAAAGCAAAACAGAATTTATGAAAACAGTGTGTAAACACTTGGAGATGATAAATATACTTTGATATTATGTCTTCTGGTTCACAAATATTAAAGATGGCTCATTCTTTATGTTTTTACAACTTATAATATGTGAAGTATATTACTATGAAAATTAATGTTTGTCTTAAAATTGAGTGAAATAAATTTGTAGTGACACTACATCGTAAAAATAAAGTACCACCATGTAAATATTGATTTTTGTGCAAGGTGTTAGTTTCCTACAGTCTTTAAACGTGGAACATTGCATTACATGTTTGTTGTGATACTTTGGGTATACGAACAGATGTCCCAGTTTCTCCCTGCAAACCAATGCTACCTTTTTTCTTATCCGATTTAGGTTTTTGTCTGGTAATTCACAAGTTTATGGCTATGCATGTACTGTATTTTTACATTTTTTACTCCAAAATGTAGATCTTTGTCTTCAGTTAAGTGTAAACATACGATAAAATATTCAAAGCTTATCAAGACAAGCAACTTTGTGAATTTGGATTTGTAAGACTTGGAACTTTCACAAATAAGACTCAGCCAGTGAACACAAAAGTATATAAAGTATTGATGCTTTTGATTTACAAATACTGATGTGCAACAGAGCTTTGTTCCTATCAGGTGGTGTTTAAAATTTTTGTACAGAATAGACTGCTTTAAGCTGATCTATCTCCCATGCTTTTCAGGCTAGTAGGCTGATAAAGAAAAAGGAAAGCCATTATTTTGTTTGAAACAATGCAGTACGTTTCCAAAAAGTTAACAAGATAATTTCCTTGATCTCAAAAAAGCCACTCATCATATGATCAAATAAGCAAATTTCCTAGCAAAGCCTTAGAAGTTGTGTGTTCTTGATCAAAAGCACAATTTACTTGTGATATGGTTAATTTAATTATATAACATGTCTTCTTGATGGAGACTCTTTGATGTGGCAAACCAGAATGCTTGAGTATTAGCATATGGAGAATTGATTGATTGATTAATTCAGTAAATAGCATCTTCAAAGATGATTCTGAAATATAACGGCCTAGCTGGAACAGAGAAAATGAATTAGCTGTAAGTAATCAGCATTGATCCTAAGAAGGTAGGAAAGCTGAAAATCGTCCTTTGTGAAATGACATTGCCCACGTCTAGTGAGAATACCTCTTAAGAATGCCATTTTCTCACCCTTTTATAGCAAATAAGAAAATCCTTTTAAAGATTGAAAAAGCATTATTTAGTTGTGGTTTTGCCACTGTTATTTTATTACATAAATGCTTTTCTATTAGGTGACAGCATGTTTTATGAAGTGATGAGTTGAAATGGTGATTGTTGCACAGAGCCATAATGTTTTGTGTGGAAAGAAAGGATGGTGCAAATCTAAGGCTGGTTCTGCTGTTTGCAGGGAACAGAATTCTAAGGGAAGTCTGCACGTCAGAGCAGAGAGTGAGTTTGAACATCTTAGAACTGACTTTGCATGAAATTCATGTGAGCTTTGGCTCGAAGCTTTTTGTCTTGTTTGACAATAACATTTTTTTCTGTTTTTTAACTTCTGCTGTCCATGTTGTTACTCAAAACATTTGAACATGTGACAAGTGTTAGCTATATTTTATTGCCTAGGTAAATTTTCCAAAATTTTCTGAGATGCTTAGTACCAGTTGTCATGGCTAACATCTGAGGTGCTTAAAATTTTGAAAGGAGGTCACTGTGGCACCGAGAAGGAATTTTAATGTAGGATGTCTTCATTAATATTTTCTGTTAGCAATTAATAACTAGGAAATACTTATGGCAGATCTAGGTGTATTGATGCATTTTTTGCAGTGATGACAAATATTAATAAAATCAGTAAAACTGGAATGAAAATTTTCAGCGTCCTCTGGTATTAACCTGTGCTATTTGCTTTGTAGGCTATACTGCATGAATACAGCATCAGATTTCATGTCACATATGCTTTAAAATGTTCTTCAGCAGTTTGTGCTCGGGGTGTCCATAATTTTGAACAGTTCTGTATGGAGCATTTAAAATTATTATAAGCATAACATGCAGTGCAGAATAATAACAGCTCTAAAATGCAGAGGTCTAACTTGGGGTTGAGAGTTGAGGAGAGTTCAAGGTATTGAGTTTTATCAGAGCTCCCTGTAGTATTTCTTCTTTTAATACTTAAAACAGTTGCAGACTTCTTATCTGATACTTCATGCATCTGCTTATTTGTTATACCTCTGGGCTCACAGGTGGGCATACTATTAACTGTTCTCTAAAGCAAAGTTTTAATTGAGTTGAAATGGCTACTCAGTTTCAAATACAATACACTTTTTAAATGACAGGATATTTTGAAAATATCTATGTACAATTGAACCCTGAATAATTTCTTGTGACATGATTGCATTTCTTTAAGAGACCGATACTGGAAAAAGATCTTCAAAACCTGACCTAAATAGCATTTCTCCAAAAATGATCCAAAACCAAAAATAAGAAGTATCATTAGAACTTCCTAGCATGCTTTTCCCTTTTGGAGGCAAACTCTCAACTGCAAAAACAGGGCAGCTGTCTCACTGTACTATTATGCAGAACCTGTGACTCTCCTGGAGAGCCTTTTCCCAAGCCATGAGCATCCATAATTGGGCTCTTGCTGCTGCACTCAGAAAAAACGCATGTGGGATTGCTGCTGGGGGTAGAGACCGTTCCTCTTCTATCCAAGTTGGCAGTCCCACCGAGTTATGATGATCTGGAACAACATCTCTGGGCTGAAATGACACCTGTGACATTTCATCAGTCCCCTGAGAAGAATGGCATGATTCAGTCAGTGTTTACAATGCCTTTGCTTTATCTGTATTTAACAGAAGTGATCTACTCAACAGTGTCTAGGTCAGCACCTACTCTGGTCAATAGCCTGTATTATTTTGCACCTAATTCACTTTTGAAAGGAACTTTCTTGAGCCATTTGTACAGGGTTACTTTTACATTTCCCTTTGTGTGGTGTATTTGTTCTTTATTTTCCTGTATGTGCTGCAATTCCTGCAATTAAGCGTATGTGTGCTTCTTGTGGTGGAAAAATGATATGAATATATCCAAAGAATATAAAATATTTTTCAGGTTTTTATTTTCTTTGTCTTTTTTTTCTGTAATACATTTTTTCTTCCAGTTTAAGAAAGATAAATTTAGTTTTAAAATACTTGAAGTCAGGGAAGGAGAAGTTGAGTTGTTAATTAAATACTCCAGAGAAGCCTATTTTCAACATTAATTTAAATGTTTGTAATGGGTGTAAGAACACCTTCTCAGTGGCCTAGATCCAGGGGGGGGGGGGGCGTAATCTGCACAGGTCTTAATTACTGAAGTCAAGCAAGTATGGAAAAGCTGCCAAGGAAGCAGTTAAAAGAAATATCCATCAAAATGTGGCAACAAGGACAGAAGAACTGGTCACTAGTGGAGGAGAGCAGTGGACCTTGCAGGCAGGTTGTTCAAACTACAGTTTCTAAATGTTAGCATTAAAGATAATAGTAAATAGAAGTAGAATAAAAGAAGACATTTTTTCTTTGTGCTATGTTTCAAAGTCTTCTTTTAACTCCTTGCAGAATATGAAGCTGCAAGATGTTAGACCTCCAGTGTTCTCTGCTGCTGGATGCCTTGTTGCCAGGGCTGTGCTATGGGATTGACAGCCGTAACTGGGAGCCAAAGATTGGAAATTCTAGTTGTTTCTACTCTTAACATTTTTATACCACTTCCTCCTTCTCTTTTGTGTGTTGTTTTTCAGTAGAGGCAGTGTGATTTGCATTTCATTAATTTCTTATTTAAAATTTAAACTTGCTAAAAGAATTTAATCAATGTAATACTTTATCTCTTTATTATATTTTTGTTAGGCTTGTTGGCAGCCAGTAGGCTTTCAGTAATGTCATGCAAAACAAACTTGAGGCAATAGTTCTTGAAGTCTCTAAGGCTAATACTGAGACATCTGAAGGGCAAAAGATCCACAGGAAGATGTACTTAGTATTCTAAAATTTGTGTAATAAGGGTTTTTTCATTGTTTTTATCTTTAGAAATGTGGTCTTTCTGGAAATGAAGACTAGGATTTTAATGCGCTTGTTTTTCACATGGGAAAATAGGAGGAACGTCCTATAATGACCTATCTCTTAGCCTTTTGTTTATTCTCTTGGGACACATCTGTAGTAATTACATATTTAGTAGAGATATAAAGAGTTTTGGGGCTGAAAGTGTAGTAATTTTCAAGATGCATTTTATTTTGTAAGCCTTACATGTGTAGTTTAAACTGACAGTAAAAGAAAGCATATTTATGCCTAGCCCAGTGAAGAAATTGCAATTTGTCTGTTTAGTCCAACCTGTTGTGAAAGGTACTCGGTCTACTTTGTCTTGCTGGAAACAAATGTGAATGTAAGAATGGTGATAAAAATTGAAATTGTTGCTATAGGGTATTGTTGTTGCTATTGTTGTATGCTATTGCTATTCAGACATGTTCTGATCTCAATGTTTTCTCATATGAATATGGTTTTAAGTAAGGAAATGACAGTACCAGATCCCATCCTAAGCTGCTTGATATTGATTTTGTACACTTTACCATTGCAGTATGCATCTTAGAAAGACTGTAGACCCAAGATGATCAAAGTTCAGTTTTGTAAAATGAGGTATACAACTCACATTGTTGGATGTGTCAAGATTGCCAAAGTTCATTGCTTTATTTTAAGTATTAGTGTTTTGATTTTGACATGTTTGTGTCTTCAGGGTTAAGAATTACTTTTTTTTTTTTGCAAGTTTTTGACTCGTTATCCCAACTGCTATAGGAAAGTGTTAGAAAACTGTAGCTTAAACTGTTTCATTTTATTCATATGCACGATTCTTTTGGCATTTTGAGGCATTGGAGCAAATTTATTTCTTATTCTGTAAGCATAGGAATAGCCACCTAGATGTTTTATCTGGCAAGATAATTTTGGGCTATCTGCAGCATTACCCTGTGGTCAGCTGTGCCATTAATCTAGGTGAAGATTATTACTAGAATGAATACTGACTGCAAAAGCTTGTGGGGGACTGTTGGTCATGTGACACGTTCTGACACCATTTATAAAGATGTTATGTGGGTGGCTGAAGAGAGTTGGCCTATGATCAATTTACTCTTTTGAGAAGTAAGAGTTGATAGAGGGAAGTGGCACTACAAACGTGGAGAAGTATTTTTAAAAGGGGAATATTGCACACGCACAAGGTCAGCAAAAATGGATTGCTCCAAAGTATGATGATATCAAGGGCAATCGAATAAGACACCTGGATAACTCTTTTTCTACACTGAACTCTGCAAACTTTACAGACAAGATCTGTTCAGAGGTGCAGGATTGGCTGAAGAAGATGGTCAATTCTGCTCTTTGAACGGTGGCTCCCATGGCTGATGCAGAGAAAGGAACTGCATGTCCAAATGATGGAGGCTAGCAAAACAAGCATCTGCAGGTCTCTGGGTTGATGGTGTAACAGTGAATTGCTCCCAGTGGGACTAATATTCTGCAAGTAACTTGGAAAGAGTAAGCTCTACTCAAAAGGCTTAGGGGCAGCCCAAGGATGTTGCTGTAGTGACTGGAGTAAATCTGGTTATGGGGATCCAGCACTATGCAGGAGAGGGCACTCGCGGCTGTCCCTTACAAAAACTCTGCTGCTGAATCAAGGAGAGAATTGGAAAATTTTTCCTAATTACAGATTCACTCTGTTTTTGTATCCTGACATTTTGTCTCTGCTACAGTGTAGGAGTTAAAACAGCCTGGGGAAAAAGTAGAAGAGAGGAAGGGAAACTACTTTTGACTCCCCACATTGCTTATAAAAATAGGAATCAGAGCTTTACCGTAAAAGGAGGAACATGATCTCTGTCATTTTTTACTTCAGATTAAGTATTCCTAGTATGTGGGTGACTTCCTGCTCTGGCCATTCATCAAGATTGTTCGACGGTGGAAATAGATAAAACATTTCATTTGTGGTGAGCCTGGGGCACCCCATTGTAGAAACTGCTGTGGAAGGAAGACTAAAGGAGCCTGTGAGATGCCTTGGCTGGTGACTGTTCCGCTGTGGTGGGGAAGGAACTTAATTAAGTTCTAAATTAGATTTTCATAATGCTAGCCACATAAATGACTTCATGTTTGAATTTTTATAACTATCGCATACGGGGTTGTGCCCCTTCCCCATAATAAATCCTCCTGAAGAAGAAAATATTCTTAGCATTAAGCTTAAAATTAATATTGAGCTAATATTCAGGTGGTTTTTTTCTCTGTGTTAGAACATGCTCACATGCTTAGAAGTAGAGGAGAAAAGATTTGAGAAGGATGAAATGTTCTTTTCACTGTGTGTTGGCAGCTCTGGTTTGTGTTCTCAGGGCATCAGTGTAAGGCTTGAATGCTGTAACTGAAAGAACTTCTTTATGGTTGGGCATGACTATGAAAAGTCGTATGCTGTGCTGTGACTGCAGTTTTTCCATTGAAGTTACCAGGTTTATTTACTGTATTTAAAACATTGAAAAATAGTACTTGCTATTCAGTGGGAGAAGTTTTGTGGAAAAAAATTTGCTGTGGTACAGTCACAGATAAGTTGTGCTTAATCTCTCATTGGAGAGTTTTGGGGTGATACCAAGTTGGGTTATTTTTTCATTATTTTCAGTTTGTTGAAAACCAGTATATTGAAAATTAAAACATCAATCCACTAGATTCATTAAGTTTCAGACTACATTAAAAGACATGCTACTTGATATATACTGCTACAGTGCATCATCTCAGACTTGTCTGATGTGATGTGAAATATGACTGCAGAACTGGATTTGCCATAATGGAACATGACCGATCAGGTACTAGAATGTGCAAGAGTTGTCCTGTCCACAGTTAGTACAGCAACAAATATTTTTCTACAAAGCCTTCCTTGTTCCATCTCTACATTTACAGTAGAGAATACACATTACCTTTTTATTTTTGCTGTATTTTTTTCTGGTTTTTTTTTTTTGTCATTAATTATCTTTCTGTATTGTGCTTCACTTCAAAGTACTCTGTCTTCAGAGTAAACATATTATTTCTTAGTTTGCACTGCTCTCTTCTACTGCTTTTATCAAAATATTGATTACTAGAAACTGCATGAAATGCCTTCTCATCTAACATGAATCAACAGGTAACGATATATCTAAATATTAATATTTTTAATGGACTATTTCTTTATGAAGAGACTTATGAGATAATGGGTAAAATCTTGATCTTTCTGAAATGTGATGGACTCTGAATTTGAGAAGGTATTTTGCTGATGTGTAAACAGAAATTAAACACATGACATTTTCCCATTCCTGTTTGACCTCAAATCTGAGACAATTAGGGTGAAGGATTAGCAAAAGAAAGGAAGAGACAAAAGAAAACTTGAATGTTGATGCTCTTAGCGAATGCAATGGCATTGTTAGTTTTGAGACGACTGCTTGGGAGTATTTTCTAAGTCTCTGCAAAAAGAAAGACTGAGCAGCAGGTTAGATTTCTTCTCTTTTTGATTCCTGCTTTTTCTGCACGGGATCCTCTGTAATATTCTGAGGCTGTAGTCCCTTCCAGAATCATTTAATCTATGGGTGATGCTTCTGTGGTGTCTCCTCTGATTTACAAAAATTTTGTTGTTAGGGATTTTTAGTTTTTTCCTTCTGTGGTGATGTGGCTTTGGGGAAAAAATAGAGAAAAATGCTATCTTCGGAGAAGAAGAAGGAAGGGCTAGCAAAATTTAAAAGGTCCTTTTGGTTTATTGTGTTTGTAACCTATTTGGTTGCTGTGTGCCCGTAAAAGAGTTACTCGGGCTCATGTCTTTTGAAAAAAAATATCTTTGTGTTAGCTTGGCTTTAGCTAACAAGGAATTACATGAGGTTAGATGGTAGTGAAATGATAGGGAGTATGAAAGATGTATAGGTGGTGAAGAAAGAACAGGTTTTTAGATAGAAATTTATTGAAGTGATTGTTAGAACCTTACAGTCACTAAACTAAAACCTGGTGGGATTTAAAGAAATGGAGGGATTTACTCATGATACATTTTTATGATCCTTAAGAAATGACTAGTTCTTGGAACCAAACTAATTCCTCCTATAACTAATAGCGGACAAGATAAACTGAAGTTTGCATTATATTCTGAAGTTTATGTTGTGCTGTATGTTTTCAGTATTGTATTATTTTGCTTATACAATTAGGACAAAGGTATCAAAATTTTAGCACATAGTAGAGAGCTGAAGTTGTAAGTCTGTTTACCTGGATACTTCTGTCTTGTATAGGATGTTATAATGGGATGGTTTAGTCCATAGGTGCAGTAAAACAACTTCTGTTGAAAGAAGGTGGAGGGTCTTGTAACAGCTCTCTGTGAGGCACAGCTCTGTTCTTTCCCATTTTAGCACTATGCTTTTTTCCTCTCAAGAGTAACTTTTTCTATTAAGGACTGTAAAAGGAAACTGAATGGCTTTATAATATGTAAAGAAACTCAAATAGTGCTCTTAATATAAAGAAGAATGAACACAGTGTATCATCTTTGTTCTGTTAATAGGAGGTATATTTTCAATAGTTCATGTATTTCAGTTCTTGTGGAAGATAGCCTGAGAGGAGAATGGAAAAGATTTTTTACGTACAAAAGGAAGTTATATAATCATATGCTTGTGTTAAGCAACTGTCTATGAGGTTGTAATTTTTTTTTCTTTTCATCCACTGTGCTTAGTATTTTTGAAGATTGATCCTGTTCTAATTAAATGAATGGCATTTTTTCTTTCGTTTGTTCTTGAAAAATGGTCGGGTTGTTCGGATTAATTTGATATGCTTTCAAATCTGATGACTCTTTGCACATTAGGCTGATACTTTTGACATGGTTTTGCAAGCTAACCTGGTCTGAACCAAATGGTCAACAAAAAGTATCTTTTGTTTGGAGTGTAAGTATTGTAACTTGCTCTAGGGAGTTTTCAGGATTATCCAGTTAACTGTATAGCCTAAGAGATTTTAGCAGTTCCTTGGCAAACACGTTGTGAAATACAGGTCATGTTCTGCAGAGTTAACAGCCCCAAAATAATACATTGCTCTCCTGGTTTAAAAAATTCTTTACTTTTTTTGGAATTTAATTTTATTCTGATACCTGTACCATCCTGCTGCGAATGGGTAGTATCCTCCATGCCTGTTTTAGTAAGCAGGAGCTGTGGTGTTGACACCTTGCATATCATAGCAGAAACAGATAGTAGTGAGCTAGTTAAAACAGTACGGAGTGTAAGGTTATTCTCAGGCGTAAAAGCAAAATTCCATTTGCTTTGGAGTACAGTTGCATTTTCAGCACGTTCATTTGCAGGTGGCAGATTAGAAGACTGACCTTTCTGACACTAGGTACTTAAACAGATTCTTTGAATGTTTTTTTCATAAGCCTTTTCATTCAGTCCTAGAAAGATTGATGCTTGCATGGTTGCCTATATTTATGTTTCATTGCATTTTGTGGCTGCTCTATGTTTTAGTCTAGGAGTTATTTATAATACATAAAAATGAAACTTACCTAATAAGTACCTCCAACTTTAATGCATGAATTTGTAATTTTTTGTGTTGGAAAAGCTTCTGGTCTTTCCTTTGAATCTTGCAGATTCTTGCATTTCTAGCCATCAGGATTTTTTTCCTATTTTACTTAATGCATTCTTGTGTTTTTGCTAGAAATATGCCAGAATTTTATGGAATTTATCCTAAGCATTCCAATATAAACATTATTTAAAAATACATTAGCTCTTACTGTGTGTGTGTATATATATATATTTATATATATATTTTCTTGTCTGATACTGTCTACCTTAATATTAAATTACACACCTAGCATTTCAGGGTACTGGTTTTGGCAGTGTTTAAGCTAGTTGAGGGATGTTACTGAATTTTTTTAAAAATAAAGGATAACAAATCAATTGAAAATTCCTGTTCTCCTCCCCCAATCTTGGAAATGGGGAAGATGACAGAAATCAAATGGCTCACTTAATAAAAGCTTAATAAACCTGCAAACAGTCACCAATGCAACAAAATGAGAAGTGGGTAATTTTTAAATTATACTTCTGCTTTTAAAAGAAATCAGTAGGGAAGATAAAACACAGGTGCAGTAATGGACCAGTGCTTTGTACATATTTTTGATCTTTGGGAATAAGTCTGCCAGTAGTGTGTCGGTATCTTAGCAATGTGAATAGTGATTTTCTATGTTATTTGTTAAATTAAGTGTGTGTAGCAACTGCTGTAGGCATTGGGCAATGCATTTAAGAAAGACTAGCCAAACCCCAGTAAATATTTTCTAATTGTTTTTGAAATCACTCTTGTTATCCAGTGTATTGCTGCATAATTGTGACCTAATTGTGACCTGTCCCAAATGTGCTGCTCCTGTTTTCAAATGCGGTGGTTCTCATTATGAGCTTGTACATCCACTTAGCAAAATATTTGAGAGTGAAAAAGCAAGTGTTCTTTAGGTCCACAAAATGATCCTAGTTACTTGAACAGGAATAAAACCCAGATGTATGTTTTGATATGTAGTTTTCTAGTTATTGTGACAACTAAGGTAGTTACAAAGTGTATTTTAAGGACGAGGTCTTCATAATAACATAATTCAGATTTCATTCAAGGTGTGTGGTGAAGTCTGTATTTCTGGTTCACCTTAGTGAAAAACATTAAAGTGTAAATAGAACTAGTTGTTTGTGGATTCAGATTTCCTGCTGTGAATGCCGCATTATTTTCTAGAGTTCATCAGTTTAAAGCAGATTTTCAAATTTTTTTTAGGTCAAACATACGGCCGGACTATGCGGATACAAGCTTTCATGAGTTCAAAATGCATACCTTCAGTCGTGTAACATCTTGCAAAGTCTGTCAGATGCTTCTGAGGTAAGATTTTTAAGGTGTTTTGTTCTGTGTTCCCCCTCCCTCCCTGTGAAATATCTGAGTCAAAGAAGTATGTGGAAACACATTGCTAGCTGGTTACCTGTCCAAGACAGGCAAGCCATGATTAGTAGTATTTCTCGTTGTATTAGCGAGTTATGTTATAAGGAGTTGCAAGTATAATTATAAATATTACTATATATTTATTACTATTAGCAGGAGTACTGCTAAAAGCTCAAAACCTGAAGATGCTGCTCATTTATCAGAAGGCTGCTTTATTATGATTCTTTTATTGAAATTGCTATATTTAATACAGGTGCTTTTCTGTAAGAGCAAATGACAGCCATTCTGTACAGTTTTGACTACCATGGCTGTTCCACAGGGCCCGTTGCTGTACACCACCAGTCACAAGAACAGATGGAATATTTTTTCAGAAAATCAAGATGATGACGATGCTCAAAAATATTTGATATGGGGAGATTGCTTTGTCAGGCATTAACAGAAAAATTGAAGATAGGTATTGCAAAGCTAGATAAGAAATGCTAGCAGACAAGTAATGCTTTTGTGAACAAGGATTTGTAAGGCTAAATTAAGCTAAAAATTTCCCTGTTTTCTGCATCTTTCCTCTGAAACACACACATGCTTGCACATCTGTAGTTTCTCATTGATTATTTGACTTATCTTTTAAAGCTACCTTTTTTTTTTTTTGTAAATATGGGATGTGCAATGGTTACTATTGAACCTAAATTTCATACTGAATTTGCAGATGCAGAAGCTTTGTAAACTCTGATCAGTTCAACTGCTCGTAACAGGCTGCCCAGAGAAGCTGTGGATGCCCCGTCCCTGGAAGCGTTCAGCGCCAGGTTGGATGGGGCTTCAAGCAACCTGGTGTAGTGGAAGGTGTCCCTGCCCATGGAAGGGAGTTTGGAAGTAGATGATCTTTAAGGTCTCTTCCAACCCAAACCATTCTGTGATTCTGTGATATGATTTGATGTTGCATATTGTTGATCTGAAAAACATAGCCACAGCATTTTAGAAAGGGCATTTGAAGTGTATGGCTAGTGCTTCTGTTAAACACAGGCATGAAATAAAATAACCTCAGGTATGTTCCTCCCTGTTGTGTATTTTTTCTTTTAGCAAGCTTTTTTCCTGACGTTAGACTGACCTGGATTTTCAGAGATTTTTTTTTTTTTTTAGATTATTTTTTTCTCAATGCAATAAGGTCTAAGTGATTATGAAGAGTGGTGCAGATATCCTGAACTTAGAGATGGCAGGGCTAATTTCTGGATTTGAAGCAGTAGAGTTAAGTCCTTGTGTCTCTTCCACTGCACTAACTGCTGTTGCTGAGAAATGGCTGTCTTGCTTTCAGGATGCAGCCCACATGGTGCTGCACTGTTCTGCACAGGCATACCAATTTACTTGAAGATAGCTTGGGTATCCCCAAGTGCTGCCTGGTGGTATATAGGTATGTCCCTGGAAATCTAAGTTCCATTGAAAGCCTACTTGACTTCGCCTCATAAAGTGCCTAAATCACTTCTGAAAATGGATTGCTGTTTTAAGCTTCAAATGTATGCTAAGGTATAAATACTTGAAAAATATCTGAACCTTAGTGCCTAATCTTCAAGTGGGGATAGTCTTAGAAGCATCTGTAGTGAAGGGTAACGTCATGTCCTATACTTTTATCTAGACACTCTTGCATTCCTGTGTAGCAATAGGGAAAAAAATAAAAATGGAAGACTACATTAAAATATTTTTATACTTTCTACTTATTTGTCTTAAAGTTTGTGTATTCTGATACTTAAAAATACTGAGCTTCTGAATATAATTTAAAATGTATATCAACACTAACAGTCAAGAAATCAGTGTAGTTAATAGTTGCTGTTTTTTAAGGTTTAACTTGTTTAATTGTATGTTCCATATGAGACACCTGATTTTCCTTTTGAAGCTGAAGGTGTCACATTATACTAGGATGCATAATCAGTCCAAACTGGTCAGGATAATCTTGGAGACACACAAGTCTAGTGTGAAGAGTAAGCAGATACATCAGCAGATGGAACTCATATAATTGCTCAGAGGTACATGTAAAAAACCTGTTTCCCTGTTAGCCATTCAGTGAACTGTACTTAAGAGAAAATCCATGCACGAATCTGAAAATAAACTGGCTTCCTCAGAATCAAATTCAGATTCCAGTTGATTAAGGGGAATTGGAGAACATTTAGAGTAAGGAAAGTGACTCCTTATTTAGCAACTCTGAATGTTAACTAATGTGTACCTGGCTATATAACTATCTGCACTGAAAAAAACCCAAACGACAAATTTAAAGTTAATATATTTGCAGTATAGCCTGTGAACTCCTTAATGCTTAAATATATATTCAGAACTTACAGCTCTTAAAATAGATCTTACTCGTCATGGTGTCTAGGCAAATTCCCATTGAGATGAAACTAAGAGTAGATACATAATGGTACAGTATCAAGCGTACTGTGCCAAAGTTGCTTTGGGCTAAATTGAAATGTGAAATGGAGATTGTTATTCTATTAGTAGTCCAGAAGAACTATCTGGTTGTGATTTTTAAATGGCTAGTAGTGACGAAAAGCAGATGAGGTGCTTGTCAGTTGTCACTTTTTCTCGAGCCTTTTAAGGACTACCATTATGCAGAAAAGCAAATGACTTTAATACTTTCTGCCACGTCTCTTATTTCCTTTATGTGTGGAATTTATCACTTCTAATGTATCACTACCTAATTTTATTTTACAGGGGAACATTTTATCAAGGCTATTTATGTTCTAAGTGTGGAGCTGGAGCACACAAAGAATGTTTAGGAAGATTAGACAATTGTGGCAGAGCTAATTCAGGTGGTAAGTCATTTTTATTGTTAGAATACCATTTTTAATTAGGATATAAAACTTGCTAGATATAATTAAGGCTTAATTTACCTCTAATTTGTGTTTATTGTAACATACATACTTGTGAAACTACCGTTTATAAGCACAATTAGAATTGCATTTAGAATTCATAGGGATTTTTATTGCTACTAAATTGAAATGTTCAAAAGGAGGAGAGAACTGTTATAGGTCAAACCCAATTTCTTCAATGTCGTATACAACAAGGAATTGCTCTTGTTCTAATCGTAGGCTGCTCATATGTAACACCTACTGTACAGCATAGAATCTATCATCCTTGTAATTCTTCCTTTATGTCTCTGTCAATTTTCATATTTCCCTCTCAGCTCCTAAAGATGTATGTTTGTGTTGCCTCAGCTTCCTCTTTCATCTCTTTGGTCTCCATGGTTTCTGCCCACTCACAATATTCACAAAAAGGTGATTGATGGCTCTCTACTTCCCACATCTAAGGACCATTTCCCCCCCCTCTTTTAATCGATTGCTATACTCTGTGTTTCTTCCCTGGCCATTGTCACTTCACACTTCTCTATTCTTCTTCTGCTCTTTGGGACCTTAAGGACTCTTTTGACTTTAGCTACCATTTGGCCTCCCTCAGATGACTCCAAATTTGACCTCTTCCCTTGCTGTTCAGTATTGTATCTGTAATTCTCTCTGACATCTTTGGGATCTCCCACTGCTAATGCCAAACGTTGGCTCTTGTCGTCTGCCTCCCTTCTCTTCCCTGTACCTATTCCGTTGGTGGCAGTGAGTCTGTACATTCCAGCCAGCTGGTCACATAACTGTAGTGCCATTTTTGACTCTTCCTTCTGTCCAGGTTCATAAGTATTCTTTTTTCTTCCTAGAGATGATTTGGTGCTGATGGCGGGGGGCAACTGACAAACACCCTCATCCCACCCCTCAAATTTCAATTGTCATTAATATGTTTTAATTCCTGTTGTGTGAATGTGTTTGAAAGAGAAAAGCCACTGGAACATCATGATTTCTGGAAAGTATGGTTGTATATGTTGGGGAAGTCTTCTAATTAATAGTCCTTCTTGCTTCTCTAAAACCTGTACGTTGCTTTCCAGAATTATTTCATAAGTTTGTGAAAGTTTCTTGTCTCACACACATCTCATAAGCTACTGCAACCTCCTTCATTGGGTTATTTTCTTTTTGACATTACTATCTACAATCTTTGCAAAATGCTGTTGCAGAGATAATCTCTCTCCCACTGCCTGAATTGCATCATGGCTTCATCCACTGCTCTTCGCTTAGCTGCTACTCTGAGATTTTGGTTGTAGATTTTTGTTCCTTTCAAAACTGTATAAGCTTGTTTCTGCCTTTGTCCCTGTTTGCAAGGACTTCCTGACTTCCCCTTGGCTTTTGGCTATTTGCCTACCTCATGCTTTCATGAAATTATCAGGATGGCAGGTACTGACTTCTGCTGCAGTCCGTGAACTTTATTTCCTTGGTTGCTTTCCTGTATTGGAGGATAGTATGCAAGATCTCCAAGCCTGGAATTTTAAAAAATATTATGAAGATCTACATGTATGCATACTGCATACAAGCAATCACAGCATTTTTCATTGAAATCCTTTTTCGAACACAGGTTTTTCATAGAACCCTCCTACGGATATTCTGAAGAAGATAAATATTTGAAATTATGTTAAAATTTGAATATTTAAAAGCAATTCCATTTAAATTAATAGAGTGGGAAAACAAGCATACTGTTCTTCACAAGAGAGTTATCTTCTGTAGTATAAACCACCCCTACTTCTACATTTTTCTTTCTTTTGCACCTTCTGTTTTAATTGCTTTTGTAGTTTTTTATTTTAATTGGGTAGCTGGCACCACAGGAGGCATGAGCTTGTCTTTCTATTTCTCTGTAAAGATCTGCGAACACATATGGTGCAATGTGTATCAGTAAGAATGACCGTAAATGCCTAGATAACACAAGGCCTGATTTCTTGTGGTTTTTGTGCACTTGCTAGAGGGAACAAAATAAGAAAAAAACCCATCATATTTCTGATTCTTTGTAAGTGGAATAAATTATCTTTTTAAAACTTCAAAGGAGCAGAATGTTATTTTGGATTTTACTTTAAATAATTGCCCTGACTTTTGTAAAATAATACTGTACTGAGTCTTTCTTTAGTGAAATTGGAAACAACTGGATTGTTAAGATACTGTTTTGAGTTCTGTGTTCATCTTACACCCAGGGGTTCTGCTTTCTGTTCTCTCTTCAAACTTCTCTTTCTCTTTTCAGCCTGTTTTTCTTCTGTGCAAAGGCTCCCAGACTTCTGTAGCTCTAGTACAAACGAGAAGAGTTGTGTATCTTCCACCTGCTCATGAGGCGGAAAGCCAGGAGGTGCTAGGCTGTAGCTTCCTTACAGCCTGCTCTGAGAGTAGGTCATAGCTGCAAAAACAAACTCTAAATTACAGTTCTTGCCGTGCTCCCTGTTGCTCTATGCATGAACAAGTATGGAAAAGACAAATGGTTTTGCCCGCTTTGCTGAAAATGTGTCCTCTCTCCATCTGATGAGGGACTTCAGCCAATGAGTAGGAAGGGAAATCCTGACATTTTCCTCTACTCTTTTTCATTTTTAGTTTTTATTTGCCTTTTTAAAGAAAGAAGTGCTGATTGAGCAGGGCTGCCCATTCATAATGTGCACAGAGAAGGAAAGGTTTAAGGACGAGACTTAGCAGTTCCTGCTTCCCTATATGGTCTAGAAAGGGATGGGACAATATAGACTCTTCTAAATACTGTTTTCTGCGATTTAAGTATGAATGACTTTCTGGAGTCATGTTTTCATTTTCCAGAGCTATGCCGAGAAATGAGGTCTCCAATACATTATCTTCCATGCCTGCTAAGTTATGAAATGTGATTAAAGCAATGCAGACAAAAAGAGACTATGTAAAATTCAATATTTTCACTGCATATTGCAGAAAAAAGTATGCTCTACGTGCACAAAATTCTAACATACTTTTAATTTTGAAACTTTTCCTTTTGAAATATTTAAAGAAATTATTTTACGATAAATTTAATTTTTCTAGCACTGTCATTTGCTGCTCCTGTGGGAAGTTAGTAAAGGTGGCATGAGAGTGCTATTAGATAACAAGTTGTGGAGCGTAGTTGGAATGCTTCAATAGTAGCAAAATGCCTGGAACGTTCATTGTATTGCTATTTATTTCTTTCGTTTCTAGGGGGCTGTTACAGCCTTTTTCATAGGGTACAGTGGACATGAAACACAGTCACCCTTTTAGGAAACTGGACATTATTATTCCCCAGTCCCGTGGTATTAGTTACAGCTACAGACATGGGGAAGTATGTGTGTGTGTTTCTGTGTGTGTGGTCTGTTTAATCTGGAGTTCTGTCATTTGGGATTTCAGATGCTTCACAGGAAAGTGCAAATCCTCCATGTGATAGACAATGCCCAGGAATGATGCTACTTTCTTTATCCTGTTAAATTTTCTTTTTATCTTTTTGGTGTTGTAAGAGTTTTTACATCTTGTTAATGCTTTTGCATACCTTCCCTGTTTTTGTTGATTGAAATAATCTGACTCTGTTTCAGAAGTTTTGGACCAGTGAGTTCTGTAAAGGTTTTGTTTGGCTTTTGTGTGTGTGTGTGTGTTTTTTTTTTTTTTTTTTTATTTAGGTTGCGTATAATTTGGTTATGTTGGTTATGTTTGACCTTTTAACCTTTTTAATTCAACATGCTACTTTGTGGGTTTTGTGAGAACAAACAATGGAAGTCTTGACTGATTGCCCCTCTGAACTGAATAGTCTTAAATTTTTTTATCTCTTTATAAGTGGAACTCTTTCTATACCTCAAATAATTTTCATTCCCATTCTGTAGATCTCTTCTGTTTCTAGAGGTCTATCTGAAAACAGGTGATCCGAATTAAAAACAGTGCAACAAGAATAGACCACTGGGTTTCTTAAACACATCTGAATTTTCCTCAGCATTTTCTGGTTCTGTACAGTTTAGGATTTTTGTTTTCTTTTTGGACCACTGAGCAGCTGTTTTTGCTATCCTTCTGAAATGATGCTTAGAACCTCCCTGAGTGGATTAAATCTCCTTGTATTTCATCTCAAGTTAGTTTGTGAAAATTCAAAAGACAGACATCCAAAGATAGATTAAACCTTTAGAATGACAAATTTAATAAGTGTCAGATCTAGGTGATACACTTATGAGGAAACATTGACAAAATCTGAAGATAAGTTGCTGTGTTGTCATGCTATGCCTTATACACAAACATGCATCTCTTCAGATGTTTTGCTTCAAAGAAGGCCAGTTCAACAGACTATAGAAGTTGCAGCAATAAAAGATGCAGAGTCAATCAGTTGAATTAATAAATAGAACAAAATGCCTGTATTTAGACCTTGTTTTTTGTAGTGTGGTTTGTTTTTTTTTAATTGTTCCTGTCCTCGTTGTAAATTGGCAGTGCTGGTTAAGTCTTTTGTGCTAGTTTCTGTCATTATTGATTTAACATTTTCTTCCCTGAAATGCTGCCCTGTGCATGCTCGAGTACTCCTCTGTATTTTCATATATTTTACTTTTATGTCCTATCACTTATTAATTTTTTTGTGACTTGAAATCCTCCATGCTCACTCTTTTTTGTTAATGTTCTGATGAACTCCTTTGACTCTGTGCAGTCTGAAACACCAGGCCTTACAAAATCCTTAAACAAAAGGATTACAGAATGGATGTGCATACTTCTCTGACAGGCCTATTTATAAGGACGTATGTGGTGTTTTTTTTCTCCAGTGGCTGATGTGGGGATCTCCTCTTCCCATTATACTACCTCTTCTGGCTTCTCAACTGCATTCCTATGTCTTATTTCAAGGCACGGGACAATTCTACTTATCTGGTGGTGCTCTCTTACTAGTTGGAAGAGTTTATATTTGGGAATAGTTAAGAATGGGACCTTTAGTAAGTGAGCATGAGTAAAACACACCTTTAGCAAACAAAAAGGGAAGCTGTCTCCCTTATTATTGCCACTTTTATTGTATAGGTTGTTCTGCAGCCCTTGCAATTGCTGCAGAGGTCCTCAGGATTGACAACATGGTATTACTCTGCCCAGAACATACTGCACAACTCCAGTCTGTTTCCTACTCTGAAACAGCAGAATTAACAACCCATTTCTGTTGCTAGACTGGAATTTTTCCAAGTCCGTCCAATTATATTGAATTAAGTATTCTCAGGCAAATGTTTGCTGGTTCCACATTCTGTTGAATATTTCAATTAGATGAACCTCCAGCAATGGTTCTAGAATCTGAAAATGTTTTGAATATTTTAAATATGATGCCAAACCCACAAAATTTTCTTCTTTATATCACTGTTCCCAGGGAGTGTTAGAAGCACTTCTTGTCAGGGCATAAATGGATTAGAGAAACATTAACTGGACATGTTTATAGTAATTTTTAGTTAACTCATACATGATTCCTTTCTCCTTCAGATAATTCCATTTGAAAAAGTACTACATTTCCTTAGGCAGAAAAGAAGTTTCTTCAACTGTGTGATGAACTTGAAAGAAAGTGTTACAATATGAATGGGTTAAGTTTAGAGTTGCTTTTATGTGGTAATGGGTATGTGCAATAATATAGTCTACGCTGTTTATGTAGTAATTGCTTGCTACAGCACATTAGAGATTATTAATAAAAAGCATGTATTTTTGACATCTAAAAAGAAATGAGCAGCTTTCACTGTTTACCTTTTTGCTGGCTTGATCAATAGTTGCAAAATTGCTGGCTCTCCTCCAAACCTACCATTGTATTATTGTTTAACTAACCATCCTTGCTCAGCCTGAACAAAAGTCACTTAGGGGGCTTGATATTTTGTTGAGAGTCCTACACAGTGGTATTTCTAGGTCATGATTTCTTTTGTTCTGATTATGCAATGACAACCTAAATGACTGGAAAGGAGCAGGTGGTCCCACAGCCCCTTCAAAGTGCCTTACTTCATAGTTCCTGCATTTTAAATATTTTGAATTTTTTTTTGAAACAGGAAGGTGAGTAGCTTACTACTGTTGTGGTTTAACCACAGCTGGCAAATAAGCACCACACAGCTGCTCTCTCACTCCCCCCGCTGGGGTAGGGGATAGAATCAGAAGGGTAAAAGTAAGGAAACTCATGGGTTGAGATAGAGACAGTTTACTTGGTAAAGCAAAAGCTGCACATGCAAGCTTAAATAAAACAAGGAATTCATTTGATACTTCCTGTCGACAGGCAGGTGCTCAGCCATCGCCAGGAAAGCAGGGCTCCAGCATGTGTAACGGTTACTTGGGAAGACAAAGACCATCACTCCAAACATTTCCCCTTCCTTCTTCCTCCCCCAGCTTTATATGCTGTGTGTGATATCATATATTATGGAATATGCCTTTGGTCAGCTGGGGTCAGCTGTCCCAGCTGTGTCCTCTCCCAGCTCTTGTGCACCCCCAGCCTACTCACTGGTGGGGTGAGAAGCAGAAAAGCCCTTGGTGCTGTGTAAGCACTGCTCAGCAGTAACTAAACCATCCCTGCATTATCAATCCCGCTTCTAGCACAAATCCAAAACACAGTCTCATACTAGCTACTATGAAGAAAATTAACTCTATCCCAGCCAAAACCAGCACAACAACCTATCATTTTTATTTACTCTCCATTTAGTTAACATGTAAATCTAGCTGCTGTGTTGCATTCCTGAGGAGCAGCTTATTCCCATTTTCCAGTCTCTGCACTCTCCCTGATCGAGGCCAGCTGCCGCTCCTGTTGCTGTTGTAGTAAAAGATAATTATCAAAATGTGACTCGATGGTATCATGGCCTCAGTAAATAATCAAAAAACTTAAAAATTGTGCTGAGCTGTGGCAGTAAAAGTAGCTTGTCAGAACTGAGAACTCACTGACTTGGTAATTTCATTGGCACATTGGTGATGAGCAGGGACTTGAATTAAAATTGTCATGTGTAAAATATCTGCTGGTAGATATCCTCAGACATTCATTTTTTTCTATAAATGAAAATAAATAGAAATGAGTTTTTTTGGCTCTTATGTAACATTTGGAAAAATATCTCATGAGGAAGCAATTCACATAATACAGATTATTTTGAAATACAGGAATATTTAAAATGTAATGAAATAACAAAACGAGGATGAGTCTTATATTTTGAACAGGCTTTTATGTGGAAATATAGATGCTGTTTATTTTTCCTATTCCTGAAGTGTTAATACTGAATACACAAATTGCATTTTGGTCTGTCAGTCTTGGCAAAGTTTTTTGCTTTCTTTTTAATTCAATCCCCTCACCTCCTTTTTCATGAACTTTATTTTATGCACATTAACAGGAATATGTATTACCGTCCTGTGTAGTGATTCCTTGAATCCAATTATTTGAAAGTTAATCAAGGAATTTCTTAATTATTTGTTATGAAAAGTGTTAGGATGCTGCAATCATCAAATGGAACTTTCATCTAGTTGGGTTTGGGATGTTTCCTAGAGGTAAAAAAAAAATATTCAACAGCAACCATTAAAAATCAGATTCGTTCATTCTCATTGGAGGATAGAATGACATTTACATTTCAATTTTTTTGATAAGAGATCCGCAGAACTAAATATAGCCCATTTAAACAAATATAAAATTATAAAAAAACAATAAAACCCTCCTAAGTCCGGATTTGAAGTTTTGGCCTCTCCTGGAAGTACTTACTTAAATGTCTTCCCTTCATTTTGAGTAATTTATAATGCTGAGATGAAACATTCAAGAAAGGTGATTTTATTCAGATTTTGGCAAAAAATTCTGCAAGATGTATCAGATTGCTAAAGTAAATACCAAAATTATATTGAATTTCAGCAGCACTTAGGCAACTAGTTCCCTCAGGCTCCTTAAAAAACCTCAGTAGTCTACCTGCATCTCCTCCTCTGGGGGTGGGCTTATTTTTCTTCTCTTCGCTCACAATGCAAATGCAAATTAATACTTTTGGAAAGGTTATAATCATAAAAGTCTTTTCTGCGGATGACAAGATGATGCATCTTTGGCACACTGTATGGGAGAAGAAACAATGACTGCGAGCGTACGTGAGAAGAGAGCTCTGCCAGTGTGAAACAGGCTGTGCCTCCTCGGCCCGGCCCAGCGTCTTCTGCTGGTGTGCTCGGTCTCAGCATGCCTTATCATCTTTGCATAAAATGCTGGAAAGCCAAAGGCTTTTTTTCCCACACTTTAATGTAATTTTTTTTTTTTAGCAGAGCAAAATGTACTTGCAGTTAAAGCTTTTTAATTGATTCACTGTGAATATGGCTTACTGTTTATGAGATATTACAGTAAAAGTTTTCAAACGTGATGAAGTACAGACCAGGCATGTGCAGTTTGTGCTTTGCCTTGCAGCGTGTGCAGTGCGAGAGAGTGCACACAGGTAAATACAGCTGGGTGTACTTTGGTAAGGCACTCAACCAAAATCTAAAGTATACTGAAATACCTGTTATCAGATTAGACATTTAAAAAACCCTGTAAAGATATACCTTTTTTATGTTTTTTTGTGATGTGTGATGGTGTGTGTGTGCAAGAAGCGTTATTGTCTTGGTGCAGTCCTTCTGGTTGCCCACAGGACCACAATACACCCCCCCGCCCCCACACCCCCCCTATTTTTAAATAGTACAGGAAAATTCATAGCAAAAGAGGCAAATAAAACACCAGTGGCTTCAGAGTCTGTGGTATACTAATGCAATGCTGAATTGAACTCAAAAACATGACATCTAGAAAATGTTGAAGCTAAAGGTATAATGGTCTTGATATATATTGGTATGCTAGGAAAAGTCAGAGCCAAGAAAAGGTGTAAAATCGACTTGCGATGAAAGACGTGTAGTAGTTGAATTCCTGATGAGTCAATATTTATAAAGTATTTTTGAAATGTTCTAAAAGTGTATAAAGTTCACAGTGGAATGGATTGCTGTGCTGCTACGGGAGAGTGCCCCGTGAGCTGCAGGCAGGAGCCCTCGCTGGCTGGCGCGGTGGCGCAGGCAGGGCCGGTGCGCGGGGAGGAGCGCAGCGGGTTTGCACAACAGGACCTGGCGAGTGCCGGGGCGGCTGCAGGTATCGGGGAGCTGGAGAAGGCAGCGGTGTTTGCTGTAAGGCAACACAGCGCAGGCTGACATTGCTAGAGCAAAAGCGTACGATTTACAATCGCAATAATGCCAATTTTTACTTATGTTTCAGAACATGGGAACCTGAAACATGAGGTAAGGATTTGTTTTCCTTTGCATGTGATGTTTGTTTTGTTGGTGATATAAGAGCTCCTTATTTACTTTGTGTACATGCTGTTGTGTTTTTTCTGTGTTTAACAACAGATTTATTTAGTGGTGGGAAATAATAGAAGTTGTCTAAGAAACATAGCATTCACAATTAAATATGAATATATTCTGTTCAAAGCAAGCAAATTTTCAGTTGTATGGCTTAATTCTGAGAGCCCTGGAATGGGTGGAGATGTTTTTTTTTTGTTTTTTTTTTTTTAAGTTACAGGTTAAAAACATTGCTTCACAACTGATGTCCAGATACTTTACTTACTGTGTCTAGATGAAATCTGGCAGTAGAGCTAAAAGTAAATTTGTTGGGTTGTGGTGTGGTTGTTTTTTTTTTTTTGTTTTTTTTTTTTTTTGTTTAATGTTAGCATGTCCTACTGGAGTAATGTACATAGATACCGGTCCCTGACCACACCACACTGTGGGGCTATGAAGGATCAGCAGAGCCGTGTTTGCCTGCCTCTTAATGTAAAAAAACCCTTCAGTTGCAGAGCTATCCAGTGGTTATGGAGTTCATATAATCTGGAGAGTGGTGGAATGGGCGCTGTGCAGAGGAGCTGCCGTGGCGCACGTAGCATACCTTGCCGCCAGCCCAAGAAGGCTGCAAGCTGCCTGGGGTTATTTTCTCACCAGCCGCTGGTGCCTTTCCACTGAAGCGGGCACAGCAACTGGGTTTTGTTTGCCTATTCTGACAAAAGAGATGCAGCACTTTAAAAATAGGGTATAATTGTTTCTAGTGTCTGTTTTACATCAGAAGTTTATGGTAATTTAACAGCTTAAACGACACACCGGTTATAAACAACATACAAGCACGTATGTTATTTCTTTCCGTAAGTGTGTACGTGCTTGATGCTATCGCTCAGGCGGGTCATGGAGTCTGAAGGATGGTGCTGCTGACCCGACTGGCGCAGAGGGCAGCCATGTGTGGGGCTGACCGCACCTGTGCACTCCGCTTGAGCCGCCCTGGCATGGCTGCCACCCCGAGGGCAGTGGG
The DNA here is from genome assembly GCF_963210335.1 of Falco punctatus. Lineage (NCBI taxonomy): Eukaryota > Metazoa > Chordata > Aves > Falconiformes > Falconidae > Falco > Falco punctatus. The sequence continues at coordinate 24,035,098 of NC_137591.1, read as the reverse complement.
CGCTGGGTGAGGGAGCCCCGGCCCCTCTGGCAGCTCGGTGACAGGGGGCCTGAGGCGGACCTGGCCCAGCAGGGGCACAGCCTGCCTTGGGGGCCTGGCAGGGGAAGGGTGAGGTGGCCTGGGGAGTGCTCGGGGTGAGGAGGGGGCTGCGCTGCCACAGGCCATGCCCGTGCCTGGGATGCTGCTGCCTGCCCGCTGTCCTCACTGCTCCCAGAGCCGTGCCTCCTGCCGTGTGCTGCCTGGATTTTCATGTCTCTGCCTAGAAAGACCCGCTAAGTACGGGCACTCTAAAATATGGAAACTACAGCACGGTCCCTTTGCTAGGCTGTTTCCCGGTGCTGCAGCTGGCAGGCGGTGCTGGGGAGCCGTAGGCAGACACTTACTGGGCTGTGTGGAGGAGGCTGCCAGGCTCATTAAAGCTAACTGTAGTGAGCTGCTGTGGATGGACAACGGGCATGTGCGCTGGTGGTTGAGTGACCCCGGCCACTCCTCCACTTCTCACCCCCTAGCGCTGTTCCAAAATCTTTTTTGTGAGGAAAAAATGGCTTCCTTTCTGGAGCTGTTGATGTCATTGACTATTATTGAGTTGATCCAAAACATCAGGATTGATTTAATTTTTACCAAGACTCTTGTTCAAGTGCCTGCTTTAATTCCTTGCGCAAAAGGAAACTTGAGCATAGATGAGGATCTGTCATTTTAGAAAGCATGGATTTAGCTTTCATACCAGTAATGTAATAAAATCTACTGATACTGCAGTATAGTTAAGGGTATTGAGCATGTTTTCATACAGCTCAAGAATTAGTTCCTTAAAATTGTTTTCCTTCTGGTCCTTTGGTGTATATGTCTTATGTTGTCACAGAATTATTGTATTTTTTTTTCTTCTTAGTTAAATATTTCTGTGCCTTCCTTCATGCTTGCTTTTCCTGCTCCTGCCCCTTTCCCTCTTCTGTGCAAATCTGCAGTTATTCAGCACTCTGCATCAATCCTTATCAGCAATACATCCTCCGTTTCAAAAAAAAAAAAAACTACATTAGAATTGAGCCTCTTGTTCTTACTCAATAATATTACCGTCATTGTAGCAGCAGTTTTAAATTTTTCTTCTTTCCACTGCCGATGAAACAAAACTTGCATTTCCTCTCTTTCTTTAGAGTCGTGGGTAGAGCAGATAGAGTATGTCCAAAAACTCAAGAGTCTGAAAGCTGTTTTTAAACCAAGCTTTTCATTTTGCCAGCTTGCTACAGGGCTTCGTAATTTGGTTCTGCCTCAGGTTACCGCTTTCTGGCTCGCCTTGGTGTGTGTCCTGCATCAACTTCTATCAACTGAAGTAAATCGGAGCAACCTAATTGTTGCCTTTGTTATGCAATGTGCTTTTCTCTGCTTGGTTTGATTAAAAAATAAATAAATGCATGAACCTTCATGCAAGCTACCAGTTAAAACAAGTTTGCAAAAGCAGATCAGTAGTTCACAGATATGTGTCATTTCACACTGAAATTTTCAAGGATCCATATTAAGTGTCTTGGAGTATAAAATATATAAATACTTTTTTTTTTTTTAAAAAGTCTCAGTCCTGTCAGAGAGTTTCTGATTTCTGTACACAGCTTTGGTTCATCCAAATTTAAAAGAAAGAGGGAGCCAAGTTACTAAATATACTTAAGTACTTGCCCAGAAAATAAGAATATTCAGAATTCCCTAAGAAAATCTGGCTACCTTAAAGTACAAAGTAGGAATAGTGAAAGTTTCTATCTTATTAAAGCAACACAAGCAGCTTTGATACTTTTGTGTTTGCGGTCATTATCTGGGGCTGATAACGTCAATCTGCATATTTTTCCACTATCCTATTTATAAATGATTAAAAATAAATTTGTCTTGGTATCGAAAGATGTTGATGTATGAACAAACTTTCTATGGACTAAGAATCTTTTGAGGCTAGTGTCAGAAAAAATGGGGTAAATGAAAAAACTATCCTTGTTACTAAGAATAATTTTCAAAGTATGATCTTTCTACAAGATAAAGATAATTGTGGTGGTGGTTGGGGGAAATAACTTAAGAAGATGAGTTTTGCCTAGTAGATTGTGGGAATTAAGGGAGTGCAAAGTGCCTACATGAAAACATGTTTATTCATACCCTTGATTTGTATTTTTGCTATGCAGAAACGAACAAACGGAATTAGAAGAAACTCTAGACACGTGGACCCAGGTTTGTGTCATGGCATTTTTAATAGTAAAATGTCAAATAGAAAGAGTGAGAAAGCTGTAACTCCCTTTATCAAGTTGCATTTTGAATGCTATTGTAATGCATGCCATTTTGAGAACTTTGTTGCTGAAGTTATGAAGGTCTAAGCCAATTGCTTTGTTTGTGATTTCAAAAATAGGGTCAGCTGACTGAACTCTTAATTTTTTTCCCTTGTTTTTTTTAAGCAGTGCTTTAATTCTATCTGAACAAAAAAATGCCTCTGGGCTTTTTGTTAACATGACCCACCCTACTGTACTCTGCAGTTTTAAAAGAAATAACTAAGTGATGAAAACCAGACAGTTGCTTATAAAGCTTAGGTTCTGATCTGCAAAGTTATGAGTATTCCCAACTGTAGTGGTGCTCAGTGCTTAGCTGTACTGAATAGGAATTGCTCTTCTAAAAGGCATAAAGCAATTGCAGTTTTATGTAGAATTTCGAAGTGATTTTATTCTCCATGTTAGTTTATAGTAGATACTTTCGTGGAATCATGGCAGCAGCAGCCCTTAAGAAAATTAAATGCTTGCTTATAGACTGTGTACTCAAGTGGGTGAACATTTCCTCTGGAGACCCATTATGTGTCTCTGTAAAGTAGTCAATGGTTTTCAGTGTAACTGTGTGATATTTTTAGTGTCATTTTTTACTGTAATTATATTTCTGTCATTTATGTTTCTTCTATAGTTTAATTACTGGAGATTTGTTATGCAGATATTATTTGGAATAATACTAAGCTGTGGATTATTAAATATTTCTTACGTGGACACCTGAGAATAGTTGGAGTCAAACATTAAACAGGATGGCAACTCTCTACACTACATTACAGCCTGGCAGAGCTAAGCACTTTTCAAAAAGTAGGAATGCTGGTTATGCCACTAGCATTGCAGCTGCCTTGGCTTTGAGACTCAAAATGTTGTAAGTAGCTGAAGCAGACCACACCTTTCTTAGTCAGGTACCTTTGACATGTTTTGAAACACGTATCGTCATTTTTTTCCCCCTAGCAAAAAAAAAAAAAAAAAAAAAAAAGGCAGCTTCACAATACTCCTAAATTCTTTTCTGTTGTTAACTGTGTTAACTGAAGTCATTAATGAAAAAAGAAAAAAATGAGCACCCCGTAACTCTGAGAATTGATACAGTCAGAGGGGGAAACATGAAGGATATCAATTAAACAAGGCAGAAGAGGATGAGAATTCTTCCAAGTGTGACAGTTTGAGTTCTTCCCATTCAGTGGTATATGTCGCAGTGAAGTATGATGTTTGCTTGCAGAATAGTCCTTACAGGTCCAGCTCTTTAAACACAGCTGTTTCATGTAGACTCCTAAAAGGTTAAATAATTTAGCTGCAAGAACCTTTTGGGTATACCTGTGGTTTTACTTGCTGTTGAAGTCTGATAGGATTATTTACATCATCTTTGTGTACAAGGATACCTTAAAGTTAATTTTTATTGACAATTAAGTATTATTTAAATCCCCAGAGTAATTTAATTAGGCTTTTAAAAGCTGTATGTACAAAATGTCTAAAATATAGTTCTGCTCCCACCCCAACCCTGTCTACTTACCTACACAGAACAGTTCTTTGAGTTGTTGAAGTAGTCTTATTGAGTACAGTTCTTGGTCCCCATTATATTTTTGAAAGTCAGTAGAGATGCAGAACATCTGCACTGTGTTTAGGTCCCTTTATTAGAGATACTGTTGCAGAAGACTCTCTTACAGAATTGCTTCTGACATATATTTTAATAAATAATAATAATACTACATACTAACGTGCTCTGTACATATACTCTGTCAGTTTTCAAATGAAGTGAGCTTTTTTGTTTGCATTTTGTCAGCATATGCATTCTGAGCCCTGCTATAACTTAGTGGAGATAATTTTTAAAGACACGAATGTCTTTGGTAAACTCTTGGCATACCTTTTGCATATTCTAAGTAATACTGCTCATCAGACTGCACATTGCCTTGAGAGACAGAAGATGTTATCCAGAGTGCAGCATTTGTAAAAGATCAGTTATTTCAGGAGTACATTACTGCATTGATCCTAAGATCCTTTTTAAGAACGTGGGCATATAAATCTCTGGGAATCTTAGCACCATGGAGTTCTTTTTGCTGAGAGAGGTAGTCAAAGTCAGAGACAACATTTAAAGCTTAATGTTCTGCCTTTAAAAAAAACAAACAAACACAAAAAGGTCCCCCAAACCCCAACAACCTCATGTCTGCTGCTCAACTGGTTTGTCTTTAGGTTTAGTATGCTGCCGCTACTTGTATATTAGGGTGCTGAAGCGTCAGGTGTTTGCTGTGAATCAATAACTGGTGGAGTCTAAACATTGATAGATTTTGATATCAGCAGTAAATATGTACAAAAACTATTTTGGGCTGCAAGTATTTTAGCACAAACTTTTCAACATCATGTTCTGTCTTGTCTCTTTCTGTTGTCTGTCTTTGGCTATTTTCGTAAAGAAGAATGAATGTGGAAGGAGTACCATAGTTAAATTGATTCTTTGTGCTTCTCTTTTTATACTTGTTAGGGCCAAATTCAGCTATTACTGACAGAGCTTAGCGTTTAATTGAAAAATCATTTAAGTTTGATGAGAAGTACTGTGGGTAGAGGGATAGTCTAAACAAAACAATTGAGGATTCTGGATTAAAGTATCTCTTGCCTTCTGGTGGTAAAGGTTGTTGATGGAGGAACCTATCTAGTTGAAGTACCCTAAAAGCAGTAAATTGTTTATGGTTGTTTCAATTGTTTCTTTTTTGAAGTTTGTTAAGAAGTTTTGACAGTGACTGCTTCCTCTTCAAGATTTGCTTTGTACTGAATGAGAAGGAAGGGTAGAAGGATGATGAGGCAGAGAAATTCCTTTGAAATGAAACATTAATGAGAAAAGAAATACGTGCAGAAAGCTTACAAGTGAAGAACAAATTGGAAATCAAAAGAGAATATGACTATCTTTTCTTTATGCTACGTACTGTGACTTCAACCTGTGGTCAGGTTGCAGATAGCCTCCTGAATTGGTTAATCTACTAAGTTTTAGGTGAAACAGGTTTTAGATAACCTTTCCTTGGATTAATCAGCAGATAATAAAAGCCACTGAGAGAATGAACCTGGAAATGCATCTGCACTTCTAAAGCCAGGAGGAATTTGGTCTAGAGTTTGCATTTTACTGTCAAATAACATGATTCTGCTTAAATGTATTTGAGAAGTGATTAGACTGGTGTCAGTTTTTGCCTAGAATGGGCATATGGAGTGATAATTAAATAACATTTTATTCATTGTGTAAGGAATATCATGAAGATCTTTATGCATGTGTTTAGTTTTAAGCATGTGGTTTGAACTATTGACTTAAGTGACACAGACCATTCATATGTATATTCATAAGCATAAATTAAGGCTTTGCATGTTTTCTTAAGAAGGATGATGCAATCCAACCAGTGCTTTTAATATAAATAATTTTTATGTCTTCTAATAAGACTAAAAGTTATTTTCTTTCTCAGCTATTGGAATAATACATTGTATGTTTGCGATCTTTTGGGTTTTTTTTGTATAAAGAGTCTAAACATGATAGATTTACAGCTTAGTGTTTTTAAACTAGTTCTACCTAAACATTTCTGCTAATATAAATATCAGAACTTTAATCTCTAAAAGTGTGAAAGTATATTTCATATCAGAAGCATAAACTTGGTAAAAATAGAACACTGGAAGCCTTATATTCAAGATTCATTGCAGATTACACTTAAAATCTGATATGTGGAAGAATGTCACTGAGCATGTTCTGACTTCTTGAATAGCTGATTTCTTTATAAGCATGGATTAAACCTTAGAAAACCTTAATTCTGAGCTAAGGGATAGAACCAACAGGTCTCTTCCCTTCAAAGACAGTAAAATATTGACCAGTTTTTTGGGGGGATGCACACACAATACTAACAAGTAATGTATGTAGTGCTGTAGCTTGGACAAAGTTATTTTTCAGCCTGGGAGTTCTAAGTTCAAATAGTAATTTTAAAAAGAGTGTGTTTGTATTTCGGGTTGGCATCTGGTCCATACTTACTTTGTGAAGTGATCCTGTAATATTGATTTTACACAGATTATTTAAAAAAGGAAGAGAATAACTAGGTTTATGGCCTGAAGTATACATGTTAAAAAAAATAATAAAATCTGTGTGGGGAGAAGTACAGTATTGGAGATTTTTATTTAATTAGACAGTGGGAAATGAGCTACTGTGTGCTTCATATTTTGTTGAAATTGGATTGTGGAATATTTTAATGACGTTGTATCATTGTGTGTGTCTGATTACTAAGCAGTGAAACAACATTCAGATGTTTTTTATTGTATTAATGATTACATGTCTTCTTTGTAGTAAAAATCAGGGAATAGCATAATAGTGGCAGTTTAAATTTCCTTTTCAGTTAAGAATGAGGTATATTAGACTGAGATATTTCAACAAATTCTGACACAGTGCTCTGTGATATGCAAGTCTAACTCTGATTTCCATTTCAGTACCACTCCAACCACGTGCCCAGCCAAAAGCAAAATTTGGCCCAAATTCAAATATTGGGGTATCCCAAGCTGCAGATAATTCTTTGCCAAGCATATAGTTGTTATAGATAACACTGGTCTCCTTAACTGAGAATACGAAGCATGTCTCATTTTCTTGTCCTATGAACTATCCAGGCAAGTCCATGATAGTGCTGATTGACTGTTGCCTTTCTTCTTCAGCCCAGTGTAGAGAATACCCAATTTCATGGATGAGAAAAGATAGCATTCTGCAACATGAAGCCCAGTGCTGAAAAACAGGCATTCAGGATTTTTGTTTTCCTCATTTCAGCAATGGGGGCAGCTATTTTGGCTGCATCTCTGATCATCCATTACTAACTACCTGCCAATATTATTCTTGAGAGCAAGACTTTATCTTGGTTTTAAGCCATGGAAAAAGGTCTACCAAAAATAAAAAGGCAGTATAGAAGTCCCCACTCTTTACTTAGGAGTATTTAGTGAGGAGGTGGCCCGTATCACTAATAGTATCTCCTTATTATGACTATTTTCATCAAGATGGATTAGACCAAGGGAGCCTTTTTTCTGTTAGTAAAGGAGTTTGTGTATAGAATCAAGAAATTCATTGACAGGTGTTTTTCTGAGACATTCAGTAGTGTTACTTAATTATTTTTCCTGTCAATAAAATGTAGGAGTGAATAGCAATCCCCTTCTAATAGTTCTTGTCTTTACTTTTGGACTAAGTAGAGCAAACCATTACAGGCCTTTTGCTTCTGCATCTTCCCTCAGGACCTTGCTCAGAGTCCCACAGGCTCGTTTCTTTCTCTGTTAAATATGTGTGAAAAGCTTCTGGGGCAGCTGATGTGACAACATGAACTGAAGTACAAGTGTATATGTAAGGCATTCTTTTCAGCTTTAGATACAGTTTACATGGAATATAACCATGGATTTTAATGGCTGGTCAAAATCAATGTGTACGTGAAGGAACAGCTGACTGTAAATTAAATCAGGGAAAGCCTGAAGGAATACTGGAGGAAAGAGAAATGTTTCACAAAACTTCCTCTAGTGATGAGTTTGTTGTTTGACAAGTTTGAGGTTTCTCCCACTGCTTACTGGTATGGGATAACCTAATAAGGTTCATAGTAGTAAAACATCCACTGCATTCAGTAACTGTCCAGGAGACTTGCTGCACGCAGACTAAGCTGAATGACCTGCTTTTTAATGTCCTTTTGATTAAGTTTTTGCAGTTTACTATTATAGATACAATGCAGCCGTAGCTGAAAAAATACAGCCTATATGGCTTAAAAAAAGAGAAATTACTATTTTAGAGACTTGAAGGAATTCAAATGTCTACTTCTCTTGGAAGTAAGTATGTCTAAATATTAACAATCGTAAAGCATATGCAGTTTTGTGTGTTTTCGTTAGCGATGGTTTTGTAATGTTTGTGGAGCGGTGGATTTTCTAAGTAGCTAAAGACATCTCTACACGGTAATGTATTAAGTTACAGAACCAGAAATGAGCTTTGATTAGGCCTATACATATATGTACAGATATATAACGCAGATGCTTAACTTTTCAGTGGGTTTTATTGGATTATGAATGCTTTTTCCTTCTCTACATAACATCTAAACACTTTTGTTCAAGGTGCATATAAAGTATACGGCACATGTCTCTAGGAATCTCTGTGAGCCATGTGAACTGCAGGTAGGAACTGGTTTAACAAGGCAGCTAGGAGTGCGCTTGCTGCAAAAGGAAGGCTCCTTAGCAGGATTGGAGCAGTACTGCTTGCTGACGTGCTGTGTAATTCTGAACATTCTGGAGTCCTTCAAGGACTTGGGTTGCAGCTGTAACCTGACCAGCTCTTAGTATTGACAGATGTGTTTTAACATGGTTTACATCATATGGCTGGGACAGTGTTGGCGTTTGAGACCAGAGTCAGTGAATTTCTTGCTGGTCACCACATTCTTAGGAGCAGTTAATGGGACAGCTTCTTTCAGGTGGACCTCAGCAACAGTGAATTCAGAGATACACTGAATTGTGTGGCCTAATTTGTGAGATCAAATTAATTTCTCTCACACTCTTATTAAAAATACATATTATATTCAGGATCTTTTGCTTTTTTTTTTTTAAACTACAGCTGTAATGCTGTGTGCTGAGCTATTGTTGCTTCCCAAAATAATGAATTCATCTTTGTTGTGATACAAGAAAGAACATGTCTAATGTTTTGCACCAAGAATTTTTCCACTGATGCATTTCTGGAAGGCAAAGCAGAGTTTTGTGTTCCAATGAAGCATTTCAAATGCAGTTTAATGATTTGTATTTGGGTTGTTGTATTTTAAATTAAAATTATTTTTACATTCCTGTTGGGGAGAGGTATTTTTGATAGGTGCCTGTCCCTTTGGCATCTCAGCAGTGAGCTAACATTCAGAGAAGAACATAGCCTTTAGTCTTTTCTTTTAATTAAACATCAGAAGACCCAGATGCCAAAGGGTGAAATATATTTATTTGATCAAACTCTTTCATCCCTGTCTGGTTGGATTGCAAGATTAGTTTGTAGTTGAGTAATTTAGGCTCTTTTGTCTTATAGGATGTGTTTTTGGGACTATTTCTACATCTTGAGCAATTAACATTTTGTTTTTCTCTTAGAGAAATAATAGTCTTTAATACATGCTCAGTGTATATTAGCATAATTTTTAAGGTGAGTTGGGTTAAGAATCCTTAGTATCTTTCTCATTTTTTCCACATAAAAAGACTCTCAGCATGGACTGTTCTAAGCAAAACGTCACTGTTTACAGATATCAACAAGGGAGTTGGCAGGCAGAAAAAAGGAAGAGATTAAGGTAAGAGGATATAATGGGCATACAAGTATGATGAATAAAACAAAAAAAAATACTGTTTTGTGTTTTACACACACACAAATACTACAGCAGTATTTAAAAAGAAAAAAAAAAAAAGAGAAAAAAGAAAAAAGCATCTGCAGAAACCATACGTCCCAAAGTTGCTTTTAGTTTCCATGGCAAGTAGAAGGGAATTACATAGTGTGTTGCTAAAGTTCATTGGGACTTATAAATCTCTTATTCATCTGCTAGAAGAGTATTGCATTTAACCATCTATTTTCATATCTGATTTTAATCTTCAGGGTGCTGTCATTCTCGGAAGGCAAAAGAAAGATAATAAGGCAATGAATGATTAAAAATAGTCAAAAGTTACTGAATTTTAACAGTACTCTAAAGCATATGGTTTGTTTTTTTGTGGCTCATTCATTTAACTAAATCAGTATTTGATCACTACTTCAAAGTAATTCTCACACAAAGAATTTGGGAAACATTGTAAAACTGAAAGCAGCCATCCCATGGGAGAAAAAGGACTGCTGAAAATTCACCGAAGAGAAGCTCCCAGAACTGCCTCTGCCTTCTGCCTGAGGAAAGTTTTACAGCTTGGTGGAAAAGTTTTACTTCCCTTGGTGGAAGGGGCCAGAGGCAAGAGCCTGAGAAACTGATGCTGCTTTTCAGGAGGGGTTTTAATCTGCTCACCTCTTTGAGCTTCCCAGAGAAGAGAACAACAAGGCTAAGATAGGCTGCAGGCCAAACTAGCTCAGGATCCCTTCAGTAGCCAATTAAATGGATGCTTAAGGATAGAATATGAAGCAAGATGTTGTGGTACTTCTCCCAGTACCTCGTGTTCTTTTTCCTTAGCTCTTAATCTTACTTCCATGTATCTTCATTACCACTTTTTGAGCCAACCTAAAATCTTGGTGTTCATGATATCCTTTAACTGTTACTTTCATAATTGGTTGTGTGAATCAAGTACTTATTTTTGTTTGTTTTAAACCTGCTGCCTACTACTTTGATGCCTCCTATTTTTTGAATCAAAGAAGTGAATAATAAATGAAGTAACAATGAATACTTTTTCTCTGGTTGCTGTCTGTATGCTACTCATGAGCTGTCTCTGTCAGATATGGAGTCATTCTCTTCTAGACTGAAGAGCCACTCTCTGCTTAATTCTTCTGACACAGGGTTTTCTTGTATGTCTGACTATCCTGCTTGCTTCTCTGCAGGCTTCTAGGTCCAAGAGTGGTCAGTCTTTCTAGTTCTGTGGCCTGCTTGGAGATATTTCTTAGTATCAGTACATAGCAGAAATAGATTATAATCTTAAAAACCTGATTTTAAAGAATACTTAGCAATTACTCTGAGATCTGTTGTCTATATGATAGTGGCTATTTCAGAGCCCGTCATCACATATGGATATTCAGCCCATGTGTTATGTTGTATTTGTTAAGTTACATTTTACATGAAGTTATTACTAAATGGCCTCCAAAGGTTCTTCCAGCCAAAGTTAATCTGTGATTTGTAATCCTATTGTACAGGAACTTCAGTTCATGAAATCTTCCTTTAATTCTTTGCAGGTAGTGTTCTTTTTAAAGAAATAGTTTTGTAGCTTCTACAAGACGTAATCCACTCTTACTCTCATTTCAATACTGCTTATTATTTTTTTTTGAAGAACGGAAGTCCAAGCACGGATTCTTTTGGGTGACTGTTTTGGAAACCACCTTCTATTTGAAAAAAAATATTACTGCTTCAACTTTATACTTCCTGTCTTTTTGCTGCTTATTTAGCTGGGCAGAGCTTTGCCTCTCATATTGTGAAAACTGGAAGAGAGCCTCATAGTGAGTCCTGTTAAAAACATTTTGCTATTCCATATTAATAAATAATCTTGATTCTCACGTTCACTGTCTACTTCAAAGAACTCTAGACATGTCCCCAGTTTTCCTTTAAAAAGTATTTCTAGTCTTTTTGTTACATTTATCCATATATTGGCAAAGTCTGTTTTTATCGTGAGCTTTACTAATCTGCCTCATACAAACATCAGATATCTAATGATTGCAACCGAGTTGCTTTAAAATACTGCTTTCACACTTAAACTCCTATTTCTATGGTGCTGAGGCTGTTTTAAGAAATAGCTTGCAGATCACAATTAAACAACCCAGCAATTTTCATATTTGAATTTATTTAGTACTTAGTTTTTTCCAAGTAGTGACAGCATAAAAATTGATCTGATTGATTTTTTCAGTAGAATCAATTCATTCAACCCAGCTGTCTTAACTGTTTGATGTGGTTTATCCAGGAGAAGAGGTAAGGTACCTTTGTAAGGGATTCGGAGAAAGCACTTGAGTTCAGCCTTCATTGCTGCTCTTGCTGACCTGCAAATAAATAGAAGACATGTTCAGTCTTGCACTTCCCATAACTTGTGTTTCTTAAGCTTTAGTGGGTAACAGGGAATTAAATAGTAACTTCATTATCTGATACCTTGAAAATGTGCCTCAGTTCCATTAACCTTCAAGGTTATTCTTTAACCAGCCCATTTGGAACAGGATATGTGGGGAGAGGAGACCATGAGGCACTATGCCTTTTACTTCAGATGATAAAGCAGCATGTTTACTGTTCTTGGATTTTTTTCCTTAATTGGGTTTGACAGCAACAAATCATATGAAATAAGGTACGACAACAAAAGCTGCATGTACAGATCATGGCTTTCCTTCCAGAATAACATCTCTCCCCTGGCAGCAGCAGTCTTCTTGCAACTAGCAGTTAGCGTTTTAGTTCAGTGGAATTCACTGAATACTACTACAACTTCTAACATTTGGTTGGTGTGGTTTTTGGTTTTGTGGCTTTTTTTCCTCCTTTCTTTTCTTTCCTGTAAGACCCTACAGGTTGCCCTATAGTTTTCTCCCTCCCCCCTTTTTGCTTGATCATGGGGAGAAGAGAGGATAAATAAGGAGAAAGGCTCAAAAGGAAAAGACTACGAGACTTAATGATGGAGACTTAAATCTCTCACTGCTTTTGTGTATTATGTGCTGATTTTGTTATTTGTCTGTTGCTGGTGCTATTGATTTAAATCCTGTAATTGTACACTGCTCTGCACATGGCTCAGCATCTGAAAAACATCAAATGATCAACTAAGCTCAAAGAGCTGATGCTGGGATTTAAGTGCGTGAGGGATATTCTTTGTCTGGGCAGTATTTTTGAGAGAAAGAAACCAACTCTGGGTGTTCTTCTGGTATCAGTTTGATCTCTGGTGATTCTTTAATATAGCTACAGGCTGCTGCCAGAAGCTGTGGTGCTTTTTCCCGCCCAGGTGTTCCCTCACTGCCCTTTCTTTTGAATCTAATGATCATCTGGTCACAGGGCTAAGTTGCTTTAGTGAGATAATGGAAAACTGGTCATGGGAGACAACAGTGGTGGTGGCAATAGGGAAATAAGTGGTTTTCTTTCTGATTGGATTGCTGAACCGTCCTGAGGCTGCACAGCTAGTGCGGGTGTGACAGAGTACATTCATCCTGGGTTAGATGGGACATCAACACATATCCTTGATTGCTTTCAGGTATGGTTTATGTCCTGACAAATTACCCACTGTTTGCTGCAGTACATAATCCACATTCAGACTGGAAACAGAAAGCAGAAGGAGAACCTTCACTACTGCTAAGATGAATATGTGAGTGTTTTCTTGGCAGAAAGGAAAGAAACAAAAAGATTTTAAGATGAAGCCTGATTTATTATGGCAGAACTGACATCTTGAGAGGGGACTGATCTTGGTTCCCATCTTTATTGCCTATGATAGTTCACCAATAACCTCTTGATTTTGCAACAAAGATCAAGTGATCATGGGTGATTTTATTATATGTTTTAATTTTTATCTTTAAAACAAGACCCTCTTACTGCTTATTATTTATTCATCCTGTGATGTATTTTCAAGTTAGGGACTTATTTGTATGTAAACATGGAAAATTAGGCCAGTTAATTTTTTTCAACAATTTTTAAAGTTTGTACTAAAACCTGAAAATATTTTTCTTTGATAAAAAGGGAGGAAGTTGCAGAAACTTCAGTGCATCAGAGTAGTGCCTAATTTTTGATATGTCAGTCCTGCTAAAAAAGCAAGGATAACTTCTAAATGAAGACAGTAAGGTCAGATAATATGAAGATAGATACATTTTTATACTCAGTTGATACTTTAAACGTGGTCTGTTAGTCTCCATATAGGTGCGCCAACTGAATGAGGCTAGGGATACTACAGATTTATGGAAAAGCTGGAGATACAACAAAATACTATGCCTTTTGGATTTCCTAGAAGTTGTTTTAGTAGATTGCCAATGCTTCAATATGCAAAGTATGCAGCATAAAAAACAAAATCACAAGTACATATTATTTAGGCATAAACAATTTTTACTACATTGCGGTAACAGTGAAATATGTACTTGCCCTTTTTTACTTTTATAACACAAATATTTTGTGATGAAAGCAAGTTTTAACATCAGTTATTTGCTGTAACAGACCAGAAATCAGTAGGCATACTTTCTGAAAGCAGGTTCGTTTCAGCCAAAGCAAAAGTGTCTTTTCATTGCTAATATAATGCCATAATTCTTGGCAATGTTCATCTAGAGATGATTCCATGCAAAGAAGGTCTTTATGGCCTGAAATTTTTTTGCATGTAGGTTAAGAACTGTCAGTTAAGAAGTGAAAGAGGTATCTGCCATAATCAGAGTAGAGGCCACAGAAAAGAAAAATTGCTCGAAGAGGAAGATCACAGGAGTGTTTAACTTGAAAAGCTGAAGGATTACGTGGCGTTATGAAGACGGTGCATGCAGGCAAGATTATTCTGTCGTTTGCTGGAACCTGCCTCTTTGCCAGGCATCAGCCGCTTCCCCTTCATGTTATATAATAGTTTATAACTCCTGTCTTGCCAGAGAATTTATTTCTTGTAAGTGGCAGAAATGGAGAGTAAGCTCTTTTATCTTACAGGCAGATGCTATTAGTCGATACAGAGCACAAAATAAATTGTATGAAAGATAATTTTCAGTTTTGCAATGCTTGATGAATAAAATCTCAGCATGTTTTCAGCAATGTGTGCTTTTAAATTTTGTTTGAGACCTGTGAAAGATTCTAGGTGGCACAGGTGTGTGTTTTCATGGGTAATATTGTGCACAGTTATCATCTTGCTGCCCATGATTATTATTTTAATGTATAGTAGCTGTACACTGAAGTGTACAGTGTATTCAGCAGGATGACTAATTCCATTTGTGCTGAATAGACTTGTTAAAAGGTAGGGCTGCCATGCTTTCAGGCACACTGGAATGAGATTTCACTGTCATGCTTTTTACTGCAGTATATTTATGTTTTAGAAAGGACAAGGTTTATGTTTGTTCATACTTAATTGACCAAGTTCTTTTCAAAATTATTCATGAATGCTTAACAACAGAAAAATGCCTAGGTCCTGTATAAGATACATGATACTTCACAGTATTCAATTCAGTTTCCAAAGTGGGGCTCTTGCTCTCAAGCCTTCTTCCTCTTACTGCTTGCTGCAGAATCATCCCTGGGCAGGCAGAAGGTAATATTAAAAATATAGCTCAAAGTAATTACTTCTGTGGAATGATGGGTTTTTATCTGACAAGATTTGTCCCTGTTTTTCAGAGCCTTTTGCTGCACATAATGTACTACTGTCTGGACACACCTTCATAGCTCATCTATAGTATCTGCCCAATGTAAGTTGTTAGCTCCTCAGGGCAGGTACTTGTTAGAACAAATACACTTTAGAATGCCATGCCTGTCTATGGCACCACATTAAAAGATGTGATAATTAACATTGGTTAATTTTCATACCTTGAGCTTTTATAAAAAGCAGCACCTCATGTATGACACTTTTTAATTCATATGCCAAAAATGTAGTTTGCTCAATTTTGAAGAAAATAATAAAGCATCTTAGTTTTGAGGGAACTTTATATTTTAAAATTATATCCCTGTTTCACCTACTAGACTACATTGAAATGATGAGTTTCCATTGCTTTGTCAAAACAAATGAAAACTGTATTTTTGAAACCGGATTATTCTTTGTTGTTTAGTCACATAATAAGACATTTAGCACTCAGCCATTTCTAAGAGTTGTTCAAAGTGCTGAGATTCTTCTCTATCTAGATGATTCCAAAATCCTTTACTCTGATAGCTGCCTGTGTCACTGCAAGTAAGGATTAGTTGCCTGAAGAAGCATTTGAAGTTGCACAAAATAAGAGAGCTTGTCCTTAAGACTTGTTTGGAGGAAGACATGTTATGAAAGGGAAACCAAGGTCTGTCAGTGAAAGAAGAGTTTTTGCTCTGACTTATCACAAAATGTGTGTGGCTGTGACCATTATAAAGTCAGTGGCCTTCCTTGCTCTCTTCCACATTCAATGGAGACCTGGAGAGAGCCCCTTTTTTGCGAGAGGACAAACCATAGACATAAAAGTTTTAAATTGCTAAGTACCTATTTTTGAGTATAAATAATAAGATGTGATGTTGGAATTGCTCATTAAATTTCTGTTACTTTAAACACCATTTCTTGCATTTGCAATCCAATGTTATTCATCTAGGGTGTGCCCAGGTTTTCTAAATTTATGTGCTAAAGTTTGTGTGAAGCTTAACAAAACTCCAAAATATTTCACAACTGCAGCTGGAGACAGTGGTACTTGAACTTTCCAGTACTTGGTATTCTCTGAAAATGGATTCCTTTATTGCTGCAGTTACATATGGATGTACAAAACCAAATGAATGTATTTTAAGAGAGGACTTGAGAGTGATGCCTTGGACAGCTTCTGAAAATGTTGCTGTGCAAACAAGAATCAGTTGTCATTTGTATGTCAGTGGATTCTTTCTTCAGTGTACTTAACTAATTTTCAGATTTCTTTTGCTCTGTTGTAACATTTTGTCCCCCAGCTTCCCAAAATCTTCACAGTTCCTTTTCTTTCTTTTCTGTTTTGAGGAAAAAAATATAAAAAAAATTAAACCTGAGGAGTGAATCTGTGAGAGTTGCAAGCAGAACCACCCTTAAGGGCATGAGAGACAAGTGGACATCGGTCATATAAATAATGATAGGTTCATTCCTTTCTCAAAAGGCAGCCTTTATGGCATTTATCTTCATAATTTTAAAAATATGGCTGTTCAGAAACGTTTCTGCAATGGCTGTTTTTTCTTGCACAGAGGCAAGCTTCCAGATTCCTTAGAATGAATGTCACGATGTGCCAAATGTCCCTGCTTAGGAGTTAAATAAGAAAATGCCTTCTGTTGGTCTTTCTTTTCTAAATAAAATAAATTCTGAAACTTCAGTTTGGATTCTGAATTTTCTTAGCTAAATTGCTTATTTTTCATCAAAACAAATGCCAGCTGTATTTATAGAAGCACAAAGCTGAGCATTAAGTTTGGCCTTGACTTGGAAGACCTGAAGACTTAAAGCTGCTACTGAGAGGGGACTGTCACCTCTGAGTGTCCACATTCCCATGCTGCTGATTTTACTAACGCTGCTCATATTGTCACTAAGCAGAAAGAGAGATTTATCTTCAAATACCTTTGCTGAAAGCACATTTGAGCTAAGTCAAATGCTGATGTTCAGAGCAGGGGAAGATGTCTGTTTGTCTATGCATTGTTCTTTAAGCAAAACAAACTACTGTAATGTAAAAAAGAAATAATCTGTGTAGAAATATTTCAGAAGTCACACAATTTCAAAAATGCAACCATGGAAATTGAATAATGGAGCTAGACTTGTTTATTTTCCTTGCAATGAACTCCTGATGTGATCTGCTATGTAGTTTGCGTGTATGATGTGAGGCAGTGGAAAATGGAGATACATCTACTTATCAGAGGAATTTTTGCTAATCAGGTCTACAAAACCCAAAGAAGCAAAAGGACTTCCTGACTTGTGCTGTTTTTCTGTTTCTGATAACAAGTTGTTGATCAGACTGTTAGCAGACAGATTTTTCCTCCCACGCATCTTCATTTTAGTTGATAGTTGACCATTTTTGCAGATGTCTCTGCCAAGAATACAACTTATATATGCAGCATCAAAGAGAAATGGTGGAAAATTTGAGTCTTGGAATAATTATAGAAGTTTTGACAGGTAGTAAAGGACTGGAGGGAACCCTGAATGCTGCTTCAATAAGGTTCTGAAGGAGAGGTACAGTGGTAGGAACAGCCAAAGGAGGACAATAGAAAGGAGGGCTGTAAAAAAAAAAAAAAGAAAAAAAAAATCTTCAGCAGATTTGTCCTGTAGGATGACAGTCTTTAAATTTTCTGTTTCTGTGGAAATGAAATGTGAATATTTATCAGATATGGTTTGGAGTGCATTACAAATTTGTCATCTGAATTACGAGATAATGAAGATCTTTGGCCTCACCTCTGGTGCTTGTGAGTTCTCTGTTTGTGGAATAAAGTCCTGCCAGGGCTGCTTCACTTGTATGCCTGTGTAAGCAGAAGCTTAAACAGTTAGTTGAGTAAGTCTTATGGTAACTATTAAATGTTTAATAATCAGCCTTCTGAATTATTTTTTTACTTAAAATTGAGTCAAACAGCAAACTTGGGAGTTATGGTTAGTCGTATGAAAAATATTGAGATATTATTGAACAGTACTCAAAGACAAAACAGCTAAAGAAAAGGCAAACAAGTGAAATATTCAAACTGATTCTTAGGCGCTGTCGGCATTTCAGTCCTCTTGCCTGAATGTAAGGCTTATAAGATATATCTAAAATTAGAAATTTAATTATGATGATATAGAAAAATAATGACTTGAGACTGGGAGAATTAAAAGCTCAATTAAAGTATCTTCTTTGAGGTATGTCTATGTACTTATTCATTGTATTAATTTTGTCCGATAGTAATTATTTAAATCATTGCCGCTCTGAAGAGTGCACTTAAAAAACTGTGCTGGCATGTTCCATGTACCTGAGTTCTGTAATCTGTGGCATAAGTACTCGTAAAAAAAAACCAACAACCAACCTGCTTATTTTCTTTCATGCTATTAAGAGACAGCCCCAGAAACTGAATGTGGTTTTTTGTAAGTGATTATGTAGTGTTGCTTTTCTTATGTCTCCTCACCATCTGAGAAGTCCTTCTAGACAAGTTCTACCTTTGGCAGTAACTGTACAAAGCTATTGACTTTCACTGGCTGTGGGATAGTGACATTGATTAGGAATTAAAAAGCAGCTCTCTTGATAAATGCGAGAGAGAACCCAGTTTACTCTTAATTCTGCAATAAAATCATTAGGAACAGGAATTTCAAACACTGGAGCTAGCAGAGCTGATTTGATGAACATGCAGAGAATGCCAAAGGACTTTATTTTCATATAGTCCATGCTCAGAATAGAGCTTCCCTTTAGGCTTTTAATAACACTAGTGTTGGACCAAGATGTTGCCAAAAAAGGTGGCAAATTGATATTTTTTTGTGACACAAGTGCTCAGATTGTGGATATAACTGTCTACCTGCTTATCACGCTGCTGTCTTTATCAACCCATCTGCTTTCCTATGTTTTTTTTTTTTTTTTTTAATCATAACTTCTTGTTACTTTATTATCTGCAGTTATGCTCCTTGGTCTGAGACCTTCACAATCTAACTTCACTTGCTGTGGTGTAATTATTAATTTTGGATTTCTTCACTTTTATTTAAATACAAGGTCTCCTTTGCCTGTGTCTTTAGTTTGGCCATGTTTAAATAATTCATGACGCTGTGGGTCACTGTTCAGACACTTAATCCAATGAGATACTGCTGTGGGTTACCTTGCTTTCATTTCCTGGTTTTGGAGGGGGATGATGGCTGGAGATGCATCTGCTCTGAGGTTTGAGGTGTAGTATTTCTTTTGGTCTTTGCTATGGAAGGCTTATCAATCACTAAATACCAGTCTGTTCCTCAGCAGAGCTGCATTCCCTATTTTTGTAGCTATGAAAATAGAAACCAAAAAAGTTTAAAGCAAGTTCACTGTCCAAACAGACACTCAAAATGCTCTGTTGGTGAAAGAAAGGACAGAATTAGTGTCCTTTACTATAGGAACAGCAAATGTCATTGTGTTGAGATTCTGGAAGTGCTAAGAAGTGGCCTTGTTAGTCTAGAATCCTGTTTCAGAGTCAAAGCCTCATGAAGTCAGGAGGCTTTCTTCCATTACATTATTGGTTTTTGGATCATGTTATAAATATTTGGTGACTAGGCTATATTTTCCCTAGAGGAAAAGAAAGTCATCTTTCAAGGCTCACATTAAGTAGGAATGGTTGTTTAATGCAGATAAAGCTGTTCTACATCTTGCTGCTAAAAATATATAGCATATCCACAAATTCCTCTTTGAATCTTCTCCTATACTCTATGTCATTATTCTGTATGTTCAAATGACCCCTGCCCAAAGCGTAAACCACGTTCTACGTTGCTTGGAAATAACAGATGCTGGAATAAATTTTGACAGATGGAGGTCATCATAGGGTGTGCATTATGCATGTTGTTAGCAAAAAATAACATTTTTGTATCTTTCCATGAAACTGAGGGTTATTCAGTACCATTCATAAATGCAGAGCTGCTATAAGGAATACAATTAGTTCTCTCATATAATGGGTGTTCTAACTTATTATGTACTATGCTATTTCTCAAGTGTAACCTTCTTCGTTGACTCATAACTATGAGATTAAATACCCAAATGTGTGGTATGGTTTATGAAAGGTTTTATTTTTCTGTAATGTAGCCAAATTGGTACTTTGCAAACCCTGACTCTAGCATGCTTTCTGCTTTTCTCATGAGCTACAATTTAGATCATCAATTTGTGTTAGGTCTGTGACCAGAGCTTGACTATGAAGACTTTTCTCGTAATCTGGGGTTTTCCCTGGCTTTCAAGTGAAGTAAATTTCAGCTGTTTATTGGTGGAATAACTGGATCAGTTTGCTATTTGATTTCAAGGTGGGAAACTGCCAGGCTGGTTTTGCATCTTTAAATCAGGAAGTTTCCTGACAAAATCTTTTAGTCATGTGAAAATCTGACCTCATGGAAGCCAATGGTATTTTTAACATTAATTATAATAATGCATGGCTGAAATCCTGACCTTGTCCTATGTGTCTTGAGTTTTCTGCTTTTAAACATAATCATGAGTAACATTTTTGTGCCAGATAAGTTTCCAGAAGTTTTCTGTAGTTATCAGATACTCTCAGTACTGCAGCTATGTGCATCACAATGGCAGTGTCTCTAATGCTTATAATATTTCATATTTTACTCATTAATGCATAATGTTTCTATCACAAAAAATCCAAATTACACTTAAAATATTTCAGGTTTCTGTAACATATTGCTTTTTCTTGTCTGCATTATTATACTAAAGCAAGTACTCAGGATTCTTAATGACTGTATTTGTGATGACTCCATGTGCCAGTTAAGAATGAAATGTCAGGATAGACAAGGAAAATAATCTAGATCTTGTCTGTCTGAACTTCAGTAAAGCAGTTATACTGCCTCAGATGGATTGATCTGTTATGAGGGGAGGCTAAAAGAACCTGGCTCATTTAACCTATCAAAATGAAGGTTAAAAGGGATACGATTGCTCTCTGTAACTACATTATGAAAATAAATGCAGACAAGGAAAAGAACTATTCAGACTTCTGCCTCTAGATGTATGTGAGTTGGCCATGAACTAATTCACACCAGAAAGCAGAAGATTCTAAATGTTCAGAGAGTAAAGTTCTAAAATGGACAGTAGGAACAAACAAAAAAGTTTTAGGAGAAGCTTGCTAAACAGCTGGAAGATTGTATAAGCTTGTTCCTGTGATAAAGGTGGATCGGACTTGATCCATCACACCCCAGTGCACTTTGTATGGATTAGGAGGGGAAGGGCTGACCAGATTCTGTCCAGTTAAATGCACACAATCTCAATGTTAATCTGCTAAACAGTTTCTGAGCTGCTATTATCAAATCTGTAACTACATGGTGAAATGTAAGTTTGATATTCTGTTTGGAGCTCCATGACTCTTTACCTCAATTTATTAACTTGTCTTTATCTCCTTCATTTCTTTTGTGCTTAATGGTTCTCTAAGGGTAGTTCTGTGAGAAGAACATTTATCCATGGAAAAATAGCTATTTCAGAATAGTATGTGCTTGTTTCTGAGTGATTAATTCAAAGATTTGATTTAGTCTTTTGTTCCTGAAAACAAAGATTATTTTTTTTAAAAAATGTTTGAAATCGTGTAACAAGGACAGGTCCTTTTGATGATATTTTCATACAATGAGTAAAATATTAGTTGTACATTCACTGCTTTTATGTCTTTGATCAGTACAGGCTGCCTACGCATGTCTGGTATTGCTGATTTTGAAATGAATGTATTCTCTGTGTCTTAGACACCCCTGTCGTTGGAGAGTGACTTTACCTTCAGTTGTTGTACTTCAAGGTACAAAGTACTTCTCAGAATCTGCGTTGAATTTAAGGCGTGCTTAAATAATTAGCACCAGAAAATAATTTCCCTTGTTTATAGGTGCATCTTTAATCAGTGGCCCTGAAGCTCACACACAGTATCATTACTAAAGTGGGTGAATTAAAGTAATACAGTAATGAATGAAATTACAATGTTCTTCTGTATTATTGCAATGTATGGGATTCCTAGCCATGTGTCCCTGTTATTCCATGTGCTGGTTTAGCTAGATCTGGTGATAGTGTGTGTACATTGTACTAGACAGTGTGTACTCATAGCAAAGGCAGTGCCAAGCACAGGGAACTCTTAAGTACAGTAGAGACAACAACTGGATAAAAGTAGCTAGTAAAACTACAGTAGAGGAATAAAATTTGTTTGTCACCATAGTAGAGAGCAGCTGTAGCACATCGCCGCCGTAGTTGTCACAGTTGCTGCAGGCATTACGGCAAAGAAGTTTTAAGAAGGGATCTGAAGCAAGATAATGAACTCTGTTAAGACTAAGACCCTAACCCAAAAGCCTATTTAAATGAATAGGATTATTTCTAGTGATGTCAAGAGGTGTTAGATCAAATCTTCCAACATTGTATCTGCCAAGGGAATTTTTTTGCTGTAGGGTTTTACAGAATTAAGCATAATGGATTATACACAAGTATTCTAGGCATGATATGTTTTAACATGATTAATTCTGTGTTACCTTTCAAATAATTCTGCTAGTTGACACAGCATGATATTTTTTCCTCTCTTGGCCTGTTTTGCAGAGATGCCAATAATCATAATTACCAGTAAAATACAAAAAAAGTCATTTTACATTTGTTTATGATTTTAGCAGTGTAGTATCTTTTAAAACCTGAGGATTTGCACTGAAAGTACATGAGAGTATTTATGTTATGATAAGATCAATACAAAGGTGGTGTTTTAAGTATATTGCATCTGCACACTGAAAATGTGATAAACTAAATCACCTGATACAAGAATTCACAATGTGAATATTTTTTTGTGCATTTGTTTCAACTTCCAAGTATGTCTCTGAGTGCATGCTTAGTTTGTTTGTCACATACGCAAAGCTCTCAGTTGTATTGTGATGAGGCAGATTCCTTGGGTTAAGACAAAGTTGTCAGCTTTGAGTAGGTGCTTGTACGCAGCATTGCTTCTATTAGCCATGCAATAGATGCAGAATTTGTTGATGTTGAATCAGTATTTGAAAGCTTGAAAGCCTTCAGCTGAGAAATAAAGCAAAGTCGGTATTTACCAAAGTGAAATAATTGCTTATTAATAATTAGGTGCTTATTTTAAGTATGCCAGATAACTTGAAGAAATAGTAAAAGTTATGGTGTCATTTGGGCTGAGTAATTTAAGAGCTGGTATTTATGTAATGTTTCATCAGCACTTTGGATTCGTGTTTATTCTTAAATACAGAGAGTAGTAATTACTGAAGGTGATCTCTTTCATGTTTCATACAATTTAGAGGAGATCATGTCTATTTGTATTTTTTGCCACCTAAATTATAGTAGTGATCTTGCAACAGAAATCAGGCTTTTCTAGGTCTGCTGATACTTTGCTGTTAGAATTAAGTTAATCATAACTCTCTAGCAAGACACTGGTTAAATATGGCAGCCCCGCTACCTTGATTTTGCACGCTTTCACTCTTTATTTGTATGTATTACTATAAATTCTTAGAAAATCTTACTTAACCAAAAACTTTCTGGATAAGATTCTAAATGGATGTGCCCACTTAATTGTAGCTGTTTTTAACATCCTATGTGCAGTTAAAACCAGGTGAATTGTTATAAAAAATTATTTAAACTTTTATTTAAAGTTAGAGGAATAGTGATTAAAAATAGATCTGATCTGTTAAAACGATGCTTTCCTTGGCAGTATAAAGAATGGAAAAAAATGCTTTTCTAAGAACTTTTAAGTCTTTACTATGTTTTTTATGGAGTGGGTGGTACTTCACTTGATTTCAAGTATCTCACAATATCACAGTATACTGTTATAGTGCCATACATTAGCTGTCCATAATGCTTTAAGTGTTTGAGTTTTTTAAAATGCCATTTTATAGTTGTAAGAACATGGAGTTACAGTACCCACAGTTTTCTTTTCTGGCTGAAGTCCTTCCTCCCATTTGATACTTCTAGAGGGCTTTTGAACTGTAGTTACAAACAGTGAATTAGTTCTTTGTACAGGCAGAGAAACTGATCTTTGGGGAAAATATTTTGTTTTTCAAGAAGTAGATTGCTCCCTTAAAAACCCCAAAAAACAACCAACACACAAAAAAAACCCCACCCAAAACAAAACAACCCCCCAAAAAACCCAACCAAACAAAATAAATCAGAGATCAGCTGTCTAGATGCAGCCGGTATTGATGTGGAAAGATTCGTGTGCAGCTAGAGTTCTTGTCTTGAAAATGAAACCTTAAATTGATCTAGGCTTTTCTATGTGCATCCAAAAATATTGTCAAAACCTGAAAACTTGGGGGGGAAGGTCTTACGAGAAGCCTAGAAGGGTTGTCATCCTTACTATCTTGGACATGTTCACATCAGCAGTATGCTTTTTGGTACTAATAATGTAAAGCTGATGAGATTATTCATATTAGTGTGTTTTAATACTAGTTCATCACAATTTTTGCCTTAAACTACAAAGATAGCCTTAATATTTGAACCTTATGCAGAGCTAGGAGTGCATCAGTAGAGGAAAGAGCCTCCATAGACACAAAATCAGCTTTACCCCAAGAAGAGAAGGGAAGAAAAAGTTGTTTTTTCCAAGTAGTTCTTTTCTATTAGGTTGTACATGGTATGGTACTAAGGCATTGCCTCAGTGCCTTAGTCAGGTACCTATTAAAGACATAGCGTCACTTTGTTGATTGATTGCTTTTGTGGCCTTCAGATGTTGTAAAGTGTCATTAACCAAAAACATGTGCAGACTTAAGTTTTGGTTTTTTCTGTTGTTTTGTTTTGTTGTTCAGGTTTACCAAAAATGCAAGTCATTAGAAACTATAACGGAATACCACAGCCAGCAACTCAAGATGGTCCACCATTGCATATCCAGATTGGAGACACTATTGAACTAATTAGAGGCGATGCACATAGCTTATTTTGGCAGGTATGGTATCATTTATCAAATGGCTATATTCCATTAATTCCAGACATTAAATTCTTATTGATCTATTGCACTTGCAACTTTTTTTCCTTTCTGAACAACAAAAGAGTATCTTCATGTTTTACCCCAAAACAAATGTCTAACACAACTATTTTTATTTCTAAATTGTCAATAGTTCCTGTATTCTGTAAAGCTTCATTCTTGCAGCCTTAGAATAAAAGTCCTGGTGAATAAATCTGCAAGAACGTGGCATTGATAGCAATACTTATTGTGAAATTATAAGAATTAAGGAGAGCACTTGGCACATAAACAGCAAAGTCCTATGAATTTTCAGTCACTGTTTCTCTAACATAGCAGAAATGAAAGCTATATTGGGAAAACCTAGTTAGGATTATTAGATTTATAGGGGAGAGAAATAGCTCTGCAAAACAGAACTACACCTAAACTTCTTTGTGACCTTTCAATTCAGCTAAACACAGGTTTTTATGTGCATGGAAAAGTATATTCTATTGATGGCAAAATTCAGTATCATGCAATTCACATCACTACTGTTACTGAAATTTCTTTTTAGTTGATAACTATAAACAGATTTGAAATGCTGTCTAGCATTCACTTTAAAGATAAATGCATTAAAGCATGTCTCATTTTTCTTGATTGTTGTCTAAATTGTTCATACTAGAATCCTACGTACTACTGATGTTATTAGATAAATGGAAATAGAGCTAAATAAAAGAACTTTCAGTGTATTAATAGAACAACAACTGGGAAGCATCTGTTTTCTTGAATTGTTGTTCCTGTATTTGTCTTTGTGACTTTCTTATTTTTTTTTGAGACTGAAATAAGCTAATGAATATATTTATAAAAATGGCTAGGTCTGTTACATGAGTTAGATCATACTTTTTTATTTTCTTTCTTTTTTTTCCTGATTGCAGTTAGGATTGAATCTTCTCCAGATTCTTCAGGAATGAATCAGTGAGCTTTTGTTCCTATGCCACTGCATCATCCTGAACAATATTCAACCAGGGGAAGTCAGAAATAATAGAATTGATTTATCTATTAAAAAATTAGGTAAATAACTGTAACCCCTTACCCCCTAGAAACCCAAATCCAACAAATCAACGAACCAACCTCTTCCCCCCCCCCCCCGATTTATTATTTGGCACACCATAGATATTTCACATCTTTACAAAATTTTTACAAACGTTGGTTGGCAGATTCTGACCTATATCGTTTTATATGTATGGTTTGGTTCTGCAAAGTCTTAAGTTCTGATCCAGAGAAGCATTTAAAGACACTCTTGATTTGGGACTGGCTAGGAGGTAATCGTGTGGCTAATACAATTAGTATAAGCCAGAATTATTGGCATCTTGTGGGACTGATTCTGTTGCCATGTTTGTATACATCTGTCGACTCAATCTACTGGGATTTTTCTTAGATGTTTTTTGTACCTACTATGCTGAAGATTTTAGCTAGAATCTCACTGTGTTTAAGTAGCAGAAACTGGAACATGTGTGAGGCTTCTTCCCCAGAACTCTTAGTAATAAATTTGAATC
This sequence comes from Falco punctatus, assembly GCF_963210335.1. Taxonomy (NCBI): domain Eukaryota; kingdom Metazoa; phylum Chordata; class Aves; order Falconiformes; family Falconidae; genus Falco; species Falco punctatus. The sequence goes on along the minus strand of NC_137591.1, from coordinate 24,008,515 downwards.
TTCAGGGAAATTGTCATCTCCATTTGCATCATTCAGGATTTTTTTTTTCTTACAAGCTGACTTGTCACAGACTGCTTACTACAGATTTTCATAAGTCTTGTAATGACATCTGCATTGTTAAAATGCATATTAAGAAAAAAACTTGCAAAACACAGTTTGTATTAAAATGTGCAAGTTTTACTCAAGAGGTGCTTTACAGTAATTTACAGCTGACCTGAAAGACTAATATTTGAACGGACTTTTAAGTTGACCATCGCTCAGTTTAGAAATTCAGGTGCTTGTAATAGGTAAGTATGTCTGGTTTAAATATAACTTTTTGTCATTCTTTACAGTACATCAGATAAACACCACAAGTTACTAAGCAATGCTTAAGCTATAGCTTAAATGCCATCAAATGTGTTTTGATAGATGTTAATATATTTTATTTAATGGCTGGTCTTATTGACTGTAATATCACTCACTACTCAGATGAGATTAGTACTGTAAATAAGTATCACTTAGGAGACTGTGCCAAAGCTCTGCGTTTCAGTTAAATCTGTCCTTCAGGGGGATTCATGTTTCAGGAGTAAATAGAATGTATGGATGCAAAGGATAGCGTGTATTCAAGCAGATAGTGGGAAAGAGCACAAGGAAGCTTTGCTGAACACAGGTCCAGATCTATAATACTGTCACTTGTTTGTGCATAATTCTTTTTTCAACATTATTGGTATTCAGGACATTATAACTTAAATACTGCTTAACTGCTTTGCTCTCTCCTCTGCTGCCTCTGTATTTCTCTGTGTATTTGGTAATGGTGGCAGTTGCTGGGGTTACTATCCGTGTGTGATAAATTGCATAATGATCTCCCTAGGAAAATGATGCACTTGTTTATTATGCTTAGGGTATTACAATCAAAGAATGTATTCATTTTTTCATAAACCCTCATTAATCCTTGCTTTTGCATTCAACTCCACCCTGTTTGAAATTGCTGAATTCTGTTTTGTGTGGTGGTATTAGGGTACAATTACACATTTAGTATTACAGAAACAAAATGAACTAAAACCCTAAAGAAATTCCACGTCTGTTTCTGAAGAATTTTTCCCCCCATCAAAAATAAAAAATGAAATGTAATTTTCAAAAATACAATGCTTGTGAAGTACTCGTTCTTACTCTCATTGCCAAATGTTGATAGTATATTCTGTTTACAGTCAGTTTATTAAATTTAATGGAGGTTAGGCATTTATGTGCTTTTAAAAATCTGTTACATGAAAAAATTTGCTTGATATTTTGATGCCTTGATTTCTGTGTTCTGAAATGTCAGCTGGTGCTCTATTCTGCTCTGGAAAGTGTGGTAAGCATGGTCCCAGCTCGATGTTTGCTAGGACTAGAAAGGTGGTTTTATTTTGCTGCTCTGCCGGCTTGAGGAGTTCTTCTTCAGGAGAGCTTGGTGGTGAGTTGTGAGCTGCTGAGGCATGGCTCTGTGATGATCAGGTCACTTCTGGCCCTTAGCATTCAACTCTGGTCTTGCAACTTGGGGCAGCAGTTGTGTTGCGTAAAAGGTTCAGTTTAGGCCATGCTGGATGCATTTCTGCAGCTGGTCCCCCAGTTGTGTGGGTGCATCTATAGCACCTTGTGACTATATTATAGACAGAGAGTTGATCTTTAATTCTATTAGTATTATTGTGCTCACCCAATTTCCAGTGATTTGCATCACTTGTGGAAACCCTTAAGTATAGAACTTTGTGTCTGAATTGGCTGATGGATTTATTTGCCGTAAATTTGCATTGTATTTAGCATGATTTTTCAGGTGCTGCAACTGCCGCTGTGTGGTTGGGTAGACATTTTGGGGATCTGTAATGTTGCAGTGTGGCAACTCTCACTAGAGTGATGCTAACTGAGGAGGAAATAACTTGGAAGGAGATAATTAACAGTAATGAAGATATCAGGCACTGGCAGACATTGACAGAACTGGGAATCACAACGAAGGCTCTGAGCCCCCTTCTGACATCTCATCTGTTAGAGCTTTCAGGTGTTTCAGCCACAATTATTACTTAATTATATAAATTATATAAAAAACCCAAACAACCCATAATAAAAAACCCCACACAACTGTTAAGTAACACTTTATTAGAACAGCACTTTATTTTAAAATTCTTTGGTATACTCTTATTGTCCTAAATCCCTGTGCATATATTATTATTTACTGTTAACCCCCATTATAGCTCAAAAGTGAAAAATTTGTTGTTGTGGTTTTGTTTTTTTTCTAGGGCAGAAATCTAACAACAGGAGAGCTTGGATTCTTCCCAAGTGATGCAGTAAAGCCTAGCCCATGTGTAAGTACAATTGTTTAATTCTGTTTGTCATCTTACAAAAAAACCTGCCTAGTTCATGCTACTGCTTTATTAATCTTACCTTACAAAAATTATATTTTTTATCGTTCCTTTGTGTTTTCATGGTATGGTCAATATTGCTTAAAACATAACATTGCAATGCTTTTTGGTTATCGGAATAAATAGGACATCTCAAGAAAACATGTTTGAGAAGCAGATTTCACCTTTGGGGGTATTAATAAATTGAACCATCTAAACAGTTTTCAGAGTATAGAACAAAGACAGTTTATGTGAAAGTGTGCTTCCTTCCTTCCCCAGCAGTAAGATGAGAATGCTGTGGTTCTAATCTTTTCCCCAGTCACTTTGGGTTAGAGAGAGGGATTACACCATATGCAGTGAGTTTAAAAATGTGTAAGAGTAAAACTGAAGTAAAACCTTGAATTCAGAATACTTGATAGATTTTCTCTTATCTGTCTTTATTTCACACAAGGAAGTTCTCAATCTAGAAAAGTTCAGGATAGCAATAAGAAAAATTATTTTATAATATGTACTCAGGTTTTGTATACAGATGTGATGATACATTATAATAGGCTGTATGCTTGCTCCTTGATTCTCTGCCCTCTATAACACTGTGCATCAGATTACTATATGTCCCTTTGTTGAGGTTAATTGATGTAAACCCATAAAACCAGTACTGAATCATATTCTTTACCTTGCTTTAAGATAACTTTAACTTAACTTGATTCACAAGTCTGACTTATTCATAGAATTGCTTTCATTACAGCAATCAAGATATGCCACTTAAATGGTTTATAAGTAGGTGGAATCAGCTGTTAGTGGCTGCATTTTAATATGCCTTTAAGGTTTATATTCTGCCTTAGTTTCTAAAACAAATATACATGTAAACCTAAAGAGTATAAATACATTAGTATATCTTGAGACCTCTTCATTACCCTGTATTTTCAGGATTTTGTTTGAAGAGGGATGCACAGAATACTTGTAAGTACAAGGTATTTAGATTAGGTAAGAGAAGAGATCTGGAATAAATAATGAAAACAGTATGTGAATTTAGCTTTCTTCCCTGCACCCCTTGCTTATTGTAAAAGTTGTGGATTTCCTGTACCGTGGCATCACTGTCCTGGACACAGGCAGTACCTGCTACATACTGGTGGTAGGTTCTTGGAGTCACTCAGTCAGTTATTGTACAGTCATTGACAGCAACTGTAGCAACATTTTAGGAACCGCCACTGTACTTTAAAACAGAAGCAGTAGGATGTCCAATGTTAGGAAAAACACTACTAGGGCATTGTGAAGATTGCTTTCTGCTAAATGTAAAATATACTATTTAGAGGAGTATTGAAAATAATACAGTTTTACAGAAAGAATAAATATTATTCATGAAATGTTACCAACGGGTGTGATGATAAGAACAAAAAGATAAATTGATGCTTTACCACTGCTAACTTGGAAGGGTGAAATATGAATATCTTATTATGATAAATGATGCAGTTAAAGATACTGAAATATCAATCAGGTTTTAAACATGCTATAACTTTTATTAAGTCTAACAGTCTTTACAACCAGCTGATATAAAAATGCCCAGAAACAGCATAAAATACATACATCAAAAGACTTTAGGAATGAATATTGAATGAAAAACTGCTGAGCTCCAGGATATCCATATTCCAGACTTTTCATAGATGTACCTATAAACAATTGTTTCCTCTTTGCAATAAGTGTTATATGTCAGCAGACATTTTTGGTACCATATGAATAATATCTGGTTCTTTCTAGTTTTCCTCCAGTTTTCTTATTTCTATACAGGCATTGAATAAATAGCACAGTATTTTACTCTGTTTCGTGACAATGAAGAACACTTGTTATATGTATCTATCAATCTGTCCAATCAAAATTTATGAAAAGGACTACTTATCTATTGTTTAACTGCTCTGGAGGTTGCACTTAAACCATCTTCGAATTTTTATACCCTTTCCAACATAGCAGGACTACTTGACAAATTATGAATGTTTATTTTTTAAAAACTGTTCTTTATTTTCCTGCTGCTGGTAGAATGCATGTTATTTAATTAGTCCTGTGGGGGATAGTACAAATCATTAAAGGTGCAGTTCTTCTGTAGATGGAATCTATTACTGAAATATCTCACGGCATGTAAAAACTCTGTAAGTGCCTAACTGGCCTTGAAAGATCTCATTTGGTTGCTTCACTAAAACATTTCTTGTAGGAATTCTATGTCAGCATATGCATGATATGTTAACTCTTTCCCAAATCTTACACTAGAAGCAGAGGTGCATGAGTAACACCATCAGTAGCTGGAGGGATAGAAGAGCCACTGCTGCTGCCAGTGGTAGTACCTGGCTGTGTTAGGCCTCCTACACTTCAAAGGAGTTTGCATACTACCAGCACTACAAATGCTACTGTTTGAGAGCCCTTTGTCTACGATATTTGGGAGTAATGCATGTTTCCTTTTTCACTCTCAAGAACTAGACCAACTTAATGACTGTTTTAACACCTGGATAGATTTACTGTTGTGTAAGCTGAACACGTGGTCCTGATTTTATCACAGAGAACATTAATGTGTTCTGCACTAGTGTCTGCTTTATTAATTAGAAAAAAATGTGAGGTTTGGACTGTCCTACAAAATTCAGAGTTTCATCATATGGATCTTAGGTTGAGAGGCATTTGAGTAAGTGGTTATGCATTTAGTCTGAGTGACCATTGTGTCAAAGGCAGTAAGCAGAGCTTTCTGAACTCTGCAAATTTTCATTCATGGAAATGAATCTTAATTGTGCAGGGATGGAAGTTACATCTTAAGTAAATTTAAAGTTAGCCAACCCCCATTGTATCACAACATTCTGAGGAGCTTTTGTTTAATTTCTGAGAAAGAGAAGTTAGGGCAGATACTGATTTAATTCCTAATCTAAGTTTGTTGGAAACTTTCTCAACTAAAAAAATGTTCTGAAGTTAACTAAGAACATACTTAGCCAGTGTTTTAAGTGAAGTGTCTGGAGTAAGTACAGTATATACATCTGGTGTTGAGGCTTCTTAGCATGAAGATGAGACCCTTAAAATGGTGAAATTGTAACAATTCTTACTTGTTTCAATAATTTAGTAATTTGGCATTCTGGTAACTGCTTTTTTGCGGAGGTTGCAAGATAATATGTTACCAACACAAGTGGTTGTAAATATATTCTCTGTACATTCTTTAAACTTAGACTATCTTCTGTCATCTAGTTTACAATATCCTGGTTCAGTAATTGCTTCATAGCTTCCTATTCTGCTTTTTTTTTTTATTCAGAAGCTGCCTTTTACTACTTTAGCAATACTGGTAGAATATACCATAGCATTTTGGACAGGTTAACACAAAAATTTTGCATTCCTTGACAATTGCAACTGTAACTGCTGAATACAGTGATTAAATACACAGGGAGGTGGATTTTTCTGTTGACAGTTTTGGGGTATTTTTGTTTGTTTGTGTGTGTGGTGTGGATTTTTTTTTTTTTTTTGGAGGGATATTTTTTCACAGGAAGGGGTTGTCCTATCACTGGAGTTTATTTAAAGATCAGGTCTAGAGAATAGATAGATACCTTGGTTGATACCTGAGGTCATCTTAGTAGGAGTTGTAATTGATTGTAATTTCAATTGAAGTTTGTAGGCCTGTATAATATCTTCCTGAATTGATCTGTGTTTGGAAGTCTCTGTTGAAGATATTTCATATATGATAAATAAAATTTGTGAGAAGACTGTTACTGTATTTTTTCCGCTATTAGATTCCAGAAAACAATAAAACATTCTTTGGTTTTACTGGAAGAAAAAAAATAAATCATTTGCTTATCTAAGAATATACAAATTTAGGTTATAATTCTGCAAGGCATATATTAAACTTCCACTAAAATAATTTTTTCAGCACTTTGCAAGTTTCACACGTTGTTTTACAAGAGTAGGGGAATACCAAAGTGCCATACAGCAATGAGATGGTCAAGATGAAAAGCTGATTTTCGTGGGGATTACTATACAGTGCATCTTGTGTGTGTATAAATGTTATCTATACATAAATTTGCGTATATTTATAAAGTCCATTTTGCAAAGTGACTGTAGTTTGTTTAATTTTTTAAATTGAATTTCAGAATTAAATTCCATGCTTATTAAAATAAAAAACAAGAGTTATCAAAGTCAAATACAAAGGTATGAATGCTGTCACACTACAATCTGTGGATTATCCTCAACTGTCTTGGAATATTATATACTGTATTTCCTAGTAGACAGTCTTTCTAAAGCTATACAATCATGAAAACATGAAGTAAATTTTATACATGTTACTGTAAATTTATTGCACATTTTAATGATACTTTTCAATAATATGTAGCATTGGGCTATTTTATGTATTAAATTTGAATGTAGGCACTGTCAGAAAAACTTCTAACAGTTCTATTAAGTAAAAAAAATAATCTGTCACAGCAGCAAAGAGTTAAAATATTCTGGACTATTTTCAGAATTATAACTTCAAAAGAAAATAGACTTGCAGACTAATTAGATCATCTGTTTCTTTTAACTTGTTTCATCTGGATATTGACTATTAGATCAATGCTATCTAATTTGTGTTGAGTAGGAAAAAACCTCGATCCTTATTCTCTTACATCTTTTTATGTTGTAGGTTCCTAAACCAGTAGACTACTCTTCACAACTGTGGTGAGTCCTTGTCTAGTCTATAAAGAATCTCTTTGAAAGAAGCATTCATAGAAAGACAATTGTGTTTATTACAATTTCATTTGTATTGGTTTAATCTTTGTAGGCTTCTGAAGAAAGCAATGTGTAATGGTTTGGGAAAGCAACACCACGTATTGCCTAAAAGCATTTCTGATGTAATAAAGTGCTTAATTTTGACATTTTGTTTACAATTCTGTAGCTGTGCAGCCTTAGTCCCAGAGGTCTGAAATAGAATAGCGAGAGATGAGTATACTGTGAAGCGTGCAAGCAGATCTTACATGTTAAGTGAATAAAGAGAAGCAATAATGTTAAATACATCTTGTCTTGTCAATAATTCAGCATCACCTTTCAAAAAAAAAAAAAAAAAGACTGTAGAGGTATAAAAGGACAATGTCTCAAAATTAAAACCACTGCTTGTCTGGGGCATATGTAGTGTGTGGACTCTTTACTGGAATTCAGCTCACTTGAAAAGACATGGTGGTTCTGAGAGACCACAGTAAGCATCACTTGTTTTCTTTTACTGTTTTTATGCTTTGTCATTTACATGTGAGTTCTGATTTCCTCTAGTTTGCTAAAAGTGAAATCAGAATCAGGTCTAAACAAATACTGATTTTTCTTAACAAGCCAAATAGAATGTTTAATATTTAAAATTTGTATTTTAAATTAAATTCTAACATTTGCTCTATTTATAATTTTGTTAGAAGAAAGCATTTCATTGGGATTAGTCTTTCTCTTCTAAGAAATTGTAATACTTACCTGAAAAATGACTTGAGGATGAAATTTACTGTAAAAAGTCGTGTGTTTTGTGATAAACTTCAAAATGCATGTTCTCTGATGTGTTTTATAAAATAATTATTTTTTATTTAAAGTTCTCTTCTAATTGGTAATGATGTATTTGTATGAAATTTTGCATACTAGTGATCTGTGATCTTGACTGCCTTTAGACCACTTTCTAAAATAGTTAAAGAAGCATAAATTCCCTGGAAGCTAGGTCTCTTTCCTCAGTTAACAGTTTAACCTCTAGTTTTGCAAACAGATGTCTGCTCACAGCCTCTCATGAATTTCCATCCAAACCAGTAAGGCAGAGCAAGGGCACAAATCTGCTTATGCAGTCAGACTGCAGAATCGGCGACTGACTTGTCTTAGCTTTCAACCCTTAGCAACAGCTCTTTCAAATTTGGACGTATTAGGGTGATATTTTTTTTTTTTTTTTGCTTGTGAATGTTTAGTTTATCCATTACACTTCAGCCTTTAATAGGTTATGAATAATTATGAAACCAAATAAAATAGTGTGTTTGTATAAATGCCAAATTTTTGTATAGGTCTTTTTTTGACATAATAGTTTACCGGTGGCTAATTCTCCGCTCTGTTAAGATAAAGCCCACTAGAACTCAGGGAGGTTCAAAGGTTCTCAACTACTGTTTTATTGTTTCACTTGCAACACATGATTCAGAAAAACATTTGGTTTTATGAGCCATTCAAACCAGTAGTCTTTCAGCTAATGCTAAGGCTTGAGTACTTTCCTTAACAGGCATTGTATTCTACATGTGCGCAAGTACTTTTCTATTTAACAACCCCCCCCGCCCAGTGCCTAGTGGAATTTTTCATGTTTTATTCTTCATTCAAAGATCTGGAAGTGCTATTCAGTTGCAGCTGGTGTATTTTTTTTAGGTCTCCATCATATGCAGAATATTGGGAACTCTGCATTGCATATTTAATAGACCTTTCTTTGTGGCATTGAAAAAAAACATAGGCAATTTTTATTGTTCTCTGTTACAGGTTTGCAGGAGCAATGGAAAGATTGCAAGCAGAGAGTGAACTTATTAACAGAGTAAATAGCACTTACCTGGTGCGGCACAGGACCAAAGAGTCAGGAGAATATGCAATTAGTATTAAGTAAGTGGAATAAGATCTCCTGCAGAAAGTTTTCCTGTTCTCGTGTCTAGATAATATTTGAAATAAACAAGGAAAAGAAAAACTTGTTTCAATTTACATAATCATACACAGCCTTTAAGAGACTCAATATAGGAAAACTGAAGTTGCTGACAGAAATACCCAGGATTTATATTAGGAAGGTAGCAATGTTGGTGTAGCAAATGGGTCTATAAAAATGATGGTCTAGTATATTAGGTAAGAGTAAGCAAGTGTAATTAGAGTGTAATGTGATCTGCTTCTCTGAAGTGAATAAGAATGTTTTCCAATTCAGAAATTTCAGTGAAATGTGGGTTTCTAAATTCTGTGGATGCAAATTATTGTGAGGGTCTTGATTGCTTTCATGTTGTTTATCAACGTGAGTATAACAGTAAGAAATACATGGGGATTCCCAATAAGAATGAGCAGTTAGTTGTGACTTGTTTTCTCAGTACAGATTACCTCTCCAGCTATACTTTAATATATTTGGTTAATTAGATGTCAACTTTGTTTTGGCACAGATATACATTTTGTCTTAAGAATTTATTTGTGTGGTGTTATTGGGGCATGCCCTCAGGTAAATATTGATTGTGTCTGATTAAAAACACATTTATATTCATAAGTTACTCATTGCCCACAGGTACAATAATGAAGTGAAACACATCAAGATTTTAACAAGAGATGGCTTTTTCCACATTGCAGAAAACAGAAAATTTAAAAATTTAATGGTAAGCATTTATTAGGTTTTTAACAATGTGTGATTTTCTATGTAGCTGTTGCTGTTAGTGAGAGCTACTTTGGTTGGTCAAATTACAGAAGGCTGTGAGAGTGAGAGATTTGAATTGCGTCCATACCTACTAATAGGATATTTTTTTGTATTTATGGTTTGTGCCCTAAGTGATGGTTGTATGTATTTAAAACTGCATATTTATATATAGGACTAGACTGTGTCCCCTGCAGTGATGTGGAAGACAGGAGGCATTTGAATCCCATGCATCAGCCCACTATGAAGTTAGGCTGAATCTTGAAAGGAGAATTTGATGTCTTCGGAAATCTTTCTCTATATAGTAATGATCCTTAAAAGTGGCTAGGTGAAGGTTCCTTGCAAGCCCAGCACATGTACACTTTTACTGCTGAACATAATGATGCCCAGTGATGTGTAAATTCAGAGGGAGAAGGATATAAGGTGCACCTGTGTCAGAGAGGCCAGAAGAACTCAGGAAAAGCTGGTCTTCCTGGTCCTGGTACATCAGGCAAGGAAGTGCAGCTCGAGAATGGGATGTCTAAAGTTCTAATAGCTCAGAAATCCTTGTTGAAATAATAGTAATCTCAAGTCAATATTGACTAGTCTAAATTAAAGCAACTTTGTGGCTACTTTGAACTCATACTGTGTGGCAGCAAAGCCCTCGCTAGCAAACTATAGTAATAACACACAAAACATAGGTGCTCTCATTAACTTTTGCTCCAACTGTAGGCATAGTTCATTCCCTGAAATAGGAGTTTGGTGTCAGAGCTGCCCAGATCAATGAGTTTTCAATGTTACGTCAGAGTAATCTTGTACTAGGAAGAAATTACTTTTTTTGAACTTTAATTTGAAAGAGTTTCTTGGTAGCTCATTTTGCTCATACAAGACTCATAAATACAAGGTGTCTGGATCAATTACCTTACTGCATGTGTAAAATTTTACTGCTTAAGCATTTTCTGATGCTTAAGAGAACCTCATTCCATACTTTATATTTAGTGCAATCAGTTGGTTTGAAACTTATGCTGCAGCCTTCCTGCATGTATATCCAAGTACTCTAAAACAGTAACAATGAAGGACAATACAAAACAAGAGTAGGGAGAGAAGCTTTAAAACCAGGAGGCCTTACAAATTATTTTAATTTAAGCACTGATACTCTGTAAAGCAAGAGCATCCTACCAGGGGTAAAAAAATCTAGCAGAAATCTGTGCCTTGCCTAACTCCATTTGAAATAAGTGCATATTAGAATGGCAAGAACATAAATTTCCTATTGAAGAATGCACCAAGCTGTTTCCGCACTCTAATGTCTTTGTTTGATGCTTGAAGAACAGTGAGTGTTCAGTGTTACAGCTGGTAACCCTGAAATCTTAACATTGGTAGCAACAGAAATCATGGCGTTCCTCAGATGCATGAGGGAGGTGGGTACTTAGTTTGCAGACACGAGAGATGATTCACTGGAAACTGATGAGAATGTCTGACTGCTCTCAGGATCCTGACAAAGCACATGAGCTGGAGTTGCTTGCTCCAGATACCTTCTTACGGTGATGATGCCATTTAATGCATTGATACAGGTTTTAAAATGGAGCTGAATGATCAGAGATATAAGTATAGGACACAGACTGGGATAAAAAGGAAACAAAAGGAGTATGCATTGTGTCAAAGAATTGAGAGGACAGAAGAAATTTCTAGTGTGAAGGCTTTATTGCTACGAAGTTAGCCTTGCTAACATTCAGTTAGGAAAAAGTCTGTCCTTGAGAGTTAAATAGACAAGTGGTAGTGTAAGTACTGTTTGCATATGCTGTGGAACAACTGCTTTGTTCCGGGTACGTGCACGAGAAAAGCAATGTCTGGAAGAAGAGAGGAACAAAAGTAGTCTGAGTAGAACGGGGAGCAGAAGAGAGAAAAAACCAACCAGCAGCCATGGAAACCTAAAGTAGCGATCTGCGTTGACACTGTGCTCTGTCCTACTTTGGAGGCAACAGAAGCAGAACAGCTCTTGTACATAGTTTTCATAGTACATTAGAAGAACTTTCACAAGAGCAATTAAAATGTGCTGAGTGTGTAAAGCAGGCCAAGGTACAGCGAAAGGTCAGCTGAGCTGCTGATGTGACAAGACTCCTGAGGAGCCCCATCCATGCTGGCAGGGGCTACTTACCTTATTTATCTGTTTGTAAGCTTGCTAGTGATTTGTGCAATGAATGCTTTGGAGGCCAGTTGTTTGCGGACTTTTTTTCATGGTATTAAAAACTCAGCTTTTAAAAGCAACTGAATCTTTGTGACGCAAGTAAATTTTTTTGCGGTTTGAAACCATTTTACTTATTTTGCTAACGAATACAGTCTGCCCACTTGAAATTTTTACCAAACAGTGTAATTCTTACAGACTTAGATGGTGCAAAAAGGTAACAAAAGTTTGAAACTATTTTTCCATTTATCCAGAAATCCTACTTTGAATGCTGCTTACTTACAAATCACCCTCTCTGTTGCCTTGGTAATTGGAATGTCTGGCTACTCAGTGATGATATATGACAGAAAATTTAGTTGCTGACATTGTAGCTTGTGTGCTGTGCTGATACCAGACAACAAAGCCCAAACAGTTCTTAATCTCCTGGCCTTTCTGCTTACTTGGAGTGCCTAGCAGGTCTGTGATTATGAACTGTTAAAAGTAGGTGTAGATTTTACTTAGCTTTGGACTCTGCCTTAGAAGCAGTTTCAGAGACATGCAACAGCTTGCAGTGTGGGGAGTGAAGTACTCCAGAGTTCAGAAGATAATCTTCGGATTATTACCAAGAACTTATGGTTTATGCACTAGATCTTGAACTAAAAAAAATTGAGAGTCATTTTGTTTGGCTGGAATTAATGTATCACTGATGTAGGCTATTGTAGGCTAATTTCGTTATTTTTTTTTAACTAGAAGGAAATGATTGAACATAGTACTATTTCCTTATTTTACCTAAGTTTGGCTTGGTCAACTTTGATTTTGGAAATCTAGAAGTAAATAGAATGGAATGACTGAGGTACTGGTAGGAGTGAAAGGTTTGCAGTTAAGTACATTGCTTTGTGCTTGCATTTCTGAAGAGTGAAATCTCACAGCTGAAGTATTGTTAATCGAATGAAATATGTTTGCTTTGAATTATCTGGTCACTTTAATCTTATTCTAGGCTTTGTGTACAAACTGTGATATTGACATTATTAGGGCTAATTCAGAAGTAAGACAGTGGCAGGGACTGAAGATCACAACATGATGTAACATGTCAGTTTTGATGGGTGTTACCTTCTTTAGTAGAAACGAAAGTTACTTATCTCCTTGTTACATAAACTATTTGAGGTAGTTTTTTAAAAATATTTTCATATATATGTGTATGCTTATATAGAAAACTTGTGTGTGCATATGTATGTTCATATATATATGCACACATATACATACACAAGCAGAGACAAATTTTTATATAGGGCGTAAAGAAAACGTGAAATGCTGGATTTTAGTCAGTTTGCACTACCTGAAAAAAAAAAAAGCCCAACCAAACCCCAAACCAAAAAACCAACAACCCCACCCACCCACAAATTTTAATGGCAGACTTGAAAGTTTTACATGGTCCGTGTATCTGCTCGTTATATTGTGCTGACTTATATGCAAGCCTTATGCTTTATTTTGGATCTGTGTACTTACAGATACGTTAATGGATAAACATAACTTATCATTGCAAAAGAAATTGGAGAAAACAAAGACAGTTACTGTTATATATATAACAAGCAAGTGACCTTGCTTTCTGCCTAACTTCAGACAAATACACGCTCCGCCTGGCTCTAAGAGGCAGTTAAGTGTTGACTCTGACAATAAGGCTTTATTTTAAAAAAATGGATAACCAGCAAACCTAAAACCCCCAGTTAAGTGGCACTGTAAAAGCAGTTCATATTTTGGATACTTGATTTTTTTAAAAATAAACATGTACTGTGGGTTGTTGTATTATAAAATAAGATTACTTGTAGGATAAAAGTGTCATTGACTGTACAATAGAATGTCGAAAAGGATGTGATTTCAATTTCCAATGACATAATATTTTTCCTTTCTGAAAGGAACTCGTGGAATATTATAGGCACCACTCTCTCAAAGAAGGCTTTCGAAGTTTGGATACTACTCTTCAATTTCCATACAAAGAATCTGAAAATTCAGTGGGACAAAGGAGTAGCAGAACAGGTGGCAACTGTGAGTATTTTAAATTACTGTATATTATTTTCTGTCATGTAAATACTAAAAGGACAAGGTACTTTGAACATCTTCATTTTCCATTTTTGACATATAACCAATTAATATGGTAATACTTTTAGCTAGGATTTTTTGAAGCTAAGCAGATTCGGATCTGCCAGGAGGTTTATAAACATGTCTAGCAAGTTTGTCTTGCTGCCAAACTTAAAATCTCCATGATACTCAAAAATCTATTAGGCGTGCTCGTGAGAGATTAAACTGCATCCTGCTGAGTTTTTTCAGACATTTGCATACACGCAGCTACAAGTGTTAATAATATCTGTGGCAATTTCTAATCCTTAAAAGGGGATTTAAATAAATCAGTCTTGTAGTGTGGCCATATGAAGTAGCATTTCAGTAACACCACATATATTTCTCAAAAAAGCACATTAGATTTACTGTATCATCATTATTTTTATGCCTGCCTTTTAACCTTAAATTTTTATTACCTGCCTCTAAGCTTCTGAAAGTTAATGAACTACTGTACAATATAAATACCAGTTAAAAAGTTTTGAAGTTTAGAAATAAACTGAGATTTACAGTGCATGTGATATTCTTTATTTAACTTATTACAATTTAAGTGGAAGTTAGCGTGATTTTTAGCACATGTACAAGTTCAATATTAATGATAAAAACAATCACATGGCTGGCCTCTGGAAACTATATAGTGTTTCTTTCAAAGAGCAAATATTAGATTTGCAGTTCTGCAGACAATGGCTGTATCTTTCTATTGCAACAGATAATAAGAGGAAAACAAAACTTAATGGAGATTTTAACAGTGTGAAGACTGCTGTGAAGGGCCACAGAGTGCAGTGTAGTCTTTGTGATGAAGCTGGCTGTATTACTTTCATTTGCTGTGTTTGTGAGCTTTTGTGTATTTGCTTGCCTCGGCTCCATAACATTTCTTTAACTTTGGAGACTTTTTTCCTCTCCTAATTAAAGTGAAGATACTTTAGGACAGATGATTTTAAGAAACCAGTGTGTGTCTGTGCATTTCATGTGCTCTGTCTCTATCTCCAAATTCCTCTTTATTCCTTGCGTTTCTGTTTTCTTTCACTGCTTCCCAGGACTCCTGTCAGTTGTCTCCCTGCTATGCTGTATCTCAGTACATCCCTGTTCTTGGTCAATTTATCTGTTCCATCCTTTCTCCTTTGTGTAGCTGGCAATCTCCCTTGGGTTCTCTCTTGTCATCTCTTCTGCTTTCCTCCTCCCTTGCCTCCTCACAGCACTGAGGCTTTAATTGTTGAGAAGATATACTCTGCTTAATTTACTTTGCATTTGTTTTGGTTATTATTGACTGTGAGCAGAACCAGTTTTTCTTTACTGTCTTAGGCCAGTTAGAATGTATCTATACTGTCCACCAACTTCCCAGTTTGCAAGAACATTAGCTTTATGGTTTCATTCTTTACAAGACAGAAGACGTATGATACATCCTCAGTACCTTCAATCCATGGACAAAAGAAAGCACCTCCTTTAGCAAGGTGTTTTAAGGCAGTGCATGGAAGAGCAAGAGGAACGAGTGCGGGATGCTCTTATTTGAACCAAGGGGATAAAAAAGTGCATCTTTGCTACAGTAAATACTAGACCTTTAGTGTTACAAACTGTGCAGGTGGGAACTGGCAGGTTTTGTCTTATACCAGACTGATCAAAAAAACCTCTCAGTTCTCAAACTCTTCATATAAAATCTGAAAGATTTCCACAGTTCTGCTAGCCTACTTAGATTGACTCTGGATGGCACTTTCACTTAATGTATTTGACAGTTTCTTTTAAAGTGTTAGCATGTCCCCATGAATGTGTGTGTTTTGTTGTGTTTTTTTTTCCTTTGAAAGCAAAATTTCCATGATTAACAGCCCATCTGTGAGTTGTGCTGCTCAGTTTTAAAGCTGTGCTGTTCATTCTTACCAAGTTGATGTTAGAATAGCTATATATCTAGGCTGTGTGAACACGGCTGGGCTAAATTTGGAAAGAAGCTGGTAAACTTTAGGCTGCGGTTTTGTTTAGTAGAGGAAGCAAATAAGTCATGGAGCAGTGGTTGGACAGTGAGTTTACTTCACAGCCACTCTTAATCTGAGTGCAAGAAAAAGAGTTGTTGAAATGAAGCCAGACAAGACAGCTGAAGAGAGAAGGGCACTTTCCTTCCCCTCTCCAGTTGTGCAACTACTTGGTGTCACATTCACCGTATTATAACAAATGTAGGGCTGAAGCTGGTGAATGCAAAGGACTATGGCAATTTGAAGCTGATTTTAAGGAGGTTTGGGATTTCAGCTCAGTATTTTGCGCTATACTATTCACATGACTGTATCTGGATTTTTAAATGAGGCCATTTTTTGAAAAGACATCAGCTTCTTACTCAAAATGGCTGGGCTTTAGTATATACAATTGACAGAATAACTAGGAAAAGTATTTCTGAAAAACATGAGTTGAACCACTGTAGACTTTGACAGAATTGTATCATCTGCTGCCAAAGTCTTTGAGCTGCTGTGAAACTGAATGGCAATACCAAATTAACTTCGCTTTCTAGAACAATGTGAGAAAAAATTATAATCATTATTTGTAATTGTCATGTTTTCATTTACCCATTGAAGGAGAGAAAACCAAGTGGCATTTCAGCTTACTTGCAATTTCTGATATGAATCATAATAAATCAATTGTAACTTCTTAAATTTTCAGGGAATTTGATTCTCCCTTCAGCAACTACTAGATTTTTAGAAGGAAAATCTTCATTTTATGGAGATAGTTAATTTGGCTTCCCACTTTAATTAGAACTTTGCTTTTTAGTCTCATGGTCTTGCAGAAGTCACCCATTCTGTTCTAATATTTATCATACACTTTAATGTAGTTGTAAAAGCTGTCAGACTTTTTATTTTTCTCAATATAGAAATTCAATTTAATTAGGAAGATTTCTGGGGAAATGGTGCATTCTTTCTTATTAATTTTTTAGTCCTAGGCTTTTCTAGACATAGCATGATCAAATTTTGGTTTGCTACACAGAAAAATTCCATGTCTTACATTAGAATAGTGGGGTGATTGACGAATTAATGAAATAAAGGCAAAAATTCAAGAAAAGTTGATGTTCTTCTGCAGAATGGTTTTTGGCACTTAATTCCAGCACAATCATGTTGAGAAATCTGAATCTTTTAGAAATCTAGATTTTAAAGTAACCTTAATTGCAAGGTCAAATACTATTTGAGTGACTGTCATCACCTGTAGATCAGGAGTAGGTACATTAACTAGTTATGTCATTCTACTACTTAATGCATTAACTGCATAAAAGTATCTGTTCATAAAGTAAAATAAACCAAGTGTCACTACAGCCCTTAAGGAAACAAAAGGACCCAGCCTTTCTCCTTCAAAGCGAATGCTAAAACCCTCATCAATGACATTTAAAAATAGACTAGTTATCTAGTGGGGTTTCTTTGCCCACATAAGTTTATTTGTCCAGTATTTCACATGTAAGACCAAACCTCCAGTTATATTGGACAGGAAAATTCTCAAAAAATTAAGACAATACACAGACAGGAAAGGACCACCCACCCCCTATATAGCACCTAACCAGTCTTTACTCCTGCATGCTGCTTTTGCACACTATCATTGTACTTCTGTAGAAATAAAGGCAGTTATTTGTCTCTAAGCATGGGCACACAAGTTCAGCCCAATTGCCCTTTCAGTTCATGTAACGTATTTCCACACAAAGCTGGTGCCGGGGGTTCCTCGTTCCACTATAAAGGTGTTCCCCAGTTAACCTCATGCATTCTCAGATAGTCCATGTAATATTAGAGGCAGAGAAAGGATCATCACTGTGAAAGTTCAGAAGGGAGTTTATAGTGTGCAGGAGACCTAAACTGCTGTTAGTCTGTGTTGTGGTTTTTTTTTTGGTTTTTTTGTTTGGGTTTTTTTTTTTTTTTTTTTTTTTTTAAATAAATAATCTGTAGCTTATGAATAGTAAAATAAAGTATTGGTCCTGTTTATTTTATTTATGCTAGCATTTTCATTGTCACAAATGTATCTATTCTCATCCAGGTAAGATGCACAAAACTGCATCATTACCTCCACCATGGATTCTTTGTTAATTCCTTGCCTAAAATAGTTGTAGTCATCATTCCTGCAACTAGCAATTTTGAAGCAAACTGATTCTATGTGTAGTCACAAGGATAAATTCAGGGAAGCACCTGTATGTGGTGAATATAACCCTGCTACATTTTGAAGGAACACTCTTGGTCAGTAATTATAGATATTATTAGGTATAATTTAAAGGCTACATTATCATTTATGCAGTTGAAGATAGACTTCCCTTTCCAAATCACAGCTGGGAGCAGAGATCCCAACTTTATTAGACTTTGCATGCTATATATATATTTTCATTGCCTCTACAAAACAAGGACAAAACGTGAGAACATGCCAACAAACTGTAGTTCGATTTGAAGCAATTTTAGTTCTTTTAATCTAATTTTGTATTGAAAAATACGTCAACCTTAGGTTTGCTGGCAGTAGAACAAGTGTACCTCTTATCTTTAACCTGAGGAAACTGGTAGAGGGACTAGGATGATATGCTGGTTCTGCCTAGGCCAAACTTGTTTTTGCTTGATATCAAGGGTTTTCTCTCAAGTTGGGGAAGACTGCAAAGATGAGCAATACAGTTTATCTGTGGAATTCCTATTGATATTAATGACTATCAGGGCAAAATGCATTCTTTTTCCCATGCATATTATGAGTTCCCAGTTCAATTGGTACTTAGACTATATTCCTAATTAAGAGTGTGTGACTAGTCTTCCTGGGCTCAAGAAGTTGTCTTATGCATGCGTGAGTTCCTGCTTTTGTACTGTTAAGAAGTGGGGCATACAAAATTAAAGAAGAAAAATTTCTGTTAAATCTGAAAATATTTGCAAGAGTCTGCAGTTTTAATTTGCTTCTCTGAAACCCTGAATGGGTGTCATCTTTCTACTTTACTCTTTGAAAAATGCAATTGTTAAAAATTAAGTCATAGATCCAAATTTTCTAGTTATTATAGTCAATTTCCTTCCAGACATCCTTAGTAGGGAACTTTAGTTTCCTTATTATCAATGAATTATATAGTTAAAAAACGATTATTTAAATCTTGTGCCAGTATTTCAATGTTCTTTTGCTTTTCTCTTTTTCTCTTTCTTTCTCTAAGCCCCTTCTTTGTTCTGTGGGTTTTCTTTTGTAACTCCTCCAGACTACAGCTTTGTTCCCCCTTCCTCCACTCCTTTCTGGTCAGGTACTGCTTTACTGCTTTTATATTTCTTCTAAATTTGCTTCTGTTGTTTCTGTGTGCAGCAAGCAAGGGAAGGGACGAATCTAATACTTCAGTTCTTCTTGGACTCCAAAACCTGAATTATTACATCTTATTCTTGGAGTGTAACAGAAATCAAACTCTTAATCTTTTGAAAAAGTGTATATTACAATAAGCAGTTTGAACAGGTGTTGCAAGGCTCAATAGTTGCAGCAGATTTAATCAATGATCACTTGACTGTTAATTTGCTATGCAGTTGATGTCTATGAGCTATATATATTTTAATGTATTTGTTCAAATGCACAATCCCGAAAATTTCATTGCTTGTAGATAAACAATATATTCGTCCCATCCCTGCAGCAAACCACACTGCAGCAGCGTCTTAGAATACAGTATTTTTGTAGAAAATGCTTTCTTTAAATTCTGCATTAACATTGTTAATTAATTTTACCCATCTGTTCTCTAAATATTGTTTTCTTTATTCTCATTTAACCATGTCTGGCTTTAATAGATGCAAACATTTTAAACTAAGAGACTGCATAAAAATGCTTACAGTAGCAGTGGTAGTCTCAGTTAGTGCTTCAGTATGGCTGTGACTTGCTCTGGTCTCTGAAGACCTAGTCTTCAAAGAGGTGAACTGCACCACTGGACAATTCCAGAAGAATTTTGCTTGTAGGAAGGTAAATGCCTTTGAGGAGCGTATGGAAGGAGCTACTACTGTTGAGAATGCTATGTAACTCATGTTACACTGACACACCTCCGTGTACAAAGGGTGGAGGACTTGGTCTCGGTTGTGCAGATCGGGACTGAGGCTGCCTTTTGCACCAGGGAGGGGGAGGTGCATGGCACGCGTGAATGCGAGCGCAGTCATAATCAAGAAATGACTAGGAGATCTGAGGAGGCAGTGTGTTTTACAGTTGTCCCACAGAAGTTGTCCACATTGCTTAGTGCTCCAAGATGGATTCTTAAGGCTTTCTATAGTTTGTAGAAGGGAAGAGGATGTAGGTGGCAGCTCAGTAGTAGAATGGTTAGTGTGCTTACTTGTGCTGAGTGTCTCTGATGAGCCCTCACATGATTCAGGCCAGGGATTTCGATCTCAATATCCTATACTGCTCTTGAATGCTTTGCTCCTTGGTGGTTCACTGTTCTGGGGTGTTTCTTCCATTTGTCTCAATTTACATACAGATTTTTTTGGGGGCAAGATACCTTTACTTCCAGTAACCAGAGAGTAGAGAATCTAAGCCTTAAGGCACTCTTCAAACTGACATTTATGTAAGGGGACACATCTGTAGAAGAGCTGAATAGAAAGCCATTCTGGTATAGTTGTTCACCCTGTGGTTGTGACATTCAGCTGGAATGTCTGAAGCACTCATATCATGTGAATCAGAGAATGCAAAGGAGTTAAGTTTTGGCCCTTTATTGTCCGTAAATACTGTAAGCTTCTATTTTTTGGGGCAAGGATAGAAGATGCTGCTTTTCATTCAACTGCACAGTACTTGATTATAAAGTCTGTTCTTAATGAAACTTGTATCTGTTCCATGAAAATGAAACTCTGAAGTTGCCTACAGTGATAGAAGAGCAATCAAGACTCAGCATTACTTTAAGCCTGTCACACATTCCCATATATTCCCGTATGTGATTTCAACACATTTATAATTACACTCCTTTTTTCCTGTGAAAAACTGCTTTACTAGAAAATTCTTAAGTTACTGTAACAATAGGTAAGGATTCAGTGTCCTGCATATTGCAGTATGCTGTGTATTTATTTATACTATATATAGTACAAAAATAAAGGAAAATGTTGATTAGTGATTCTTAATTTAAGCTTATTTATCTGTTGGAATGGGATTTCTTATCCTGATAGGTAGGCTACATTACTTCATATGATCTTAGTAAAGCCATCTTTTTTAAAATAGCCAAAAAAATCACTTATATTAAATGCACAAATACTTATTTCATGATATTACAAATATTTTTTTTGAAAGGATCTTCAGAGCTGGCTTAGTTGTGCTGATGTGGAAGTTGGTAACAGAGGAGAAGGGCTGGCTACAGAGCGCTACCGCTACCGGAGGTGCTGCCCGTGCTTGTGTTTGGTTAAGCAGTGCAAGTAAATGTGCATTGCTTCAAGGAGCGTGGAAACTAATACACAAGAGCAACCCTTAGGGGATATGGCTGCAGAATGATGAGGAGGCCATACCACAAGGAGAGTGTAAACAGCTACTCACAGCTTTTATAATAATGAGTTGGCCTTTAGGCTCAGGCAGAAATGTGAGCTAGACCAGCTTGCTGTGATCACATGGAGCCTCTTTTGTTTGCATCCCAGTTTCCTTCATCAGTGGTCTAAACTAGTATTAAAATTCATTTGCAGCACATCTATCTCACTGTCAACGAGCAACTTTTCCAGTGTACTTTAGTGTAAATCAAAGCTGACTAATTCCCTGTCTCTTCTTAGCCTCCTGTTTGCAGAAGGAAAGGCTAGGTTAAGCAAAGGTATATTTTTCTCATTCACACACTTACCTTTTATTTACCTCCCTCAGATTTCTCACTATTTCCTGTTAATCCTCTGAGTATCTCCCTCCTAATAAACAAGATCTATTTATTACTGATTTCTCAACAGCTTCTTTCATTTCCCCCCCTCTTTAATTTCTCATTCTCATTCTCCTGTTGGGCAGTTCCTTTCCGTCAACCTCTGTTAATCCCATTCTCTCCTCATTCTCCCTGTAGCTATCCTCTTTCTTTCCTTCACCCAGTGTTTCTTCTCTCTCCCATCTGTGCAGATGTCCTTTCCGCATGCTGACTGTCTTCCTTCAAGTTTTGTTTATCCTGGGAGAGCTGTGATTGGGAATTCAGGGATGATAGTCTCTGTTCAAGTTGGTTTTATAACTATGTCACTATAGAGATATGGTTAATGTTTCCTCCAAAATTAAGCACTGTCATTTTCCTGTATTCCCTCACTCATCTGGCTTCCTTTTATATATTTCCTAGAATGAGCATCACTCTTGTTTGGAAATATGGATGTTGGATTCTAAATTAATCTCAATTCTGCCATGTTGTGCCTCAAGACTTTTGATATACATGGTTTTGATTTCTCTTGCTGCTTTCTCCTTTTCCTCTCTGGCTTTACAACTTGAAAAGGAGTTAAAGTCCTCTTTTTTCCCAGATGTGCCCCCCTCTCTATCCTAATTTTCCTCAGCATTTTCCCTCATTATTATTTTTCCATGCATTTCTTCCCTCCTTAGTTCTTTTCTTTCATGTTTTCCCAAATTTATTCATATTTGCCTCATGTAATCTTCTTCCTTGCCCCTTTATCTCCTTTCTAGAATCTGAAATGATACCATGCTCCCTCCTTCCATCCTGTGATGCTTCCCCAAATCTGCCAGTGATATTGCTGCACACCTATAAATGGTTACTGACCTTACAATCAATAACTGCTCTTCTTGTTTTTTTCTTTCTCCAAAACAATTGCTGTCCATGAATTTTCTTTCCCTGTAAAATTGATTACTGCAATGCTGATAAGGTATAGGGCATTTCACGTCAGGATCTAAACAAGTAGCATCTACATCTGACTTGCTTAGAGGGGAAAAAAGTATGTTTGAACTACAACATCTTTATATAGTAAATATAAGCAATAAATTGAGATGCTGATTCTCTTTTATATGGCATCTTGTATGTCTTGTATCAAGTATCTGATAAGCAACTATACATAAGCAGTGTGAAAGGTTGGACTAAGCTTTAATGGCATGATATAAAAGAGGGCATAATCTGTTGCCAAAAATAGATTTTTAGGCATTCCATTTTTGTGATACATCTAATAGTATTTTAAACATAGTATTTATTATTATTTTAAAGTAGATTTTTTGAATTGCCACTGTAAGATAAAAATATTTGACTATGATTTTCATATATTTTATACTATTATGCAAAAGCCTCCATTTCTATAAATGTCCCCAGTGAGGTCAGGAGAAATCTTAAATACAAGCACAACTGAAACTGTCAAGATTTTCTAGCCCATTTGCCATATTTTGTGTTCCTGATTTAATGTAAAGGCAACTAGCTATGAACTTTCCGTGTTACATTGTTGAAGCAATTGCATTGCAAAACTAGAACCTTAACGGTATTTCCTAAAGATGATAGGGAATTTCTAAGAAATTGGAAAGGGTTCTGAGAAAAAGGATTATTATATGTACATTCTGTCAAGTCATCCGTCATGCTCATATGATGAAATCTTCTGAAAGCTTTTCAGTAGGAAGCTTGCTTCTGCTTGTAAACTCCTGTCTGGACTGACTTACATAGGAAAACAATGGTACTGATGGAAAAAAAATACGAATGCTTTAGCCAGATTGGATTAGCATTCCAACTACAAAGTGCAATAGAGTAGTAGATGTCTTTTCTAAACTGCTCAAGTCAAAGGCCTTTATCTCTTAGGTGCTATGCCCACCTGTCATTAGAGGAGTTGAGAATTCCTTTTTGCAGTTTATATATTCTACATCAGGCTTGAAAACATAATTTCGTATAAAATTATTTGGTAGAAGGGGATTGGTTTTTGAAACGAGGCTTTTTTCACATTTGGTTTTTAAAAATATTTCACAACTTTTTATTGCTTAGAACGTCTGAGCTTTGCATTGGCATTTACGTTGATGTAGCTTTTAAGTATTAATTTCACTGAAACTTGGGAAAAAATCTGTAAGGATTTTTTTCTTCATGAAAAGTTTTGTAGAACAAATTCATGGGTGATTTACGGAATAATCTCCTGAAAAGAGTAGATTTACATCAGCCAATGTTCATGCAATTTGTAACAAATGATCCATACAAATTTTCTGTGGAAACTTCTACTTTTTTGCTCATGATGATGTTAGTTTCCAATTTTAAGTGCATTAATGTTTAACTTGGGAGTTGTTTTTGAAAGAACAGCACCTTATTCTGTTTGTTTTGCTTCATTAGAGGTTTAAAGTTAAATCAACTGTAAATGCTAATAATTCTTTTGGAAAGAAACTAGTGACCTGTAAAATATGTTGATGCACGTTAACAGGCAGCAAGTTTTATTATGAAGCATAAAAAAATATAATCATTTTAAATGTATGTAGAAATTTTGGGATGGGGGATATTTTATTTATGGTTCATCTAGTTTTGACTCTTTTCTAAATAAAAATGACTATTAAAAAAAAATTACATAAAATCCCTTCAACTTTTATACCATTCACCTATGTTTAAACCTTCTTGATCTCTGTGGTGTAGATGCTTTCACATTTATATAAAATTAATGCCAGTGTATGTTGTGAAATAATTTTTTTTATATTTTACAGTACTGCTATTTACATTACTTGAGTAGCCTTCAATTAACAAATGCTAAGACTATCAATGTCTGTTTCATTTCAGTGCTAAGCCCGAAGGTGATAGGCATTGCCATAGCCAGGTATGACTTCTGTGCAAGAGACATGAGAGAACTGTCCTTATTGAAAGGGGATGTTGTAAAAATTTATACAAAGATGAGTGCAAATGGCTGGTGGAGAGGTGAAGTAAATGGAAGGGTAAGGTGGTTTTGTGTTTTTTTTTTTTTTTCTTTGTCTCATTTCTGCCTTCACTGACAGTGATTTTGTAAAAAAAAAATATGTGTTCCTACATCATAAACCTTCTTTGTATATTTAAATCCACAACATACAATGTGTTCTCCTCTGTGTTTCATAGGAGCCGGGCAGAACACTTGCCAGGCAGCTTTCCCAGCATCTAAATTAATTGGTTATTTAACGTGACCTACAAGGCTGAATATTTGGGTGAGATTATAAGGTTGGAAAGTAACCAGGGTTAATAGTGCAGCTACAGATGAACTTTTTTGAAATGTGGTGTGCACAAATATTTGTGATGAAAACCTCAGGTTACTGGTGCTGTGGAAATCTGTTCAGCAGTTTAACAAAGAATGATTTCCACACCTTTCTGCCAGACTACAATGCAATGGCATTAGCAACCTTATAGAAAGCTGCTTCTTTGGTTTCTAAACATGTGTCTCATATGAAGTGGCATATTCAGCAGGGATTTTTACAAAGTCACTTTACACTGCACTCTGAGACTTGCACTGAAGTGAAGTTTCAGTTTTGACCTATAAAGCCTATATTGTTTCAAACTTAGTATATTGCTCTTTAATGCAGATCAGTCAGAAGTATTTGAGCTGCTGTTTCCATGTTTTCATGGGCTGAGATGCAGGGTCAAGGAATGCAAAGTGGAAGAAAGGAAATCTGCTGGAAGCTGGAAATGAAAGTTGCAGGCCCAGTTGAAGTAGATGTCCAGATTTACTGCTTTGTGCAATTTGGAGAACATTTTTTAAATTTTTTTTTTTAAATGTACATGAGCCTGGTTGTGCTCTTGAAGTGGAACTATCAATTAGGCAAGAAGAAATAGTGGTCATCCTATATACATTTTACATGTAAGAAAACTGAACGTCTCATTCTAATGCAAAATATCCTAAAGGATGTCCTGTTAACTGTGTTAGCATTCTTTCTGATGGCTTTCATAGCCTGGACTTGAGATCATAAGCTCATCTCTGGAGATATTTTGGCAAGGTAGTCTAAAACAAAATTTATGCAGTTACTCCTTCCAATCATGCTCTAGGTTTGGTTTTGAGGTCTTTCATGAGTGCTAAATTGACTTAGGTATGAAGAAGTCTGAGTGAAAAACCTGAAACAAATAGATAAGACAATAAGAAATATATTACGTTGCTTCCCTGTGTGTCTTATATAATCTTAGGCATATCATTAATTTCAGAATGGAGATAACATTATAACTTACGACATGTGAAACACCGGACTCTGCCTTCTGGTGCTGACATATTTAAAACTCCTGTTGGTGGCAGTGGAATTTAGCTCCATGTAATGCAACAAATCAGGCACTCTTTCCTTTGTAAGAGGATTCCCTGAACCTCATGAAAGCCTGTTAAATATTTAATGGCGTATTTAAAAAAAATAGCAGCAGCATCCCACCTTTTATAAAACTACTTCTGGTTTTGGTATTTCTAGACTTTTTTTTGTCCTGAATGACTTTTTTTTTCCTGAATGCTTAGACTTCTCATTTGGGCAAAAGTGGATTTCTGTTTGTGGGTTGGGTGGGTTTTTTTTTTTTGTGTGTGTGTGTTTTTGGAGGGGTGGGGAGTGGGGAGAGGGGGGAGGGCATGGGCGGGCAGGCGGGAAGGGAAAGGGAGAGGTGTTTAGTTTCCAGATTATAGTATCTGCAAGTTTTTCTTTGTTTAGGGTACTTACTCGAACTGTGACAAGTCAGTCAAGTTAATCTTTTAAATGTTATATGTACTGAGCAGAGCCATTCTTGTATTGCCTAGTTCAGCCATTTAAAAAGTAACTGTGCATCTCATGTGTTATTTTGTTCTGCTTTTCCCCTTTTTAGGTGGGCTGGTTTCCATCAACTTATGTTGAAGAGGACGAATGAATTAAAATCTTTCCTCTGCTGACCAGCAGTTTCAGGGATTGTAAAAATCTAATATCTTCAAAGTGTTACTGGTCTTGTTAAGTATTTAAACAGCAGCATTTTTGTCTGTCTAAACCTTCCAGTCTTAATGTTGGGATTTATACAGAAGTTTGTGCTGACAGATTATTACCTTGCTCAGAGCTGTGCAAGAAACAACCTGCCAGTTTGCCATCACTGGGGTTCAGTACAAAGCCCAACCTTCACCTTCCCAGAAGATTTCGGGAAAAAAATTGCTTTATGCTCCTTTTCATTTCACCCTGTACTACACCATGAATACTAGCAATGGCTGAATATTTAATAAGTCTCTTTTCTTCTAGCTAACATCTGTGATGGTACAAGGAGATGAAGGCTTATTATTCCTCCTTATCACTGCATTCAGAAAGCAGAGTTCAGTCATTCCAGTGGGCCTAAAGTATAGTCAGTAGACTTGTCTTGAAACATCAGACCACTTATCACCTTACAGCTCCACTCACAAACACTTTTTGAAGAAAATACATAGTAAACATGAGTAGCATTCATGCATATATAATTTGTTAACTGACTGCTTTGAGGTCCTGCTTAAATCTTCTAACGATTTGTTTTAAGACAACATTTGGAAAAGGTGTAGTGATGTGGTATGGCTTGAAAAAGCATCCAGAAAGTGGAATTGTGGGATCCGTTTTTGTCATCCCAGGTCTTTTTGTGTGAGGTTTTTTTCATTTAAGCAGCTGACCATAAAAGTGCAACTGAGTCATGGCCAGTTTTAAAGTTTTCAGCCTTAACATCAAATAAGTATTGTGGACCTATTCTGTGGGAGAATATACTAATGCAAGGTGATGTCAATTCTCAAGAAAAAAACCTGTTTATCTTCTTGATTGATTCAGAAGAACTTTGACACTTCCAACTCTAAACTGTCTTTTCCTAGTTAGAGAGGAGTTTCTATCACCTTTTGTGCTCTTATAAGGTAATACAAAGGCAACTTGCAGAATTCTTGGTGCCCTGTCCTCTCTTGTTCTCTGGGACGCTAAACAGCAGTGAGTGAGTGGTCTTGTTTCAGTGTTATGAACATCTGCAAGGAAAAATTAGTCTAGGTTAGACAGCTTGAAACATCAAGCCTTGTAAAGTGGTGTCCTCCCATTGGTGAGGCAGTCTTTAAATATATTTATGGAGGGTCAGAAGCGCTGTAGTTATATGTTAAAATAAATGTGGGTGGTATCTTTGTATGTGAACTTTTAAGTATTTAGATAATGTCTAACCTGACTTGAAAACTTCTAAGAAAATAAAGCTCTTTCTTTTTCTTTGCATTTTCTTTCTAGAATAATGTTGACCAATCAAGAAAGTTAATTCAACCTGTCCCACATCCTCTTTTTTGCTTTTCCCTTTTCTCTTTTCACATAGTCATCTTGCAATTAGTGTGCATAGACACTGTGTGATTTAACACTGCAGTTTTTCCCACTCTACAAGCAACATAATTAATGTTGACCAATCAAGAAAGTTAATTCAACCTGTCCCACATCCTCTCTTTTGCTTTTTCCTTTCCTCTTTTCACATAGTCATCCTGCAATTAGTGTGCATAGACACTGCGTGATTTAACACTGCAGGTTTTCCCACTCTACAAGCAACATAATATCCACTGTTCGTCCACGGAGCAGAATCTGCTAGTACATATTTCAGATTGTTTTTGGCTGTCCCCAGTGTTCTTTGCTTCTTTCTGGCCTCCTTCTGGCCATCAGAAAGAGCCATGCACAGCACAGAGGATTCATAATAATCCCCTGTCTCTGCAACCATCCTACCCATCTGCTACACCTAGCATGCACTGCTGTGTGACCAGGTAAAGAGAGGATCTTCCAATTAGAAATCCTCCACTTGTGAGATTCAGCCTTGCAGATGAAACTCTGCTGATGCTCTAACTTTTCAAGGATTTACCTCAAAATTATGTAAACTGTGATTGTGTTGAGTACATTACTTGTTGGAACAATTGAGAACATTTGTAAATATGTAGATTACGCATAAAACACATTTTGTAAATTATGTGTATAGCAGTGTAGACTAGAGTATGCCATCTTTGATCATGTTTTGCCATGCAGTTTTATTGTCCGTTGTGAGCTCGATCCTATATTCCTTAAGTAGACAAAGTTGATTCTTGCACAGTTTTGCCTGCTCAAGGGGTAGAGGAATAGGCTCTAGGCCTGTGAGGTGTTTAGTGCTTTGCTGTCAGGTAGTTCTGAGAAGAGGCAGTTTAATTCAGTAAGAGTTGAGAAATATATCAGTCATTTTCAACAGCTTGGTTTTAGAATAATTTTGAGTTGTTTTTCCATCCTAAAGTCACTGTAAAGCTTTTAAGCAATTGTTGAGTCCAATAATCAGCCTTTGAGAAGAATGGAAGCCATAGCTGAACTGACACTTGTGGCATAAATCTACATATCGTTGTCTGTGTTTAATGCCCTGTATTGATTGAGTTAATGCTGCATCTTAAACTATATTTTGAGTACCAAAGACTTCCTATCTATTCTGGAGTGTCTCTTTCATGTGCTGCTTTTGCCTGTATGGAGGTTTTGTTGTCATGCAATAATGGTTACAGTACTTTAATTTGTACTATTTTGTAAATATGTTATATATAATAAACTGGTTAAATTTTTGTTTAATGGTATGTGTCAAAATGCGTAGTTGGCTAGTATGAAGGTTGTGCTTCGTTTGTCGAACCACTTTCTCATTGTGAGCAGAAGTTGATAATGTTCTGTTTTGGTTTCCCAGATTTGTATAATCCTTGTTTAGCTGTAAAACTCAGCTGTCAATGTAAATGGGATAGTATAGCTTTCCTAGAGAGTTTTTTTTTTTGTTGGGATAATTTGCCTTCTGCCTCATCCAGGAAGGTGGTGGTTTTTTTTGTTTTGTTTTTAGCTATACAGGACATAGTGGAATCACTCATATACTATTGATTGTTGTCTGTCAAAGATGATGCTTGAAGATTTTTGTTTGAAAAGCTGTTCTTACAAGGTTTCCTTTTATGTGTCATGTTTCATAGCAATGTCCTTTCTCTTCCACCTTCTGCTTTCTTCCTCTGTCATATGTGAATTAACACAGAAATTCAGGTTGAATTGAGCTCAAGTCTTAAAATATAGTCTGTGTCTTATTTCATGGGCTACTTGATAACCTTTTTGTGGTGTAACCCATTCATGCATTTTTTATGATACAATGTTCGTTATTAATATGTTTATAAAAATATTTCTGGAGAGGTGGTTTAATTCAGCAAGGTCAGTGATAAAACAATTGCAATGTTGTTTCATTGTGTCCCTTCTATTTTTCAGTAGCAGAGAGATTCTTGTGGAACTGCCCTTCTAACAGATAATTATTAAACTTAATGAGGCATTTACACATCTCTACAGATGTAAGGCATAATTTTCCTGTCACCCATGAACATATCACATAACTAAGAGTCACACCTAATGTGAGATGCAAAAATGTTTCTCAATTAAATTCTCTTGTTAACAATATCACAGTCAGTCACAGACATTCTCCTTCCCCTTATATGTGAGATGTGTGTCCTCTGATGGGTGAGAAATTGAGAAAGCACTGTAATTAGGGCATAAGAACCACTTGTGACTGTGCTCTGAATATTTTTTTTCAGTTGTAAGGCTTGGAAGATTATTTGAAAATCTCATCCTGAAAAAAAATACTAATAAAATCTAACCTTGAACAATGAAAATTATGTCAACCAGGATATCTTTCTCCTTTACCTCACAGGCAATCTCTAGGTGCTCTATAAAGGAGAAGAAAAGGTTGATTCTCAAGGTTTAGCAGTTCATAAAGGCTAGAGTGTTGTTTAGGAAAACGTGGAGCTTGTTTATACAAAATACCCAACCTCGGACCCAGGTTTGTTCTGTTGACTTTGATGTTCACCACAAAAACGTTTGTTTTTATTTCATGGTCAGTATTGCCAACATTTTGGAAAAAGAGCTGCAACGGCTGATATAATTTAGGCACTGGCACTGTTGTGCAGTTCACCAACTGTATTGACACTACAGGAAATTAACTCTTGTCTCTGCTATGGACTGGGCTGCTGAGAGCTTTACATTAGTAATTTATCTGAAATCCAAGCTGTTCTGGTCAGAGCGCACTGCTTATTTGATTTGAGCAACAGAGGAAGCACTCCCCTCTCTCCATTTATTGCTGAGCATGACATTATATGACATGGAGTATTTCTTTGGCTAGTTTGGATCATCTACCTGGTTGTGTCCCGTCCCAACTTCTGTTCACTGCAGGGGAGGGCACAGAGTAAGGAACGGAGAAGGCCTTGATGCTAGGCAGCACCGTTCGACAGTAGGTGAAACATCAGTGTGTTGTCAGCACTGTTTTAGTTGCAAATGTGAAACAGCACTGTAGGAGCTGGTGTGAAGATAGCTAATGCCATCTCGCCCAGACAGTACAGCAGGCATAAAGGTCAAATGACAGGCAGAGATGCTGTGTGTATATGTAATGGACCGTGCTTTAGCAAGCCACAGTAATATCTGTTCTCATCAATTTCAGGTGAGGTCATCACTGGCATACAACTTTGAATCTTGGAATGTATTCATTTAAGAGAAAGAAGTTCATACATTCCTTAGCTTTTCTTGAAATGTGCCATGGAATTTTAGTTCTTACCTATATGTCCACTATATGGAGGAAGGGTAGTTTTGAGGAATTTAACTTCATAAAGTGTGGGATAAGATGTTAATGATATCCACTTTTTCACAAAATACTGAAATGTATGATTCATGTATAATTACCTAATAGAAATACAGAAAAGATTAAGCATTAGAAATTGTCTGCAGAAGGGTGCTTTGTTGCATTATCTTAGCAACTTCCTTTTCAAGAACAAAGAACCATTTGTTTTTATAGCAAATGAGATTTGGGTTTCTAATTTAGTTTTATAATTTCTGATCTGCTGTAGTGTATTCTGCCCATTCATTATAAAGATCTCTGCTGCTTACATGACTATGAAGCTAGATTTTATTTAATAAGGCCTTTGAAATGTTTGACTTATTGGTGACTTTATTCAGAGTTATAATTTTTTTACCTGGTAGCGTGCCTTTCAGAAAATATGTGAGTTCATTTTAAAATGTTGCAATCTGATCTTAAGTAAACTCATAGTTACCACAAATGGCAGCTTCAGAGGTGGCTGATTCCCCAGGGGCATTGAGGCTGGTTTGCTTTCTTCAGATTTATTTATTTATTACTTTTTTAATATTAGTAGTGTAATACGTGGCTTTAGGAAGAACAAAAATAGAGAAGATCAGAGAAGAAGTAAAAAGTTGATACCATACCATATGTATTAGAAGCAACCTAGTGCGTGATAACTTTTCTAAAGGATTGCCCCAAATATCAAATGTTTATTGATAGCATTGGATTGGAAACAGAAATTCTGTAATGCTTTTGTATGGGAAAAGTTTACTAATGTGGTAGAGGGGTCAAGGACCCTTGGACTTAGTCCCAGTCTTACCAGATAACTCAATAAGTCTGTCTTCAATTAGTTGTGTATTTTCCCAAAGCAATTAAAAGGTTTCATCAAGGACATGCAATATTATTCCTAGGATTATAATTCTTACTCATGCATAAGGCTAATGGAAATATGTGTAACTGAAGGAACCTTCTTCTCTGGTAGTTTTATAGTCAGTGTTCCTATAGCTTGTAAGCTATTAATAATGTGGAATGTGCCAGGAGTTCCTCACCCTACCAAGTTACTGAGTGACGTACAAACACCTTTCCTACCTCTTCTTACAGAATTTTGTTTTTTGAATCCTGAGTTTGTTTTCCCTTCCCCTTCCTGTCAAGTGTTATTTAAAGTTGGTATCTCAGAAAGGCCAGTTATTCAAATACATTTGGAATGCAGTGGCTTGAGAGCTTTTTCTCTTTTGCTTCCCTACTGCTCGAGATAGACTCAGAATGGCTATAAGGATGGTATTGACAACTTTTTGTTTTACTGTTAGAGAGGGGAATGCTTACCTCAGAGGAGTTTGTAGACCAGTTTGATGTATCTTTGAATATAGTTTCATTAAACTTGGACTCCCTTGTGTTTGTGATGGATGAAAAATTAAATTCCCTGGAACTGTGTGTTCTGTAACATTTCGGGTGTCGCTTTTTGGTGACATCTAATTTGAGTGTTTTGGTTGAAAAAACACTTGAATGTACTATGTGCTGAAGGGGAGGCTTGTTTTCATTCATTCTCCCCCACTTCCCCCCCAGTCACAAAGACTGTTATAAAATTCAGCTGAGGTGTGGTACGAGTCAACATGCCCAATTCCATAAGTCATCAGGAATATTAAAATGGAGAGAAGAATAATACAAGCAGATCACAAAAGCAACCATATCTGATTTTTGTTTTGGTAATACTAATTTTTATTGTTGAAGGAATGGTGGGACAGGGACTTTCTTTACCTATTATATCAACTGCTCTATTTCCACGCACAACTTTAAGTAGAGGATGCAATAGTGTACTCATATTTTATTTTAAAGAGAGAGATGTATCGGGTAAAGACAGGAATTAGAAAATTAAAGGGCAGAATGCTCTGCAAATGAGTACTTCACTAAGACTTATGACTTTTTCCAGACAGTAAGTTGTAGAAAATCAGGCCGCAGCAATCTAATCAAAATCTAGATACATCTTTTCACTCTTTGCGACTTTGATTCATGCTTTGGGGGAACATACCTTTTTTTCTACATTGTTCTGAGCATGGGAATGCAAGCTTAGTCACCAGAGTCTGATTGCAACTCCTCAGATTTATACAGTAAGACCAGATGCACAAAAACCTTCTTATTTTGCATCTTCTGGGACATGCTAGTTAATGCTCATGGAAACTATTTCTGATCACATGATTTCTTTTGTCTACTATCCCAAAGAGACGCGTGGCTTTAGAAAAAACAAACTTCCAAAAGCAGTGGTTCCCTGCTTGGACATTCTTTACTTGTAAATCTTTGAGGGTCTCAGTCTGTCTATAGGGAGTTAAGTTTTATACTGTGCTGAAGGATGTCTATTTCAAACTTGACCTTCTCTCAACAAAAGAATTCTTGACAAACCTACTTTCATGTCTAGAAAATATATTTAAATTAATTTCAGATGATGTCATGCAAGCATGGGCTGTGAGTGGGCTGGAGGGTAGGATTTTAACTTGCCTAGATAGTGATAAATTGGTTATTTAGAAAAGGAGATGCAATTAAACAACATTATTTATGAAGTTATTTTTACAGGTGGAAATTGTGTACACCAGTTAAGATGGGGCAAGTTCTGGCTAAGCAGTAGAACTGTATTAAAGGACTCAAAAGTAAAAACAAATCATGGACAGAATATAAGTTAACAGGATTTTACTGTGAAGGAAGGGTAAATATTGATATAGTAATGGGAACATCATCTATAAAATGTATGTAATAATTTCATTCATTTCTTGTAAGGCTTCAGCTGAAGTACTTTGTCCAGCTTTGGGCACTAGATTTTGATTAAAATACAATCTCATTGAAAATATTCCAGAAAAGACTAACAAAGAAGCATAAAGAAACAAGTTACTTGAACCATATTGTAGAACAGGCTAAGGGAGGTATTGATAATAGTGTCCAATTAAGTGAAAGGTTTTATGTAATTTAAGAGACTGAAGTATTCTCCGTAGTCGGTGTAATCTGGTAAATAGTACCAGAAAAAATCAAGGTTGAACTGGAGCAAGGAGATTTAGTCTTTAGGGGAATTTCTCTGAATATTGCTGCATTGTTTGGGTAAATTGTGGAATCTCCAACACTGGAGGTTTTTAAGATATGGTTAGCTAAACATACATTAGGGATAGTTTATATATAGTTAAAAATGCCCAAGATAGGTACCAGATGTTCTTTTGGAGATCCTGCTGTACTGCCTTTCTGTGATTGCCTTTCAGCTCTGCAGTGCTTCAGTCAACTGCTGGTGTTTGCCAAAATCCCATAGAAATGTTATACCAATGTATAGAGGAAAATATATATGACAGGTAATAAGGTGAACATCCAATGTAGAACTATCAGATTTCTAAATATGCAAAGAGTTTGAACTTTTATAAATTAAAACAGTTCACTCAGGAGATGCAGTTAGCTTACATTTAGCTCATGGTAGTGTAAAAAAGGTGTAAACCCACAGACCTAAAGAGTTGATTCACAGTGGGAAGCATGAACTAAATGGCATTATTACAGTTCATAAGCTTATTTTTGATAAACATATTGTTGTTGCAACATATGCAGTGTTGTCAAAATCAAAACTTTTCTGAAATATGCATTGATTTCAGGGAAGGTTAACAAGGAAGGCAGCTCAGGTGCCACGTCTTCCTACTGTGTTCCAAACAGATGGAAAATGAAAGATGTGAGAAGGAGATTACTTGACTTCAAGCATTCTTCCCTCAAATCATCAGAAACTACATTGTTGTAAAACAAAACCAGTTGATTTAGTTTTTATGCAGAATTTGAAAAAGTACTATAATATTAAAATTTTTCCATAAAAGAGAGAACAGCAAACAAGCTATCAGCTTGACTGTGATATTTTTTTAACATCACATGATTGAATACTAGTGCTAAGATTAATTCTACCTGGTGTCTGAGTGCATCTTTTTCTTGTTTGACTTTTTCTAAATTAATAACAAATAGCAGTGCTAGCTTTTGGCATGGCATCCTTTCTCTCTGTTCTAAATGTGTATAAAGTGATGCAGTGGTTTGTCTTACATGTAGCTGAATTTAGTCTCAGTTTTTGGATTGTCAAGAGTATTTGGTAGTTACCAGTGAAATAAATCAACAAGCATAGAAAAGAGCTGTAGTCCAAATAAAGTGCATCTAGTCAGTAAGACTAATAAACCTGGGTGTTTTCTTTTTCTGGCTCGTCATCAGGAATGCTCTGTGAAAAGTTTTATTTGAGTGTCACTGCACAAACATTTCTAATTACTAACAGAATTCATGAAACCATTTAGTAGTGCAGTGACATTAAGTAATAATTAATAGACGGTGTGATGTGTGGCTGCATGAAGTGACAATGATTAACCTGTGACACAACAATGTAACTGGAGAACAAGTGGCATGTGATGTGACACTGTTTGTTCTTCCATGTGTCACTGGAGTCTGGTGTGTCTCCACACACAAAACAAAACCGGGTTCAAAATCCAGAACCTGTTAACGTGACACAAACGTGGTGTTTGGAGCATATGCATGGTTCACTGCACATCAGCCTGAGCTTTGACCTGGTGGTTCAACCTCTTGTCATTTGGGCTGCTTATTTTGGAGCTGATACTGATGGGTCCTTGTGTGGCTCCACCCTGCCCTCAAAGAGTTGGCAAAATGTCAGGATTTGCTCTACCAATGTATTGATTTTTTAATAAATTCTAAACCCCGTATTACCTAGATACTGAAGTTACAGCTGTATCTGTACGGTAACATTGTTACATAGTACGCATTCAGATACTGCTTGTGGTATAGTTAGCCAGTGTTCAGAATCTTGCTGCATTTAGTAGAAGAAATTGGGTGTGGGGGGAAATGTATTTCATTAGCACAGCCAGTATACTTACAAAGTCTCTACATTTTTTTTTCCATTTTCCTGACCAAGAATTGGTTTCCTTTCCAGACATCAAGGTTTCTGGTGAATACTTTGTTAAAAAAACCCTGCTCTTTTAATTTCGTTAGTGGCTTTCTTCTCTGCCTGTATTATTGCTTCTCTGATTTCTCACACTTTGTTTCCTTTCTCCTTCTCCCTCTCCTCTAATGACATGAAAAAAAGAACACTTCAGTCACCCCCTTGTCCCTGTTTTAGGAAGCGATACCCAGAGAGGCCTTTTGTGAGCCTATGCTAAGTTTCTCAAGGAATACCTTGCGTTGGGCAGTGGTTTCTTATTATACTTGCCAGTGCAAGAAGCATTTAATGTTGGTGTTTCCCCCCTCCCCTTCCCCATATAGTCAGTGTAAAAAATGCTTAGTAAAGCATTAACCTCAACTTGTTGAAATATACGTACCAAAGCAGCTTGGAATACTTTCTAACACAGTAACACAGCATGATGCATATATATATATATATATATATATATAATATAAGAAATCCTATGGAAATATGGGAAGCAAATTCAGTGGCAAAACACACAATCAAGTATAATCAACATTTCCTCTGGGTTTTTTTTTCCTTTTTTTTTTAAATATTTCTTGTAGATACTGTATTTTTCATTTCTTTCTTTGGAAAAATATTAACATTCTATATTGAATGTTTTGGTAGAAACAGAACCCAAAATAGAATCACCGTATCACCTATTCAATGGTGGCATTTTCTTATACAAGAGTTTATAGGACACTCAGGGTTTGGCTTCTTGGTAGGCTGGGACGAAGTTTGTTGTAAGAGGGAACTGAACACTTGTTTTAACAACATTCTGTCAAGTAATGGAACTTTCTGGAGATTTGATATTATTTCCAGATAGTTTTTACAGTTCTAATTAAGTGATCTATTGTGATCATGCAACAAAAGAGCTTGTTGTAAGGAGGCGGAAAACTAAACTGAAATGTCCTTTAAGTGTATCGGGTTACTTTCAAGAACAGAATTCACTGTTACACTTTGTAGCATAACACTCGTATTTTCTTTTAAGAAAAAATGTCTGAAGCATGACCACATGAGATGTAGAACATAGCCAACAACCTCAGAAGCAACTCAAACTTGACCAGAACTGATAAGTTCAGTTGTAACTGTGGACCTTTCATGGTCAGAATGACACAAACTGGTGCAAACTGAAGCCATATGGATCAGTCAGGATGTGCGCGTCTGAGAATTATTCAGCTGCATGAGTTTTAGCAGTGATGGTGCCTGAGGCCATGCCTTATAGTAAGTCATAGTTCTCTGGCAATCACATAAAATAACTGTCCAGAAAATTATATTCCAGCTGCATCTCAAGCAAACTGATCATCAGTGTATAGGGGGGAACGCATCAGCATCCTTGTATCACATGCATGAAAGCTGAGGTTAAAGACATAACCCCAAAGTTGTGCAGAGGCCTCGACGTCAGCTGCTGCCGTGGGACCGAAGCATCCCTAAGCATGAGCCTAAAAGCTGCAGTAATCCTAAAGTGTCAGAAATAAAGTAGACCAAAAATCAAGATCTGTTGCTTTTACCCAGCTCTGTTGTCCATTAAAGGAAATGCTTTGAGAACAGCTTTTTGAAATTTGGATGCCTGATATTTTGGACAAAATTCTCTAGGATGAAGAATCTGCAGAAAAAAGTTTGATAAGCATTAAATGTGACTGCCTCCTCCCTGTTTAGTATTACTTGCTTGGGGTTTCTGATTCCAACAGTAAATGCAGAAAAAACCCAAGTATTTCCATATTTGACTGCTTTGTCTCTCCTTGAATTCTTGAGACTGAGAAACTAGTGTCATTCTTACTAAATGTGTTTGTTTTATGAATTAAAAACAAAACCCAAACAATCCTCCACCTATCTACTTCCACAACAATAAAAGATGGCCAACAGCTGTCTGCATGTAACAGTCAGGAGGTTCAAATTAAGCTTACACATCAATTCAAACATACTAAAATGAAAAATACAGTTACCAGTACTAAAGAGCTATAGTTCTATTTGTAGAAATGTTCTGCATTAGCCAAGTATGAAACCTGACATCTGAAATCTACAGGTGTGCAGGCAATTTGCTGACTTGAATGGAACCAGGATTTCATGATGATACTGCAGTTCCGGCAGTCTCAGACAAGACTTACATTCACTTTTAAAGACAACAAATGTTGCTGGGAATTTGTAACTTATGGGTATTTTAGGAAAGGTCAACAAGGATTCTAAGATGCTCTTTAAATCCCATAGAGAAAAGGTTGTAAACTGTCCGTGGGTGATGGCTGTGACAAAGATTCCACTCGCATTGGCTGTTTCCTTCCTCTGGTATGGGCAGAAATGGTGAAGGGCAGACTATTCTTTCAGTGGCAGAAAGCTTTTGACTAGTGAGTGCTGCTCCCGGGAGTTCCTCGGACCAGTGAGTGCTCACTGGTTAGTAGTTAAATAAGTGCTTTTGGATTTTTCAAGCAGAGAGGGCAACATAGCAGAAAGCTGCCTGAATGGTAAGTGATCACGTTTACCAAATTCCTTTTATTTTCCTCTTCTTTTATTTCTCCTTCCTTCATCTTCCTCTTAGGAGCTATTGAACAGCATGCGTTCTTTTGTGTTATTTTTATAGTCAGACTTGGAAAGTTCCTTAACTGGACAAAGAAAGTGGCTTAGTGGTTCCTGTGTGCTATATAAAGTGTTGATTTGTTCAGCTTGCTTCCTTTGAGGCGTGCTGATATGTCACGCTGGAGTCAGGTGACTGTTTACAGATACTATTCACAGTAACCATGAATCCCTTGTAAACAGCCAGTACTTTTGCCTGGTTTTACATACAAATCAATAGTCTTTTTTCAGTTGAGCAGATCATGTAATTTCTAATATAAACAAGCAGCAGCATGAAGATATTATTGCCTAAAACCAGGAACTAGAACTGAACAAATGGTTTTATTGATTCTCTTAGGTTTAATTAAAATT
The DNA here is from genome assembly GCF_963210335.1 of Falco punctatus. Classification (NCBI taxonomy): domain Eukaryota; kingdom Metazoa; phylum Chordata; class Aves; order Falconiformes; family Falconidae; genus Falco; species Falco punctatus. Next base: position 23,969,362 of record NC_137591.1, on the reverse strand, counting down.
TCAGAAAATCCGCACCCTGTCTCTTTGGCCTTGTGAATTATCAATACGGTGTAGGCATGGTTTCCTTATTAGTTTCTGGTACGTAAAGAACAAGTAACATAGACTTAAGGATACATTCTTGCAATGTTTATACGTGGGAAAAATAGATCCTTGTAATGAAGAGATTACTATCCCAAAGGCTTTTTCTTTTTCAAGGTCTCCCTTTTCATAATAATGTTGGAAATTGATTGATTTTGAGAATTTGAGAATTCTGTTGCTGAAGAAAAGGATAATATTTGTGAGGAGTGGGGTGAGGGCTCTTGTGCAATGACAAAGCAATGGGTCTGAATGACAGAGTATTTTGAAGGCTGGGAAGAATGCAAAGGGATATTTTAAATTCACTTTTAGGAAAACACCTAATTCTCCAACTACTGCGAAACAAATAACAGTTGATCAGTAAGGCGATGTGTTAGTCAGTGGGTTTTGAAGAGCTGCTCTGATGTTTCCATCACCCATTTTTCCCACAGCGGGCACAAGGATCTTCTGACTTGTTTGGCAATGGTTAGTGGCCAGCATAAAAAGACCGCTTCCAAAACCTGGATTGCTCAGTGCTACAGATTCGTGGGCCAAGTCCACCCAGGATTTGTGTCCATTATTCCTCAGAGAGAGACAAGGACTACAACCAGTGCATTTGAATGTAGGAAATCAGACACTACAATGTTACAAATGCATGCTGGAAGATGTTTAAGTCTGTTAACTTGTTATGCTTAGTGCAGTCTTAGAGAGACAAGATTCAGGGGAAGCTTTTGATCAATATTCTAATAATTGCTGTGGTGAAAAACCTGTTAGTCAGAGAAGCAGGAGATCTCTGCTAGGACCAGGGAGAGATTAGTTCAGGGACCCCCTACAGGGTACAGCCTAAATTTCTACCTGAAGGAAAGAGACGTTTTAAAAGAATGACATACAATTCTAGCACGCAATGTCCCTGTGGGAAATACAAGTCAAAGTGCACCAATAACTGAAGGGGGAAAATGCCATGGAAGGCAGTAAATCAAAAAGTAATTGATTGGAATATTTAGAGAGCTTCATTTCAATTACTGAAAGTGAGACAATGGCTTACTGCAAAAGTCTGAGGTTTGCAAGGAGAGACTTGCAGTACTTACTGTTCAGCCCTCTTCATTACTTCCAAGAAAAGGGTTGCTGAAGGAGAACAGCAGCTGCTTCTGGAAGACACGGCTTTATTCCTCATTTTGGTACACAGTATAGCTTCAGGTGTTTTCAATAGCTTGACAGTTTCAAATTAGTGTAAAACTGAAGAATTAGGCCATTAAGCACGAGATTTGGTGGGAACAGAAGCTCCCTAGGAGCGCTGCTGTTCTCTGGTGAGCACTGAAGCTCCTTGGGCACTGAGGGCACCCTAGTCTCAAAGCGCAGTGACTATCGTTGCCGTTTGCTTTTGTGGATTGTACTGCATGGAACACTTATTAGGGCTATATTAAGGTCAGTCAAGCTACTGATAATTCCAGTGTAGTTATGCACTTCTGTCATCTTTCCTACATTTTTCACTAATAATTTCATGTTTGATTTCAGTTATATTTTAACATTCTCAATTGAAATGGCAATTATTCTTTGTCAGAACACAGCTATTACTCTTGTCAAAAAGACATATGATGCATTAGCTTAAGGGCAATTGCTAATAACTACGTAGGTGACATTCGGTTACATAGGATGGGCAGGTCTACATATATCTTTGTCAAGTGGTCAGGGTTTGCATACCCTGTAGTTTACACTGTTTGGGAGTGCTGCTGAACTAATCATGCAAAACCAAACCAAAACAAATTTCCTTTTGGCTTTGATACCATTTTGCTATAATTAACATCTGCTGTCTCCTGGGTTCATTGAAGTCTTTTTATGTTCGTGGTTTGTAGCTGCAATTGAAATGAGCTTGCTGAAAGGGGTAGGAGGGGGAGCATTTGGTTGTCATATCGTCTTTAAGCATTTGTGATGACAAAGCTTTCTGATTATTGGGAGGAAGGGACTGAGTGATATTTTCTTGTGCTCTTTCACCTTCTGCAAGGTATCCTTTGCTTTGCTAGACCCTACTATGCTGCTTGTGTTATGTTTGCTTTCACTTGTTACCTCTCAAGAATGTTTTGGAACATGATAAAACATCGTCTGTCTTGTTTCATTGCCAGTGGACCTGGGGGCCAGATTTTAGAGTATTTGTATGCATTGGGGAATCCCATGTCATATCTGCATCTTTGGTGCTTTAAAAATCAGGTTCCACTAATACAGCTGGAACAGGCCCAGCTGTTTCCTCTGTTATAACAAAAAGAGTGGGAGTTTGCATCAGCTGTGCATGAGGGAGGAGAATAAGTTAAGCTACTGTGCTGGTATAATGCAAATATATTTTGTTTCCCTGTGAAGAGAAAAATTCTCATGGCAAAGATTTATTTATTTATTTATTTATTTATTTGAAGACTGAGGTATGCAATGTTCTTCACATCTTAACACACTGGCAGGCCTCCATTTTCTCACAGAGTTCGACTTGATACATTTTCTGGATAGAATTGTGGCTACGCTGAAGTCACTGGCAGAACTCGGGAAAGTTCAGGAAACAGCATCTCACGTACTAAATACAAATGCCTGTTTTTGTTAGTTCTTCTTTCAATGATTAGTATACAGACATTGTTAGCCATTTAATTTGCCTTCAATTTGCTGCTTTGCCCTTCTTAACCTCATTCACCAAGGAGAAGGAATACCATGGATTATTTTGCTTTACTTTGTGGTTCCTTTTCATTTTATGCCTAGTTTTACAGCAGACTTTTATACTGGAGCAGCAGTCACCGGAGGAGAGCATTTAAACATTGTGACATTTCACGTCCAAACCAGCAATGAACAGTATGACCAATTTACATCTAATTATCTGGGCAAGTTTTACCTATACCTTTCCTTTAAGGATTCAGGAAATGCATATGATGCCCACTGCCCTCTTTATTCTGAAGAGATCCTTTCCATATCAGCTTGACCCTTTCTGAGCAAGAGGGTGGGGTTTGCTAATCTTCCTTTCTGCATCTCCCTATGCTGCTTGAGGGAATCCCAGACCCCTCTGACTATTTATCAGTATGTCCTGATATTAATGTACCTTCCTGCTTCCCAGTAGTGCTTGCCCAGGCCATGCTGTCCTTTGAGAGTCTGTCGTCAGCCTAATAGTGTTGATGTAGTGCAGTGTTGCGTCTTGCCTCTTCACAGGGACTCCAGGGGTACGTGTAGACCACTCCTTCTTCTTAGTCACATACTTCTTACTGACCAGTTCATGCAATCACTTGCCTTCTAAAAGCAGTGTTTCTTATCTATGCTTTTAATTATCTGAAGTAATCTAGCTAACCTGGCACTTAAACATTTAAAATGTCCCTTTTGGAAAGTAGCAGCTTTCACCGGATAACCAGAGCCCTTCAGTCATCTTTAAGATTATTTTCCAAGTGATCTTCCACATGGAAAAAACTGGTCTTCGGATGCACACACTGAGAACCTAGTGGCAAAAAAATCTCCATGGACAGCACTGAGGGTGTACAGGTTGATTTCTTCCCAGCTGTTACTGCAGTGCTTCCACCAGCATGTTTCTACCTCAGATCACCTCTAATTTGCATCAAGAAAGCATAAATCGTTCATGAAAGAATCCCACGTGTGTGTCTTCCGCAACAAGACCCAGAGGTTGTGAAGACAAACTGGCTGCAAAATTTGCAGATACTGAGTTCCTAGAAATGCAAGTGTACATAACCTTATAATTGCCTTTTTAATAAAATATGAAGGGGTAGTAATTTTTTCCTTTCTGCATCTTACAGTAAACCGCTTACTTGCAACCAAAGCATTTAGAGCTCTGAGATTATGGCATTTCTGTCAATATTAAGAAAACACCCTTTTTTATTTTAAAATGAACAGGGGCTGATCTAGTAATTTAGAATTTCTTGTAATGTGGCCATCTGAAAGCTGGGGAGTTGGTTTTCTAGCCAGTACTTGCTCTGGGGAAGTCTGGCTGAACCCATGGCTGTTGTTTTCATCTGGGAACAATCATGTCCATCTTTTGAGGTTTAATCAGTCGCTGGTACACTAATGAGGTGCAACTTTATAGTTGCCATTTCAAGAAATCTATGGTCATTAAAACTTTATTAACAAATGCAATAGTTCTTATCTGTTGTGATTCTTGTAAAAATTGTTTTGCCATTGGAATCTACTTAACAAAGAATGAAACCCCGGAGCCGGTCAGTGAATGGCTGCAGTGCCTTACAGTACCGGCAAGAAAATGAAATGGAAATCATAGGCTGGAAGAGGTGAAAGCACAGGTTTGTAACTGAGTAGTAAAAAATTTTCCAGCAACGTTTTCTGGCTGTCTCTGAAAACAGTGAGTGTGATGATGCCTTAACTTCAGTGGGAACAGGAGCAGGCCCCCAGGGAAGAGTGGTGGGATCCATAATGTAACCCCCCTTGCTAATAGCTCTGTTAAATAGCTTTGGTGTACAGAAGTACCAGCTGCACATACTCTTGGCTGGAAAAAAAGAGTTGAGGAGGTGTGAATATATGTGGGAACATCTGGTGTGGAAACTAATCAAACCACACAGATTATTTTCTCTGTGTTATTGCTTGATTGTTCTTTTCTATGCCAAAAAGGAGAACAGGAGGTGAATGTCAAACCTCTTCTGACAGTGCAGCAAATCCTCCTAAAAGAAAGAATCTTTTTCTTCCCCTGAGATTCAAGGTATTTTCCCTGAAAATTAATCAATAGACAATTTTTTTAGGAAAAAGAAAAGCATCTACTTTCATAGGGTGGGCATTTCCCCTTTCCCTGCCACACACGTACCCATGCTATGCCTGTGTATACAGGCAAACCCACTCCTCTTTGTCAGCCGCTAAATGTCTTCTCAGACAGGAAGATAATTTTCCCCATATAGTCTCTGCACTCATGTTCTGCTCTTGCAGCAGGAATGGTTTGGTTCCTGTGACAAAAATGAAAGTAATATTTAGCATGGCAATATCAGAATGATAACTGCACACATCTTGGCAATACTTATTTCAGATTAGATAGGCATATAGTTTTGAGCAAAATATTGCCTGCTGTAGTCTGGTTAACCAAAGCTCTGCATTATTTGTAACTGTGGTTTGCCTTTACAATTCTATCCCAGCTTGTCTTATCAGGACACAATGCTGACACCACGGCGCATCTAATTAAGTGAAGTAATTGTCTTGCATTGCTCAAGAGCTGTTTTGTATTTGCCTGAATTATATAGGCATTAGTATGCATCTGTACATCCGGCTGGTACTCAGAAATCTGGTTAAACGGCACGTTATGTTCCTTATAGCCACAAGATGTCAGGCTAATCTGCGTCAGGAGCAACCGAGTACCACGTGTGTATGTATGGGTCTGTACGTGTGTGAGTATATACGCATTTAAAAGTAAATGATGCTGAAGGATAACAATTAAATCTTGGATTTTAGAAGGCATCTAAAGAAGCCAGACAATCAGTTCTTTTTAGAGCCCAAAGACTTTGATACTTACTTTCCTTAGAATGATTCAAAAGTCTCAGCCCTTCGTGTTCTGTGCTAAAACACGATTAGGGAGTTCTGTGCAGTGAATGCAAGGATTCTGAGTTTGGGCTGTTGTCCTTCGGCTCAGTGGCCCCAGTGATTTCACTTGGGAGTGGAGGTAGGTGACTAATGAGTCTGAAAATGCAACCAACACATGGTTCTAAGAAGGCTTTATAAACATCACCCTCCTTCTCCACCCCCTGCTTGCTCAGCATTGTTGTAAGAAGCTTAGAAATTTCTTAGTTGTATTAAAAACAAGATGTGTATTTCAAGATTGTAGGGGGGTGGGGGGGAGGAGGCTGTTCTTTGTTTTTTTTGGGTTGGTTTTTTTTTTTGAGTTTTTGTAAGACCTGCTCCACAGCTTTTCTAATTTAGCAGAGAAACATTAAGAAAGCAGGTCTTATTAATCAGCAATCTGACCTGCTCTCAGGAGTAGCGGTGCGCAATGAAAAATTTTAATTGGGGGCTAAACTAGAAAATTTCTATGTAAGTCAATGATGCTTGTGATGTTTTTGAAAAGTATACTTGTTTCCCCTCTTGACCTGCCAGTAACCTTTATTTCTGCTGTCCACATCGCTGATCCTTTCACCTGCCCTCTGCCTATGTGTTTGCTCTCCCTGCCTCCCCCCCCCCGCCTTGCCCCGCTGCAGGTGGTGATCCCTGCGGTCCCTGGCTGAGAGGTGATGCAGCAGCTCCTCTGCAATGCACAGGTTTAGCCTCTGAGGAGTGCAGCTTTGGCTGCACAGATTGGCACCCCTTTCTCTCTCTGTTTTAATTAACATGGGTAACTATAGTCAAGGGACAGGCTCGGAGTGACAGAGACATCAGTTCATAAAACTGTCACAGACCGTGGGTACGTGCTCAGGTTTTGCACAGCATTTCATCCTATACTTGCTGCCATCATGCTTTTATGTGCTGCAGCTATCATTTTGGGTGGAAAAGAATGTTTGGTGACTCTTATATTTTAATATTCCCAGGCTGCATTGCTTTTTTTTGCTGCGAAGGACCATATCGATGCAACAGATTCTGTTGGTGAGGGACTCCAGAAGGTCTCTAAATCTTCTGTACTAAGAAGCAGATAATGGGCAGAAAACGTCCTTTAGCTGAGAAACAGTACAGAGGGTAAGACTGATTTAACTTAGGAAGTCATTTGCAAATGAGCAGGTGGGTGGATACTCAAACACAGTTATTACCCGTGTATGTTCACATAATATGCAAATACTTTCCTTTGTAACAGAATTGAAATATTTGAAAAGCCCTATAAAATCTTTGGTTAGCAAATACGATTAGCACATGAGCATGTATGTATATCCACCTGCATAATTCCAATGTATATAAGTATCTATTACTTAAATAATACACCTACAGCTAAGTCCATCTTTAAAGGTCGCCTTTGTCCTGCTGACAAACGTCTGTGCCTTCAATTTCTCCCAGTTTTTGCCTTTTTGCTCCTTTTGACTTGAGCCTTTTCTTGAGCCTTTTTGCAGAGCCTGTCCTTTCTGTATCTGAAAAATTTAGCCCAGTGTGAGAAGATTCAAGAATATGTCAGTTAATAATAACTGATAGGTGCTATGTCTTAAGCTGTCTCACATAGTTTGAGGACATGCATGCACTAAAGAGGCTTGCACTTTAAGACAAAGATCATACAGAAAGAGCAGTGGGAAACCTACAGGTAGACACACTAAAATCTTTATATATTGATCAAAGTACAGACTGTGGATGGAACAGGATCTGCAGAGATGTGGGAGACTGCCAGTCCTGATCTGGTGCGGAGCAGTGATTTAAATTGATGACACATTACAACTTCTAGTGTCATTCATGAAACAGATGTAGGTCTCCAGGTCCTTTTGTATATGGATATGTGCTGCTAACTGATGAAGCGAGAGGGAATTTGAGGGTATTTGCTTCTTGGGCACTTCTAGTAATTTTGATTTATACTATTTCTTCCTTCCTAATTCCGCCTCAGTCACGAAGCAGCCTGGGGGGCACCACGACCTCCAACACAGATTATTTGGTGTTAGCTCGCTTCGTGCATGTTTGGGTACTGGTTTCCTGACAACCCACTGACTTGTTCCTACGTTGGCAAAGATACAGAGAACGTGAATGAAAGCAGCTCTTGATTTGTGCCATTTTATATTGGGTCCATTTAGTTCATTTAGTCATGGAGTCATGACAAAGTGGACTGAAAAGGACAAAGTTTCATATATCAGCCTAACAACCTGAAATGTCACTGTTTTCCTCCTGTTCTGAACACTTGCTGATTTTGTACTGCTGCATGTGTCTGTCCTTGTGCCTTGTTCTCAGTGGATACCAAAGACATGCCAGGAAGCCTTTTACCAAATTTTAGATGTTTCTATAAGAAAAATGATGCAGGTTTAACAACATGTGTAGGTATTTGTAGAAAAGCAAATGTGTTTCCCTCTTGGCTGTTTAGTTGTCTGTAACAATAATGTCATAAATAAATAATGTTTCCGTGAGGGGAAAGAGGAGATGTTTATCAGATAGAATACATGCCAGTTAGGATAACTCTGAACAAAATGTTAACATGGATTAAACAGGAAAACATGCTGCTGGCAAACAAATTGTTGGTGAAAACAGCTTCAGCTAGGGAGTTCCTTTCTCTGTTGGATAGAAATGGTGCCTGCCATGCAGACCAGCTTTTAAAATTAAGACATTTGTCACAAGAACTGCTGGGTCTGTGGAAACATTCAAATGATAATAATTTAAGTGCTGCAATAGGATAATGCACAATAAATAGTACATGGAACTGTACAAATGTTGCAAATTATAGTAGGATCAGAGAGATAATGCCTAAGGGATTACTTTTTCCTTTCCTGAAATTATTTTTCAACTGAATTTAAAACCTGAATCTGTTTTGTTGAAATCAAGGTGAGGCTTTCCTTTGTGTTTAATGGATTCTGGAGCAGGTCATTAACGAAGACGAACTGGTCAGTCCTTGGAGAATGAATCCTAGTTGTCCAGAGAATAGATGCATCATGTACACTGAAGTTCTGTGGTTTTTTAATACTGTTTTGTCAATCTATTTCCTGCTCCTTGTTTTGAGACATGCAAGGCTAGCTCATCATCGTTCCACTTCCACTTGGCTTCCTTTGCTAAGATTGTCAGTTAGGAGAAAAAACAGTGATAGCTTTTGTTAATCAGTGTGCACTTCTCCATTAGCAGCTGTACTAAGACCGTCAACTAATTGCTGCACAAGAATTACCACTCAGAAATGTGAGTCAGCAGAAATAATGGCAAAGCCATGCCTGTCTAATTGTTGTGTTTTTTTTTTTTTTTTTTTTTTTTTTTTTTTCTGTTGTTTTATTTGTTAAAGTTGTAGAGGGCTGGATGACTAGTGCAACTCACAAGTGATGCTGCCTCAGAACAGTCCTACCTCTTTGTAGCCATTGCAAGCTCTTTGAGGAAAATAAAGTGGGCATTATAGATTAAGAAGGAAAAAATATACTAGTAAGCGGGCTTTGGTGTTATTAAAGTACATGCTCCAAGTTCAACATGTGCTTATGCTTTTTTTTAAATTATTATTCTTTAAGAATATGATTGCCATCCTGAATTGACTTCTTAATTAGTCTTTGGCATCTGTTAAAGGAATTGTACATTTGTAGTTTTCTTCTCCCTTCTTTTAGAGACACGTATTTGCTTGAGACTTGGCATATTTTTAATATCAGTAAATGGCCCTAATAAATAATGTGAAAATGGAAATCATGTAAAAATTTCTACTCCAGCATCAAACTGATTAATCTATGATTATCTGGTTATTGTTTATTTATGTACTTCATCAGCCCACTGTACTTCGTTCAAAAGACAGGAAAAATCTGGTGTTTAATAGCAAGTATGCTTATTGGTTAAACTGGGGTACATTTGAAGAATGGGAAGAGAGAAAAAAGCAGCAAGGCAAGGTTTGAAAGCTGCAGAAGAAAATGTAGAGACATTAGAGATAGCTGAATTATGAAGAAGGTAAGTGCATTCAATCAGTTGCTTTCTGTTGGCTTGAGGGTAATCTCTGCCACATTACAATGTACTGATTTATGGACTAATTAGTTGTACAAAACAAAAATATTTATAGAAAATATTTCTCTCAAGCCGCCACCAAACCAACCAAACAATAGAAGAACGGATTTTGTGTATTAAAAGATTAAATTCAATATATATTTATGAGCCCATTCAAAATGTCGAGTCTTTTTGCTACCAGATTTCCAGTAAGCAGAAATATCTATGTATCAAAAGCTAATTGTGTCAGTATCTAGACATCTATGAAAGACATGAAATGCCTAAGCTATAGGTATTTCAAACTATAAAAGATATTATGTATTAATTTATAAAGTCATAATGTTGTTATTGTATGAGATTAAACATATCCAATAAAGTCAGATAAGGAAGGGAAAAACACCCCATAGCCATCTTTTTCTTTTGGGCAAGGATTTCAGTGTTTTATTGTTTTCTCTGTATGCACATCTTTTTAATTTCTCAGACTGTTAGGATGCTTCCAATTACTTTGACTCACACATAACATTGCTTCAAAAAACAGTAGTTGTGGTTTCCTTCTAGCCTTAGACTGAAGTGCAAAAGAGAAAAACCAAAAACAGGAAAATCAAATGTGTGAGTTACATATCACAACATTGAAACTCCAAGCATGGTAGGCAAAGACAATGTTTTGGGAGATGTAATGTAAAATAGTCTTGGATAAGATAATTTGAAGTAAGTGGGTGGCAAATACATGCAGATGGAAGACTATTTAACTTCAGATTTGTGTAATTTGGATGGAGTAGGGAACTGTAGGTCTCGGTACTTATTGCGGTGGATGAGGTGTCAGAATTCATCTTTCTTTCTGTAATTGACTTTGTAAGTGTTTCAGCATCTTCAAGCTTCGGTCCCCAGGAATGAAATGGATTAGTATGTCTCTCTGCTTTGCAGTAAGAGTCATGAGGCTAACCTCAATAAAGTCTGGGAGATACTCAGATACTAGATATTGCCAGTAACCAAGAAACCTGTCAAAAAATTGTTCACCACTAAATCTACATAGTTTAGTCATCGTTCCTTACATCCTACTCAATGAGAGAATTATAAAAGGAGTTGTGACTCTCTACCAGATCTAGGGAGGCAAAAGAGCACTGTCAAGACTAATTCATAGGTACCAATCCACCTACTTTTTGCCTGTGGGAGATCTCTAGAGCTAAGTAATAAATATACTTTATGAGGGCATAGAAAAAAACTGACATGAGGAAAGAAAGCAAGCTGTAGAATGGCAAAAGAAAGCAGTATAATAAATGTAGTTACTGGAGTGCTCTACATGCGGTTCTCCCATCCTACTAAACAACAGTAATTAAAGGTAAGAGAAGTTAACAAGAAATGTATTAAATGAGTCAGTGTAGTCGTTCAGACCCTAGTTCAGTCCTGTGTTGAACATGGTGACAGCAGATGCTAGTAGAAGGTCTAGGGGGAAAATGTTCGCTTCTGAACACATTTAATATTCTATCTCCTTATAAGAACTACATGTAATGATTTAGGAGGTGTGTGGTGAAGAGCAGATGTAACTGCTTTGGTCTGAGGGAGGCCTGTGATGTGGTTTGTCAAAGGTTGTTGAAAAGCAGCTGCTTTGTGAACACCTGGACTAGATGGCCAGGCTAGTACTGCTAAATTCACAGCTGGAGCCAAAGACAAAGCAGAGGTGGTGCTGATGGGCTTAGGCTCTCCCAGAAGATAGGTGAGCAGTGTCTCACCTAGACAGGAGGTGAAATGCTGAAATCCTCGGGCGGTGAGTGTCCTGTCTGTGCAAGGCTGAAGTCCTGCAGTTTTCACGTCAGGGAGTACAATGCTAAATACTGCGTCTACAGATTTATGCATATGTACGTAGTATCCAGATTGGATTTTTCCCTGAGCTCCTGGTATATTTTTAGCCTGGGGACAACTTAAGTTCTCTTTCTTTTCACTTTCCCTGTATTGGGTTTCCCCTAAATGTTGTAACTCTTGAAAAACAGTGGATTTTTTGCTTTGTTTCCCTCTGGATTCCAATGTCTTTCATATACACTTCTGCTTTGGACTAGGGTAAAATTTGTGTCTGACTGGTAGTGAGAACAGAATTGTTAATTCTACTTTGTCTTGTTCTTGCTAGTCTACATTTTCTTTTCAGTAACCTCTGCTCCCACTGTGTGGGCTCCAACCTTTGTTTCTGTATTCAAGCTTTTACGTTCCTGCACTGGAGCTGAAGACGCTGTGTTAGCATTTGAATCCCATCTCCTGTGAATGCTTTTTAGCTCTATTAGGTGAGCAAATCTCAACTTACAAATGTGATTGGTATCATGTTTTAGCTTACTGTCTTTTGGCATATGTGCCAGCTTTGATCTGGGAATGTATTTAGCAGGCATCTTTTGCAGGAAGAATTTAATAGAGTTCTTATCCAGAAGGTCAGTAAAACTAGCAAAAAGTAAATAATAAACAAATTTATTTTAGTGGATGAGGTCCAAATTTGTTAGTGCATTTTTGTAAAGAACTTATTCTCCTGTCATTAAAATGACTTCTATTAAGATTTAGGAAATTATTTATGAGATAATATGATAGTTGAAAACTTGATTGCTATCTTTAATTTACCACCCACTATATGTTACTAATTGTCATTAAAAAATAAGTGTAGAAAAACGAACTTCTTTATTACCCTGTTGTTCATAAGCCTTAATGAAGCGTCACAGCTACCTGTTCAGGCAAGGGATAATTTCACACCATTTGGGATGCATCCATTTCGGATGCATATCACTTGTGAGAACACATATTGGTTTGATTTCCATTCTGAAATGATGTGTGAAGTAATATTTTGAAAATTGTCATATACCTTATGCATAATAATATTACAGGTCATATATATAATACTGTGTGTAGTGGTAATTATAACCAAAGCTACTAAGGAGTTTTCAGTACTCTGTAGTGTAATACTGTTCCTACTCAGTGTGATGTGGAGCTTGGGTGTAATGAACTTTGCCACTTGCTTTTTGGGTTGTTTCTGGCAACTTCATCTCTGATAAAAGATAAATGATACAGAATTTCTCTGCAAAGTATCTGAACATTTATAGGTTGTAGAGAATAATAATCTAGCCTGTTGTGTCTTCCTTGAAGGGTTTTTGAAGTATCTCAGTTGTGATAAATGGAAGTTCTTCGACATTTTGAGTATCATAAGAATCTTGTAAGGATGATTTTGCCTTGTGTTTTATTTAGTTACAGTAAGCAAATACATCTTTTAGTTCAACATGTTTACAGAACCTAGTCTAAGAGAGCCCAAGTTGTTGAGTGGGATCCCTCAGTACTGTCAGTTATAAACAACAATTATTGACAGCAGCCACTGATTTTGCATCCATGTTTTTTTGCAGGTGAGAAGTGAACCATGTTCTCAGTGGATGTACAAGGATTGAAATGTTTTCATTTACATATTCAGGTAACATTGAAAATGGTCATTGAGAGATGTGAAAGCATCAGCTAGATAGAGGCCTCTTAAAATCGGGGAACTTGAAATATGGCTTGCACAAACTGGAAGAGTAAGGGCCTGAATGAGTGTGCATCTCATAACGTGTGTTTGGTGGTTCTGTGGAGGAGTGGTGTTGCACTTCTGAACGTAGAGCATGCATTCATCTAAAAACAACTGATATCCCAACCAGAAAATTTTCTAAAAAAAAATAAATCCATTCATGCTATGGAGCTGAATCAGAATTTGGAGAACATGCAGAACTATTAAATTTTTAAAAAGATTTGTACTGATCTTCACATTACAGGCAGTATTATCCTCCAAATGTATCCTGCTGCACTACGTTAATGAACTTTGCATCTAGCGTAGTATTTGTGAGCCACCTTTATGAATGATGTATGAACATTATTCTGTCGGGATCACACAGGAATCTCTCTGACTTTCAACTGACTGTATGTAAAGCGGTTTGTGATATCACAAGTGGGTAAATAACCCCTTTTAGACTTGCTAAATAGAAAATCTTTGCTAAGATATTTTGCATAGTGGTATGCAGCAAAATGGTTTGAAGGGATTTTATACTAATTTTTGTCAATTTTGTTTCAAAGAGATTAATGCAAATACATATTTTTTTAAATGTTGTGGTTTGTTAATGTTACCTTCCACAACATAGCTAGAGAAGATTTTGTTTTGGGCATTACATTGAAGGACTAGAAAATACTAAAATTTCTGCAGAATAGGTGAGGGAACTAGGTTTGGATGCCACTGAAAACGGAGGGGATGAAAGAAAGAAAATATCACTTGTGCTATGACTTGAGTTGGGATTTACTTCTGCATTAATGAAGAACAAAAATATGTAAGATGTGTAGATGTGGCACTTTAGGAACATGGTTTAATGGTGGACTGGGTAGTGTTAACCTAACAGCTGGAATCAGTCTTTTACAACCTCAATGATTCTATGATCCTGTGTACAGGATGATGTTAACCTTTCCCATCTATTACCTAATTAATGTTAGAATCTGAAAAGAGAGAATTACTATGGCATTGTCACAAGTGTCTGATTACAGATTGAATAAAATCGATGGCTTCATTTTAAGGTTATAAAATAATTTTTGGAGTTACAGCGGTCCCAGAAATTGCATTTTGGAACACATGTGACTGGACAACTAAAGAGAACTTCACGGAATTTAAAAAGCCTCACTGTAATCATTACAGAGACTCAAACTTTGTTGGCCAATAATCTGAGTTCTCAAAGCTTGTTGAATTTTTAGCGATGTTTACAAACTTAACAGTTCAGCAAGCCTGCTAGATCAGGAGTGCTCATAGCACTTTCAGATCTAGGCTGCAGTGATGGTGCTGGAATTCAGTTTTGCTCTATTGGATGTGACTTGTGAACTTGCAATATTTCTTCTGGAGAAGAAATTTAAGCTTAAGCTCCTTTCAGAGTTCTGTCTTAAGGTTGCAGCTGTGGGCTCTGTAAATTCCATCACTTGGATTAGGTTAGTAATGAATAAAATCTTATTTTTATTTATATTTAGGCTTTTCCAAATAATAGAATGTTATTTTTTTTTGTAACTTTGTGTTTGAAGAATATTACACTTGAGATTTCTATCATAAACTTTGCATAACTCTTCTATATATTAAAGATTGCACTGATTTAATAGGTCATCATGTAAGTTGCTTTGCAAATTACAGCATGATGAGGAAAGACTTTCATTCACTCTTCCACTAAAGCAGAGAAGAGCCTACTTCACTGTATATTTGTTGTAATAACAGTAAGGGACAATCTCTGGGACTTGTGAACGTGGAGTAGTGAAAATCAGGCAGTTTCTATTTAGAATGCCAAGGCATCCAAGTTACAGAGATTTTGGCTTCAGTGTCGGGGTGTGTGTGTGTATATATATGCATATACACATGTTTAACTTTTTACACTTCAATGTAGGACTTCTCAAGTCCCTTTCACCCCTAGAAATCCTCTAATATTTCTTCTCTTTGAAGATGAGTGCTCTGTCTTGAGCCTACCTTGCAGTCTTGAACTGTAAAGACTGCTAGTGTATAGGATTGAACTGACGTCATTATTCTTGAGAGGTCCTGTTCAGGCATATCAAAGTCAGAATTAACTTAATAGTAATTTGTTTCTTGGATGTCACAAAGACATGCACAGAGTACTCGAGTGAAAATTACACTATCTGGGAAACAGAAAATGCTCATCCAGACCCAGTCTCATTTTCTCAAAATAAACAAGCAATAGTCCCAAACCCACTCTTGACCCCTTTTTCCCAGTATGCACCGTTACTACTTCCATTTCTTGACAATGGCTCACGTCTAGTACAAAAATTGTATTTCTGGTGACAACAGTACACTTGAACACCTGAACAACAATTCCATTGAGCAGCTTTGTGTAAGCAGCAGGTGTCTTAGCAACTGTAACTAGAACATGCGTATCTGTAAACGCAGACACAAGAATTTTGCTGGGGGAGTGATGCCCGGGGACGTCCCAGGGTGGGATTTGGTTGCCCCTGCTGACAGATGCAGGACCAACACCATCCTGTTGTGCTTTCCCTAACTAGGCTGCCACTTTGGTTCTACCGACTGCCGTGAAACTCTGATTCGGTGCACTTCGATACTGTGATCTTTATCCTGGTCCTTCTCAGAAATGAGTATTAGCCAGCAATGTATGCAGGAATTCAACCCCAAAGCCTTTACAATCCCTTTAGGTCTACAGGTTGCATAATATTAGTCATCTCTGTGTTCTTTGAAGCTGTAGAATTTTTGAGCAGTATTTCATTATGTATATGTGTGGGTCTGTTTTGATAATGACAGCCAGAAAAAAAAAGCGAGGGAAACGTACACTTTGTACTGGAATTTTATCTATTGCATATTGTGGCAAAAATGGTGTCTTGGTGAACATACTGTACCAGTGATAAACTTCAATTTCATTAAATGAAATGCACCATATGGTGCAAATTGCTGCTGTTTTACTTGTTTGTTTCGCATACACTTCTTACATCCTTTTCTTTCTGATGCTGTACAATGGTGGGAAATGCATTAAGTTAGTTAATATAAAATTTCTGATTTATAACGCCAGACATGCATTTTGGCGGATAAATGCTTGCTTCCATAAATAATTAAACTTACAGTTTTTCTTAGGAATGAATTGATTGACTATGTCTTAATACTTACATCTGTAATTTTGAATTTGCAAGGACAAATGTGAAAGCTGGGCTGGAGGTTAGCTGAAAATCTGGTCCTGCATAATCTATGAAAAATATTACTCTAATTTCTCACAGGTGAACAAACTGCATGCATGGATGAAGCTAGTTAATTCAATAGTTTAATAAACCTAGAATCCCAATGAGGCTATAACAAATCCCCCTGGTGTCTTGGAGTTATGAGAAAGATGTATAAAATTATATGCAAGCAGAAGAGGTCTTTCTAAATTTGAGGAATCTTTTGCACATTTTTTTTTTTTTTCTGATCAGTACACGAAATAACTTCTTATTTGTGGCTCAGTCATGATAAAGTACTAGCATTGACCAATTATTGGGCAACATCTGGGGTCAATTTGCATCTCAGAAGATTTTTTTTCTCCTTTGCATAGATTGTTTTTGAAACAGTTGCGCTGCACTAAGACAGATGCCTCTGTCTTAGTGTCCCTTTGAGAAAGGTGGCTATCTTGAAGTGGAAATTTCTGCAGCATCCTTGTCAGAGAGCAGCACATTGTCATAAGCTGCTCCATTTTCAGATGTTAAATATGTGGATCCTGGATCAGAACCAATTCCCTAGTTAGGAACACAGGAATTGCAAGCTGACTAGGACTGACTGATTTAGCAAATTGACTGGAACTAATAGAACTGCTTAAATTGAATTACGAATGCTAGGTTTAAGGTCATTGCAAACCGAACTGTAATCTGGACAACTAAGCAATGTGAAGCCTGGGCACTTCTTGGATGCTAAACCTTACAGAAAAGAAATCTTATACAGGAAATAGTAATTCCGCAGCAGGTTTGTTTTTTGGTGTTTTGATACAGAATCAAAATCCTAAGTTAGTGAGTGTGTTACTCTTGTTATTTTTTTTCAGTATCATGTATGTGTTTTTTATTTTACAGGCATTCACAAGGACAGGACACCCACTCCAAGAAACATAGACTATGTTGGAATATGTGTAGATATTTTCAGGTGGAAAATGAAGCAGATACTGCAGCTACATGTTATAATGCAAGGATCCTACCATATCTTCAGGAAAAGGAATCATTCTTCACAGCTTCTGAAATGGGGAACAGGTTTTGCCTTCATTTTCCACTGAATTAAAATAAAAAATCAGGTAAAGCAGTGATGAGTGATGTAAATCTCCTCTCTCAGAGATGCACACATAATTTTACAAATATACTTGGAATGCAGTAGTAGAAACTTATATTAAAAATTTTCAATTAGTGAAGTTCTGTGGAGTTCAGAGGAAAAAATAATGAAGCTGAAGAAAAGGATGATTGGTAAGAAAACTTTCCACTGAATGTACTCCTGTATAAAATTGTAATTTTATTAATAGGTGAGGGAGAATAAAATGCATGAAATGGTAGCTAAATATGTGGAAAGCCATATACTCTGCCCTGGTTTAGAAATCATAAGTATATGAAATTGAAATCCAGCTGAATTGATTGTGATCCGATATTCATTATACTTCAGCACTGCTGGTAGAATCCCTTCTAACCAGAAGTGCATAACATGCTTTCTTAGCACTTTCTCAAAGCCTTGAGCTTGTAATGACAATAAAATGCATCTTTTCCAGTAATTACACAATCTGAATTTGGTCTGTGCTAATAAGCTTTGAGAAAACTTAAATTTCACATTTTAATATCAGAAATCTACTTAAGCTCTGCATGTCACCTGTATTAGCATTTATATTCCTCATTGAGTTGCAATGTAATTTTCGGTTTATTGTTTTGAGCATCCTTCTAGTATATACCTGCCATCTCATGTAAGCCACGGCAGGCAACCAGGCAAGCTCTTTATTTATCTTTGCCTTATCTTATTTAGTCCACCAAAAGACATTGGCAGTGTGAATAGTAAACCTTCTACATGTAGGGCCAAGGTGAGAGCCTGAACAAGCAACCACCAGCTTGATGTCTTCATCGTCCCCATCTTCATAGGATTCTGCTAAAAATGAGGACCTGACCTGCCTGCCCATTTCCTAAGGCTGGGCACTGGCCTGCAAAGCTGCTTTTCTCAGCGTAAAGAGCTCACCCAAGAAGGTAGTGCTCTAAATTCTGCTCTGCTCACCACTTGGAAGAAGCAGCCAGGTAGAATTTATTTCCCTCAGGAATTTGTCTTTTGCTGATTAATTGTTTTCCATACCAGGCTATTATGTTGGTAAAATATTTATAGGCATTATGATGAAAATTGCCAGGAAATGAATTCACAGTCTTGCTACCTTTTGATATTTTTTTTTTTTTTTTAATTTTCCCAGGACAACACTGCTTTGGTTTTGGCTTGTCTCTATTCTCGCTCTCCTTTTCTGTCACACTCAGTAATTGGCCTAATAACAGGCAGAAACAAGAATTTATTACACCTTGGGCAGTATTTGAAACAAACTTTATTTGCTGGAGCAGCACTTTTTTTCTACTTGCTGCTGTGTACTTTGACGTTCCTTCTAAATATGAAATTTGACTTTACTGAAAGTTAAATCTGGTCCTTTTTTTTTAATTTATTTGTGATTGCTGCTATTTTTGCAGTTTCTTAAGACAGGCTAGTACATATATAAACATATCATTTTAATGAAGGTTTTGGAGAAACAATATAAACTGTGGCTATACTACTTCATTACTGCCAGAATCCACAAAACTGGTATGAATTAAGTACTAGCTTCTGTAATAGCTTGTAAATCAGTTTTGGAATAATTTCTGTGATAAGCTGAGAGAACAAAGATGAGAACTATTTAACTATTCCAAGCTTGGGATTTGATGAAATCTTCCTCAAATGATGCCCTTTACATTTAAAATTCTTTGCAAAGATAACGTCAGTAATGAAAATTAAACCGGGTTAGATTGTTATGATGTGATTTCCACTGTTAAGTCTGTTTTTTTTCCGCACGCTAGGTGGTAAAATAATCAAAATTTTTTTGGATTCTAAAAAGGCCTTAAAAAATAGCAATACGTCATCCTGGAACTGTTTATGCAGGAATTTTTATTCTTTGAAACCTTCCAGTGTTAAAGCAACAAGAAAACATTTAGAATGTCCTTTGGTGGAATCTTATTACACTCGTTATATAT
Source organism: Falco punctatus (assembly GCF_963210335.1). Lineage (NCBI taxonomy): Eukaryota > Metazoa > Chordata > Aves > Falconiformes > Falconidae > Falco > Falco punctatus. Next base: position 23,950,069 of record NC_137591.1, on the reverse strand, counting down.
GTAAACTGATATTCTTTGATGCCAGCACGTTGCCCATACAGAGAAATCTCTGCACAATTAAATGAAAGGAAAAAGAAAAGGACTAAATAAAAAGTAATATTTTTTTCTGATCTGATTAGAATTAAATATGTTAACAAATTGTCTGGTAACACAAATAGGCAATAATACAAAAAATCTACATTGTACATTATTTCAAGAAAAATAACTTCATTTGAATACAAAAGGATAAATACACTTTTTTTCCTATAGCCACTCTTGTACAGTAGGTGAACACAGCATCTTACTGATGCAGTGCTGCTAAGGTATACAAGGATATGACTGGCTTGAGTTTTATCGAGGGGGCTGTTACACATGTGCATCACTAACATCAGACAAATCTTTCAACCAACAAGGGTTACAGAGCAACGTTCACTAAAGCACAGGTTGGAAAGGATTCGGGGACTGAAGCAGGCCAATATGGCAGCTTTTACAGATTTCCTTATACCCACAATGCACTGACAGCAAAGAATGCCTTCATTTGGTCGGCCCACGCGCCGGCGGAGGTACGGTAGCGCGCCGCATAGGAGTAGCAAATGTGTTTTAAATTCTCTTCCCGTTCTGGGGGCGGTCAAAGCTGTTTGAGTCCTGTGTAGGCTTTGCAGCTAGCATCGGTTTGACGGGATATGCCAGCTTGTCCCGAGTCAGAGGTGAACAGTCTTGACTTGCAGCCCTGTCCGTTACTGATTTATATGGCTTAGTTCAGTTCAGCCGTCTTCGATTGTATGTGTGGTTTTTTTTCACTTGTTTTCCCATTTAAATTTCGGTAGCAAATGCTACGACTGTTTTGTTGTCACGTGGCACATTCGTCTGAAGCAGTCCAATGCCATCGACCATATGGAGCCTAGCATATGCACAGTCCGGTTGCTCCTAGTAGAGCAGTCAGCAGCAACAGCAGCCTGTGTGCTATTGCCCCCTGGCCGGAGCTGTGGCTGCAGCCTCCCGGATCCCTTTCACACTTCAGCTTCTCGCATAAAATGCCAGTGTAAGCCGGAGGGCACTGGCATCGCACATTGTTGATGCACGTTCCTCCATTCTGGCAATGCAGTAGTTCATTGTCACATACGTTTGCTGCAAGATAGCGAGGGAGGGAGGGAAAGAAAAGCAGAATAAATATAAGTTCATCTACAGGAGAAACTCTGCACTGAAACCACTTAAAACACTACCTCCCGCCTCTTCCTGAGACACATAAACAGGGGACGTGGTTTTCTGAAACACTTCAGGTTTGAATTTTTTATTTTATTTGATATTTTCTCATGTCTTTTTTTTTTTTTTTTTTTCCCCCCACCCCCCACCCCCTTCAGGCTGTAGTCTTGGAGAGCTATATTGTTCACTTCAGACCACTGACTGATGATATTAATTAATGTATTAACACGAATAGTGATTAATAACGAAATAATATGAATATTAATACCTGCCTTGTGCCAGTGTTCTAGTTTTTGTAGTTACAACTGAACTGGAACTGTAGGTGGGTATGTTATTATTTGAAAGGGGCAACGTATCTAGAGCTGTGGGAAAGCATGAACAGTGGTCAAGAATGCAACATGACTTGGCTGAAGTAAAAAGATCTGTATGAGAAAGCAGGGTTTTATACTCAAGAACCGCATGTGTTAATGATCTGAAAAAATTATGTGAAAAAGATAAGGCAAGCGCAGGCAGGAAATTCAGCATGCCGCTCGATGGGGGTTACGTGGTATATACATATGGAAATAAAAGGTAATGTTATTTCTATTACAGATCGAATATTTCTTCTTAATTACATTTGCCACTTCAGTACGAGGGTAACTGCCATCTGAAAACTATCTTAGTTAGGTGGGGTAGCCTGGTATAATAACTTCAGAAGTCAGATTTCACAGAAGAGTTAAGAGAACATAAAGGCAAAAGTTTTAGAGCTGCATAATATTATCATATTTGAAAAATTGATGGCTTTACTTTGTATTACTTAATATCAATTGAAATATTTCACTGGGTAAATACGTAGAGATATGAAGAATATACTACTTAAACGTGTCAATCTGTGTGTCATTCCAGATGATATCACTAGTAGAATATGTCCTAGACTACAGCTCTGTCTTCCATCGGAAAGGCTATTTTATTAAAGATCTTGCACCTACTACCAGGGCAGAATGTAACAGTCAGAATTTACTTGAGAATTTTTCACTCGGATAATTAGGGAAAAGATTATCTGGTTTAGAAGCAGACTCAACATTACACACTGTTCATGCATACCTTAGCCTGGAAATACCCTAAATAATTCAGAACAGGGAAAATATTGTTACTCTTATTTTAAACACTGCTACTTATTGCTACAAAAATAGTACGGTTTGATAAGTGTTAGTTTACTGATTTTTAAAAGCAACCCAAATATTCTGAGAACTAAAACTGAAACAGTCCAAGTTCTTAAGTGATGCAATTCTACATAAATCTCTACAATTTTGTGCACTAGCAACCTCACCGGTAATTTTACCTGTCCCGGCTTGATTTCAGAAAAATAATATTGTCACTCTAGAAAGACTCTCTGACAGATGGTTTCTAATGTTCTGCATTCAAGTGGGCCAGATAATAATGCAGTGTGTTAGAAACTCATAGATGCAATTGAGAGAAAACAGTAAAATAGTTTTTTTCAGTGATTCCTTTAGTAATCAAAGATTTTTATTAAAAGCTATGGTTTTAATGCTGTTGTGCACTGTCTGAATTGTAATGTCAAAATTTCAGTATTAAGGTACAACACATTGATGACAGCCATATATCTGAATTTTAATGTTCTATATATACATTACAAAAAAGTTGCATTTACGTTATGTACAAGGGACAGTAAATCACCACCAAATAAATGTGATGAGATTAACAACCCAGGAAAATAGAACAGGCCAAAAAATTGAACTGGATTTTAAAAGCCAATCTCTTATAACTGAGGCTATGTATCTCTAAAGATGACTTTATTATTCATATTGTATATATTTAGCCATATCAATACGCAAACCCAAAATACTTTTTCTGATGGTACAGCTACTGAACCTGCTTTTTCTAGACTGCTCATTGTTGGGATGCTTCCCACAGTTCAGACAATGAAATGGTGAAATATTTGTCCCATCAGTACTGACCATTCTTCACATTAAGTAATTGAGTGGAATTCAGTAGTTAAATACTACTTCTTAAAAAGCAGATGAGATATTACACTTTGTTTTTGGCCAAGAATACATTATCCAAATTTTCCCAAGTATTCAATAAAACAGATTTATTTTTCCAAAAGCTTTCCTATTTGAAAACTTATTTTGACAACTATGGCTTGTTATTTTAAGAGGCCGTCAGTCGCGGTTCGGATCCGTAGTGACAGATGGCTGGTGATGGGTGGCTGAAGTGGTGCTTTGCTACAGGCTGGCTGCCCAGCCCGCTGCACTGCTGCAGGCTGCTACCAAACATCTCCAATCATTGCTGTCTACGCCAACTCCGGATACGACGCTATAGATGCTGGTTTTTAAAGCAAACCATTTATTTCTCGTTAGGAAGTTTTACAAATGTACTCAAAGAAGGGATGGGTCAGAAGCTTCTCCTTCATTATTCCTGCATGCTTTTAAAAGTTTGCCCACAGAAACATGTTAAAGTAAAACCGGGTAGACTTTGATGTTCTCCGCAAACGACTATGTAGCTGAATATTCTAGAGTTGTTAAGTCTCGTACTGTTACAGCTTGCTTTCCCTTAGTTTCATCCTTGTATCTCTTTCTCTTACACACACACATGTACACACATATATGTATCATGTAGATAGCAACTGTGGTGATTTGGAAGTTAAATAAAACAATTCTGAAAATGTTATGAAATCCCATTATTTACTTTTTGCCAGTTTTGTTTTAATCTTATCCTGACCAACTCTAATAGCATTTTGACCTTTCTGAAAGCATGGTTAGGATTACTTTTCAAACTTTAGTATTAATTATGTTTGATCAGTTTATGAATTGGATTAGCTACAACTAACGAGGTAGCACATCACCAGCATAAGTACTTTCACTGGAGCACTGTCACTGCACTTTAAAAGAAAATTTATGCCTTAAACGAAAGTAGTTGACATGCTGCCAAGACCAAAGCAAGGCAAGTATATTAATTATTATGAAAATCAACAATGTTTCTAATGTTAACACAGTATTTCTCTAGGATACATGTTATACCACCTTTTCTTTCAGACGATGCTCTAGGCTTTACTCGGAGCAGGCAGCGACTCGGGGGCTACTGAGCAGGGCAGGAGGGGCCAGGACCTTGCAGACCCCTTGCTCTGCATGGAAGCCCACAGCTGGTGCTGGTGGGTGCAGGTGGGGCTGGTGGAGCCCCAGCGTGTGCCTGGCCCTTGGCCTTTTTTTATTTCTCCAAGCAGCAGGAGCAGTGAGCCTGTCAATAGAGGGCTTTCCTGCCTGTTGTACCCCTCCTATCTTCTCCTATCTGCCATGCCCTTCGCCCCTTCTTATACTCCAAGCAGTGAAATGTTGCATCCACTGCTGAGAGGTGTTGGATGAGCTCTACCTTAGCTTCATCGTTAAAAGCAATAATAATGAAAAATTACTTTGAATTAATCTGAAAGGCATCAGGTATTGAGTTCTCATCAAAGAATGAGACGTGGAGAAGTGATGCAAGTAAAAAGACTAATTCTGAAGTAATCGCGTGTGATACTAAGGCTTGTATGGCTGAACCAGCCACGAGTTTGCTGGCAGATCTTCCTTAATTAGAAGACCGGACATCAAACTGATCATTTGAGAAACAAAAGAGAGGTATCTGATTTGCTGTGAAAGCTTTGCAGGCCTTTTGGGGGAATATTTCTGACCAAAGAGATTTCCGAGTCTCCGGATCTATGCTATTGCAGGAAGTGAAAGATTTAAAGTAAAATAAAGGAATTTTTTAGATGTTATTTTCATTTACATTTACATCCATTTACAAAGTCAGCTGAAGTCAGATTACAGGATCTTTAAAATGCTATACAAAGGAGACGGGGAAAAGCTACGAGTAGATAGACATAGAGAGCTATTTGAAGCTTTTCTGCCTTCGGGGCTAACCCCTCACCCCCTCCAAACCAACAAACAGCTGCAATTAGTAAGAGATGATGTTATTTTTAATTAAAATGTAAACATATTTTCTAAAATAATCACTAATAAAATACTGAAGCCTCTTTTTTAGGAGAAGAGTTCTATGAATGGTGATGAGAGATGCCTTGCCACAAGTCACACTGGAAACAGAATAAAGAAGGAAAACAAGGGGAAAATATTCAGTCTTTCAACTAGCTCAGGCAGCTCAAGGGGTAAGTGATGTGCTAGTATTTAATAGAATTTATATTGTGTATTTAATGAAATGTATTGAGAGTAGCACAGTTGTTTGACCAACGTCTACTTTCCCCTTAAATGTTCAAATCTGAGTAATACATAAAAATTTTGTAGTCTGTCCGAAACTCAACTCTACCTTCTTTGCAGCTTCTTGAAAGAAGGGAGATAGACATCTGTGGCTGATTTTTGTTCTGAAGCAGCAATATAGACACAGTAATAGAAATGCAAGTCTCATTGCCTTCAAATCTGGAGGGCCACCTCAGGCACAGCATTGTGCTCTTGGCTTATGTTCTTTCTGGTTACTGAGTGGGGAGCTTCAGAGAGCATGCACAGGGCTTTTGGTCTGCCTACTGCGCAGACAGAAAAACAATACACTGTTGGCCTTAAAACACAATTTCTTTTAGCCTCCTGTCTTTCCCCAAGGCCATCCAAGAGGGCAGAAAACACATTCTGTACTTTTCTTTGTGCTACCTTAATTTTTGTGCAGCTCACCTACAGTAGCATTTTAGTCAGGCAGGTCAGCCACATAAAATATAAGAAAGGACAGGCTGTTGACTTAAGCAAAAGAAATGAAGATATTCAAAAGGACACCTTTTTTGATCTGGGATCAATGGTGTTCACTTTCTGCACCAAAATCTGGGTTTACTATGAAATTTTCATTGCTTGTGGGAACAGCATAAAGACTATTAACGATGAAGCCACAGAAAGCAAACTTCTTAGTAGAGGTTCTTGCTTCCTTTCTTGAATTCTGGAGTCTTTAATTTCAAGTGTGTGATCTCTCCCCTCACTATTTTTCTTCAGCGTGCTCTTTTTGTACTGTCATTTTTTACAGCCTTCTCTCTCCCTCGCTCTCTTTTTAAAGCCATCTCTTCGCTTTTCTCCTTTTTGTCTCCCAGATCATGAGTATCATAGTCCCTGGACAGGTTGGTGGGTTGACAACTCTGAATATATTACACAACATTTTGGTCTATTCTAAAGTACTGATGCAAGCTTTGACCCTGCTTCTGCTGCAGTGAATTTTCTGTACTGTTTGTCAGTAATTTGTGTGGATAGCACTACTGAAAGCATGAGAATTTTCTGACCTTAGTTTCCACCTATTGTTCATAACTTTGAAAGCATGCAGGTCTGGTGGCTGAAGAAATTATTCTTGGCTGTTTTGTAATGCATCTGTTTCCTTGGTACTTCTTATCTAGTATAGAATGTTACTTGAATACATTTATGAGGAAGTTTTCAGCACACATGCCAACGGAATAGTCTGTCTCTGCATATTAAGTGAATAAAAACCCAAGCATGGTGAAACCCACATTTTCAGTAATGATGTTTATAGGTAGCTTCAATATATGCAGTGGTTGTCTGTCTATAGCGAGTTGTGAACAGCATATTGAAATGCTGTGAAAAAATTAGGAGGGTTCATCTCACTACATAAGTTCAGTAAATTGAAGCTAAGCACAAGCAATTTCTCATTAAATACAGAATTAGTTCCTATGAATACTATAAGGATTTGGTAACCAACATGCATTATTCTCTGAAAATGTGATCATTTAATCAATAAACAGTAAAAACAATCACAGAATATAAAAGAAATTACAACAAATGAGGAAGCTTGTGTGTATGCCTAAGAATAATACTGGCATCTACACGTACATATAGTATGTGTATTTGCATCCACAAGAAAAGCTCTGCAGTTGTGAAGGTATTAGTAATATTTTTCCCACACTTTGTCAAATAGACATTAATGGAATTGGGGAATGCAAAACACTTAATCTCATTCAAATGCAGATGTTTAAAACTGTTTCCAGTTGTATCAGAATATGTGACCATGATTGAAAAATTTTCAAATTGCCAGAGTTAGCAACAACAAATTATTTCCATTGTTTGGAAATGATCCTAAAAATGCAATATATACTTGTGAAAGATCTCTATGTGGAGCTCCACTGACTCATGAGATTTTACTCATCTAAAGTAAATATTAGGAATAAGGATATAAGGGCATGGGGAAAACTTAAAAGTAGTCAGGCTTCTTCTGAAATGTTACCACTATTGCTGTTACAGTCAGTGTTGCACAGCACATGACAAAACCTCGAATTTTTATAACTTAAGTATATTATTCCTTTGAATAACCAGTGGCTAATAACTAACTTGGAGGTTTTGTCACTTAGCTTTCTCCCCCTTCTAATTAGATCTATTAACAGAATTTATTATTCTATTACTGTACTTCTATTCTAACAATAAAATCTATTAATAAAAATCTGTTGGATTATTATTAGAATTTATTGCTACCAGATACAGTTACTGCCAAATCATTTCTAAATGTTTTGCTACCACGAATACACGTGCCAGTGTTGATCAGGTTTCTTCAGTGGTTTTAAATCACAGGCATACCTGATATGAAAACCAGCTACTGCTCTTTTAAATGAAATATTCATATTGATTTGTTTTTTTGAAGTGATGCCAATTCAGCATTTGCTGTAGTGGGATCAGTAAAACTGTACTGGGATACTGTCAAGTCAAGACAAGGTAGATGCTTTGATAGCATGAAAAGAAAAGTGGTTTGTGCTTATCTACCAAGGCACATTTGGAAGTTAAGACCAAATAAATCAGTGTAGACAAGTACAAGCCTAAAGCGTATCTTACTGTGTCAAAACCATGGTCATAAAATGACAAACATTAATACAAAGATCTCTGGTGCAAAGTTGAAACAATGTTGTGATTAATTATATTGCCAGCAATACAAGGAAATAAACATTGACCAAGTGAGAGTAGTTTCTGAAGGCAGACATCTCCATCTTGACTTGTCTTAGAAATGCCTGTAAAGGTACAATTGAAGTGACACTTGATTTTTTATCAAACTGGTTTTACTAAGTTATCGGAGAGTGAATGAATAGGTGGGTAATGGAGGTACTGAATTTGCTGAAAATTTCCACTAGAATTTTTGGATTGTTTTACTATGAGTAATTTCTGTTCTTTCTGCACAATTCTTACTTCAAAGCTAAGCCAGTTCTAACTGAACTGCAGGAAAAGCCTTCAGAGTTTCTACAAGAAGATGCAGCTACTTTTCAGAGTTCTCCCCAGTGCACAGCCACAAAACGGATGGTGATCTCTGTCTCCCGTAAAGAGGTACTAATTTATCCTGGCATCCACCTGGGTAAGCTTAGTTGATTATGTTTCACTACTGGAAATGCAAAACCCTCTACAGAACAAATTTTATTTAAACCATGGAATAAGGATAGCAGAGGTAGAAAGTTACTCAGTTTCACAAGTTGTGTCTGTGCTTTCTCATTTTCCATCTCTATCTTTGTCTAAAATCCTTGGATTTAATTAGTAAAAGATAATGAGAATACATACATCAAATCTGTCAAAAGGACAAAGGGGGAGAACTGGGTTTTGGAACTGATACTCTTGCGTGATAGAGAAGCCACAGTAGCTTTGGCAGAAACAACACTGGATTGCCTGTTAAAATGGCAGAAAACAAATCCAGATGTAGTTAACTAAGAGTTATGGTTATACCTTCCAATCCTCCTTGGCTTCAGGAAGTGATGGATTAACCTTTCTATTTTCTGATTTTGATGGTTCCAATGTTATACTTCTCAAAAAAAGGATGATTCCCAAAGCAGGGGAAGAACTTTTTCCCCACTCTTTTTATTGCTTTGCTTATGGAGGAGCATTGCTGAATTGGTATGACCCTTATCCTATTTGAGGATAATCTCAGGACAGCAATAAGCTACAGCATTGCTTCAGTTGCTCAAAAGGGACTACATACCCCTATCATTCATATCCCACTTACAAAGCTGTAAACTGCAGTGCCATTATTTCCAGCTTCCTGGAGATAAATGAACATCCTTACATGATCTGTCTTCTCTCTCCTTAACTAGGAAGAGAAGCAATTGAAACTACAGGGTTTTGGTGGTGTGTGTGTGGTTTTTTTTTTTGTTTTTTTTTTTTTTTTTTTTCATCCAGTGCCAACAGCAAGGTCAGAGTTTGGATGTAACCACTATCAATAAAAACCAGTGAAGCACAAAAACTCCTCAGGTCCAGAAGATGAAGTGGTCATCAAAAGGCCCTGTGAGCAGTTGGAGGGTGGGATTTGGTTCCGTAAATACAAGCAGCTACTGCCATTAGAGGTGCCGGAGGGCACTTCAGACATTTACATGAAGCTGGTAGATAGGTACGTTGAAAGACCTGTGAGAGAGTGAGGACTGTGGGAGTGGGGCAGGAGGGCTGCTAGGGGGATGCCCGTCCCCCTCGGGGTGTGCTGGCTGCTGTGGGCAGGGTGCACCCCCCTGCCTGCAGGCGCTCTGCCCAGCGCACCGCTTCCCGGCCTGTGCTCCACAGCTGCTCTGACCCGCTGCGGCCCTGCGACAGTGGACGCGGCTCCTGTGGAAGGCCCCGGGTTGTGAGCAGGAGCTGTGAAAAGCCTCACGCGAGCACCCTCTGCCCACCAGGCTGGGAGTGCCTTTGAACTCAGGCCCTCGCCTTGGTCCTTGTCAGGGTGACCCGGTGGGCTCAGCCCACCCTGGCCTGGCATGTTGGACCTCCTGGTGCGAACCCCAGACCGGCCTCACCACCAGAGGCTCGTCTGGCAGCCTGCAGGCTGGGACTGACCCGGTTACTGCCACCAGAGCTCCTCTGCTCTTGGCTTGGGCGCTGCCGGAGGGACTGGGGGCTGGGGAGCTCCCTGCCCTGCTGCCCCACCATCCCCCTTCCCCACACCGTCCCCTCCTGGTCCTGGCTTGCTGCCTCTCTAGGGAACCACCAGCTGCCATCGCTCCTCAGCAGTGGCACCAGGCATCTACGGTCAGGCAGTGCAATCCTCTCCAAAAAGCCAGCAGGATGGCTTTGCCTGAACAGCAGCATTTTCGGCTTCATGCATGACAGCAGCATTTTCTTAACAGTTTCCAAGAACTACTAAACAGACCTGCACAAATACGCTTTTAGAGAGCACAAAAAGGCAGAAGAGGAAACCAAAGCAGGAGCATGCAAAAGTCAGCAATTCAAATACATGATCATGAATTTTATAAAAGACTGATTCCTTAGCTGCTAGGGTGTCTGATTTGCAGTAATGTTTTGGGCATAAAAGAATACAAATAATCTCTCTTTGTTTCCAGACAAAAGTTTCTTTTCCTGCCATTCTTCCTTTTCCTGCCATTCTTCCCTACGAATGCTGCACTGAAGACTTTCAAAACCTGTGAAACAGCCCCACACACATTACTTTATTTGGCATCAAAAGCAGAGAAGATAATTGCATCTGAAAAAACTTCTTAATGATTTGGGGGATTACAATTATTCCAACAATTATTTTCCTAAATTCTTTTAGTAAAGGGGAGAGGGAGAGGGAGAGAATGTGTTGGTGGTTTCTCTCGATAATACTATTAATTCCACAACAGTACTAATCTAAGGACAAATACTGGGTGTACTGGTATTCCTCAAAACATCCACTTTGCCCTCGATCCTGAAGTTCTTCATTAGATGAAACTTCAAATCCTCTTGGAGAGCCGCTGAGTGAGAACTTTAAATCGTAATCTTATGTTATTTAATGACAGTATTTAAAAAATAACCATTCTCTTCTAATTTTTTGCTCACTGAACACACGATACATTTCTGCATGTGTCTGTATTCCCTGGCAATTTCAGCAAAAGTGTTCATGAGGTGTTTGATAAAGAAGAGGAGACCAATGAGTTTTTATTGCCCAAAGCAGCATAGTGGTTGCAGATTATTAACATATGTCCTATTTTTGGTGTTAGACACAGCTAAATTTTTGATATTCAGTTTATCACTCAAGATGAAGTAAGGTTGCTTCTGCAAATTTTATTTTACGATACCTGCTGTATACAGGAAACACTGTGTAGAAAATTTGTTTGAATTCAAAGTAATAATTTTGCATTGTAATGACTAGTTTTTTAAAGCTGTAAAGACTTAGTTGTATTTATTGTTTTTATACAGAAGATGTCATATACATATCAAATTAAATTTCAAACACTTCTGAAGTTATTTGTGATCTAAAATAATTTGAATATTGCAAACTTTCTTCTTGTTACTTTGGCTTAAAGCCAACTGCATGGGGCATTTTAAAAAAGTAGTAGCAAAACCTACTGGGAATGCATGTTTTGATCAACTTCTAAACAGCTTAAAATAGTGTTTGTAATAGGAACATCATCAATCTTTAATGACACTATTATAAAAGATATTAAAATGGAATGGGTATGCAACTAAAAAAAGGGAGTCCCACTTAGTAAGTGGGACTTAGTCAGCTATGTTACAGTGGCCACAGGTAAAGGTAAACCCAAGTTTCTATTTACATGGCATTATGTATTCCTCCTGCGTGCATTTTTCAAAACCAAGAGTTGTAAGATACTAGGATATTACTCTACTATAGGAGAGCAAAACAGCAACGTGCAAAGTAATTGGTGTAGAATCTCTCAGGAGATGAACATTCAGAGTTCATGTGAACGTAAGTTACAATGCAAAGGTAAAAAGGTAAAACACTTATATAGCTCCTACAAAACATGAAACATGAGAGTTGGGGTTTTTTTTTAGATTTTTTTTTTTTTAAGACAATGATGCTGGGCATCGGGAGATGTTTCTGAATCTACATTGATTTATTGTTTTGAATGTGGATGAAATACTTCAGGGTGCTCTTGTTGAGCTAGCTCTAGAATGGGCATAAAATCGCTGCCCTGTAGGTGTCTCAAAGCTCTTCAGAGCAAGAGTTGTTATTGCCAGTGAAGAATGGAGAACTTGATGCCAAGGAAAGTCAAATGATTTGCCTATGCTACAGAAGGAGGGAATGAACACCAGTCCTGTGAATTCCAGTTCTATTTACTAGATTGCACTGTTAATTAGATAAATGCAACTGCAGAGCTGATTACTGTTTCCGGGGGAGTCTGGAGACTCTCAACTATAAAAAGCCTTATAACTTATGAAGTTTAAAAAAGGAATATGCAGTCTTGTCCACTTAAGTGTCATGTGCAATTGCATAAGATGTTTAAATATTCTGACAACTAGAAATACCTCCTTCTAATCACAGCAGTCAGAGCTTTAGCAGCTTCATATTCATATATTGGGACCATGGTAAAGATTTGCAAAAGTTTATCCCCTCTGATTTATCTTGACCTTAAAAAATATTATCTATTATTGTCTAATTTTAATTATTGTAATAAAATTAAAAACTGACACTCCACAGCAGATTCTTATGTCATAATTCCTTTCTGAGATATACTGGATGATAACATGCTCTCCTGTAAGTGGGGTTTTAATTAGTGTAATGCTTTACTTTCCTACTCTTTTAATCAGAATATTAATAAGATGACTCAAACAGCTGGCATGTAGCACTCAGCAAAAATGAGAACTAATAAATTAATGTATCAAATAATTAAAGCTATTAGCTGCTTTGTGATAGTTTTCATCAACAATATTTATTGCTACGCACAGAGTTGCTCTAGGTATCATTGTGCATTTATCTTCATGACAGAGCAGCCATTAGATGGGAAAACACAGATAATAGATGCTCATTTTCCAACACAATCCTTGTCAGGCACACTAGATTTTCTGCAATGTGCTATGCAGGCATAACCAATGTGACAGATTTAGCCAGTGTTCTAGCTGAAAACACTTTTTAAACTGATTTATACTATCGCATCATTCAGCGAAAATGTCCAAAAGATGTTCACACCAAAACACAAAATAACTGTATTTGTTTATCTATCACCTCTTTTCAAGGCTCTGATTATTTATTTGTCTTTTCAAAAGTGATATTTTGATAAATACAGCATTAGAATTCATAATTCATTATTACACAATGACCAATACAGCTTAAGATTTCATGCAGGCAACCTACATATTTTTCAGGATATTACTATGCAGGCTACTACTAATAAGTTATTGCAACAGTAATAGGATTGCACTTTTAATCAACTTTACAGTTTTGCTACGATGTAGAAAACATTTGAATAACAGTAGACCTGCCTTAGACTTACAAAGAGAGCATACAACCCGTGTGTTTGGGTCTGAAAAGTTCTTTCTACACACGTATGAACTGAAGATAGTGCCTCTAAACATGGATGGTGATATTAATTACTATGACAAAACATTAAGACAATTCAGGATATTAAAAAGTCCAGAGTTAAAAGACTCTCATGAATGAGAACTTTTTCCCTCCATGCTTTGTGTGTTTTTTGCATTACTTTTGACATGCTGATTAACATACTTTTATTTCTGTTTATCAATCCTGATGCACAAAGGTGTTAAAATTTAATTATTAGTGAAGACTGAAATAACCTGAGCTCCTCAAGGAATAGATAACTGGAAAATATGATTTCACTTCAAAGTACTTGCTTTCTTTCATTTAAAATTATTTTCTCCAATTTTTAGATTGTCAGGTCATGCCAGAGTTGAAAAATAACAAAGATAGCTCCATTAATCTAGACATAATAATTTACTTTATAATCAGTGTGTTATATATTTCTAAAGATATATTGTATCAGTGCCCTTAAACTTCATGATGAAGAGAACAAGCTGTGCTACTCAGAAAGTCTGCTCACACCTAAGGCTGAAAAGCCAAGATCTTGGTCCTTTTCTCATGCTCCAGAGAAGTTGTACGTGTCACAATATTGCAAACTCATATACTCACCTCTGGCTTTTAGAGATGGAAGGGTCACACAAGAAATGCTCAGTTTTATGAAAATGTACTTCCAGAATGTTGTATATTCTTCAAAAAAGTAATGTCTGGCTATGTTTTAAAACTTGTTTATTTCTCTCCCCGCGTACCCCACCTTGCCTAACCTGAACCCTCACAGCTCCTACCACATGCTTGTCCTCGCTCAGCAGCCTTGGCAGCGATGGCCATGGACATCTGACTTCCCATCACAACTCCTCCAGAACCGCCTGTATTCCTCGACACCACCTCCTGTGATGGGAGCCGGCATGTGCCACGCGCCTGTGCAGTGTGCGCGTGACCGGAGGGCGAGAAAAAGCTGGAACTCCAGGTGGGATGACTTTTTGTGGGACTGGTCTATGCCTGGACCCTTGAGAGTGTCCAAACGCTGCGGCTAAACACCTAAAGCCTCCTCCTGCTCCGTGAAGCCGCGTGGCCAGCACAGGTGCTGGCAGGCGAGGCCAGCCTCTACAGAGGCACGTGGCCCCGGGCAGCCACCGCCTGCTGAAGTGAGCCCAGTGTGACCTGCCAAGGTGTGATGCTGCCTGTGTGAGACGGCGTTTCCTAAGCGGTAGCATGGCAGATCCGAGTGGGATGGTGGCTTTCTGAAAACTGCAGGAAAACTACAGGATGAGTAGCTGTTTAAGCTGAAAGACAGAAAGATGAGTGCTGGAGGGAAGTGGTTGGCACTGGGACAGAGGGGTTTGGGCCCCAGCCAGGGTGGGTGGGAGGAGGTGAGGGAGGTGCTCAGCACAGCTTAGCTGGCTCAGTGATTTGTATTTGCAAAACAGTCAAGGTCTTCTAATGGTGCAGAGCAGCGTGGGCTGCATCATCATCACTAAGTTGTCATGTTACTGCTGAATAAAAGAGATGATCTAACTAGAGTACATTTTTGCGAGGATCTTTTCAGTTGTGTTTGACATCGGTAATGGTTTTGCATGAACTAGCAAAGCTCTCAGGTTGTTGCAGAAAAAAAATTACAGCAGTGTATGGCTTTATTTTGGTAGGTGGTGCAAAGCTTGACCCAAATTTTCGAACCTTTGCAGAAGTTATGCTGTTTACATGCAGCCTTTCATGTTTCTCCCCAGTTGTGTACCAAATGGCATGTGTGCATATGTAATCTGAGGCATTTAAAAACATCTGGCTCAATTTCTGAGACATCTGTGTCGTAATCTGTCTGTAAAGAGAGGTGGAAGGGGATGCTTTTTTTTCTGAGACCTGAAGCCTCCTTGCAGGGAGCTGCACTTTGCTGCATAATGGTGCTGATTTAAGGATGCTTTTTGCTCTCAATACGAATTTCCTTGCACAATCTCCCCAGTTTAAATCTCATAGTGGGTTTCTCCTGTTCTTGAAATCAGTATGAAATAAGCCAGGTTTTTGAACCTTGTGAGAGTAGCTTGTTCTCCTTGGACGCTAGTCAGTGCTTATTGCCTCACTATCAAAATGCAGCTTCAGCTTTTTCTTTAAAGAGCTACATGTGGTGAAACACTCTTTACTCTCCTTGGAAATGAAATTCTAAACCCTTCAAAGTAAGAGTCCTATTTCAAGGATCTCCTGGCTTAAAAATGAGGTTCATTTCCCATTTAAAGTATGTGCAACATTCAGAGCTCAGCGATGCAGCATCTCATTAACAGAACACCCCGCTGAATTGTCTTCTATGGGCAACTACTTCTATACTGAGGATACTGGAGGTGTTTGTTCCTCCTACACCTCTCAGCGTGTATGGGGACTGGTTAGCTCATGTGGGTAACAAAGCTGGTAGCTCTTTTGATTGTAGCCCTTGTATCCCTGACCTATAGCTGCTTGGTGCTATTTCTTAAGGCTAACCTAAATAACTATTCAAGGAAGACTCCTCCTCCAAAGAGATTACTGCTGAGCTCCTTATAACCTAGTCGATTTGAAGTGCAAGAATAGTCTTTGTCCATTTGAAAAGCTGTTTAAGCAGGAAAAAAGAGTAAGGACAGGGACTAGCAGACTGGTGTCATGGAAAGAGGAAGGTGTCTTTGGCTGTTCAGAGGTGCCCAATATACAGCTCAGCCACTGGTTCCATAAACTGGAGTATTATTTTGGTTTACCCACAGGCAGACTTTCTTATGATTTATTCTTTGTACATCTGAAAAAAATACACAGTGTTTTCATAAATAGCTGAAAAGTGTGAAAGATTTGGAAAGTTACTCCACTCAGATTTCTAGAAAGGGAATGAAGTGAGTAAACTGGTCCATGAATAGAAGTACAAATCAAAATATCATCTCTAGACTCAGCCAGTGCCATCAGTGCAATTGTTATTACATGTTTTTTCCACTTCCACCTGGACAAAATGACAGATATTCATTGGAAAGAAAAGAAATAGCATATGAAGAAGTACTTGTCCAAGCTGTAGTTATAAAAATAAAAAATAGTTTTGAGCATAATGATCTAATCATTGTGGGCCCCAGCTGTATATTGAAATCAGTGATGTCAAAGAACATATTCTCTTGAATGTAATTATTTCAAGTTAATTTCAGTTTTAACTAATCTTCTACAGACATTAATTACCAACAACTGAATTACGATCAAACTCTTTCCCCTTTTCTGTAGAAATCTTTACACTTCCAGCACTGTCACGTCTTTCTCTTCACACCTGATGATTATAGGTAAAAGTTTTATTAACAATTTAATTATTCTCTTTAGAAGCCAAGATAATTATAATGGGCTTGACTTGGCTTCCATTAAAAGTCTCTTTTAATGATTTTGCCATTGACTATAGTCCAGTGTGAGAGAACAGTTTGTAATCAACAAAATAGTATCTCAGAATTGTGCAGGGATGAAAGAAATTGAAAGAACACTTAATACTTTTACAGAACATCATGGTACTTTTGTATGGGCTATCAGTCCCCTCTAAATATATATCGCCTGAATCCTGTAAAGCTGTATTCACTTCCATAGTTGTTGTTCATGTGAATAGCTTGACTAAAATTTGTGCTGTAAAGGGTAGTGGTCAAAGATATGACACAAAGCTGGACTGATGTTTCTAAGATCAAGCTTTTGTTCCTAACTTTATCATACCCATGTTCCTTGTCAGAATATTTACTTGCATGCTTCACTTAGAGATGAATTTGAAGTTACTGGATGGGCTAGTATGTATCTCAGGGGTATGGATCTAGAGGAAGAGGAGATGATCATGTAGGCACTTATTAGACAGAAAAGCCAGGAGAAGCTAAAGGGGCAGAAAGCTTGCAGATGATTTGGTGAGCTGGTCCTATTAGAGACGCAGAGTAAAGTCAGTATCCAAAAAAAGACCGCTATTTAAAAGGATTTGTATAAAAACTGCATTGTTAGCAGCACAGAAAAAGAAAACTTTATAAAGAAAACATTTACAAACTTTAAACAAAAATGCTGAAATTATGATGAAATGAAAGAAAAAAAAAAAAAAAAGAGTATAGACTTTCAGAATTTAGCTATAACAACATGCTAAAATACCAAGGAAGGCCAGTAATGATTGAGCAATGTACTAAAGTAATAATTGTTTTTTTTCTTCCTTCTAAACACATCAGAAGCAGAAACTTTCTAGGAAGTCTCTAGGGCAAATGCATGAGGTGGAAGGTAGGGGAGGGAAAAATATATGAAGTATTAACTATGGAAGAGCTTTAGGAGGTTACTAGGCTACCGCCTATGTTGATGGGGACGTGCTCTGGAAGTGTGTCTCAAAGTTTATACAGACATTCTTAAAAAATAGGAGATAGCCTGTTGCCTTAGATCACCAGAAGCAATTAATATTGATCTAAGAGTTTTGAAAAATTGCAGAAACAAATATCTGACTGTTACCTGTGTTTTTACTAATTTAATTGCCAAGACAGGCTTGATTAACCATAAGAAGAGACTATGGCAGATGTGATTTTTATAAAGAGCTACAAGGAACTAAAGACTAGCAAGTAAAACTTCTGCAGCAAGAAAGTGGATGTAAATTGTAATGAAGAATAGAATTAGCAGATAGATGAATGAGCATGGTTATCACGGAAGAGTGAACTTTTTGTAAGGGAAATAATGGTGTACAAACCTAGTAATGATTTTTTTAAGGGATAAGTAAGCATATGGATGCAAATGATCACATTAATAACATATCTGAATGTCCGAAAAGTATTCCATAAGATCCCTCAGCAGATCCCTCTTTTTCAAAGAAGCCACTAAGAGAGTTTTTTGGGTGTTTTTTTTTTCTTTTTGTTTGTTTGGTTTTGTTTTGTTTTTTTAATGGAATAATCATGGATTAAATAGTAGGAAACAGGGCAAGAATAAATATCAGAGACTACTAGTCAGCCCTGTAAGAACTGCTTCAAGACATTGCAGAAGTGCTAGAAAGGCAAGTGAAGAGTAATGTAATAAAGTTTGCTCACTTTACAAAAGTATTGTGGCTGTAAAGACCTTCAGCAGTATTTCCAAGGTACTGGATGACAGCACAATAAAATGGTAGATGAAATTCATTGTTCAAGAGTAATGCACACCTATAGATGCTTGGCTTTTACCATTTAGAAAAGGGACCTTAAGAGTAGTTCAGGGTATTTTATTGAAAATGTTGACTTAATGCTCTTCATCAGTCAAAAAGACAAATAGATTCTTGAATTTTTTTGGACAGGAAAAGAAGAATGAAACGGCAAACACCACAATGTCACCATAAAACTTCATGATGCGCCCATCTCTTGAACGCTGCATGAAGTCTTGCATATTGAAAAGGTATATAGTACTATCAAGAAAGGTAGAATGAAGAGCGGTCATAGATACAAGTAGTTCCTGTAAAAGGAGAGATTAAATAGATTAGGTTTCTTCAGCATACGAAAGGGAAGATGAATTGAATGAAAATAAAAATAGCCATCTACAAAAATCACAAATGTTATGGAAGTGATTGTTTATTTATTCTTATTATCTCTTCCTCCCCAAAACTAGGAAGTACCAAATGTAATTGTCAGCCAGCTAGTTAAAACAGAGAAATAATAGTAATTATTATTACATTTTACATAATTGTTAACTTGTGCCCAGGACATTTGGATAACAAGAGTATGCATGTCTCAAGAAGCGATTAGGCAAATTAGTGGATGAAAGGCTCATTGAGACCAACTAAATATGAAGATACTGATGAACTCTTTGGCTAAGAAAACTGGTAAGCTGTGGCTTTGTAGAGTTTGGATGCCTGTACTGAATGAAATACCACTGAAGCCCACTACTGTCAAATAGAGGACACGGGGGTATATTGATCCCTGGTTTAACTCAGTACAGGCTTGCTAATTTTCTACTGTCAATAAGCATGCAAACATGAAGATAAACACAGGACTCACAGGAGTGAAAAGGTTGTGAAGACCAGACCTAAAATGGGCTAGGTAAGATGGTCAGAAAGCAATAGCGTGAAGTGGGAACTGGGGAATGTAAAAAGGCACTTCTGCTAGGTGTTTTAATTAAAACCCCAGATCTTGAAAGGTCTTGATTGTTTTCAGAAATTCATTGCTGAAGTACTCAGCCTATTGATACTAAATAATAACTCCTTTAGTTCAACAAAATTTCTTTAAAACCTTTGGTCTAAGATATTTTTTTTTTCAACTCTATAGATTACTTATAACAAATAAAGTCAATGAATAAAGACATCTCAAATCTTTTGGAAAGTACCTCAAATACTAGTAGCATGTAATTAAAAATCCTTGAGTTCATTAGCTGTTAGATATTACAGTACTCGGCTCTGTAGGAATACAAACTTAGAAATCCCGATTACTTTAGGATTACATCCTTTCAGCATGTTCAAATTTAGGGCAGAAACAAACCTTAATATCAGGTGTGCTCCTATACTTAGAATAACTCTGAAATCCATTCAAGGTGGAAACTACTACTTTGAAATTTAAATTTACAGGTAGACCGAATCTTGGTATACCTACTTCCATGGCATCCATTTATTAACGCATATTATTAAAAGACTTTTTGTTTTGTTTTTGTTTTACTTTTAGTCACAATGGGGGAGCTTAGCTTTTGTTAGGGGAGGCAGTCAGTACCTTGCAAATTAAAACCTATCAGTTCCTTCTAAACTAAACTTTGGGTTTTGTATCACTATTGCTGTGATCAAAAATCTCTTGGGAGAGTTTTATTTGCACGTGTGCAAAGGAAGTTAAAAAAATAACTACTGAAGTCTTAATCAGCATGTGCTGGTGTCAGCCATGCCATCAGCTGCACCAATGTCAAGATAGGTGTTGACTATTTTTAATTACCTCAGGTCAGTAGTTTTTATCTGCAGTTAAGTAGGATGGAGATTACTTTACTTACTCCTAAACGATCCTTTTAAGGCCCCTTCATAAAAACATCCCATCTGGGCAGGTCTCTGGTGCTACTGGTCTCTTCATTTCTGTCCTCATAAAAAAGGCAGCGAGCAGGCAAATTGCATCGAAGTTATGGCCACTGAGCAGGCTTAAAAGGGAAATGTGACATATTTCTCAGAGGAAAAGCAGTCCTGCTCATCACTGTTCAAATGAACATTTAATAATTCATAACAACTGAGTTATAAGTTTCCCCTTCAATACGTTTCCAAATGTGAATAGATTAAATGGTAATTGCTATCAAGCTTTATGTTCTATTTCATGTACCTAATAAAAGTTTATCTAGTGGAGCTTACTTTGTATCTTTTTGATCTATTCCCAACTGACTGCAATATACTGTATTAAAATATTTATCATTGTGCTATCAAATATTAACCATTTTTAAATCATCTGGCTAAAGAAAACAAATAATGTTTCTTGTTTAACTTTTCATGAATTTCCTAATATTTAGTTGTTCAGAACTCTCCCATGATATAGCACTGAAGACACTGAAGATCCTAGAAATTGTATTCACTCTTTTTAAATAGGCTTGTTTCGAAATTCACTCTGCTCACATCAGCCATCACTGCTCGTGTTGGCTCTGCAGGCAGAATCCTAGCTTTGATTCTGTAAAAAGTTATGATTCTGCTCCAGTACAAGAGAATCTTTGAGAGTTGTTTGTTTTTCTGTAGGTTAGTGGCTGTTTAAAGTATTTTTGGGAGAGTACAGAACCTTTTTTTTTTTTTAAATTTAGGAAAAAGTTTTTAGGAAGCTTCCCTAATTATCCACCTACTTATCCATCTGAAATTATATGGCTTTGTCTTGTAAAAATACCAGCAACTTTCTAAACTATAATGTGAATGATCCAACAATGGAAAGAGGAGAATGCTGATCCCCCAGATGTGCTGCAGCTGCACAGCAGCCTAGCCCAGCCCTCCTGCTGGCTGCCAGGGGCACATCACCCCCCAGCCCAGGGGGTTATGCTCTCCCAGGGTGCTCCTGCTTCTCAGCCTGTTGCTGATTCCTATCACAGGACTAACACAGCAGAAAACTATTCTTTCTTGGTTAGTGTCCTGCTGAGTTAGCTCTGAAATGGTTCAATGAAAGGTCAAACCAGTGCCTGAGAGATTGCTAGGGGTGTGGGACTAAATAGCTGGGAATTGGGAGAAGAGGGATTGCAGCACTTGCAATTAGAGCGTTTTAGACAGCCATAGAATAACAGCTTTGAAGCTGACACCTAGGCAAGATCAAGAGGAGAACAACCTCTTTGCTCCTACCCAATCCTTCACCTTGCTGGGGAAAAATTGTTCTGTTAAAGGCCATGTGTATAAATGTTGCTACTGAACCATTTCTTTTCACTTTGGAGAAAGCAAGTCTGATCACCTTCAGGAGTAAATCTCCTGAAGTGAAGAGCTGCAGTCTGGTGCAGTTCCTGGTGCCCCTTCATAATATGTAAACTGCGCTAACTAGCCCGCCTTTCTGTGCCCCATTCTCTGGTTGTTTCATGACCCATTACTTTCTTGGCTTCCTCACACACAGGTGTTACCTAATTCACAATCCACATCCCGTTCACAGAAGCCTTCCTTCCAGCACAGAGACCCCGAGGGGATGTCCTTGAGCCCCTCTATATTCCTTCTGCAGGCTCTTCCATTTCCAAAGTATTCCGCTTACTTTGTAGGCAGCAGTACTAAAAGCAGCTTGAGACTCGATCCCCAACCTAGGCACGCTCCAGTAACTATGCAGATCTGCGTACAACTATCGAGAGAAAGCTTCTGATGTGTTCATCTTCTCCTCTGTGTTCTTCATAGAGAAGAGATGCTTCACTTAATAATTTTTATTAAATACAGTGTTTGTATTCTGACATGTTTATTCTGAGCAAAATATCCTCTTCCCAGAGAGATATCAGCCTTCTTTTTTCCCTCAAATCCACTATCTCATTAAATATTAATATCATTCCATGATATTCATACTTTGGTGTACATTTTCTATGTATCCCTGTATCTGTATGGTTATTCTGTGGATCACATATTTTGGAAGAAATGCGTTAATATGCACATTCTGTTTTTTCGCAGGTTTAAAAGACCCAGGATATCAGTATAGCTTTACACACGTAAGTCATCAGCATGCTTTCCCTAACTAGAGTGGAATCGGTGTTTTGCATCATCTGATGAATCAGGCCTGACGATGCTGTAATTTTTGTTTGAAATCTTGCCTTGCTTGTCTCACATATGTAAGCCGTACTTTGCCTGGAGTTTCAGCAGTGGGTTCTGGATTAAGGAGAATTATTCTGGGTTTAAATCTGGAGCCATTTGAAGCGGAGCCTGTTCCTCTTACATGCAAACCCCTATACACACATACATTTCTTTAGTCCGCATAACAATCATGCAAGACAGCCATTATGAAGCCAGTATTTCATGTATAAAGACCAGGGGCAGATTGTTCCTTGGGGACAGCAATGTTCAGCCCCATAAGAACAGTACCCTTTTTAATAAATGCTTTTTACATTTCACTTCCCTCCAGCTCCAAGCGTCACAGTGCACTTATTAGAACCAGTCCTGGTACCAGAACATACCAGGAGTGAAAGTACATACAGAACCTGTGCAGAGGGGAAATCCCGCTGTACCCTGGCCAGCTAAAAGCATTAAAACTGCTACTGGTAAAAAGATGTAAAAAGGTATAGATGGGTTGTCTGTGGTTCCCCACACAGGCAGTTGCAAAGGTGAACTGGAAGGCAGGGCATCCCAGTTCTGAATTTCTGGTTTTTACAGTGTACAGTTTCCCAGGCACACGTTCAATGTATAGGTATTGAAGGACTCACAGGGTACATCTGTGCACAAACATGTATAAAAGATTTCTAACTTTCAATGGGGGAGACAGGTACATTTATGTATTTAATCTGTCTAGAAAGAAGTACACGATGTGTTTCTTCAAGAAAGATTCTTTTTTTTTTTTGGTTGTTGTTAGAAGTGAATGGTAATATATCTTTTCTTGCTGAGCTGTAAACACAAACTTCCAAAAGCAGATGTTAATGTAAGTTCCAGGGCTACAATTTCAGGTTTGATTTTCTTTGGCAATTCAATCTGCATGATGATTTTGATCAAATGCCTTGGTTTCTAACATTTGTAACACATGACAAAATGCACACAAAAAAAAGCTTATATTTAAATCTTATGATAAGTTGAATGCACACTGTGACGGAATATGAATTATCTAACAGGCTGCAGAGTAACGCAACTTCAGTCTGGAAGATGGATACAAGCACTGAGCGCCATTTGAATATTGAAGATAAGAGTGCAATCCTTTGCCTGCTTTAATAAAAACTATTTAAAATGAATGAAAAAGGGTAAACTAGACTATTCAGAGCTTGACATAAGGCATCTGGCTGCAACCCCATTTGTTAATTGTTTAAGATTTATGCCACTGAACCTAGATGATTTAAACCAGTGACTCACAATAAATAACACAGCGAATTTAACTCGGGTACAAGCTACCACTGGTAACTCTTCTACGCAGTCCTGGCCTTTGTGGGGCTGCAGGCTCAATTGCTCATAGACTATATGAAGTGATATAGTGAATAATATTAATCATCGGACCTTCCCTCACCTTTTCCCCTGTGGGGTGATCATGCCTAATGAAAATTCGAGCTGTGCTGGTAAACAGATTGGCAAAAGAGTCACTTTGTCTTTGCCTGACTGGATAAATATGCAGCTGGTTTTGGAATCAATTCTTGTGTGCGTGAAATTAAAAGGTGTTAATTTTTAAATGCTCCTATATATATGCAACAGAACTTAGTCACCTGAAACATCACGACCGAGAAATACAAAAGATGTAAGACTATGAGCAGTACACTTGGAAAATCAAACGACTGTTCCTGCTTAATATTTTGCCTTCAAACATTTTTTTTTTTTTAACTCAGGCAGGACTTTTGTGTGTAAATGTTTCTGCCTTTTGTTACAGGTTCCTCTTATCACAAAGCACTATGTTTAAAGACTGGCTCAAAACAGCTGTAGCTGCTGCTTAAATTTCTTGCCAGGCTTGGAGCTTTCTCTTCTTTTTTAATGTTCATTTTAAAGGAAATAATTTAATTTTGATAAAATAGAAAAATGAAATACAGTGATGTATTTTCTCATGTTTCTGGAATTCTAAAAGGGTTTCAGGACCAGGCTGTTCTGTTCCTAATTCATTCCTTGTGCTTTGATCTATGTGCACATGCTGGTGAGAAAACCATGGTGGGTATCTGGGAGGCAGGTGGAGAGCTCAGCCCCAGCAGCTTCCCTGCACGCACACCGCCTGCAGCACGAACAGCTCTGGTGGGGGATGTGGGGGGGCTCAGAAGTAGTGCAATGCACAGTAGCA
This sequence comes from Falco punctatus, assembly GCF_963210335.1. Lineage (NCBI taxonomy): Eukaryota > Metazoa > Chordata > Aves > Falconiformes > Falconidae > Falco > Falco punctatus. The sequence goes on along the minus strand of NC_137591.1, from coordinate 23,925,416 downwards.
TCAAATGTGCCTCTTTTTCTGAGGGCAGCAAACCTTCCTGTACCAACCAGACCCTGCTGACCGCCACGTCTATGCAGCGTAAACCTTGAATTTAAAAGATAACAGCTGTTATCACAGTGCTTTTTATCTGGGAGGCAAAGTCTAAAATTGCATCCGACCTCTGTGTGCACGGAGAAACCAAGTGATGAGCGTTCTGCTCGCATCCTCAGAGCTTTTAAATGAAATTAACAAGTGAGGTGCCTAAATGAATACTTCTGAGGATAACAGCTCTGTTTCTTTTGCCCAGGTGTGGTACAAGGTAGACTCCGAACAGTAATTTATCAAATGATAGAAAACACAACAGGACTTCAGCGCTGTTTTTTCCCACAGAGGATTAGTAATATATAAAACTAAGCCGCTCCATTTACTAATACAATCATATGAGTAATTAAACTAGCTATGGTATAGATTTAACTTACTTACTTATAGGTCAAGCTTCTTGTTGCCCTAGGTCAATGACCTTTAGCAACAAAGGTCCATAAAATTAAATTTTCTTAATAATGCCAACAGTCTATGTATAACAAAAAGTAAACACATATATATTGCTCTGTTGAGTGTGTGTGTATCCATCTTTGCATATATACATTTCTGTACAGCAGCTCGGGGAAACAGATCAAAACCACATGCTGCATGTCCAGGCAAATAACATTTCTGAGCTTTCCTAAGGCAGCAGAATCAGTTCTTATTTTTCTTGTATATTGAGGTCTGCTTGCTTGCCCAGTCATTTTTGTTTAGATTTTGATGGGAAAATAACAAAGCTAAAATTGCCACACTACAAAATTAAATGAATTGGAGTTCTGTTCCTCTATGAAAAGACTTGAAATAACATTTAAATCAGTGTGTGCTTGGCAAAATGTGGCGATTTGATGTCTGTTCCATAAAACTGACAACAGCACCTAGTTGTTTTTCTCCTGAATTTGATCAGGTAATTTGGTCATAGAACCTCAGAATGGTTTGGGTTGGAAGGGACCTTAAAGATCACCTAGTTCCAACCCCCCTGCCATGGGCAGGGACACCTTCCACTAGACCAGGTTGCTCTAAGCCCCATCCAGCCTGGCCCTAAGCCCTGCCAGGGATGGGGCATCCACAGCTTCTCTGGGCAACCTGTGCCAGTGGCTCACCACCCTTGCAGAGAAATTTAGAAAACATCTAACAGTTACATGGACCGAGGTTCGTTCAGAAAATTACAACACAGTGAGGCAAAATTAATCAGTTTTGACAGCAAATATAAAGGCACTAGCTAGCATTTCCAGAAACTGTCTAAAGCTTTTACAAATACTCTGATTCAGCTAAAATCAGGCTAATTGTATGTTGGGCTCAAAAATCCTCATTAAAAGAACATTATTGGGGTTATAATATCCAAACCTGAAAAGATATGAACTACTGCAATTAATAAGCAATTGGTTTGACAAGCTGGTCTAGATATTATTGTAATAATTATAAGACTGTAAAATTTGCTCCACAGACCTCCAGCCCTTTTCAATATCATGGCTACTTAATAGCTTTTTTAGACCCACTGTGTGGACATGGTGTTTACTGTACTTTATTCAAATTCTACAGAGAATATACAAATTCTCTGCAGAGAATCAAATTGATTTATTTTTTCATTTTTTCCCTGTGGTTCCTGTCACTACAGTATCTCAATGCTTCACAAATTCTAATGCTTATTTTGCCAGTACCAATGGTTAGGTACAGGGGTGGTGACAACCTCTTCCTACACAAGGGGTGCAAGGCAGAGGGAGATTCCATGATTTCTGACTGCTTTTTCTTTCTGAGATACCTAACATCTGATTTTTCAAAATATTAATAGAGAACTCTGAGATTTGAAACACTATTTTCCTGCTTTCTGCTGCAACTGTAAGTGCTCAATAATTTTGTGAATTAAAAGTCAAGTACAAGCATGCAGAAAATGAGAATACAGTTACCAACTACATGTGAAAAGCATGGTTTAAATAACCTGTCAAACACAAACAGGAGCTTTCTAGCAGAAGCTGAGGAAGTCCAGGTTCCATGCAAACTTCCTTTTTCTTCATATACTACCTTTAATGTTAATTGGTTAATTATCACAGTAGTTTCTGAAAAAAATTATTTATTGGTTTTCTTTCCAGACGTTTGCTGAATTGTCACAAGTCCAGGTACTCATTGCTTGGTGGAGAGGCAGCAGTAATCTCTAGCTTTGTTTGGGATTTTTTTTGTGGGTTTTTTGTTTTTGTTTGAGTTTGTTGTTGTTTGTTTTGTGTTTTTTTTTTTTTTTTTAATTTATGATGTAAGATTTGCATTTGTTTTAGAGCATTTTTAGTATTTGTGTGGCTACATGGCCAGTTTTACAATATTTGGCTAATTGGTGTCAGCAGTTACATTCTCTCTTGTGTTTCGCAGTGTTAAAAATCAAAAGCAGCCTTTCGTAGAAATCTGTCTTTAATGTGTGTGTGTAAGAACACAGAGAGGCAGGGAGAAAAGGTCAAAGAAAAACATGAGAGGACTTTCCAGAGTTTCTGAAAGTAGATGATCAAACCAGTCATAAAGAATAAACCTTAAGAATTTACTACAAAAGAAGTTTGCAATAAAGTCTAATCCTGTATGTACCGATGTGGTATTTCCAGTCACTTGTTTACAAGATCTGTTAACCAGAAGAGAAGCTAAATATACAACTAAGCATTGAAACATCTGGTCTAGCATGATCTACGCAAAAATTCAGCTGTTATTTTTAAGGATGTTAAAGTACACCTTCATTTTTTTTAACCTTTGGCTATTGTCTAGTTTTCACTAATTATAACAGGTAATGAGCCAGTGTTTTGCAGTTTCATTGTCTAGGGACATAGTTTGAAGATATAAAAGCATAGTTAAATTACTCAAGAAGCTGAAGTTTAATACAGAAAAAAGTGAACATGCAGAGAAATCACCTTTTGTCTTTTAGTAAGAATTTTAAATCTGGAGTTAACATGCTGATGCTTTAGTACACAAAACTTATTTCACAGTTGGCAAGACACAAATATTTACAGATTTCAGTGGGAGCTCCTCCAGGCGTTAGCAAGAAAGAGGACACTGAAAACATTGAAATAAATGGATGGCACTGTCAATTTTCTGTCCTCATCTGGGAGTCTTTGAAAAGGCTCAGGCAGTATGGCATTCCTACAGCTTGTAGAGTGGTTTGCTCATTTTCTGCTCTTAAGTAGCTGCACGTGATAGCATACAGATGCAGAGGCAGCAAAGTTGCGGGAGAAGGGCGACTCTCAGAGTTACTTACGTTGACAGCCCAAGCTGTGCCAGATATATCCCGGCAGACATTTATCACATTTAGGCCCTGATGTTCCCTCCTTACACTCACAAAATCCTCTGTCATTACAGCGATCATGGACTGAACCAAAAGGGTTACAATAACAGTCTGCAGAAACAAGACAACACATACACACTGGATTCAGGTCTACACGTGGTGACAATTCATTCAATACCAATAAAGGGTGCATTTCCAGTGCTAAAGGTAAAGGAAGACTGTCTGTTAAGGGTATCTAGAGTAGTGAATATAACTAGTATAGGTCCATTTGTTTGTTTGCATATGTCATTTCAGGAAGATACATTTTATGATGTGAAGAGAAAAAGTAAACAGGAAGATATAAAGGCAGAAGATACCATGGTCTTTGAGGATAAGTGATTGTAACAGATCCTCTTTTGGTAAGAATATTTTTGACAATTTAATGAACATTAGAAAAGCTTTGTATAGCATGGATATATCAATGTGCCATCAGGGTGAAATGGTTCGCATTATTAAAATAGACTTGTCTATATTACTCAATATTTCGGAAGTGCTGAATGCCTTTCAGGGCTATATAAATGCACTTTACTGATTTCCAAGATAGTCTTCCTTTATAGTTTTGAGCAGCAGCAAAATTTATGTGGATATCTGCTATTAAATTGATGAGATTGTATTTATCAGTGACGTTGTTAAACCTTTTACATATTCCACAATGAAAAGCTTGAGGTGAGCACTAATGTAATGCAAAACTTATCAGAACTGGCTTTATGCTGCCATTTTCATTTCTCTCACCTCCCAGTGGGCAGATGGAAAATGCAATGAGGCTCGTTACTTGCTGTATATTTTCCACATGTGTTCAACTAATTAAAAAATGACTAGGGTAACCCATTTCCTCCCACAACACTTACTGTGTTGTTCATTCACAGCCCTTTTTTTTTCAGATGTGATTACAGTATCTGTGTTCAGCTTTCAGCTAGCTGAACAAAGACAAGACAGTAGCTAGCAGAGCTCATTTTTGGCACTCCTGTTCTTCAGTTTTGGGTTGTTTGTGTTTTGTTTTGGCTTTTTTTTTTTTTTTTTTTTTTTGAAATTAAGGGCTGTATCTTATTTGTACATAGACCCACGTAGACCCAGAGTAACTCCACTGTCAACTGAGACCACAGACACATGTTGGCAGCATCTGCTCTCTGCTGTTATTGAAGGCTAAAGATAAACAAATCGATTCCTGAATCTGGGCAATCTGCTGTGAGTCTGGCTTTATATGTCTGTGAAGCAGTGCTACTTTGATGACTACCTTTGGCAATTGTTCCCTAGCATTAGGTTAAACCTCAGCGATACTGTAAACGACAACATGAAGTTGAACTGGGAAATAAAAGATAAAAAACAAATCCAATGGAAAAACTGTTAATAGGAAAAAAATTACCAGGAAGACATTTGTCATCTGTTGTCTCAGTGTTTATTAACTATAAATTACAGATGGCACTTTGAACATTTGGCATGCTGAAGAAGAATAGTTACCTTTGGCAAACGGAGTTCCTCAATAATAATAGTTAATTAGCTAGCAACATTCATTAATGAAGTTGAAAACTGACACGCCAAAAATACTGTGCAAGGCTGAGCAGAATTATAGCACAGTGAGTGCCTTTTGAAAAGCTGGCAATTCTGATGTTAATCAGATGGATGTAAACAGGCATAGAACTGACATAAATATTGGATGCAAGAAGTAAAATTTCCTTGAAGAGTTTTTATAGAAAACCTTGAAAGACAAAAAACTTGGAATTATGTTAGAAACAGAGGGCCCGATTCTTGTACATGAAAAAGAGCTTAGTTGGACATAATGGAGTTACAGTGATTTAAACCAAGTGTTTGCGAAAGAAACGTATGGACTATGATATTGAATGTTATAGATACACTATATTTACCAGAGAACAAGAAACTGACCCTGAATCAGTGGAAGCTTTCCTACTGAACTCTATCATAGACATACATAAGAAGTACTTGGCCCTTATTGTGCTGTTTAAGGGTGAGTAGGTAGTGGAAACAAAACTTTAAGCCAGGCCCTTTTACAAAAGTAGATGTTCAAATCAGAACACCAGACAGACCCAGTAACCTTTAGTAACTGAATCTAGCCTCCACCTTTCCCAATACACAGTTGATGCCACAGGCACATAGTCTACCGAGGTCCATTGAACATCCAGACTCATTGTCCAACACAGTATCACAAGTTTTGGAACTCTTCCCAAGACCTGCTAAATACTTAAGGCACTGAAAAGCTCAAAAGCAACAATTCCAGTGTACCGCAGGGAGGCAGTGAGTATCTCCAACGCCCTTACAACAAAAGGTTATTAAATAACATTAAATTAACATTCCAAATAAGCAGACCACACACCAGGTTCCAGGGCAAGGAAAAAAACCTCTGCAGATCTGAACTGCAAAGGAATTCTCCTCCTAATCTCCATCTGGTGACTGTCTGAAGGATGGGCAGATGACAGTAGTAGTCAACTGTTCACTGAGATTCACTGTATCAGTGTGATGCTGCCAACAAACCACAATGAAAATAAGTAAAAAAGAAGGTTAGGAAAATGGGCTGAAGCTTGCAGGCCTGCTACTTATCAGTCTGGGTTGACAGTGGCTACAGGACAACTCTTAGGGTTCATTTAACCATGTATCATTAGGGTTTCTAAAGGTCTCCTAGGCGTTAATTGAAGCTTAAGCCTAAGTGACTGCAAGGTTGGCTTATATGTGTGACAACAATTACCATTTCAGTATTTATGTAGTTAGGCAAAGGAAATGTTTTATTACTCTGGGTCTACTTGGTGGTTTCCATGCTATCCATGCTTGTCAGTGTGTGTATTCACTGAAATAAAGAGTTATTAAGACCTTGTAGAAATAAAAAGCTCTTCAAGTTGTTAAATTCTTTTTCACTGTAAGCATGTCGAGTGAACGATTTTTAACTTTAAAATACCTTGATTTATTTAGAAACTGTAGTTGCCCATATGAGGTAATTTTGCAGTTAACTGAGAAATCCACAGATTTTTGGTATTTCATTTTAGGGAATAAAATTTATTTAGCTTCTGAAGAAATTAAGGGCATAAAGTAATTAGATTTAAGCCCACTGTATAATGTGTTGCATTTAGTTCACTGGTAAAAACCTTCTCAGTACTTCAGTTCCTTGTAACTTGTTAGTTTTAAAACTGAAATATTCTAAATTTTCTCCGTTTAGTTAGCATCAGCTAAGATTCACAGATTTATTATCCATGTACTTACCATGTATCTTTACAAAAACTATATAAACAGTTCTGATAAATCAGAGACAAAGCCCTGTTAGCTGTCATTGAACTAGCTTACTCAAACATTCTTTACTTTCTACATATACGACTGAAGAGGAAAAAAATTAGCCTGGAAAAATTACTTTCATACAGGAATAAGATTTGCACAAGTCACTGGATATCTGCTTATTAAAATGTTCATGCCAACAGTTCACTTGTACTTAAACCCCCAAACACTGCTTTTAAACTCAGAGAAAAGAGAAATGAGCATTTCCAATAGAGCAAGACTCTTTGTGCTTGACCTAGAAGGGTGGTGAATCCATCAGCTCTCTCAGAGGTGAAAATACTCTACATTTTGCCCGATTAAACCTTAGGAGCCCCGATTCAGGAAAGCACGTTAAGCACAAACTTCTCTGTTTTCTGAAAAGTTCTTGGGTATCTGCTTCACTTCGCTGACTTCAAACAAGAAGTAGCAAGAGTCTTCTTAAGTTGGCAAATCAACTAGGATACATGCATTTTGTATGTAGGATGGTCACTATGATCCTGAAAACTTTTTTAGTCCAACGAGAATATTACTTATTTAAAACAAATTACCTAATATGTAGCAAATCAGGGTTTGATACTACAGCCATCTCACATGGTATAATTTTCATGGGAGCCCAAGAAGATTCTGTTTGCTTTAAGGTGGGAAAGTCAGCAAGTGAATTGTGTTACCATCTTTTTTTTTTTTTTTTTTCCTTCCTTTTTTTTAAAGGCTTTTGTTAAATTAAAGGTTTTTAGTTTTATTACTGTAGAGTCTGGGGATTTTCGAAGTGCACGGTTGTTTTTACCAAGACAGTTTAAATACATTACTTGCAAATTAATTTAAAATTTACTTATTTTTGACTCCTGGTTTATTAACAACCTTGCCTTATGTAGCTACAGCTGCTGTCTTAGCATTTCAGTGTACATGGGAAAACACTGAATGAGCTGATGAAAAATCCCAAATAGACTAATTTAGTGTCATATTCACTAGGCCTATTTAGGCGGCTGAAATTGTACAGCCCCGATGTCATATCAGTGATGTCAGTCACCTACATCACACAAATATGAAGGACAGCAGGTTTTTCCCAGGAACATTCGATTGGGTTACTCTCCTCTGCACAGTCATACAAAATCATGACTTGCTTACTGAAGTTCAGCTTAAACTAATTAATGTCAAAGGAGATCATGCATTTTCTGAATGTGTTGCCAAGCAAAGTTAAAAGGAGGACACGTGAAATGCAGTGCGTGGATGGATCTGGCTGTTTATCACGAAATAAAATGTAAATCTGTCAGGCTGCAGAATGAACCAAATAACAGCAACCTAAGCAGTTTCTAGCTTGAATCTCAGCAATGGATTATAAAGAATATTAAAATATAATTTATTCATCCATAGTCTGTTTTGGCATGAAAATATAACTACTCTTTCTTTCTGCTTCCTGGAAAATGGAAATAAAAGAAAAAAATCACAATGAAAATCCAGAACAGGTTCTACTGATGCTTAGGTCTATAGGAAACATCTAATGGAATTCTCCACCTCTGTTTGTTATTAGAATTGTGCCTTTTGTGGCTACGTATTAATTAGTGGCCATTGTATGAGGCTTCCTTTATTGTCTATGTTCGATCTTCACCTAGTGTCCTAACTTTTGCCATATACTGTCTGTCATGACATGAGAATAACGTGTATTCTCCTAGTGTGATAAAAATCTTTATTTTTTTCCTAATACGCTTTTCATATTATGTTCTGACATTTTCTTTAATTCTGCATTTTGGGTATGTAAAGCGGACGCTAGTTTTAAAGCACTGTTTTCACCTAGGAATCCCTTTTCTAAATTGACGTCATGTCAAACTGATTTGACAAATTCTTCTCCTAACCATGTGGGCATTGTTTCAGTTTCTCCTCTAAGGAGAGGGAAGGTAACGCTGCATTTATGGTCCTGTGCCTGGGAGGAGAACTAGCTGCAACATGTTTTAATGAAATTTAAGTGGATAAAAGGGGCTAATTAACACCACTCCTCATGTCCTACTGATGCAGTTGGCAACTTTTGTAGGTCTCCAGGCAAGTATTCAAGATTCTGTACTAATAATTCCGAAAGTTACAGTGGGAACAGGTATTTATGACTCAACCCTTCAGTTTTCACACGTGCAACTGCAGCGTGGCTCCCTCCTGTGGAAGGACAGCACGACCAACCTCGGGAGCTCCTGAGGAAAGCCTGCCCAGGACCCTCAGCCAGGGAGGTTCATCATCATACACAGGTTCAAAATACCTCCTCAGGGCTACAGGGGCAATGGAAATGAGGTGAAAAGTCTACACAGATGTTCTTATCCATTGAAAAAGCTCATTCTGGCTCAACTGGCAAGTAAGCAGCAGTGGTCCCTAGCAGCTGCCAGTAACTGAAAAGGCACAGAAGAAAAGCCGCAAGTATCCCGGGACTGACCTATGCACACATTTTCATCGTCCAGCTCTGCAGAAGCATTTCTGAAGTAGCCAAGCCTGCATAACTCACAGTGCTGACCTCTAGTGTTGTGCTTACAGCTCACGCAAATGACCGTATTGAGCAGCTCGATGTAACTGCACCGGTTGGAGTGCCCGAAGCATTCACAGTCTTTCAAGGAAGAACAGAAATGTATACAAAATGTATACAGCAGCAGAGTAATAGCACATTACATGCTTAGTAAAAATGAACCATGAGCAGAAGTATGAATGAATGGCACATACATGTTAATCAATGTGTAACATGGACAACAGCAGATGTTTATCTGCAATGAAAGTGAAGTTTGTTTCAGGCAGGTTAGCGTGACCTGACAACCATAGCATGACGTTGAAGGTTGGCTGTTGTTGGCAGACCTGATGGAACTGAAGCATTTGCAGTTGTAAACCTTTCAGGGGTACTGGAGGCTTGGTTTCCGCTGATAGAAATGCACGTCTTTTTGCACGTTTGAGATGAATATAAACCAAGACCCAGGAGAAACTTCCTCATATTAAAAATGTTAAATACAGTGGACAAAATTGTCAAACTTCATCATGCTTAAATCCACAACTCAAAGTAAAATAAAAGCTTTGTTCTGATGTAAATGGTGAGTATTAAAAAATACAGCTGAACTTGGGGTGCTGTAACTTGTAGAAACCTTGGGGACTTTGGTTTTAAGACTAAACAAATCTCTAGTTTGACAATTTTGGCCAGCACCTCCTAAAAAAAAAAAAATTAACAGAGAAGAATAGGAAGGAAAAGAGGGTGTTATTTGGGAGCTACTTCTACTGTACTTCTGAGGTAAGCATTAACCCATTTTTATACTCTGTGATGAAAAACAATTGGGCCAGACAAGATCACAACAATTCTGAAAAGTGTACTGAATAGAAAGCGTGCTTACTGCAGCCATCTGAAATGCAGCTGGCATGACAGTTGCTTTTTGAAAACCCCTTCATTAAGTGCAGAACGCTAGTGCCTTTTAGTCTTTAATGACAAGCAATGTTTGGGTTTATGCAGAAAGGAGAAACTAGAAATGTATCAATATCGTTATAGAAGGCACAGCTATGCTTTGTGTAGAAAGCCTGTGTAAGTCTGATCACTCAGCTCTGAGATTATGAGCCCAGAATGAATGCAGAAAAGGTTATTGGGATGATCAGAGAAGTAGAGAGCCTATTTAAAAAGTGAAGACTAGGATAATTTGGCTTGTTTAGTCTAGGAAACTGAAGACAGGGGATATCGCTGGGCTATAAATACATCAAGGAGATAGCCTTCTCCCATCCCAAGTGAGTATCTGCGCTAATGGACAATACTGGCACAAGAACAAATGGCTGTTAACTGGCCATTGAGAAATTTCAACTGGAAATTAGGAGATGGTATCTAGCTATTAGGGCACTGAGGTTCTGGAGCGCTCTTCCAATTCGTAGCAAAAACACTGATGCTTTAGAGATGTAGTTTGTTAACTGCTGAAAGAGATTACAGTGTGCTTCCTGCAGTAATGGAGTTCTGGATGCAGTGACTTGGAAGGGCTTCAAGGTCTTGAAGTTAACTTAGCCTGTAATTAGATAAGGCTGTAGCAGAGGGTATAAAATGTTTCCGTACATGACAGGGGCCAAGTTGCCCGTGCTGCCTTTCATATGGCACGCTGCCGATTATGCTGGGGCACCTAATGAGCCCACTGATTGTTGGCATAGGCATCAGATACAATATTTGTGCCTGTCTGTATTTTTATAAAGAAATAACAATACCAGGACACATTTATGAGTATGTTATACACGATACATATATATATTTTTTGGCTGTTGTCTGATGTAGTGGACTGTAAATAGATCACATCTTTTCTTATGCTGTACATCACTTAGCACAACATATGTTTCAATCTTGAGAGCTGCCTTTCTGCTGCCAGGAAACATTAATTCAGTTTATATATATACACATTGGGTTCACATATATGCATTCTTATTCTCTTCCATGTTATACTGCTAAACCAACATTTTGTGGTTCATGCCAATCTGATAGTTTTGATGTCTGTAACTGCTGGAGTACGGTAAAACATTTGGTGTATCAGTCTAAGTATGTTACCACTTGACATAACTGAGTGGGGAGGAAAAAAGTGTTAATGTTTGTTGTCTTTTGCAGCTGGTCAGTGTGATTCAGCATCTCAGCCAGCCACCCAGCAGCATTTCTTCCCTAGTATATCCATCTTGCTCGAGTAAAAACTGCCTGTGTGGGGCAGAGGCAACAGATCTAAAACTGGAAACTAGCACTAGCAAACAAGAGTCACAGGGAAAATTGTTACTATTTGTAAGTTTTTGTGTGTTTGGTTTTTAAAATAAGAAAGGCTGGTTAGTGATAAGCAATCTGATCCTTCTGAATCTCAGCCAGAAGCAAAGCTGTCTTCGTCTCTCTGGCAAAGGACTCGTCTTCTGTTACCATTAGGCAATTTGTTTTGGTGAGATGATACCATACTAGTGTGTTTGTCAGGCTTGCAGCTAAACATAATCATACTGTAGGTGAATTTAGAGGAAATAATCTACCTTGTTTTTCAAATCAGTAACAGGCTGCAGAATACTACATTTTTATGTTTCAAAAATATGCAGACTATAAAGAAGTGCCAGTAGATCAGACTATGCTACATCATCTTTTGTGTTTAAAGTAGCAGAAAGAAATTGAGAATGTTCTGTGAATGAATGGCACTACTTCCACTCTGAAATTGCGATATGACCTTCAGTAATATTACTGCTACACATAATTAGCCATTACAAAAGCACAGGAAACAAAGCTGCACATAAAGTAATTCACTCTGTAACAGGCCTTGTTACAAAGTTATGATTTGGACTCGAGAAACATCTATTAATTATGAAGGACTTAGTTTGATGTACACGCGTGCTCCTAACCATATGCAGAAGGACTAACCAAGTTCAGGTGTGGCTCATCAATGTTAAAGGTAAACAATGAGACCAGTTCTTATACTTGGCTGCATTCTTACTGGTCCTGCTCTTTTGTAACAACTGTGCTGAGTGAAAGAAAGCCTTAGTCTCCAAGTTAACTTATACTAAGATACAGGAAACGTCTATGAATCTTGATCATCTGACTGGTAAATGCTACATGGTGTAGAAAAAAAACCCAGTTAAGTGAAAAACAGTCTAACATCTGATCAAAGATTGGCAATGGTGCAAAGAAAAAAAAAAAAGCCATGGCAAGTAACGATTAAATCAAATTTTTAATAATTTTTGCTTCTCCCTACCTCTTCCCGCATTTTGCTAGTGCAGTAATATGAACCTGTTTTGCTTACTGCTCTTGGCCTGATAAGTGAATCATTTTTACATCCCTCTGTGTTTATTAAGAGAGCTATGTAAAGGGTCTTCATATGACTGAAATGGAATGATTTTTACCACTGGCTACATGAGTTGCCACACTAAACCAGTCAAACACAGTGTATAGATCTGCATTCAGCATTATGCCAGCTGGGATGCTGATACCTGTCAATGCTGTACGGCCCTTCTAGCTTTATCATGTGGCTCACCTTAACCAGCACACCAAGACCAGAAAAAGCCTGCTTATTAGAACTGTCAGAAACACAGCTTAAAGTTTTTGGGTATGTGCCTCTGGCGAGCAGCCCAAGCACCTTCATACACTGGCAAAGCCACACAATCACTGAGATGGGGGGAGAAGTATAAAAATCAGATGGTTTACCAACAATGAAACAACATGAGCTTACAGTGCTAGAAAATGCTGCTTTGAGTTTTGAGTACTGCATGTCAGAAAAGGCACAGATAAACCGGAGACGGTTTAAAGCTATTAACAATACGGAGTAAATGATTTGGCAAATAAAACCTCAGAGGAGAGGCAAAGTTAGTTAGATAGGTTTAACGTGAAGGAAAAAGGGAGAAGAGATAGCCACGTTAGATTTGAGAATTGGCTTTGGATGATCCAGGAATTGTCAACTTCCTTGTTGACTCACAGAAGGATTGGCTCTATGAGCCTGTAAAGACAATGCAGTGATTCTATTGCAACAATCTTGATCCCACTGTAAAAAGCCTGATAAAACTGCCCATTGAAGGAGGCTCATAAAGAGGTTGATCGTCTTAAGAGTTTTGTTTCTACAAATTCAGTACTTTTTTTTTCCCCCATTATAATGCTATGCATTTACATCTTTGAGGTGACATTCTATTGTGCTGTGGGGACAAGGTTCAGCTGAAGCTTCAGCTGCGACCAATAAAACACAAAACGTCATCACATGAAACAATGGTAAACACATACAGAAGGGAAGCATATTTTTTAAACTAAGACAGGTAATGCATGAGACATCTATCAGTGTCATTCTCTAATTAAAAGCACAAAGAGTGTTTCAAGAAAAGTGCATTCAGAAATCATTACAGTATTTTTCTTTTTCATTTTCCAGTAACTATGTGCTCCTCCCCTATACACTAACAAAAGGTAAACAAAGGAGATTTCACTGTAACCTTAGAAATGACCTGCTTCATAACAAACAGTATGGATCATCATCATGATCTCATCTAATGGGTCAAACTAAGTTCAATCATTTGTTAATATCCCTATTCCTTGTTAATATGTATTTCATGAATAATGAGATAACCACAATAGCTACAGAAAGACAAAACATCTGCATACATACTCTTTACAGATAAATTGATCAGGAAAAACAATGAGAGGATCTCAGGGTTCAGACTGTGAATGATAGATATGCAAATGAAACGGGTTGCCTGTAAGTCAGAGGGAATATTGGCATCCTTCATTATGCCTATATAATTCCATTATTTTAATAAACCACTGAAACATCAGTTCAAAATGTAATGCCTACGCTCTGAATTTGCACACTGTTACAATAAAATGAAGATGTAAGGCGCACTTACAATGCATTAAACGACATAACTATGCATTACACTCCATGGCATTTACAGACACTACTTGAGGATACGGACAATTGACGTTTTATGTATTGTTTGCCCTCAACAAATCTGCTTATGTATCCTCTTTTACAATTTATGCATATCAGTGAGGAAAACAAGACTCTAGCAAACATTTGCTTTCTAGTCAATGATCTGAATGGTCATATTCATACATTTAACTCCTTTAAAAACAAATGCCATGTCACTTCATATGCCAGCAGCAACTGTCTAAGAAGCGTATTTATTTTCCTTGTATGGCTTATGTTTATGCGACTTAATGCTTCTGTTGTTGTCAATGAAAATGCCTCACCAGTAAACTGATGGGTACACTTCACAGATATTCCAGATTCATACAGTGCAATGTTTTCACAACACAGAGCACTATGGAATCACTGTATGAATCCAAGAATTCCTACCTCTCTTGTGGTTTGCAACTTGAACAGAAGAAACAGTTGACATAGCTAATTTGGGAGCAACTGGACAGGTAATAAAATGAACAGTAAATTAGAAAAGGTATCATATAGAAACAAATCAAAAGATTAAAATAAACTTTTTTATTTTCTAACTTATAAAGTAACTTTAACCCTGGTTATTGTTTTATAAGGAAAGACTGAAAGTCAGGGAAAATGAGTTATGTACTATCTACTATTGAATCACTTGAGCTGTAATATCCAAGATAAAGAAAGGGAATGTAATTCACATCTATACACTTTGGCAGTTTTGTGTTAGAGGTTATTTGATGATTTCTCCCAATCCCTGACCAATGACTATATGGTAACCAGAGTGGTCTGCAAAGGGTTTTATTAAATTTGTAAACAAATTTATTCTGGCCTAATAGCATAAACAAAGAAAACACCATTAACAATATTAGGTATAGGCAGATTTCTGTAATTATTCTCTTCATATGCTATCCTTGACGGAAGTATTTTATCTACTATACATGTTAAACATTGTTACAATGTGCTGCAAACACAAAAACTGACTAGAAATGCTTGTAAGTTTTTGTGTTTTGTGCTCCCTCTTGAAACATCGGAACTAAATTTGCTATAACTCTTATTTTTGGGGAAGAAGGACTGAATAATTTTCTGTTCAAGACTCATTTTGTAATGAAGTTAAGTCTCAGATCACAAGCAGTATAATTAAGCTATGAAATCCATTAGAAGTGCTAAGTATCATTTAATTGGGAATGTTTTGATTTAAAATTCCTGTGAATAATGCAGGCTACTCCTTACAGAAAGCAGAGGAGCAGAGATCAATCTGTTGTTTTTTGTTTTGTTTAAGGAATACATGCAAAAGCTTGGAAAATGTACCATGAGCTAAATGCAGTTACTGAAAAGCTAAGCATAACTTCATCAGGGATATTTAATTTAAAATATATGTGAATAATGAGAACTAAAGTACATTGTTAATCCTTACAGAGAGCACAAATCAACTAGTATTTTCTGTTTTGTTGGGAACATAGAGATGTGCACATATAACATGGTAGATTTTATAAGTCTGTGCGTATGTTTTGATTTGGTCATGGTGATCAATGGCTTTAACTATGGCCCTTCCCATGTAATTCCCCCCCAGATTCCCAATACATCTTGTTCAGTTTAGCAGCTATTTTCTAGATCACCTTTTCATTAACATTATTCTCCAGTTGTATGTGTTATAGCACGGAAAGGACACCCTTTGAACAGTCAAAGCAAGCCACAGGCCAGATTTCTGCAGGGATTTTTTGGGGAGTAAAGGGCAGTAAATAAGGAGAACAAAAGGACATTTTTTTTGTAATGAACAATCATTTTGAAATGTGAAGTATAGGCGAACATAACTTCAAGTAACACAGAATCTTACTTTTATTAGTCTTCTGTCTCTTTCAATGCTAATAATCATGCCACAGTCTGTCAGTAATTGTTTGTGTGGCACTCCAGTTGTAGACTGCTATGAGTCTATCCTGCAGAGAACTTGCTTGTATTGTGGATGGCACAAAAGCTGAGAATGCTTCTCAGCTCACTTGGGAAAACAAAGTGGAAACGAGACATTAAAAATGGGTTTGATGTAGACAATGACAATCTTTCCCACTCAAAAATCTCAGAACTTAGAATACAGGCTGTGCTGTCTAAACAAGTCGAATGTTATCCAGGGCTTTCTGTATATCAGTACTTATAATCTGCACATCTACTTTTTCAGACTTTTTGCAGTAATGTGCACAATTTGAGTGTTGGAAGACTCCCTTTTCAGGTAAGGTCTCTTTTATGGTTATTTTCTCACAGAGTAGCATTACTTGGCACCAGAAGAAAAATGAGTTGGATTATTGTTGTTACTACTTTTGCCACCATGTGGGACTCCTTCAAAACAATTTCAGTAACTTTAGACCACTAGGAATTTTACAGCATCCTACCTTGGTTTGGTTTAGAAACCTCAAGGGAAGAAATATTCGGCCATATCCTATCAAACTTTGGAGGATCTGCATGCATCAGGAAAAATCAGGTTTTGTTATTTACATCTGTGATATTGTTCTAAACAGGCAAGCATATGGACAAAGACATAGAATACAAACATCCATTACTGGACTAGTCTAGGTTGCACTTGAACAGTACATGACTCCACAGTGAACAAGAAAACAAGCAATTGATGATTCCCAAAACACCAAACGGACATAAAATACTGTGCGTAACAATGTATCTTCTGTGGTTTAAAATACATTTTTTGGTGATAGAAGATATCCTAGACCAATATATATGGTTCTAACCACCAGGAACAAAACAGGAACATACTCTGGTAAAGCTGCTCTGCAGAGATAAAATGACAGTATCAGACAAATACGGATTTCTTACCAAAGACACATTATCTTACTGAAACATACTGTTTTAGGGCCTTTTGAGTGAATTATATATCTGTTATCAGAAGAAATACATTTACCAGTAGAGTGGGCCTTTTGCTTTCTTACTTCTGTGTGTTCTGTTTCCTGTCGTCTCTGCTGATGTATTTTACAGTTTGATTTTATTTTTTTTTTTTTTGGTAAAAACATTAAATGTCTACATTTCTTAAAAGTCCTACATAATGTGTTACTTCCATGAAACATTTTGCCTCTCAGTGAAAGAATTAGCTATGTCTCTTTAGAGCTTCATCTCCTCTGGTCGATGTGTTTTGGGGCTGGAGCAGTGGGCAGTGATAACCCTTAGCAGAATGGGGAGTAAGTGAAGGGGACGGGGTTGTGTGGGGGGAGGAAAGAAAACTTTCCCTGATCTGGGAAAAGGTATTTATATTCTCCTTATTTTTCTGTTATAATATTTTCTCCTTTTCCATCTGCCTAGCTTTGAACATCAGATTTGGGCCACATTTTTATCATCTTCTGTGAGTACTGCAGTGGTTGCATCCTTTCTGAGCTGAACAGAATTTTCCTGGACAGTCACATCAGCCTACACAGCCGTGATATTCATGGGGAGAGGAAGGTGTGTCTCACTGTTATGTCCATCTTACTGGAAGACCTTCAGGGGACCTACGACAAAAAAACATCTGATGTGGAAGGAGGGCATCCCATTCTGACCCACTTGTCAAAGGTGAAGACAAATTGGCTGAGTGAGGTTGGCTGTCCCCAAAGTGTTCCCACATAGAGAACCATTCAAGGAAAGGATGATGACCTGCACTGTGCCATTTACTGTTAGGTAGTCTTCTGAAAGTGAATCAGTCAAGTTGTGATACAATCACATCATTGCATCATATTCTTGCATTTTTGTGCTTTTCCCTATCAGTCAAGAAAACAGAAGGAAGAAAGACTGAGTCAGTTTGATAGATTCTCAAACTACGTATTGATTAAAAGATAACCTGCTTCTGCCGGTCAGATCCACCAATTCACACACATAGGAAGTGCAAACACATTAGTCAGAGTGTATGACAAAAGGCATCCAAAAGCCATACTTACGGAGGTGGCATGATAACCCTAGCCCACTGAAAGACACTAATTCCATGCACCTGAGAGACCACCTTCCTCCACCTCCTGAAACATTGGCTGGCAACAGTTTCAAGCATACGCAAATTACTCGCACAGTCAATTCACTGTTAAAATTTTGGTAGATTTAGGACACTTAAGCTACACGTAAAGATTGTAAAGGGACTGGACATTAGAGAATGCATGTAAAAGTCATCTGGTAAAAAATGAAAAGCAATCTTTATCGACTACATTGTCCTGCTGTCCCCTGAGCCTTTTTTTTCTTTTAGCCATTGTGCAACATTAGGGTTGTTGCAGAACACTTGTAATGTTTCAGACTGGAGCTTCCAGTATCCTACTTGTGTTGTTGAATACTGTGTAGGCATACTACACACCTACTACAAAATTTCACCTACTATAAAAATTCACATCCAGAATGGTCTTCAATTGAAATGGCCTAGGTATTAAGCAGAAGTAAAAGTAATAGCGTCAAAGCTTTGTAATGCCTTAGGACTAACCCTTGGAATAGCTGTATCGATAAACTGTAGGTCCCATATAGGAAATCAGATACTTTATATAATCTGATTCATATAATCAGTAACATTTCATATATAATCTTATTCTTATGGTGATTTCCCCAAGTAAACTTTTGTCCAAATAAAATAATTATTCGTATGACAGAAAAATCAGTGTTACATATTTCTTTGCAATCCTATAAATGCTATAGATCTGGGCTCATTTTAGCAAACTTACTTAAAACAAAGGTTGTGACTTACTGCAAAATAATTAAAAATTCCCTGACCCTTTAGATTAGATTGCATTCAGCTGAGTTTCTTAATGGGCACCCACAACAATAAAGAGCATATTTACAGTGCCTGAAGATTACCAATTAAGTATTATTACTAGCAATGATTACTAGTTACTAGTGATAATTATAGCCATCTTAGAATGGACTTCTGGAGGTCATTTTTTTCCACCTTTTGCTCATAGCAGGGTCAACTTCAAAGTTAGCTGAGGTGGTTCAGGGTCATAGCCAGCTGACACCAGCTGCTGTCGTCAGTGTCTCTGGGATGCCTGGTAATGTCGTTAACGCTCCCAGAGAATTAATGCTTCTCTTATGTGCTGCTGCCTTTTTTTTTTTTTTTTTTTTAAATCTTTGGTAAAAAGAGTATTTTTTTCTTATGTCCTTATTCATGAAATGTATTAACACCAAGATTACAGGTTTCTTGATAAAGGCCTTTCTTCTTATCTTTGAAATTTTCTGTTTTTTTAAATAATGAAGATGACTTCAGATGCTTTATCTGAAAAGGTATGTGAGACGTCCAAGTCAAAGAATGTTGACTGTCATTCCCACAAGAATATTGGAGCAGATGAGTCATCCTTTGAACAGGCACTGGGAAGATTCATTTAGCAGCTAGTTATTCTTTTATAGCAACTTGTGAAAATATTTCTAGTCCTCAATGATTGCCACTAAAGGTTTTATTTGTAAAGAAATTGACTAGTTAAACCAAGCTTTTCCAGAACAATTCCATGTATGGATACTGTACTGTGTAACTGAAGTCATTATTTGCCAGAGTAATTAATGAATTTTGGTATAGGTATTCTATAAGACATACTATGTAGATCTGCTGTAATATTATTCTATGACAGCTATTTTAGGTAAACAAGGGTACAGAAATGTGAAAGAGTTTCTAAAAGTGTATTTTAGTATTGTTATTTAGAAGTGAAGCTACTGTAGGCACCTGTGTCATATGACTGAGCAGAAAATTCCATGTAACATTTTAAATTTGCATTGGAAATTTCTGTATTTTTAGTTACTATCATTCCAAAGCCAATTGTATGCAGGAAATAACAAGTGGGGAAAAAAAGTAATAATCTTGCTTTTGTGAACTAAGGAGAAACTGATTGCATTATATTTACTAGGTGTATGATAATTTCCTTTGGTTTTGTTCCCCCCCCCCCCGCCCGGGGCCCCAATCCTTTTTTTGGATATACAGTATTGGAATTACCTATGGTATTAAATGAAGAAAATTTGCTCACATATTCACTGGAACTGCAGTCTGCACCGTGGGCTGCATCGTGGCTTCAGACTGGGGAACTAATGGAGATGAACGGGTAGTTCAGCCCGATGCCAGCCAGCCAGCTGCACGTGCAAAAGCCCTGTCATGGTGTTGGCAGAAATTAATCAGCACTTTGTTGGCTTCTCACTCCAACCAAGTACTGAGCTGGCAGTAAAATTAAAACGTATTCCCACCGGGAGGGGCTATCCCTTCACAAGGATGAAGAACGCAGGTGACGGAGTGTATGAGGTTGTGTCGCTGCCGGGGCACCTGCGCTCCACGGCAGACCAGCACATTGTCCTCTCCAAAACAGCTTCTGCTGACCCACTCCACGAAGAACGCATTTGCTGAAAATTGCTACTAATAAATCAGTAAGTCTTAAATAATGCTCACTAATGGCAGACAGGGAGCACTTGTGTTGACAACTATCATTACTTATTTAATTTATAATAACAATAAGGAACCCTAGTGAGAGATTCCGATTAATATTTTTTTTTAACTTTCTTTCAACTTCTATTTAAAACACAAAAAAGCATTTAAAAAACTGTCAGCATAAGCTTAATGATTCTAGCAGAAGTCCATGCTTCTAGTCACAGAAAAACTGGCCTTGGTACTGCCTATTTTAAACCACGAGTATTTGAGAGTAAATACCTACTCTAAAATACAAGTATATAATGAGCACAGTGCAGGTTTTATGACAGCATTTTTAGGTGTTGATATATGACAAAAAATTAGGAATAATAAAAAAATAATGCTCATTGAAATCAATAGCAGATTTAGTAACTGCTGGAATAATTGGTTGTGTTTATATGAGATGATATTCCATCACTTCTTGCAATGATCACACTACCATTATTACAGCATTTCTATCTCTTTACTTCTGTTAAGTCATGATAAACTACCTCACATAAAATTTTCCTTTCAGCACTTTTGTAACACTGCAAAATCTAACCCATCGAAAGAGAAGAAATGCTTAAAAAGTTTTTGTAAAAAATCACCCCTTTATTAAGTTAAAAAAAAAAATACATGGCCAATGTTAGGCAATCTGTTTTGGAGCAATGTAGGAAGTTTCATACCTGTTCCTTTGAAGAAAGGAGAATTCTGCATATTTGTGAAGATGTGGTTGTTTTATGGCAGCTCCTCAGCCATAACAGCTTTTATAACTGTTGGAAGAATTTAAATGCAATTAGTCCTTTATGTGTCCACTTGTCTTGGAGTAAAAGAAAGTGATTTTTTTAGAGGCTTTAAAAAAAAAAACAATCCAATGATCCAGCTTTTTTAGATATCAGAAAAAAATCCACTGATTTTAACAAATGTGTTGGCTAATTTTCAAACTAATGAGGTCTGAGGGAGTATTCCTCAATTGTGAGTATTTCCACTCAAATATTTGCAAAAGTGAACAATGAATTCAAGTAGTTTTGGAAGGAAATATTTAGATACTATCTCATGACAAAAAAAGTAAATTATTCTATTGATAGTTTCCAGGGGTTGTTCCTTTTTATTTTGATTGATTCTGCTTTTTCCTACAAAGATGCTGAAATTGGCTGGTTGATTAGGATTATTGTACAGTAATTCACAACGGAGAAAGAACAGTAAATCAAGATAATTTTTTAAAAATCAGAATGCTGATTTGGAAACCTTATTCATCCCTTATACTCTATGAAATGAACTGATTACATGCCTAAGGAACAGAAAGAAAAAGAGGAGAGAGTAAAATATAGAAGTGCATTTTTTGCTAGGAATTTCTCCCCAAGCTTTATTAGATTTTAAAATATCTTTATGGATCATGTCTGCTCTCTGTAAACTTCCTTGAGTAACTGCAGCTAAACTTGCATATTGCAGGTGCAGTGTTTTGCACGGGTACCATAGTACATATTGAAAAGTTGATATCTTGTCTTCTATAGTGTCCTATCACTTCATTGTTTATTAAATGGTTGAAACAAAGATAACTGTGAACTAAAGTAACTTCAGATATGTTACAGCAAATCAAAAAGGCATCAGAAAGACTGTTTGACTGATACACTGTTTCTAACTAACCCAAGATGATGCAGGTAAAGTGGGATAAGAAGGAGAAACAGTACGACACGGCCAGTGGCCATGTCTACTAGACTGGTGAGAATAGCTCTTCTTATCTGTTAAAATTGGTGGATCTGGCGAAACAAAAACTGAAACAAAGGCTCCCCCAAATTTCACCCCAACCCCCAACAACCTGTCAGTGCTCCCTGCAGCTGCGTTGGTCGTTTCTGACCCTGCACTAGAAATCACTGCACAAAGAGGTGGTCTCTGCTCAGTGCTGGGGCCAGCGTGGGTGCTTTGCTACTGAACTTCAAGGGTGAAATGCTAGCTATACAGAAGAAAATTGGCTTTGTTATGAATCCTACCTGGTAAAGAAACTACTCATAATTTTTTTTATGTGGAATATTAAATTTCTTTCAGATCCAGTATTCAAATGAGTGCCTTATACCGCATAGGCTAACAGTATTCTCTTTCAGCACAGTAATGTTTTAATATAATGGAAAATCTAATTGTTACAGTGAAGAATTCTGAGCGCTTCAAAGTATTAAAATAAAGGAGGGAAAACAAATACTGTTACTGGCTTGATCTTATAGTAAGTTACTTAGATAAGGTGATTGCCTTAGACTAGGAGCCTGATTAACAGTATTTATTAAAACGTCAGACTTGGATAAAATTGAATTTAAATGAGAACATTTGGCTACTATGTCTAAAATTATATATATAGTCTGAAGACAATTTTTAAGTGTTCTAAGAAGATACATATCTTAATGGTATCTAGACAGTACAGCTCTCTGTAAAACTTGACCTCAAATAATAATAGAAAAGTAATGTACAACCTAGTTATACATGTTTATATCCTACTGACACATGTGGATGTTGTGGATGTACTCTAGTCTAGAGCTTGGCATTGTAATGGCTTTGATCCCATGGCTGTAAATTTAATAAAAGCACTTCTCAGTTACCACAAGGGGGCAAAATCGGATCCAAAATACTTTGTGTTGTTATTAAAAAAATTAAAAAAATAAAAAAAAAATCCACTAGTATTTGCTCTCACAACCTTTTAAGACACATTAAAATTTCATAGCAAGTATGTAAAACAAATAAAGCTACACTCATCCTGACACTATTTTAGTTCCAGAAAAAAACCTACTAGATCTTTCAAGGTTAAGAAAACAATAAAATAAGAGTGCCCATTCAGTAGTTGGTGGTTATTTTTTACTTTTGCATCTTGCATTCGTTATGATTAAAAAAAAAAGTTCTCAATTTAAAATTGGCTGTAAAGAAGAATTAAAACATAGAGAACAAAGCAGAAAATACCATTTGATTATCGTGATTGCATCTTGCACTTGGGTGCATGGTCTGTCTCTAAACTCTGACTCATCTGCCACCAGCAGGCTTTAAGGTGATAATCACCCACACGGAGCTATTTGCACATCATGTCTATCCTATCCTGTATCTAATTATACCCTTTATAACAAACTGTTTAGCATAATTAGTTATAGAGTTATGCTTTACAGGAAAAAAGATGCAAGCTACAGTTTAGAAGATTCAACTTTTTGAAGGCACACACGTACAGTTTAGTAATTTTGGTATTTGATCACAACAATGAACATTTTGATGCATTGGTCTATGCAAAATTACACAATCATTATTTTAGCAAGTAAAATAATGTAATTTTCAGAATATTTACATACTGTATGTAAGCATTGTTTAAAATTATGAAATGGTTTTGGGACTCATTAATTGCTAACACTTTCACCAGTATTTTTCCAGACATGGCTGAAAAATGCTGAAAGGGCCAGCACTGGAATCAAGAATGCTGGAAATGATCAGAGAACCTATTATTCAATTGATAGACAACAGCAGGTACAAATGACCTTAATGGGAAAGCTCTCCCCCCCCCCCCCCTTCTAGATGATCCGAAAGGATGTTTACTTCATGACCACTCTCTGTGTTCAAACTTCAATGATGAGCTGCTTTAATATGAGATCCTTTGAGGTAAAAAAGGAATAGATAATGATACATATATGTGCACACAGGTAAATATGTTTTATTTTTCTTTGCTTGCTTTCATTGCAGTCTTAAAAGTGTTAAATGAATGTCGCCTGCAGTAGCATCTTTCTTGCAAGCTGGCAGTTTAGTCTTCACACCCCCTGCCCGAACCCCATCCTCCTTGTTTTAGAAAAAGCTTGAAGGACACAAAAGCCAATACCCCAGCCCCTGCCCTCCCCCCCAACCCTTCTCACCATCCCCTCCCCATCAGTGCTTGCTGCCAGGCAAAATAAACCCCAAACTGTATCTCCTGAGAGTACCTTCCTGGCCCCAGAAGGGGAAATACTCTGCTGATACGAACACAAACATTGTATTAGCCTAGACAAAGGAAGAAATCATGCAGAATCCATTAAAGCAGCCTCAAGTAATTAATCTGGTTAGTTTTTATGTGTTAATTGTACTTCTGTTAAATTCTCTTAGAGACCAGGAGAAGTTTATGGGTTCTATCCTCATTTAATGATAATTCTGCTATTCCTATCTTACAGGAAAGATGTTCAGAACATTGTGCAAGTGGAGCTATTTTCCCCGTGAGCTACTTAAGAAAAAACACATGAAAAAACCATGCAGAATATCAGTATTTACTTGTGCTCATGAAGAGGTGCTCATGCTTCATCCTTTCCAGCTAGGCAAAGAAATTTGTTGAATTCTACCACATATTATTCCAAGACATTTAGAGCAGATTAAAGGTAAAGCATAGACCTGTAGAAACTCATATTTCCTATGGAATGTTAAACAGAATTGTCTCCATTTGTAATAGATAAACTGTACTAAATCACCCTGGTGTAAAATACAAAGAGGTCAACAATGCATCCTTTCAGCTCACCATTATTTAAAAGGTGTTTGAGTTTCCCTATTAAGTTTTCAAAGGCCAACATCTGCTGATGCTCAGAAATGGAGGATGTGGTGAGGAAGGCTGTATGGAGTGTGAAGTGAAAACACAACCATATATTCCATGCAACACAGTACTAGGAAACTATAGCACAACCAGACTCCAAAGAGCTATTTTCCCATTCATCCCATTTCTGTTATTGATGGCAGGAATATTCCTGAGAACAGCGATGCAAACTTCTCTTTCATTTAGTTCATTTTTTGGTTACAAAATACATGTATAAACAGCAGATTTTGAAAACAGCATATCACTATGCATTTGCAGTCATGCAAACGCCAAAGGAGACACTACAGTGGGAAAATTACATTATTAAGATTGAAGGCTTTCATTTGCATGTTATTGTCCTTGCTGCTGTTTCACTGCTTAAAGCCACAAACCAGATGCCCTGGCACTCGGCTGCTAACGCCGCTCTTGTTTGCACGGAGGCTAGTTTTGACGGCATTTAACTTGCTGTCTACAGCTTAACAAATCAGCGCCATTCATGAGCTTAAGTAAACTGAGCTGATTTATAAATTGATAGACCTGACCCTGCATCATAAGAAGCGAGATAGTTTTACCCAAGTTACTAGAAGCTTTTCAGCTGGATATCAGGTATGGCAAATTGTGTTTTAGTACTGTGATATTTTATTATTGTGATAGTTCTGCATCACACAAGTTGCGTCTAAAGCCTCTGCAAAGCTGAGGCTGTGGGGAATATTTTTTCCGTCAGCCACAGCAGGATCCCATTTCCGTCTCCCTGCTTTATTTTTAATTAGCTAACATGCCATGACTATGGGCACTGCTCTGCTACGGAACTCAGCTGAGACTTACAGCTCAGCAACCTTGGTTCGTTCACGTGTTTTATTTAATTATTTACCTCTTTTTTTGATATAATAGTTCTTTACATAATGGTATTATGGTTTTGTTGTAGTTTAAGTGTAACATTTTGATGCTCTAATTGCACACAAGAAAGCAAGTTTTTGTGAAGGAACACAATTGTTTATTTTGTGGAGTAAAGCCCATTTCAAAGGTCGCTGGCGTTAAGGCAAATATTCCAGCAGGTACACTGCATTTGCTTAATGAAAACTCTTCCATTTATAAACTCTTCCGCTTGCTCTTTGAATTTACACACAGACATACATGGATGAAAATTAATGGTCGTATGCTTTCATTAGTAGCAAACACTTTTTTCTTCCTTTTTTTTTTTTTGAAAAGATACTCAACAAATATCTTCTGTGGAATAGTGTCTTAATTCTCTGTATCACACTCAGTTTTCATCTGCTGATCAGAACTGATCAGAAAATCTGTAGCTGAAGGCAGATGTGATGTCAGCAGTGACATTCTCTCTGACCACGTAATATGGTGACACGTTAATGCAACAGTGGAAGGGCAATACAGAGCCCCCCTGCACTACAGAGAACTTTTTCAGAGAAATATTATCTACAACAGAAAAGGGATGTTGGGAAATTAGATCCAAGAAGCTGAATGACAAAGCAAAACAACACCGGTTTTATTACTTACTACCAATACTGGAAATACTGGGTATACCTGTAGAGAAAGAAAACACAAAAAGCTATAGTTAACTGTTTGCTGCAGTTAGCTGAGCCATTACATCTAAGATTCTGAAAACAATCTTCTCCCACTTTTCAGAATATTTTATCAATACATAGTGAAACCCAAGCAACCGCCAGTATGTCTCCAGCCCTTTATAAATGCAGTCTTTAGATTTTTCAGTACGAGACTGCAGGGACCACTAAAATGTATTGACAGATGGGTATTTCTGGGACCTACACCAGCTCTCTGAACTTCATGAATTTGTTCAGAACAGTTTTGTATTTCAACTAACCAGCCATTAGGTTTAATGCTTTCGATAAAAATATCAGTCATGCATGTATTATGCAGATCTACAAGAATAATTTAACCAAGGGATAGATGCACTGCTAACTGCTTTGGCCAGCTGCTTAAATCAGTTGACACCTTCTGTTGCATTAACTGTATATAGCTATTTTTTTCCCCTCTTTTACCTGATGGTTATCTAAATTAAACTAGGGAAAAGGAATGTAATTGAGCGAAACAATCTAATGCATTAGGTTGGTCATATTGACTAAGCCTCTCATTGATTATTATTTTTTTTTTAATTGTGTCCCCCCTACTTTCATTTCAATTCCTAAGCTGAATTAATGCAAGGAAAGCATTCCAGAGGCAGGTGAGATTTACCAGAAGAGGTGGGGCTGCTGTGGAGTAAAGCTCCTCCGTTAGATTACCAATGCGGGATCTCATGTTGCATGATGCAGTCCCAACAAGTAACCTGCTGGTGGCTCTGTCTTGAAAGGTGTGTAGCACAAAAATATGGACATGGAATCTTTCCTGAAATGCTGTCTTGTTTAGATTAAATGTCATTGCTAATGGCAATATTGCGAGCCTATTTGGTTGAAGTCACAAATTGCAGATCAGTATTTAAATCCTGGATATTTGCATCTTCTCAGTTAAATACAGTTTGCCTTTTGGAAGTTCTATTGACTTCTAATGGCAAAGACTTTTACTGCAGAAATCTGTCTGTTTCTCCATTTAACATCTGCTATACTTCTTTCAACATCTATCTTGAAGTTCTGTCTTACACAGAGGTGGCATGGACTTCATTCTGCAGTTACGCAAACTGGAGCAAAGGAATGCCTTAAGTGTAGATGATACTCACTGTAAGCAAGGTTGTAGAGTCAAGGTGGGAACATTTCTAACTTGTGGCATGGCTAAGGCAATGCTGAAGTAATTGCATTTGCAGAATGGTGACCATAAACGGATCTTTTGTGTTTCACCCCATCAGTCCTGGAGCACACATCAGAACTGCAGCTCTCTGGTTTCATATCCTACAGAACCTGTGGTCTAGCAGAGCACCGGGCATCGCGCTGGAGGCAGCACCTGCTGCTAACCGAGCCCCAGGTGCCGTTTGCAAACTTGGTTATTTCTACTTCTGATGAGATAAACATGTACTTTTCAAAATTGTAGAATCACGAGGTATTAAAAGCTAAATAAAAATATCATTGTTCCAGAACAATGATGTTACAGTTCTGAAGGTAATGAAAAGTGCTTTTTTTCAGTTAGGATAATGTAAAAGGCCTTCTATCCCTTTTTCTTAAATGTCAAAAGGCAATCCATTTTCAAATAATTTCCCCTGAAGTTTCAATAGCAACTTGTTTACATTTTTGCAAGTCATTGTAATTGTTTTAAATTAGCAGGATTCGTTTTCCTTTATACATTGATGGAACCTGCACAAATATTAGCTAAAATACAGATACTGTGTTCTTGCATCAGACTTCCACTGTGAAATGGTATTTGTATTTCCTCTGGGTATACTCCCCCGCCTCAAACCTTCTTCTCTCCTACACACACATACAAATATCCTCTCCTTTCTCTCCTGAACAGATTGTAGCAAAGGGAGAGGTTTTCCTGCAAGTCTGCTTGCCTCATTTTGCTGTACTTCAAAAATTTCAATGAATTCACAGTGATAAATGTTTTCTGGGCAGAGAACAATGAAAGCGAGATGCCTGCTAGCCCGAAGGGCTCTGCATTAACCTTGCAAAGTTGTCTTCAGGTTCTGTTTGAGAAGCTCTTTTGTCATCGCTGTACAGGGTTTCTGGGTTGAAGTGATCTGTAACCAGCTTGATTTTTGCAATACCAGGTATCCATCCCTATGTGTGGCAACTGGCCTTGATAGTGCACTACTTTGTGTCCTTTCTGCTAAAGAAAGTGCGAATGGCACTTCTAAGTTTGTCTGGAAAGGAGCTGGTTATGTAGGGCCACAAAGCAGTATCTATTAACACTCTGTGAAAACTGCACATATGATGGGAAAATTATTCTTAGTACGAGTGTGTTTGTGAGATCTGGAGTTACATATTGAGACCAGCTCTTGAATTCAGCCGAGCAGTATTTGGTGCAAGCCCTTAGGTAACAGCACAGGAGGTGTATGTAACTTGTCGGCGGAGGCGTGCAGGGGCCGAGGGGGGTGGCTCCCGCCGTGGCAATGCCGCCGGGATGCTGGCAGGTGGTGGAAGCCATCCCACCGCTGCCGGCCCTTTGGATGAAAACCGGTATGTTGCATGATGGGGATCGTTTCCAGTCAGCCTTGTATTGAAATCTGAGTACTTTGCAGCATGAAATGATGTGAACAGGTTATAGACAGAAATGAAGAATCAGGCCCGTTACCTTCCCTTGATGCAGAACGCTATTTAGCTAGACATAAAGAGTAAATAAACCCAAGTGATTGCATTTATGTATATTCAGTTGTTAAACCAAAGCAATGTGCAGTCTAAATGATCTTCCGGTTGAAATCACTGGGATGGTTATTACTGGTAATAGTTTTATAGTGAGGAAACAGTGAGTAGAGTGTGCAAAGAAAGTTCAGGGGTAGCTACTGCCCCGGAAATGGCAAACATTGCAGAAGAAAGTCTCTAATACTTTTTATTATTTTTGACTTGACTTGAGGGTGGTGGTTTGGTGTATTACATGTTCCCTGTAAGTGCATCTAAATATACACGCATTACTTGAGAGAAAGAAATCTGGTGTTTTCCTTTTATAGGATCTTCTGCATCTGCCCTGTAATTTTCTCATTTCCCCTTTTTCCAGAAGCGGATTGTTTTAGCTGTTATCTACCATGGAGCTGACTATTGAGAATGGAGAGAAAAAAGCAAATCAGATGGTAGAAAAGAAAGCAAGTTTTCAGTTTCTCATATAGTTTGTGTCATTGGGAAATCCATAACACAAAGGAGGAGCATCAAGGTTTGGGTGAGAAGGGCCACACTGCTGCTTCCACTCTCAGGGTGGGTCATACCCTGCCGTTCCTCTTACCACCTCCATCGTCAATGCCTGCATGCGCTTCCCATCAGCAGCACAATTAATGCAGCCAGGACGCATCCCTTCCTGGGCAGGGAGTACATGTGGGGTGGAGGAATTACTCTGTCAACGCGTTCTTGGCTACCATCTTTCCCATGGTCTTCATTCCTCTTCTCCGTCACAAGTGGAATGTGCACCTGCCGTATGACAGGGAGCCAGGGACATGCTCCTGCTGCTATCCAGACGCTACGCTCAGCTCGCTCACATGCAGCGAAAGTGTCCCCAAGAGCACAGTGAGTGATCTGGTTTAGGTGAATGCAGCCCAGAAACTGAGGATTCGGACTGCCTCCTATGAAGGCATGGCAGGATATGATAGTAAATAATGCAGTACAAATCTGGATGCCTATTGATGGCTGAGCAAAACTGTGTGAGAGCTGTACTGGCAAAGGAGACATAATTGTACTCTGTACATCACATTTTAACTCTTAAACGAGAACAAAGTACAGAGCTTTCCATAGCAGGAGTCAGAGCTATGTAAAAGAGACAATTCTTAGGAAATTTCATGTGTTTCGCTGCAAGAGCCCTAGAACTTCTGCTACTGTTAATTTTGCAGTTGCTTGCTCTGTAAAGACTGAAAAATGTTTCATTCCCAGAAAATGAACTGCTTAGATTAAGTTTGTTATTATCCACTTTTGCTGTCCCAAGCAATACCACCACAAATAAATGGGACAGAGTTAACAGTTATTGGTTTACTGGGTTAACACCTTTTATAATCTGGACTTTTTCTCATGATGTTTTAGTGACTCCAAACCAGTACAGAAGAGTCTAGTAAACTCCCAGTGAGATAAAAATATTTTTCAAGGAATCATAATTTATTGATAAGAGTATTAGATATTAGAAAGTACAAAAAAAGCCTGAAACTCAGACAATTTTTAGAACTTTGAGTATCTTATAACAGACACTTGCCTTCCCATACTGCTGCTTATGGACTAGAACCCTCTTCCAGTGCTCGTCTTCACTGTATATGGTATAAAGAGAGTTGTCTGAGGCCAGTGATGGATGGAGGCAATTCATTTCCCAGCAACAGATGCCACTGTAACCAGCACAAACAACCAACTTGGCAGGGTCACGCAAGAGAGTAATATGCTGAAGAAGAATTTGTCAAGCCCCATTTTAAAAAAATACAGCACATGTTATTTGTAGTGCACCGTTTTTACATAGGTACCTGCAATGTTTTGCTGGCCATTGCACTGGATACCTAGCTGGAGTCTGACGTTTATCATTTGCAGGTTTTCCTGACACTTCTGTCTTCCCGAATGCTCTTGATGCACTGCAGTTTTGCTTCCACCACCAAGTTTCCCAGCCTGACACAGCTTTTGTGTGGCTTTTACATATTTTGTAAACTTCATGAGCCAAAACTGCTGTGTAATATAAAATAGGAACAGCAAGAAGCTTTGCTGTTTTGTAACTTACTCTTGCATTCATATCTTCCTTTTTCTCTACGGAAGGTGTTATCAAAATCATTGAGGAGCAACATTTTACATCTTAAACATGAGTAACCCATTCCTTCAGATCGAGATCATGTGGGATCACTTCATCTTCCGCAGTCATGCAAGTAGACACTGGAAAGCTCCTTCCATTTGTTTGGGGGAATTGGGCCCTTAGAAAATGGGACACCATGTACCTTATGCATCTGCTTTGACAGGACAGCAGGATGTGTGATCTTTGGAGTTACAGGGATCCATGCTGCTTGGATTCCTGAACAGAAAGCCTGCCATCGCACCACCCTTTGGCCAACTTCATTTACCCTGGTCCTTCAAGATGGCTTTGCGTTAGCAAATGCTTATGGGGAAAACAAAAAACACAGATGAAGGTAATCAATGCAATACTTCAGGTGCCACATTTTTTGCCAGAAACTGTGTGGCAGCTGTGCTGCAGTGATGCCTTGTAAGCCTTTTCCTATTTAGGGAGGATTAAGGCCATGCTGCTGAGACAGAGGCTGTACTGTCGGAGGAGGACCCGCTGCAGGAGAAATTCAGTGAAGTGATTTAGACTATCTGCCTAACTGTTGACTGAAAAGAACGACCGACGTTCCCCGTGTCCTGGTCAATCCTTTGTTTCATGTTAAACTACGAATTAGGAAAGTCATATAACAGTTGGGAGGTGGGTTTTGCTGAGTGTCAGGCACTTGTGGTACAGGTTATTGGTTGTGGAGGGACTGACAAAAAGTGAGCAGGCTTTGATGGATGGCAGCCCAGCAGTCTTAGACAGCTCTGTCTGATGGAGCAGAGAACATAAGTGCCAAAGATGATCTAAACAACAGGAGGAAGAAAAGGGCTAGTGCTGGCAGGCACATACGACTGCTGAAGAGAAAAGCTATCTTGTAATACCAAGTATAGAGAAATTTAGTTAAGTTCGCTCTGAGTGTCAAAACATATTGCAGAAAAAACTCTCCATAGAATGTGGCAGCACAAGGGAATAAATATAATCACAAAATAGCCAGTAAGATAGAATGAAAATACAAAATAAATGTGTGCAGGAGACGAATGCGGAGATATTGCTAGTGCCAGTAAACAACAGAGTACTCGGTGTCTTTCACAAGCAAAGCATGGAATAAACAATTTGTGTTTTCCTGAAAAACTCATGTAGAGTTAAAATGAGAAGGATACAGAAAATGGCTTTATATCAAGGTTTAGCCTATGTCTGGAGTACAATCTAGAACAGTGTTGTATTTCATGAGCTGTAGCTTGAAAAGCTACAATAAAGTCTTCTTGGCCACAAAAAAATGGCAGAAGCAGAACAGTGGAAACTACAGAAGCTTCAGCTGGGAAAGATTTGGAAACAGGCATTAGGCTTCTTGCTGGGTCAGAGGAAACTTCCCAAATTCAGAGAATATCAAGAAAAGGGATATTTTTGTTTTGTGGAAAAAAAAATATCTGTTTCATTTATACAACTATTTTTAGCTGTATCTTATTTAAGTATACTTATATAAAAAAACCCCAAACCTTCAAATCCATTTAAAATCTAAAATATTTTGGTCTCAGATGGAAAAGATAGTCTGAAAACTGCAGGAAGGAAGAGTATCAAAAGGACACTGTATTACCAGATTACACAAAGTGTCCCCAGGGAATTGAAGTAATATGTCAAGGGAAATTCAGGGTCAAACCAGGTAAGTTAATTCTATCAACATGTTCCAGCAACTATTTACAGAATTCATGCCTGACTGGGGAGTATAATGCTAGGGATGCATTGCTGGCCACACGATGGAGACGGTGACATAAATGCAAAGGGTAAGTGAAATTACATCGGCTATGCAGAGAGTTTACACAATAATGCAAAATTTCATATGCTCCAACACACGTGCCGTTAAATCAGCAAGTGACAAAAGAAATGGAGCTTTTACATGCCATAAATGATTGCTTCTTGGAGCAAGTGATCAGACAACCCACAAGAAGATAAGCTGATTTAGTTCTGAGTAGTACACAGGACCCGATTCAAGCAGTATCAGTTGACTTCTGGACTGAAAGTTAACATACTTCTTGAGAAGGAAAAGGATGAAAAAAAAAAATATCCACTGCAGTAATATTTAACTTCCACAGAACAAGCAGATAAAAATGAGGAAGTCAAAAGAAAAATGAAAAGAGCAGCTAAAAAGATTTAATGCAAACAGCGTCAAGGCAGGCTAGAGATAAAGTCTATGAGAGACTCAGAATAATCACATATAACCCATCAATTTCTAAAAAAAATATAAAAATCAGCTATCTTATAAACCAAAAAAACTGCCAACACCCAACCCAAAGCAGCTGAATGAAGATGATTTTGGAAAGACACCCTTCGAAAGTGTAAGTCATCTCAATGGAGAAAGACAGGAAAAAAACCCCACCATAAAATCTGTCAGGTTAAATATAAACCACAGTCTTTTGAAAATCAAGTTGCTACAGACATAAAAGTATAATAATTCTTTTTTGTTAAAATAACCACACTAGAAGCAGCAGGCCTCCCAGAGAGATGGTTGGGTAGATAGGCAATTAAGGTATAAAGGTACTGAATACTAAATAAATTGTTTTCACTAATGTTCACAAGAAAGAACGTTAGAGAGATTCTCACAATCCAAGGAAGTTGTTCTACATCTATCATCAGCTGAAGGTTTTTTAGAAGACGTAAATAATACCAAACAATAAGTATTGCCATAAGGTGATGTTACCCGAAAAATGTTATAAAAGAACTCAAATACGACATTTCTGAACTAACTACTGTAACATATAACCTGTCACATTTGTCAAGCATGATGCCAGAAGAAATGTTGTAACTGTGGCACAGGCTTTAAAAATGACTCAAGGGGTGATCCCTGTAATAACAAAATATAAGGCAGAAACATTTTTATGCTATTGTAAAAGATCAATGCTGTTCTTATGTCTAGAATATCGTGTGTAGTTTTAGCCCCACCAAATAAAAAAATGACACAGAACCAGAAGAGAACAAGAAAGCGCAGATGATCAGAGATGTGGCACGTTTTAGAAAGATAAGATTAAATAGATTAGGATTTGTCATTTATAAAATAGGTTGGGTGAGTGGACATATCAAGTCAATATAATCATAAACGGTATAATGGATGTAAGTGGGGATGCATTATTCTCTGTTTCTTTCTATCTAAGGAGGCACAGGCCTAACCGTATAAAAACATTTCAAGCAAACAAAAGGAAATACCTTTCTCTCATTGTGTCATTAAAATGTGAAATGCATTTGCCGTAAAATGTCACTGAGATTATGACAGCTGGGTCGGTCCCTGCGCTCAGCAGCTGGCAACCACTGTGGGGCTGATGGAGGGTCCGGCTCAGAAAGCCAGTTTATTGCTGGCAACTGGGAAGGCAAAGAAGAAATCCTTCATGCTTCTTCCTGTTTGCCATAAATTCCTGCTGCTGATCACTGCTGAAGCCAGGATCTGAGGGCAACTGGAGCATTTGTCAGCTCAAACGAGGTTATGTTTTCATGATGCTATCGTAATAACAGTAATAATAATAATAATAATCATAACAATAAAAGATTGCCTATAATTTGCAAAACGTTTTGTTGCTTGATGGGACTGTATATTTGATGGAATTCAATAATGTCAAAAGTTGTTTTAACAAGCTTCAGGCATCCTTTTGGTGGGCGCTAATTCCACTGTTCCGTCTGGTGTGTACTCAACTGATTGGAAATGATGTAACTGACACAGTAAGCTGCATTTAGAACGATCCCCGTTTTCATGTTCAGATGTATCTTGTCACTAGCTTAGATGATTGCTGGAATAGCAACTGCATTATATATATATGTGTATGTGTGTATATATACACAAGTATGTATGTGTATATATAGAAAATATAAATAAACCCAACCTGGTAAATCTCACCATTTTTCCTGAACGTAGGTTTAAAGTATTAATTCTGTGAGGCATGCTCACTTCTTATAACATGCAAAGAAGTAAAAACTCTTACAAAATGTTTTTCCCCTGCTTTTTGGAAGTTCATTTTTTTCTTCTCAGTAAGAATTTTATCATAATTTCATGCCCCCACACTTCATGGTTTGTTACTTGGTCTATTACGCTCACATTTAAACTTGATAAGGTCCTGCTTCCTATGATATTCATTTTTGAGTTTTGATTCTTCACAGCTGCTGCTTTGAAGTCTTAGATAACATTCTGAGCATTGCATATTGCTCCTGGTTTTAAACTTTTCATTCAACTGCAGTACATAGTTCTGTTTTCTCCCAAATAACTTTTCAGTAAATTTTTATATTCGAATATTCTAAAATGAATGTTTTGCTTTTAATCAGGGCAAAACTACGCACTCTTTTCTTAAAAGAATTTAGTAACTTCTGTCAACAGGTTTGGTGATTTCTCCTCATCTTCTTCAAAGGAATTTAAGTCTGGTACTCAGTTCAGGAGGATTCTAAATTATTGTGTGTTTCATACATGCACAAAAGGAAGAACTGATGCTCATGCTTGTCTTTGTGCCCTCTCTTTCAGCACCATGTTCTTTTTGACCCAGTCCTGCCCAGGACCAGGAATTGCAGCTGTCAATAACTTCCCTTGGAATATTGCGTCCTAGAATAGTGAAGCATGTGTGTCTGCCCTCGCTGTCCCCCTTCAACGTTTGCAGTGATCTACAAGAGCGCATGTGAATCTGGACCACAGGTCAATGTCAGGTAAAAACTTCCTGTAGCAACCTCAAGATCTTTAGTCATTAATTGGAAAAATTTGGTCCGAGATTTTTTTTTAGCTTTCTTAAATGTACAAAAAAGGAGCACGGACCTCATCACACACACTGAGCTGAGGTTATTTCGAATGTCAGGGCAACAGGATGTTTGAATGGAGAGCTGCCAGCACCACGGCTGGAGCAGGACTGCAGATATTGCCACCGGTTTCTCTCCTCTGTGTGTGCTTTTTATGTGAAGGGTCCTAATCTTTTCATATCTTGGCCCTTTCTTTGCAGTGGCTAGGGATTTGTCTATAGATACGAACATGCATTTCTCATGCAAGTTATTTACAACCATGTAAGAGCACAGATGAGGTATACTTGCAATTAACACAGTTTGACACCTCACCCAATTATATGCACTGGGTCATAAAGAAATGACAAACTTGCCAGCATTAATCTTCCTTCAGAATCATGATATGGGGCAGAATTCTAGTAATGAAATATCCTTATTATATGGAACTACTTACAGATATTAGCAGTGCCCTTAGGTATAGGCAGATAAGAACCAGGGCTCCACGGTCGGCCCTGGTAATTCTTCTTGCATTTTCCACAGTCTGGGCCAGTTGTGTTATGCTCACATTCACAAAGTAGTCTTTTGTTTTCTTCTTTACAGCCAGTAGCGTGAAGGTTGCACTTACACCTATTATCAAAAGGCAAAAATAAAAAAAGAAAAAGTGGGATATTATTTAAAGGTGAGTTTAAGTCTTAGTAAAGCATGTCCTATGACAATCATTCTATTTCTGTGTGTTCTGCCCATATCGTTTTAGCATGCTTGACTGGACATCACTTAAATAGCGTGTTGTAATATCTTCAGCTTCCACAGGTCTAAAAGCAGTAATTTCACCAAGACTCCAAGATGCTGAATTTTTTCTTGTTTTCACTAATGCAGCTCCACCGAGATCAACTAAATTATTCATAATTTTTACTACAGACAGGTCTATAATCTTGCAAAAACTCAGGAGTTACTCACTACTCCCAGGAACAAAACAAGTCCTCTGCTTATGTCCTTAGAGAATCTGGCCCAAATTAAGGTTGAAATTAGGCCCTGGAAGTCTAAGAAAAGAGACTTCCATTAAATATCCTCTGCAATGCCGCACTTCAATAGAAAGGATGCTCACTATAATGGTGTTTTGCCATTCTTGTTCAGCAAGTACTCCCTTGCTTAGAAAGGAATTTTTTTCTTTCTACTTTAATTTGATATAGTTGTAGTAGCTGAAGGTCTGAGGAAGTATTTTGGTAGGCACATTTATTTTTCCTTAAGAAAGAACACCTAATCAAACCTTGTGACAAAATCATTAGATAAACCATTCTGCATCTGGTCTTAGAACAATTGTATTTTCCTTAAATCTCCCCCTTTCCCTGAAACAAGGACACCTACAGAATGGGAAGCTAGTTTCATAAACAGTAAGGTATTGTCACCTCTTTCCATCTCTTTCCAATAGATGTCAAAACCAGCTAAAATCTGTTTCTGTTTGGGGCTGGAGTGAAAACTAGTATTTAACGACCCTGCCTGTTTGTTTTCCTAATGATTGTGCATCTAGTGATTTAAAGGGTTCTCGTGTGGGCATTTGTCACCTGTTCCATACAGTGACCAATAATGAGAGCAAAACAACACATCGAATGGCCAAGTGCAAATTAGCAGCTGTCAAGCTGACTTCCATTTGGAAGGAATATGACCTGAAGCAACTGGCCACATACTTATATATCCCCAGGGTAAAACATGCTTGCAGTTGTCATAAGTGGCTGCTGGAGAAAATCCACAAGAATCTGTAATACAGTAGATGGTGGAGCATTCTCCTCAATGTTACAAATGAGGCAGGTGAAACCGCTGTTATTTGAGCAATGCTCATCCTAAAGAAAAACAGGTTTGGCACCTTTTACGTTGAAATTACCAAAATGTCTTGAATATGCTAGAAAGTGTGATTCATTTTTTTATTGTTTCCAAAATATTGATGCTTAAAGACTGTATGAATTGCAAAGTAAATTTTCAAAGACTAGCCACTGCAGATTTTAAGATGCCTCTATCTGGGTGTCAGTGGATGATATATGCCTACTCATGTAGAGATTAAAGATTTTGGTAAATGGCACTGCTATTGAGACAAGTAATGGGTGGTTTTACTGTCTGCAGGAATATGAAAATGGAAGGCTCCCAAACAGTAGAGATACAATAATGACAAGACCAAGATGTAGAGTCAGAGGAGAAAGAAGCAGGAGAGTCTGTGGAGTCACTAGAATACATGAGAGAGAGAGGAACTGATTTGGTTTGTTTCAGGGGGAGATTTCTGTTTTGTTGGAGGGACTCATCAGTGTCAGAGGCAGCAAACTGATCTAGGCAGGAAGAAAAAGCCAGCTGATTCTGACGAAAAGCTCCTAGGGCTCTGAAAGGGTGCTGCAGGCTGCTGGGGGAGCTGAGGTGGGGGAAAATAAATGTAGGTACATCTGCTAATGGGTGTACATGTGCACAGCTCTTCCAATAAGCACTTGAAAATAAAGAATGGTCGCGTCAGAAAACCTTGTGCAAAGTCTGTCTGCACTTCTTAGATACGCTATACTTGTCCTACGTTCCTGAAGAGACAGACTGACCCTTCCTCAGTTTTGCTTGCACAGTTAAATGTCTTGGGCAGAGTCTGGCCATCTCCATCTCCCTCCGCTTCTATCCATCCTGTCCCATGCCTCTTCACGTATCTATATATATCTGTGTGTGTGTATATATATAATGTATCTATATTAAAACCACATGTATATATTTATATGTATGGAGATATATATATATTTACACACTAAGTTCTCATGCATATTGACTTCCTTTTATTGCCCGCATTTCCTAACTCCACTGTGATATACCTCTTCATAGGCTGCCTCCTCCTTTTCCTTATTTCCCAGGCAAGAGAGCATGGACAG
This sequence comes from Falco punctatus, assembly GCF_963210335.1. Classification (NCBI taxonomy): domain Eukaryota; kingdom Metazoa; phylum Chordata; class Aves; order Falconiformes; family Falconidae; genus Falco; species Falco punctatus. The sequence continues at coordinate 23,886,580 of NC_137591.1, read as the reverse complement.
TACAAAATATCTCCGTTGCCTGATCTGGTGCCCAGTTTTTTAATTTCTTAGGGCAAGATTGCTGCAGAGGAAGCGCCTCTCAGCCTAGAGCTGTGGCATCATGCCATGGTAGCTGTTCTGCAGTCCACATGGCAGGGCCCACGCCATTGGCAGGGTTTCTGCAGGAGGCATCTTTTGTGATTTTAGCCACCGAGCTCCAAAAGACAAAGTAAACCCAAAGATTTTGGAGGTCTGTGTTTGTACCAAGTATGTGCAGGTTTTCACAAAACCAGCAAAATGTATTTTCTTGTAGTTGGGAAGTAGTTGGGGACCTTCTTTCAAATTTTAAAACCTTGTTAACTGAGATTTAAAAAAATCATTGCTCATATGGGCATTCAGAACACACACACACAAACCAGATACTGTAGGACATCTTAGCCACTTAAGTGTCCTAAATGGAGGAAATGCTAAATGGTTCTTCCTGCCCTAAAACGGTAGAATAATCACAGATTCATTCAATCAGTGCCTCTCTGCAAATTAACTTATTTGGATGTTTTATATGCATTTTTGAAAGCTTTCCCAGAACAATCTCCCAGAATGCTGCATCCTGCCTTAAACAAAAATTCCAAATAATACCATCTTAAAGAGAATGGAGAGTAAGATTTCTACTCTCTCCAATTAAAAAAACCCAACAAAAAAACCCCACCCCAACACTTCCTGCCAACACCCCTCCCCCAAAATAAAAAAGAACAGGGAGAGAGGTGTAGCCTTTCACACGTAAGATTTAAAGTCAATGAGGGAAAACAACAAATTCAATCACTACAAAAAAAAAAAAAAAAAAAAAAAAAAGGTCTGATCTAAAACCTTTGTGGGCAGAGAATAGATAGTCAAAACCTAACATTAACAACAAGCCAAAAAAGAGACGACAATGCTGAATAATCCTAAAACCCCCCAGAATAAGTCAAACTTAGCTGTGCACAATTTTCAAGGAGAAGAAGGTAAGGAACAAATGTGGTCACTGTGGTTTTCTACAAGGCTAGCTAAAGATCAAAGATCAAGGTAAAAAAAGACATTTATATTAAAAATGTCAAATGTAGAGTTAATGAGAGCTAGTTAAAGCGGGCACAAAAAGAAATGTTTAGAAAAAAATAAACCCAGACCACAAAAGGTCAGACAATGTGTGACAAAAAAACATTACCTTTGTCTTCTTAGTGTGTAGGCAACATAAAAGTTGGGTTTGGTTCATGATCATTAGTGTTATACAAGTATGAAAAAATCTGAAGATTAATGAAATCTGAAGAGATTAAACTGGAGCTGTTGTTGGTGTCAGTAGCTATACACAGGGAGTAAAGGAGCAAGAGCAGAAAAAAGGATTCCGAAATGGAACCGCTGGGGCTCTGATTCTCCTCTCGCTGGCACCAATGTTTGCTGAGGTCACTTCACAGATCCCGGAGAGATTAATCATGATTTCCACAGCAAATCAAGGACATAGCTGAATACTGAATGAATGTAAAATGCAGACAGTGCTAAAACTGAAAGAGAACAGAAAGCAACTGTGGAAAGCAAACTGAACATAAGTTGGAGGGTACCAGGGCTGGGGAAAAACAAGCCAATGCCGAATTCTGTGTGGTATGTGGAGAGGCATTTTTACTGAAGCGGGGAAATAATATTTTGTGTACTTCTGGTGTTTCAGGAAGGTTGCACTAGGAACTTGGCAATCTGTCCCAGGGACCTCATCAGAGTGTATGTATGGAGAACCTCAGAGACTTCTGCAAAGAAGAGAAATGCCTGTTTTGCTTGAGGGACAGACTCCTCTGGATTAATGAAAGAGGTAAATGTGCGTAGCCAGGCTGAGAGATGACTAGAGTACAATAAACAACTACTTCTATTTGCGGGATAAGCAGTAAGGAAAATCGAAATATTTAAGATTACAGAAAGAAGACTATTTAGGTAAAAGTATTGTCCAGATGGACCATGTAAGAACCACTTTTGCGATGAGATATATTGTGAAAACAAAGCAGCAGAGCCTGGACCTCAGGCATTGCAGGTAACTGTGAAGCAGCCAAGCACCACTGATCTGGTAGCTGACGGGCTCCCAGCTGATCACCATCAGGATGTGGACAACAGCTTCCTATGGAAGACTGCTCAAGGTCAGAGTCCTCCATCTGTCTTGTATCTTTTTAAAGGAAGATTTCCTTTCTTTTCTACTCCAGAGGTAAGGAAATATTTTGTTACCTTATGTGAATATCCATGATGATAAATCATTACCGAAAATCCTAGGTACCATTTGTAATTTCTTTAAATGCTTGCTTTGAAAGGCTGTTCCTAGCTGTTCCTGCTTTAAATCTGAGATGATAACAAAACACTTAATTAGATTTACATACAAAAATTTTAAACACAAAATTTTGTATAGCCCTTGTAGATGCTTCCATTAGAAGAATGTGGTCACTTTGGCTGCATGTGTAAGAACAGAGAAATTCTGAAAACCTAAAAAACTGCTTCCACATCCTCTGTACTGAGTTCCAGGTGACAATATTTCATGCCTATATGGCTTCTTGAAATCGAAAGAAAAAAGTCAAAGTGCTTCACAAGGTATTATGTACACATGCCCAGAAATGCAATTACTGGGCAGCAGCTGTTTGGCACGTCAAGTGGGTTTGCATGTATACTGAGAAGGGATGATTGAGGGAGCTGTAATAAGTAGAGCAGGTTTGAGAGTACAGGTTAAGGTATGGCAAATGTAAGAGGATGTATGCTGCAGCCTTTGCACTACACCAGCAAACAGCCTAAGGGCAAAATCCCATGTAGGGATAAAGCAAATGTTAAGGGCAAAGTGCAGCTCCGAGATAACAGTATATGCTCACTGCAAATGGCACCACAGAGGTCTAATGCTTTGTATGTCTTTACAAAGAAACTCTGAATTCTGTGATTATAAATATCAACAACTCCACGAGCATTTAGGGTACGTACAGGGAGATGCAGGCCTTGGAACAGCTTTCTGCCTGCACAGAACAGCTGTCTGCCTGTTATAGCTGGTGACAGTTTTCCGAACTTTTTGTTGCTGATCATTGTGGGAACAGCTCTGCCAGCGCTGAGCTTGTGGAAGTGAACACTTGTGTCACCCCAACACTTGTCCGCATTTGGAAACTTCCGTCCTGATGTTCCCACAGCTCAGCTGATATCCATCTTCCCAGTGCAACCTGCCAGGACTCTTCCTGCTAAGCAGCCTGGTTACAGCACACGCAAGAACACATTTCCCTCCAATGTGCAAATTCAATTTTGAATCGCTGGAGATTGATATTGCTGTCCAACGCTATAAACTCTAATTGTGTGGGAGAACGAATTTGTTTTTCTGACCACTCATCTTTGACAGACTCATTATTTTGTCATAAAGCAACTGAGCCGACATCCTTGGCAGCTGCGCGAGGCGCAGGGAGCGCTCCGGCACGCTGAAGGAGCAGTGCTGCCGCAGGGGGAGCGGGAGCCCCCCACACGCTGCGTTCCTCGCAGACTATTTACATACAGACAACTGACATTAAAACGCTGTAAATATCACTAAGGTAATTGTTAATAGCGTGCTGATGCTCTTGCATGTGAGTGCCAACCAACAGACTGGGGGGCACATGAGGGGATCATTTACGTTGAAGAGATGGTTCATAAGACAGACAGACAAGAGAAGCTCCTTGATACATTTTTAACGACTAGCCATATGTTCCCTGCTCAAATACATCTTTGGATCATTCTAGGTCATCACCAAAGTTTAGAAACTTAAAACCAACTTGTAAGCCCCCCTGCACAGACTCTTCGCTTTCACATGCCAGAAGTCAGTGCTCTGCTCCCAGGTAAGCAAAGCCTGAACTTGCAGAGGAGTTGGTGTGTTTGCTCTTCGCATTACTGCCCACACAACGTGGTGCACATACAACACAAAATACCATCCCTGCACAGTTTTAATTAGGCATTTTAAAATGCTGTTAGCAATGTTAGGAGCCTTAGTCAGCTCTCCAGTGCTAGCAACTGCTTCTAGCACCTTGTTACAGTTGTCCTAAAGGACTTGGCTGTGTTCAGCGTGACATCAAACGTGTTAAGGCTGTCACCTACGTTACGGCTCTCAAGCTTACTAATGACCTTGAGGCAGCTTCACCAGTGAGATCTAGTTTTCTAATAAAATGTAGACAAAGATGAAAATTCCACATTGCAAATACATTTTAAGTGATACCTCAGACATGCAGGAAGAAGAGATTGTAGGTTGAGAAATTGAAAATATAAGCACCTTTAAAACATACCATGAAATCTTTGGGATAAAACCAGCTCTGGTTCTGAATCGCTCATTTTTGAGATGTAACTTTCTTCTTTTTTCTTTTTTCTTTTTTTTTTTTTTTTTGACACTTTATGAGACAAAGTCATTATAACTTGAGAAACTGTACAGGTAAGTGACAGAACTCTCACACCTTTGCATGTACAAGGTGTGAACATCACAAAAATATTTAGATAAGTCTGGTTTTCCTTTAAATTTCTCTCACAAGTGGAACATCTTTTCATAGAGGCTCACAGTCTCGGAAACATCACGTCTGCTGAATATTTTTATTCATTATATCATAGGATTTTTCCACATCATGTCAAAAAAACAAAGCATGCTGGTCCTTATCCTAATTTCCAAAGCGTAATAGATGTCTACACAGCTTTGCTATCGAAGATTTTGTGGGGATGAAAACAAGTAAAAAGGACACTGTTGTGAAGAAACAAAATGATTGCTGGCCAATTTATTTCTGCAAGGATGGAACAGACAGCGAGAACACACACATAAAAGAGGTAACAAGATAATTACTGCAATCTAGGCTACCAGTGCTCACTGCAGGGACTATCTGTCTGAAGAAGTTCTGAGCTAAAAGGGTCAAAAAAACTAAGGACAGCTGGCAATCAAAAAATGGCATGGGTTGCTGGCTGCAAGTAGGTCTGCTGAACAAATGTTCCAGCTCGTGTGAAGCAGAAAAGTAAATTCTGGTTATTATTCAGTATTTTTTGAGCCATATGAATGTCTTGAATCCATGTCGCTGTATGGAATCCAAGTCCAAAAAGGCACTACATCTTTTTTTCTGGAAGTTATGAATAAGACCCCTGTGGTCTGCTGGTAAAATGTAGCTACTGTAGTGAGAGTAATGAAATGTGAGTTCATTCTTTCATTTATTTATTTCTGGAAACGCATTTGGTCACCAGTCTTTCTCCCTGTCCCTTCCCCTGATTTTATCTAATACATCATAATCTCCCACTGAAAAAAAGAAAGAATAAACTCCTTTGTGGAATGGGGCTACATCAATAATGAAGGATAAAAAAAAATTTCAATAATAACAAATATAACTTTGTATAGGTAGATATATTATTCTTTCATTTGCAAAGCAAGGACTAATGTTGGATCAGGTTTTTAAGCTTCTTAAATCTGTAAGTAGCTTTGTGGCTAGAAAAGAAGTTTAACCTGCGCTCAGTAATCCTGCTGCACCTTAGTACCTTGGAATCCAGAGATTTACAGAAGCCTCTTCAACTTTATTCTTTACTGTTTAGTTTTCACTGCTAAATTTGGGAGGAAATTGAATTAGATTCCCACAGGCAGTATGGAAAATTGGGGAAAATAGCTTCTTATTCTCCTTCAGCTGAATATAATCTATCTAGTGGGGAACAGCAAAACTCAGGCACAGCGAGCATGTTTGCCTTGCTTTGCTTTCTCAGTGGCCTACTTCCAAGCAGTTTGGAGAGCTTGAAATTAAAGAAGAAAATAAAGTCCAAAAGGGCAGCATAATTCCCTTTGCAATGGAAGTAGGGACTTCCCAAGCCTCACAGAAAGCGTGCAGGGCACAGAACTGCCGCTGTTTGCACTAAGCCAGCCCAACAATAAGAGTATACAAGCGCTAAATTTAAATAAAAAAATGTTTATAACATCTATTGTGTTCACACACTAGCACGCATTTCTACATATTCTGATTATTTAAATGAGAACTACTGTCAAGTTACATGCTGGTCAATATGAACAAGAACTGCAGGATCACTACTGATCGATTTATGTCTCAATCTGTATTTGATTAGTGTGCTGCCTGACAGATCCATACTGTCTTCCTTCTGAAGCCAAGTGTTCGTGGGGCAAGTCCTTTCGGCTTCGCCGCTCCTTGCCCCCTGCCCCTTTCAAAGGGTGGGCCACGAGCAACCTTACCTTGCCAAATAAACTGCAAATGTTTCTGAAATGCAGTAGTTCAATAGATGACATCCTTTTGAACAAACAGAGGCAACCAAAATGTTTACAGGCTAGATCAGCAACACTCGGAACTCAAACATAGAAAGGAGGAGGCAGTAACCTACTAAACCTCTTACCAACACCTCATTTAAGCACTTGAAACTGTTCTCATTTTTTGGCTAGATAAAAAAATTTACAGACCAACAGATACGAAAATATTCAGACTTACTTCAGTCTCTTAGGTCCAAAGTCTAAAAACAATCCAATGATGCTTATGCCTAGTAGAACAGAACGGCTAATTCTAAGTCAGAGTAATTTCAGTTTACCACATTAAAAAAACCCACAACTTCCTTAATATTAAATACTTAAGATACACCTAGCCAAGTAGAATGGCCAAATACTTCTAATTTTAGTTTTGTATTCTTTAAGTGTTAAAGCTGAAATAAATGCCTGAAAATATAGCTGCTGTTAGCTGCTGTAGAGAGCTAAGTTCCATCTCCTTCCCAAATATTCATTTTTGCTTTTTCTTCAGAGATATTAGTTTTCATGGAAATGTGTCAATACAGAGACTGCCTATAAAATCTGCTGGAGTTTGCCAGCAGCATGTTCTGCAAATAATTTCACCCATGAACACGGTTTGCCAGATTCTTAGCTGATGTAAATCCATCTGGCTGCAGTAGAATCAATGAATTTATGTTAGTTCACACTGTCTGAAACGTGGTCTGATTTGTTTCCAGCTTTCATTCATATTATCCTAGGCTTGGTGGCTGTATTTTTAGGTAATGGCAGATAATCTTTTTATCGTTTTGAATGACAGGCCCAAGACCTTGAACAAGCATGGGATGGAAACTGGGAGTCAGTGGAGGCTAAGGAGCCCAGGCGTGATGTGCTTTTAGGGACACGACTGCTGAGAAGGTAGGATGCTGGTATTTTACATCATTTCCATGCATCTATTTTGCTCTGGTCTTTAACTTCAGAAATAGGAAGCTCTTCTGATCTACACGACAAATGCTGAAAGGGAACCATAGCAGTCATGTCTCTCCCAGAGAGGAAGCAAAGTCTCTTGCTAAGATGGAGATCAATAATGACAATTTCTTCCAGTGCTACCAGCTGATCATTTAACACTAGGGATTGTTTTGGTAGGTTCACAGACTACCACTGAAGAATGCAAAAAAAAAGCAGCAGACGTAAGCTTTAAGTACATCAGTGTTACAATCAGGTTTTCTTTCTCCTTCTCTCCCACTTGGAAATGTCCTTCTTTCTCACTGGATTCCCTCTGACCTCACTGACTACGTTGCTGTACTTCATGCAGCCATCAATGTCTTGATACATAGGTGGGATGAGATGGCAGAGTGGGAAGCACACCTGTTGCAGAGGTACCCAGCTTCGGCGGTCTGAGTTGCCGTGTTGTATCGTATGTGTTCTAATTGGTTTGTTCTAAATGCCAAGAAAAACTAGGAGATGTTAAAAAACCTGAATGTCCTCAGCTGCCCATACTGTTATGCATCAGAGAGAGAAGGGCTACTGGGACAAAAAAATGCAGTTCTCTCTCCACCAGCTGGAATAGTGCAATATGCTTGGCAGTACCCTGTCATTATCTGTTGATGGTGCAAAACAATTAAGGAGCGTGCTGGCTGAGATTTGACTACTCCTCATTGCCATCCGGATACTAAGGAAGCACAGCTTCTGTTATGTTTAAATTTTTGCTGCTGTCCAGTGTCCTGCTCAATCAGCCTTAGTTTGCCATTCACCTGCTGGGCAGTAAGTCATTACCAGGTCAATATGCACCAACAGACACCCTACAGCACACCTTCTCTTTTAATCACTGTAATACCACCAGGCAGAATTTAACCACTGTATCACAGCAGTTGTAAAAGTCTGTACCACAACCTGCTAGATCATTAAGAACGTGATATACAAACCTCAGATGAGAGGTGCAGCAATATATCACTGTGAAGGTTTATAGCTTGCAAATTTAAAAAGGAAAGTTAAAAAGTTTAGGAGTCACTGTTTCTTCTCTTTTCTCCTGATACAAACCTCAACATTAGATCTGAAATTCCTGGCACTGCATTAATGCGCATTACCACTTTTAAGTTTATTGAGAGACCAATTTTTCTGAGTTTAATTTAATTAATACCAGTTTTACATCTGCTCAGTAGCAATCCCAAGAAAGCTGCTCTAATATGCTAGTGATTACACCAAACTTCCTGCCTTTATTTGTAAGTAGTATTTCACAGTATCAGCTGCCAGCTGGTACCCTGAATTCTTCTTCCCAGCACAACACTGAAAAGGAACAATTTGTTGTGTGGGAGGTCTAAAATTGTGGTCATTAAATTACCATCCAAGTGGACATGCTTACAATACCATTCAAAAATGTTACTTAACTCTCTGCAATGGGAGAAATTTTATTCTCACATGCAGTGACACCCCAAGTAAGCTGTTACAAATTTGTGTCCACAATTAATGTTGCACAGACCTGGTCAAAGCAGAAATATCTTTACTTTAAACTTAGACAAAGACTCAGGGTGTAGCGCCTATTGCGTCACAGTAGGGAATAAGGTATTTTCATGAGCCATTGTCAGAGAAGCAGCCTTTCTGCCACACAAGAAACAAGCAAGGTTAATTTCATACTGATTTAGGTAACTTTTTGAGGACTATAATAGAGAAAAGCAGCATAAAAATATCCATGGTGCACACAGAATTCGACACCAGGGAAACCAGTTCTGTGAAGCAGTACATCTGCTGCTCTTTTCAAAAGATCTTAAAGCATTTCTGTTTAAGAGACCTCCTGTGGACTCATTTAAAGGCTGGAATGTGCCCCTAGTAGTTACTGCTGCAGGGACGCTGTATATGGAAGAGCAGGGTATGGGCTGCAGTGGGTTACCTCTGAGGGAGAGAAAATACACCTTGTGCTACTCTGAGCAATGCTCCTGGCAGGAGCAGTCGATGTAAGCCCTAAGTCTGGACAGGGGCACCCCGCCACTGTCATCACTGGCTGTCCCTTCGCATAGGGTGAGGGCTGGCCACCATGCGGCTACGGCAGCCAGTAGGGCAAGATCCCTGCCCAGGGGCACAGAAGAGATGCAGAACAGCCCACCCCACATATGCTTACTCTCGGACACCATGCTTCACTTGAAAAAGTGAGACCTCTCTGATGGCTTGAATGCAACAGATAGCTTGGTCCTGTTCCTACTGCAGTCAGTAGCAGGGAAGCCTTTCTGTGGCTCCTGGCATCATGATTTAGTGAGGAACCTTCTCCCCTGCACATTCTCTGACAGGCACCTGCTGCAACCAGCTCTGCTTTTAAGCCCTTTTGTTAAGTTTATGTCTGCAGTTGAGAGTATTTTACAAATCAAACAAAGCCCTGAGGAAACTTCCACCCCGCCTTCCAAACAAACACAGAGGCCAGGGAAAGATTTGTTTCCAAGAAAGCAATGAGTCATAACTCAGAGAAAATGCAAATGCAAAGCAGAATCACTTATGGAGGTTGGCTAACCCTGTCAGAGCAGCTGGTTCTACCTAACTCATGGTGGCTCTGACAGGCCACCTGGCTGGGCAGGCTCCGGCAGCAACAGGAGCCACGCAGGATGCGCCAGGGAAGCGGAGTCAGAGCAAGGGGCAGGAGATGGCAGGAAAGCTTTGGGCAGTTGATCAGGAGACCCCACTTATCTCTTCTAAAACTGCCAGAGTTTTCTCCAAAGAGAAAAGGAATATTGAGCACATCCTTGGGGTTTTTTGCTATGTATTTTGGCTACCCTTTGCTGCAGGTGTACCACCAGTACACACAACCCGCAATCGAGCACACGTAAAGAACTAAGGCTGAGTTTTCGTTCCAGTCAAGTTCTGTTAATAGATAGTTCCACACAACCTAACGGACCCTGAAAAGCCCAGGTCTTATGTGCTTTAAAAAGACATGTACTTCAATATCTGATTTTCTTTCTTTTATCTGTCATGTTTTATAAGGAAGTGTAGGGGAAAGGTAAAGAATTGTTGATAAAAGCACAATTTATTTCTCAGTATCACCCCGAGATGGCTAGGTGCTGACTGAACATGCAGGAAAACCACTGGGCTAAGCAAGGGCGCCACAGGTATGTCGTTCAGGTTGTTCTTCTGTGAGACAAGAAAACTTTTGGCATATGATTTAGTGGCCTGTCCTCTTGGTAGATACTATTAAATGATAAATATGTAAAATATTTTTGAATTGTGAAGACACAGCCTAGCCCAAACCTAACACTGAGAACTAGCTTAATATTCCTTTTTGCAGGCTGACACCTTGCTCCTTGCTCCTCATCCACACAGAAGCCACCGCCCAGGAATCATTACTGCAGCTGCTCTGAAGGGCACCTTTTTACACAGGTAAAGTGTGTCCTGCTGTTCCCTCCCAGCGTTTTGCTGTTCTGCTGGTTACTGCTGATATTACTTCTAGGTGTTGCTTGAATGTGAGGACACTGAATCACATCTCTCCCTCTGCGGCGTTGCTGTCGTTACCAGAGAGGAAGAAGCAGCGGGCAGGATGCTGCCAGCGCCAGCGTCCCAGCCACTGCCTGCACCGGGTCCTGACGTGCCTCTGCGTGATGCTACTCGCAAGGGCTAAGGAGAACGTGTGTCCTACGAGGGCAGGTTAATTGATCTCTTTCTGAAAAATCATGACGCTGAACTTTAAGGACAATTGTAAGGCATGAGGCAGCTGTATTCTTTTCTGGAGTGTGTTGCAATGTATTCATGATTAAACTATCAAAGTTGAGGGTGCATAATGAACAGTTCAGAGCAAACAAAGCTGACTAAACATTTCAAAAGTGGCTTTGTTCTGGTGTTTTCTTGTGTTTTAGTATGTTTGATTTTCAAAATGCTTAGGCTTCACAGATCTAACTAAAAAACTTGGGAATTGTCTGCTTCTTATTACCAAAACAGGCACTCAACATCTGCTTTAAAATATGTAATCTTTCTCTTTTTTTCCTTTTTCTCTTTTAGTTTTTATCTTGATTGGAGGTCATAATTTGAAAGTGAAAAGTGAAAAATCTGAATAGAACATTTCTTATTGTTTATCATGCTAGCCTCTATTTTTTAACTTTTAAATTCCATACAATATCAGCTCCTTGTCACAGAGTAATTCCCTCTGGAATTATTACGATAAGAACTGTTTGCCAGTAGAGCTGTGCGAATAATTGATTTTTCAGTTCACTGACTGAACTGAAAAAAACCCTGGGGGGTGGGGGGAAATAATTTGTGTCAAATGAAACGTGTAGTTTTATTTTCAGGTTTCAAATCCCTTTTTTGAAATTATTTTGGACAATTTTTTGAACAAAAATATTTCCAAAGGAAAAATCATGCCTTTTTTGAGTTTTCAAAAAAAATTAGTCAAAGTATTTATTAATGTGGGTTGAATTGTGAAGATACTTTTAGCTATCCCTGACAGAAGTTTCTTCTGTGAATAATGTATAGTTCAAAAATACTAATCCTTTCTCCTGCTGAAGAAAACTAGATGAAAAGTGAAAAGTTTGTGTCTGTGCATAACATTTGAAGTATGCCAAAAGCAACTTAGCATCCTACAGCTAACTTACTGGGAAAAAAGCTATTGGGTCATCTTATCACTAGCCCTGTTGGTATAACTACATAGCACAAAGAAATTATTTGCTGAGACTAATTTTAAATAGTTCAGGAAATAAAGTTCTAACTATCTTTTAAAGCTCGAAAAAAATTCTTTCTCCTACTGTATTTCAGTTGCTGACTTTGTGTAGAGAAAGCTTTTTTGCTTTTTCAAAAATACTATATGACTACTGTTTAATTATATACACTACTTACTGTTTTCTTGAAGCCATTAAACTGGCTAGATTCTGCAAACATTTTACTGTTTTATTAAAGTCAGTGGAATTATACAAAGGTGGGAAAATTACAAATGCTCTTTAGTATTAGAAAGCTTGAGATAGATGATACCATGGGTCAAATTTACTGGCTTTTTACCAATGAAAGATCTGAACACAGCAAATTGATAGATGGTCTATGGGTATGACTCCTAATGGTCTTCTCAGAGGTGGGTGGCCAGAGCTAGGCAGTCCTATTCACTTACCAGATGCAGCTGGAAAGGAGCTCTTAGATTTCAGATGGGGAAGGGGAGACCTGGCTTCTGGCATTGGCCTTGGAGCAGCAAGCAGGAGACACAGATGGACCTGCACCTATGTCTGCTCATCGCAGTGCCACCAACGCTGACTGGTTTTCTCCCAGTGCTGAAACAGGTCTGCCACTGGGTTTAATACTTGCCCTAGCCCCAAACTCACATGACATGGGACAAGAGACTTTGTGTACATCTCTCTCTGTGAAATGAGGCTGATGATACTGCTTTGATATTATTCTATAAGTTTAAGTGACAAAGGACTGGTAGTTTCACAGCAAAGTCTTAAGATTCTGACCCTAATGTCAGACTCAAATAAAATAGTGATTGCTTTTGGCCTTCACATGCACTGAAACATTTATTATTCACGTTAGTTTTTAACAAATATTGGGTACATCAAAGAATGGTCAGACAGGGGCTAGAGCTGAATTGCACTGTCCTCTGAGGGGTCAGGAACATTTTTTGTTGTCTATGAAAATAGACATGGTAGGAGGTTGAATTTGATCCAGTAACTATAATATTCTATGTACCAGAAGAACTAAACAACTTCATTTATATTTCAAATGTTTCAAATCAATACTTCCCTTCACATTCTTCAACCCCCACCAGGAAACTCTTATAACTGAAAAGTTAAGGAATAGACTGCAAGTTATGAATAATATAAGGCTGTCATAGGGGAAAAGAAATTATGAAATACTGCTGATAAAACCAATCAGTATATGTTTATACTAAAGAACAAACCTTTGCAATTTCATCTTGCACAACGTAGCTTTTAAACTCCTATACAAACTTTGCCGTTTTCCCTGAAATGTCAAGCAGGCTTCCTCAGCCTCAAACTCCAATGGAAAACGCACAGGCTGTTTCTGTTCTCAAAGAATGTTTGAGCTAATCTGGAAGTAAAATGTATGCATATATACATATATATATATATATAAAATAAATATATCACAAAGCTCTGTGAACAATACTAGAGAACTAATAGATGCAGGTAAAGAAAGAACCAGATTTGGGAAAGAATCCTTGTCATTACCGCGGGCATGCCTAGCCCCATCTACTTCTCAAGCAGCAGCATGTTACAAGGAATAGATCTAGCGGGATCGGACAGGATCCTGTTCAGGGCATGGACAGCCAGATGGTGAAGGACACCTTCCTTGCGCTAAAGCATTCTTCAGGGCAGGGACTTGAGGAGACTGCTGTTCAAAATGAATTGTTTTTTTGTTTGCATACTGCCATCAAAGGGAAAGAAGAGGGATTTGTCCTGAAGATCTGACTGGTAGGAAGAGACAAGGTGCCCTGAGAGGATCCTAACAAGAACTCTTACATGACATAGACCTTTATCATTAATGAACTTGGGCATAATTATCAGAAACCTCCCGAATTATATAAACAAAAAATCAAGAAAACAATAATGACTACTTTTTTGAAATATTTTCAAAAGTAATGCTTCTGGGGATAAAGGAGTTCATGTCTGTTATGTTTCAGTGCTGTGTTCTCTCTCAGACACTGGCAGAGTTGCAGAGGAGAGAGTTCCACTGGGACTTAGGATGGTGCCCACAGCCGTCATGACCTCCTGTCCCCACCATTACTGCTCATTGTCCTTCCTCATCTGTTCTCATGTCCTGCTCAGCATCTCCCCTCTTTATCTTCCCAAGCCAGGAGAGGAGCATCACACAGGACTCGGAAGTGGCCCCAGATCTTGTTAAAGCTGTTCTCTGCTTTCACGTTGGGCAGAAAACCTCAGGACAGGAAAAGGGCAGAACTTTGTGGATTTTCGGCTATATACAGATTTATCATGATATATAGCAAATTGACTGAACCAAATGACTTAGTGGCCATATAATCGTATCACAAAGGGAACAAGCTTCTGGCACCTGTCCAAGCTTCTTGTAACAGAAGTAGAATGTAACTTTCAGAATACAAAATTTCTATTCCTTCCCCCCCCACCCGCCACAACCCACAAATCACTTTTCTGTTTTGTCTGTTTTACCTCTTCATGATAATCTCTGGGTTTTCAGCTGCTGACCTACCTCTGAAGATTAAAAAAAATGATAAAATAAGGGAAAATAGCCTTACTCTGTAACAGACTTCTCTCGAGGTGCAGGCACTGCAGACTGCAAACCCCAGTAACATCAGTGACAAGACACTGGCCCTCTCTCAGTGGTGTTGGCACCCGCTCCTGCAGCTGCGGGGCAGGACAAGCACCCGGGGCTGCTGCCTACAGCTCTCCTAGGATGAAGTCTCCGCTGTGCCTCGCAGGAGTTCTCTCCCTTTCCTCTTTGCCTAATGTAGTTACAGCAGCTGAATTTTCAAACCTGGTTTCTTTTAAAACGTGCTAAGCTTATGAGGATATAAAAAAGCATGCATTTCTTGTGTTAGGAACTAGGGGGAAGCTCCTGCATACAGGGCATTGAGACTGCACTTTATGTTCTATTAATTGTGTTTGCATTGCAGCAGTATTTGCACAACAGTCCAAAAGGCCTCTCTCCTGTTACAGCTCAGCTCATTTTAAACTGCAGAAACTTTTCTCAGGGAGTAAGCTCTTCTTTTGGTGGTCGTAATATGTGAGAGAGATTTTCCAAAAGCCCTGGAATAATAAAACACAGTAAAAATTTACAACCCCCCCAATTTTTCAAAGAGCCAGCACTAATCCACGTGTAGGTGGTTTAATTTTGAATGCCAAATGCCTCTAAAAATCTAATGTGACGCATTTTGTATGAAATCTTTACACCATAGGTATCTCCTCTTCACAACTGACAGGCAGGCTGAACATCAGCCACATGCTAATTGCGCATTTGTTAGCCAAAACCTGGGTGTGACTGTACAGCGAGGAAACCAATGAACTACATTAAAAGTAGTATTTCACCTGCTTTTGGAATCAAGACACATAATCCTTTCTTATTCTGATGGTATTGCTCTCCTGCGTCTCTCCTATTTAGAGCATGTATATTTTATGAAGCATTAACAACAAACAAACATAGACCACAAAATCCAAAGTCTGCATTAGTCTCCAAAAGTAGCCACTGGAATGAAGAGAGATTTCAGAATCTGATCTCTCTGTAGCTGTAAAAACACAAAAGTCCAGATGTATATTTTAAGACATCAAGCCTAAAACACGAGCTATTTGTACATGTTGGAACTGAGGCTGTTGCTGTCATCCGCCTGAAAGGATGAATCTCAGAAAGAATCATCTACGTTGAGGGTTATTCCTGCAGTAACTAACTGACCTACCTGATCACAAGGTAAAACGATGCAAACTGGTTTGAGTACGGATTCTAAGCTGTTGAAACTTTCTTTTGAGGTATGTACAGTAAAGGAGAAATTTCACATTATTTTACTGTTCCCTATGTCTTTCATCCGACTGTTTCTCCACTCCCCATTCCCCATTCAGGAAAAAACACAAATGGAAAAGGGGGATTTTTTTTTTTTTTAATTTCTTTTTTCCCCTCAGATCTAGCTTGTGGAATGGGTTAAAAATTTTCAGGAGCAGAATATTAGGAGTTAATGACGCTCAGATTGTTTGTTCTTTACCTCATTAATAACTGCAACACACCATTGTTGGACCACAGCTTCCCATCTTTTAATTCTTCTCCTGTGTTGCAGAGGGGAAGGAGCTGCCCTTGCTGACAGACTGCAATTCCTACGGGACAGAAGCGATTAAAAATGTAACTGGCTCCTTACTGTTTTGCTGTCCTGCTGGAAGAATTATTTCAGGGGCATTTAAAGGAGGGGAGGCATGGTTTCATAAGCACAGTATCTTTAATGAAGCTTGTTAAATGAGAAGCAATTTTCTGCATTGAGAAAATATAATAGGTTTACTTTTTCGTTGTAAATTGAGATGTTCCTGCCAAAGGTTTCCATTCCTTCTTTGAGCCACATGGGCAGCGACTCCCCATGCGATACCACTGAAGGAGTGATGATCACCAAAAAGAGAAGACAAGACAGTGAGAAATGAGCAGCTGGAGGTATGCAGGGTGTGGGAGGGAAGGAGGATTTCCCAAAGCAGGTCACCGACAAAACAGACACCTTCTCCTATTGCAGCTCTGTCCCCTGTCCCAACTGTCACCGCTGCACCCTGCTCCCACCGGCTCTGCTCCCCTGGCAGTGTAGAGGGTGGTGGGACCTTCTGTGCTCTAACTGGGGGGACAGGAATGGTAAGTTTTTTAATTTTTTTTTTTTTGGCAATTCCTGGTTGGGCTTGCATGGCAAAATCAACACCTCTAGCTCTAAGTAAGGGAAGAGATGGCCACAGTTCAATAAATACAGTGAGAAGATCTGGAGCCAATTAAAATGTGATAAGGCTATAAAAATACAGCCAAGGTAAGTAAGGTTAAAAACTCCCAAACCTCTCAAATGACCCTTCCTCTCCCCCCCAAACAATGGATGGGAAGCATCCAACGGCCAGGACATTTGTGTTGCAGTGAATGCTAGCGTCATATATCAAATTAAAACCTAAAGGATCAGCTACTGAGGGAATGAATTCCATGTTCCCTCTCCTGCACAAAAGGCCACCAGAGGTTCCTGGGCTCCAGTTCACATTCACATGTCTTAGCCTGGCTTTTCTGACCAGGCCTGAAGAAAAGCACTGCAAAAGCGTTACCACATCAAAGAAGTTAACATTACTGTGTTTATGACAACTTCAGTAAACACCATCCCAAAGTCTAAAGATTCTCAATGCACGAGAGAGTTAAATGGGAAAATGAATAAAATCAGTTTTACCAAATATAACAGTCAGAAACAATAAACTCCTGCAACCGTCCTGTCTCTGGTAACTTGCATTAAAATATATATAAAGTGTTCTGGGAACTGAAGCAATGCTTCAGTTCAATAAAACTAATGCAATTAAAGAGAAAGAATCCTGTTTTTCCCCCGCTTGCAATTTCAAATGAGAGCTTCCTAAAACTTGTGACCATTGCTGGAATCCAATTCAGGACCCGAGCTTATCAAATTCCCAGCTCTGGCACCATGCCTTTGAGGTATTATAAAGTGCTGCTCATCACGCCAGCTCTGCCTATAAATGCTCCAGATAACTTCAAAGTGCAGACACCCCATTTTGAAACAAGTGTTCACTGTGAAGCAAAATGGAGTCACCAAATGTGTGCAGCCTTCAGCCGGTGCTTCTTTTCTCACAGGGCAACAAAGGAAAATGTGTTAGCGCAAAAACCTCTCCCTGTAACGTTTTTTTTTAAACTTGGGAAGCTTTGCAGAACAGCTCACCTAAACAAAGCCGCAGGTTCCTGAGACCCTGTAGAGCAAGCATCTTATTCTGTAATTCATCCCAGGGCTGAGAAACCGCCAAGCTAATGAGCTCTCCTGCAGCCTCTTCCCCTGCAGGTGCTTCCCTGGAAGCACAATCTTAAATCAGACACTGCCATGCCAGATGTAAACCCCCAAGCACCAACCCCTCCCTCCTAATGTGGCATAAGAAAGCCACGGCAGCACCAGCACCTGGCTCTGATGAAATCACAAACTTCTTTTCCATTCAGACAGTGGGAGGAGAATTAATTCCTCGGCTGCTTTAACGCTGATAGCCACATCTTGGGAATTCAGTACAGGAACATATTAATCTCTCTGATAGGTGATACTGCAGTATATTACTGGTGGGGGAGCCAGCACATCAGCACTGTGATGGTGACCCTGACCAGCAGACGACTGAATGGGTAAGGAGAGAAGGAGCTGCTCTAGCTTGAAGGCAGAGCCTCAACTTTGGCAGGCAGTCCTTCACTCTTGTCCCACTACTAATTTTCCAATGCATTACTTTGTCACTTGCGGATCCAGAAATGCTCATTAGGAAGGTATGTGACAGCCCCTGATAATACATGTCTGTGGCAAAATAACTGATCCCTCTTCGCAGCGCTGATCTTTAATGCTCACAGAGCACGGTAGGTTATTAGATGGAAGGCACCCTTTGACGGCCTCCAGCGCAATACGTTACCAGGCAGCAATGTGCCAAGTATCTATCACTTACAGAATAATGTTGTCCCTGAAAAAGGGCCTGGCAGCAGGGATTAGGGGAGGAAGAGAGTTTAATTATATTTGTGGACGAAAAGATGTCCCGAGCAGAGTGGGCAGCCTCATTATTTATTGGCTGTTCAAAAGCGCTCAACACAATCTGAGAAACAGATCAGGCTCTGCGATACAGTGGTTCACATTGTTGTTACAGACCCTAGCCTTGAACTCCAGTTCATGCTGAAGAACAAAATTACCTCTTAAAATATGTGGTTTACTTCTGAAAATGAAAAGGGTAAGAGATGTATTAGTAATGTTGCCATTAGTGAAGGCAGCTGTTTTTAGATATTTGGTATTTCAGGGATGTGAGTTCAGCATCGTTATTAGAAGTACAGCTTACCATATTCCTCTGCTAACTTTCCAACAGTGAGCAGATGGTTACCCTATTACCAACCATTTGCATTTAACATATTGTAATGATTTATATACCACATGTCACCCAGCAAAGGGAAAACAGTTGATGGCAACTAATTAGTTGAGTGTGAAGACGCATAGCTCAATGTATATATCCCTATTGTAGTAAAATTTTACCTTTTCTGTTGTTAACAGGTTTAATGAGCAGCGTAACAGAAATACTGACGGCAGTTAAGCGTGAACCACCTTGTCCCTCTGTCATCAGGACAGCGTCTCTACCATTAGCCTATATACCATTTATACATTACAACATTGATACCAATATTCCTGTTACATGCCCGTTTTATAAGTGATGGTGCAGGGAGGACAGATTATAACACTCCATGGTGCGTCTCCACCAATCTTTCTTAAGTGTATTTCAAAGTACTTTATACATGTTAATATATTGGATACATATTACAGGCCAAGATGCATCTAGAGAGGGTGGAAGCCGGGATACTGCATGGCAGAGGGGGAAGACGCTTTGTGTAGCTCCCATAAAGACAGAGATGGATTTAAGTGTGAAAATGAAAACGATCACAAAGTGTTCCAAGGAGTTTATAAGGAAGAAGCAGACAACTATTGACATATGCACAAACATCCAAGTCAGAGGACAGAATCAAGGTTTCACAGAAAGAGCATAAGTTTTAGTAAACTGCCCCCAGCACGGGGCATGTGTATGTACCATATGCATTTCACTATCCATAGTAAATCCCAAGGCCTGATCAGCCTTAACCTATGTTATGAAGCTATGGATTATCAGCCTCTTCCTGAAATGTTTTTGTTTGTTTCCAGGCTTATTTCAAAACAGTGGTCATCACCCCCAAAATTGCAAAATAATCACCAGTGAAGTACAGCTATGTCACTGCAGACTCCGGCAGCATGTCCTGCATAAAATCCATACCAATCATTCCTTTTTATTAATTGCTACCTGCTTAGAAGTCTGGATGAACTGTTGTGTGAGCAACCAGATGCTGTTCACAAACAGACTCTAAGGCTCCAAGGGTTCTGTGTGCTGCAAAAAGCTAAAGGTCTCGCACAGGAATGGTGGTATGTCAAGAAGTTCTCCAGTTCCTGCTCCCTCATAATGTCATTAGGACACCTCTTGCCATTCAGCACCCTTTCGTTTCTACCATGTCCCATGGATCTAACCAGGACACAGCTCGTTCTCCTGCAGAGGGCTGCAGCTAACGTTATGCCTTCCCGAATGCATCAGCAGCCAGGCTTCCTCTTGGGAATGCTACCTGCAGCATAACCCCTCGTCTCCTCTTCCCTGACCATAGCGCTGCCCACTAAATTCACAGCGCTGCTGTTTCTTTCTGTAGCGCTTTTCCTACTTTTCCATGATCAAGGTTATATTCTATGAGAACAGAATTAAAACCTACCCTGCTGTTCAGCCCAGTTAACAAGATGTTTTATTTGTGTTTTACCAAGGATTTCAGCTGCTGACTCACTGGCACAACAGCCTGCTGCAGTCAAGTAAGGACCACGGCGATCCCCTTTGTGCACGGGTCACTAGTACTGCTGACATCCATTAATCCTGGAGATGGACTCAACACTGAAGGAGGGGAAGGGTTCTCACAGACCCCAGGTAATGAGACTATTAGACCTTGACCTTTACTAATTCACTTCCCAGTTTTCTGAATAGGTGTCTCCATGTGACTGTACGACTGGACTTAGCAGAACTGCCCTGTTTCACATCAGCCTTATCATACAAGGAGAGAAGACGGACTGAGAGGTGTGGTTTTTTCTCACTTTTTCAAACAGAAGCTGGGACAGCCTTCTTACTTCTGTCCTCCCTCCCTCCCTTCCTCCCTTCCTTCCTTTCCATCACTTCTGTCCTCCCTCCCTCCTCCTACATGAACACATTTGAAACTCATTGGTTTAATATGGGTAACTTCACTGAAATTAGTCCCCGTTTGCAGGATGGCAGCTGAAACTAGTATCAGGTCTTGTCTCTTGTTTCAACACTTCTTGTCATGTATAGGGAGTGATACACAGGATTTACTATGGCACTGTAGTAGAGGGAAATAAAGAAGAAAGGCTGCAAAGTTAACTCTCTTAGTTTCAAGTATTTCCCTAAATCACAGCTGAAGGATGGCTCATTTATTACAACTAACAAAAAAGATTAACACAGAGAGAAACACCACCTGTGTCAAGAAAAAGTACATGGATATTCTGGGTTCAGCTGCTACCTTCTGAGGCACTTCACACGCTGAGGAGTATCCAGTAAAAATCAGCTTCTAAGCACATGTGATTAGGTATTGAGATGGAAGAAAAGAAATGTCAGGCGATCTCACAGTGCTGGTACTCCTGCAAGGGATCAGACTGTCAAATTAAAAATAAAAGAAAAAAAACCCAGCTACAAGCTGGTAGTTCCTATCACTTGTGAGATAGTTGGAAATGTTTAAACTTTTAACGTGATAATATGTTCTACCACTCCAGCTTTAACTTCAACATGAAGGACATCCCTGTGCCAGGAATCATTTGTATATGTGATCCAGGAGATCCTTAAGCTTATTTCAGTGTTTGCATAAAATTGAACTCTTTTGGAATGGAAAGCTTAAAGGAAAGAAAGTTTTTGCAAGATATTGGAATCACTGAATTTATTCAGAAAGACTCTTTGGATAACTTTTCAGCATAAAAAGCAATACAGGAAGAAAAATTCTCATTTCTTTCATCAGGAGTTTTATCTCTACTCCTTTAATGTTCAATGGCACAATGAATTATACTAAAAAAAGGTTTGGTGCCTCTTCTCAAACACCCTGATCCTGCACGATACTGAGCTTCCTTGAAAGTCAGCTGAGGGAGATCAGTATGGAAATGCTTGATGTCTTGCAAAACAGGCCAAGAAAAGATGATCAGATGCTAATGAGCAAAGGTGGCAAGTGAAACCTGGTGATTTAAACCCACCAGTTTCAAAAGTGAATAGCAGAATTAGAGACCTAGTGAGCCGCCCGGACTCCACTGCTCTGCTCCTCTTCCAGCCACTACAAGACTGAGACCACTCTGAGCTGACGGACAGCCCTTGTGTCACCAGGATGGAGGGTGGAAACCAGTATTATCTGAACATGGGCAGGAATAAAATCCAGCCAGGACACCTGTACTGAGTAAACCTTTGGAGACTACTCATGTGTGAATAAACACAGTGACCATTTAATTATTTCAATTCCTGATGATCCTAGATTTGTTTACAGAAAATGAAGGACCATTTTCCCTAGTGACATATTACAGTAGATATATTAAAAAAGCTAATTGCACTCGGGAGTTAAAGATAAATTGACATGGTCTTAAATACATATATTTCTTTTTATTTCCTGTTCTCTAATGAGTTCATAATTTAATTGGAGAAACCGCTAGATTCCCTCCAAGTACTAGTGAAAATCTCAAAGGAGAACAAGCTGCTTAGGCAAGTGTACTCATAAAACAAAGACTATCCAAGTATGGGAAATAAATACTAGAAACAGGAATGGTATTCAGTTGTCCTCTTAAAAGCTTGAAGCCTACATATCTTCATATTGATGATCTGGTTCTGAGCTGAACATTAATGAAAACATTGTCTATTATGAATAAAACTAAAGCACTTCTATATATTACTGCTTCCCTAGGGCAAAGTTCTGCTTTTGAGTAAATTGCAGAGGGATATTATCACAGCGCTGTCAAGTGTATGCCAGAGTAACATACAGATTTAATCCAATTAATCCATCCGTAGAAGAAACCAGAGGATGAAACCTGGTAGAACCCAGCCGCCACACTGACCACCTACCGACGGCAGCAGCGTGCGCCCCCGGCTCGGGGGCAGATCAGCCCTGGGGCAGAGCAGGGCTCTCCCCTGCCCCACATCCACCACAGCGGTACTGAGCGCCTGGCCCAGGGTCACAGCCAGCAGGAGACAAAAAAGCCCCAACTCCCTAAGCAGCAAACGTGCTTTCCTTCAGACTAATTTCTTCAGATGCTGAGATGGATTTAAATTTTGAAAAGAGAATGTGAGAGCAAGGATCTGTTAAAACTGAGGCTACTTTTCACTTGCATACTGTGAGTCAGAGGTTTCTATTGCTGCTGGAACTGCAACCGGAGCTGAGACAGGGTCAGAAAACCCTGGGGCTTAAATACAGAAGCTTCAAGGCGAGAGAGAGTATAAAAATAAATTCCAAAGGGCTTAATAACGTTGTACAGAGGCTGGATATTCTGGTGCCAGAAGGAAACTGGTGGCTCTTAGATCAAAACCTAATCACCCCAAAGCAATAAGATCCTTTGTTTTAGCCAGCTAGTCATTCTGTCACCCACTGGGGCAATGTTTTTTTACTAGCATCCCAACTTACTGTTAACTTACAGTCTATAAATGTACACGTCACTGACAGTACGGTTAAAGCAAAAAGACTTTGGAATAATGGTGGTTGAAACTTTAGCAGCCTGATCCAAAATTTGCTAGCAACCTTTTGATTGACTTCAAAGAAATTATTATCAGCATTTTAGTGAACTTCTCCCACCCCCCCAAAAAATGTTAAAACAGCGAGCTGTACCTCACAGCTTACTCCCAAGACTGTCCTTCACGTGGAATCAAAGGCAGAGCCCGCAGACAGCCCAGGCCACCTCTGCAGCAGCAAAGTGAGAGACACCTTCCTGATGTTACCACACAACACATTCTGATTCTCTGCAGCAAGGCCAGAGGAGGGGAAAAATGTCTGCTCTTTCTTAGTTTCCCACCCCAGAAGACTTTATTTATGCATTAGTCGACCTTTCTAGCCGTTAGGACCATCTTGCTTCAGCAGTTAATTAACACAAGTGCCATAATTTAATACAGTTAATGCTACTTTATGCCCTTTAATGTACCTTCCATTAGTGATATTATTGTAGTATTACCCTGTAAATTAAAACGAGATCAAGAGTAAGAGAGGCTCTCTTTAATTAAGGTACTGGCACACTACATCGTCCATTATTCACTAGAAAAAATCACCCTGATTTAGTGAAGCAGACCATCAGTAAGTCAGAATCAGTTCATGTGGATTATTAGGTTTCTTGAATAATGTGAGCACAATGGGGTTGCTGAAATTGCTAACAGCCACGTTTCCTTTTTTTCATCACCTTAATAAATACACAATGGAAGTGGTAAATTGAAGATGAATAAATGAGTGGTAATAGAGGAGGTAAGGCGCTCATCGAGGGTACACAGGTTTTCATCTCTAATGCTACATACATCAGGCTTATTTCACACCAAAATGCAAAGCAATGACAAAACAAATCCTATATTAAGTGGGCAAATCTCCTATCTATAATTCATTGTGAAATATTAACCACCCCAGCGTCCTGTATATTAAATATGGTGGCTTTAAGATAGATGCTTTTCACTGTCATTGATCCTTAAAATACAGCATGAAACAAACTGCAATTTATGCTGCCTTTAGAAATACACTATTATGAACTTTGGTGATTTGAAGTATAGTTAACAAACAGGTTTTTTTCAGTAAAAGGACTAACTTTGAGATGCGTCTGCTAGCATCACTCGTCTACCACATGTAAAGCTCCTCGGTAACATCCCTTTGTATCCCGTCCTCATGGAACAGTCCAGTCCAGCTTTACTAAATGTACACATACATCAGGTCTCAAAGCCCAGAATATGAAACATTGTAGGAAAAAAAAAATATTTAAATTGTAACTTAATTTCCAGTCAACATTCTAAATTAACGTGGAGCGGCTAGGAAGCTCAGCTGAATCAGAAACAGCAGCACAAAGCCCCTGGTGTAACCCTTGCTCCTCTCCACTGTGTTCCCATGCTCAGGGCACGCCAGGGTACATGACTATAATGCTGATTTGGAGACTCTTGCAGGGGGAAACCAATAGGGTTTCTGGTAGGAGACCAAAAATACCTAAAACCTATTGCAAGTTCCGTTTGGTGTGCCTAAATAGTCAGGGGCTGTGTGCTGCAGCCTTACAGCTCTGCAGCAGTAAGCAAGCCCATAAAGTCTTTAACAAGGAAGCCTCAGAACATATTGAAGGAAAGGCCACCAAATCCCTGAAGAGCTGTTCTTCTCATTAGCAGAAGACTGATAAGAATTCACACGAATCTAATCTAGTGAGATACTATTACACATCAGATATTTCTTTTAAAGCATGTGTCCAATTACTGCAGCATTTAGACAACAAGCATCAGCATCAGATAAGTACCCTGTACAGTCACACTTCATTTCTATAGATAATTTTTCACAAGATTGCCATGCCCCAGATGTGCTCAGAAAGTTTCTGGTTCTAATTTGCATGCAATTCACTCTTTTTTAATCCTTCAGATGCTTTCTTTGATAAAGTACTCATAGTCTAATTGATGTCAGATTAAGCACCAAATGGGTTTTCAGATGGGGAGCAGCTTTTCCTTAAAGTGTAACGACCTTCAAATCCTGAGCTTTGATATGATGCCTCTGTAGAGCTAAATATGGGGAGCCCAGTGGAGAAAGGATACACATTAAACAGAACATATGTGTTATTTTTTATATACTGCAGCTAACTTCACCGAACTATTTCAAACAGTATCTTAAGCTGCCCACGATCCACCTAGCCCTCCAAGAGGCTTCTAAAAAATAATTTACAATGTAACTATGAGAGTAACAATAAGAATTCTTAAAACAGCAGCATTTATCTTACACTTTCGCACGTTCAATTAGTGATTCTGTGTGCGTGAGTATGTGTTTGGTATGGACACAGAAGATTGTAACTACATGCTAAATCTACAGTCCTAAGAAATGTATTTTTGATGTCATATAAAAATATATCGGCACTGCAAAAGCACTTATGCATTCAAATCTCTGTGTGGCATCAATTCTTCCTTTATATAAAAGTTAGGGCAATATTTTTCAATAGATTACATCACAGTAATTTGATTCTATTTTGATTTCATGTATTGATTTTTGCAATATGGAAATGCTTATGAACATGAAGGTCTTGTATGAAAGAAGTAGAAAATGGCAAACGCACTACAGAAGTAATAAAAATACAGTAGCCAGTGTTCTAGATAATCACTGTCTCTTTTCTTTCACTCGGTCCTGAGTCTGCAAAAAACGCCCTGGTCTTCCAAGATATGTTAGCGTTTCTGTTCGTTTGGATACTTAGCTTCTCTTAAAAAAAAAAAAAAAAGTTTTTTTAAAAAGGAAGATCTGAACTCTTTACAGAAGAAACAGAGGAGAAGGAAAAGGTACATTAGAAAGGTGAGTGAATTGCAATAGAGAAGGTCTTATTTATTTCTTCCGAGCAAATTGGCATCCAAGACACATGTAAAGGGTATTACCCTCCTGCTTGAGGTCATCAGTCAATTGCTAGTTTGAGTTGGGAAGAAAATTTCCCGATAGGAATGTCATTGCACAGTTATTATTTCTGGGACTACGGCACCTGCTGCCAGCCACTGCTTGCCCTAGAGGGACTATTTGTCATGAACCCAGTTGAGTAATCATCTTTGTTATATTCAAATCAGTCTCTCTAAAAAACATTGTTGCTTTTTTCCATTTTACTTCAGCTTCACTGCTTTTCAGAGCTAATTAGAGTACAAGGAACAGACTCTAATCTCTGCCGCCTTCCTTGTTCACAGGCAGTTCATAGCCAGACCTAGCGGGAAGGGTCTGCGCAAGGGCTGCTGTATCAATCACAGCTCACATTAGCCTGAAAAAGTCAAATGACAAAACAGAATCTCTCTTTTTGGTTAACTGCCATGAGATCAGGCTCCAGCTATATAAAAGCAGACTGTCCTAATGCCAGGGTGAATTCCTGAGCCAGCGTAAGAAATGGTCAGCACCACACTGCTCACGAGATCTAGGGCTCAAGATCCCAGGCTCGTGACAGCGAACACGCAGGACTTTGTGCCGCTGAATCAGACACCTCTAGTACAACCAGAAACAGGCTTCAGCTGAGCCAGGCTTCCAATGCACACGTCTAGGCAGAAAATGTCAGCACGTTTGGGGAAATAAACCATTTGGAACAACCTCTAAAACGAAACACACACACTTGTGTCTAAAGGTGTACGTTCTCTTACCTTCCGTATACCCTTATGTCTGAAATTGCATAAAAGTAGCGTGCCAGGTGTTGCTCATCTACATATATTTCTCCAGTTGCTGGCCTAAGCAGTCTTATCCTCAGATCTGTGATGGTAAAGAAATCTCTTAACTTCTTGGTTGTGTCGAGCTGACCATAAAGAGAAGCCATGTTATGAAGCCGAGGTCCAGCAAAAAAAGCAAATCTATCTTTAATTTCAAAGTGGATTATTTTACTATTTGTCATGTACCCAGTAGAGTATTCCTCTGTGCAAATGATTTCTAGGACTGTGTGCTGTGATAAATCCCTCACTGATTTTGGATCCATGTGGAAAGCATCTAAGCAGTCCGTGGCATAGTATTGGTAGGGCTGCCATGTTCGTCCATAGTCGAGTGATTTCTCCAGGATCATTTGGTCTGGACGGCCAGATTCAAAAGTGATAACTATGTTATCTGTAAGCTCAATGGTTTTGTTCCAGGAGAGCGTGATATTAACATGAAGAGGCTTTGGATAATCCTTCCAAGTTGTGGACTGCCAAAATGTGGAGGGATGTCTTCCTTCAAGATCAAACATCAGTTCCGGGGGATGAGCCAGTTCTTGGGTACTCGCATCACATTCATTATTGCACATGTAGGGATTCCCCTGGAAAAGAGCAGAGCAGTGTTACAAGAGGCACGGTATAGGTGACTGTGACACATAAAGATGGTTTTTTTGGCACAAGAGAACTGCTGCTTT
This sequence comes from Falco punctatus, assembly GCF_963210335.1. Lineage (NCBI taxonomy): Eukaryota > Metazoa > Chordata > Aves > Falconiformes > Falconidae > Falco > Falco punctatus. The sequence continues at coordinate 23,859,125 of NC_137591.1, read as the reverse complement.
TTCTCCAGCAGTTAAACCAAGAAAGAAAAAACAAGTGCTTGCAAGGAATACCTTTATCTTAACAAGATTGATCCTGGCAGTTTTACCTGTTGAAGTAAATGTACAAACACACATACATAGCACCCTTGCTTCTGTAACATAAACATTTTTCTTAGCATGTCTTAGGGAAAGAAAAGCTTATTTACCCTGAACGACTCAGACCAGCGATCGAGTCACAGAAGACTGTGAACAGTAAGCAAGTCTGTTAATAGCTCAGTAACTCCAACTCTTCCTAGAAAGATGTAGCAGCTGAAGAGAATTTCTTTTTAAAACACGTATGTTCCTCAAGGGTTCTGCTCACGAAAGAAGTGATTTTTAGGGCAAGTGTTTTGAGGTCAGCAGTGCAGCTCACACGTACTCGGTATGAACCAGTACCCAGTATACCCTCAAGTTTCCTTTCACCCGGCTGTGAAATTTATCATGCTTAACTGGGCTCCTGGCTTAGTACCGGCTTGCCGTAAAACATTTACACTTGCCACCAAAAGCCATTAGAAAAACAGCACTCTGCCAGCTCTGGGGCTTGATTCAGACATCTGCCATCTTATTACAGGGTAGTGAAGTACTTCAGGAAAGACTTTTCACAAGGCACTGGCTCCAATTTATCAGAATGAGATAATCCAGCACTTGATTAGGTGGGAGATGTCAGCAGATCCAGCTGGAATGCTGCCGAGGTGGCTGGAGCTCTGAACTGGGGGGTGAGTTAAAAACAGCAACAAAAAAAGCTTGCCAATAGTGCACAGCTTTTACTGCTGCTTGTCCTCTGTAGCAAGGTGAAAGTGAATTATTTTCTTCCTGGCCTTTTGATGCATTAACTTGCACACTACGATCTTCTGCTTCTTCACAAAGGCTATTTTGTCTGCAGATTGGGGATATCTTGCAGCAGTTGCCAAGATATCAGACCCTGTAGGCTGTACTGAATCACATCTATCTAATTTCAGCTTTCAACAACACATTAGTATTTTGCTACTTGTTCATTCTTCATTTGTTCCAGATAGCAACGGCTGCTCTGTATCCTTCCCTCCGTCTCACACGCGGATGGTGGAAGAAGCCATGCCTCTTTTCACTGATGGTCAGCACTGATGGGGAAAACGATGCACATGCCTATACCTAGCAGCGCTTGACAGGGGCATAAGTGTAGCTGTTACTGTCATTAATCACCATTCCCCTCACCTACCCTGAAAACAGAACAAGCCCTTGTATGATAATCAACCTTTTCTTCTAATTACAGTTACGCTTCTCTCCATCGCAAAGCCTCAGGGCAGTGAAGCAATTCAATGCCATCCAGTGTGGGAAATGGGTTTCAAACATGAGTTTCCAACTTGGCTGCTGCTCTGCCCCTTGACATACGCCCACCAAGCACAAGCAAATGGGCTCCTGCACTCTGACCAGCAACCTCCTCTTACCTGGGCAGGGAAATACTATTTTCTTTCTCTCTCTTTCTTTCCCATTAATACAGCTGAATGCTAAAACTGACAACGATTCATTGGGACTTGAAGCTAGGAAAAAAACTGCACGACAACAAAAAGGGTTATTTGAAAGCAGCACACTGCTTGTTACACTGACAGCTTCAAAGCACGCAGCTGTAACTGGAAATACTCTGCAAAACGTGTCTGTAACTCCCTGTTACAGCTCTGATTTCAAGCTCACGGTTGCTATTTCTATGCCTTCCTTTTGAATAAAACAGTGAAAATCAAAAATAAGTTTCAAGCAGAACAGAGAAAACACCGAATTTTTAATTATTTAAGCTTCATTTAATATATCAGGCACAAATGCCAGAATTTGCTAACTTACTTAGGCCTTTTCCTTAGGGAAAATACACATTGTGAAATCTGTAAGGTTCCACACCCTTTGACTATATGTACATATCAGTTTTGCAGAAAATGCTCACAGTTGTGCAAATCACAGCTTTCTGAGGTTTACTAGAAAAATCTGGTCACTTCTGTACCTATCCCCACAAAGCAGCGTGCATACCTATAATGTATATGCTTCTGTCATTGTTGGAAAAAGCAACTTCACCGGGAGTTCGTGGGTGTTGAAACCCAGCAAATAAAAGCTCCTGGGTAGCCAGACAGGTGCATTAAGCTCTGCTGAGGGATGGCTTCGGCTTCCTGCTCCAAAGCACCCACTGAGTCTGTTGTCATTCTTCATGTTAAAAACTAAAGCCACTCTGATCCGCGAGTCCCTGCATGCTGGAGGAGGCACGCTTTGTGACTTCCAGTGGGTAATCCACATTGTGTAAGACATATTGTTTCTTTCTGAATGTCAGTGGATTTCTTTTGCTCCCTTTTTCTTTCATCTCTTCCTTTTTAGCAAAAGCTGAGGTGCCAATATAATCAGAGAATGCAGGGAGACGGGTCTCTAACAAAACACAAGCTAACGTGAACACAGTAAGATCATGAGAGCTGGTAGCAATAAGGTACCTACAAAATGGTGCAGTGAATGCTAAAAATCAGCCCTAGCTGGCTACTGAATGGTAGTCTACATCTCTGTGGGCACAAGGCTTTTTTTGGGGGGGAAAGATGAGGCTGTTCACATTAAATGGGTCAAAGTGCTGTCCTGCACCTCAAAGTCTTACCAGCAGTAACATCAGTGGCACAACCTGCCACTGAAACCCTGGGGTAAGGGTATCACTGCAAATGAGAATCCTAATAAAAAGCTTCAGGCATATCCTACCCAACAAATGGAATTATTCTTTTAATTTTATAGCATGAAATTCTCTTTTAAGACTCGAATGATTGGATGACACCAAAACAACCTGTGTGGAGTTCAGTATTCTAGAGAATATTAGGAGAAAAAAACCCCTAAGCTGATATAAGCTGATAAAATAAATGTCCTGAATTCTAACGCAGGGAGGGGGAGAGAAATGATGAGTTTAGGGAAGTTCCCCTCTGCCTGCTGACACGGACGTCACTGATGTAATTCTGAAGTACTTAACTTGGTTATTGCTTCAGAGGCTTGGAGTCAGATTCCCATTTTCTCTACCAGCATCTTGGCATTAAACTGCTTCTAATTAATCTTAAACATAATTAGCATGTTAAGTCATACTTACACTACCAAAACAGTGTACAGGGGTCTTACCCTACATGAACATCCCTTAGTACACATTAGTATGAAAACAATTAATTTAACTGGCATTAGTTGCCTATTTTAATGTCTTGATCTCTGTGATAATCCTTTTTAAGATCTATATCTCAGTAAAATGAATACAACGAAGAGAAACCTTTGCCAATTTGTGAAAAGTAAGGCCGTTCTGTGTCGGGGACACCTAAAGCATGGAACATTAGCAGCCGTAAGTAATTCTGTGACCAGCAGGCAGCCGTAAACTGATCTTCATTCAAGCCTTCCAAGCAGCAGCTCTTCAGCTGGACAGGGTGGAAAATATTTATAACTTTTCAAAATGGTATTTAAGCCATTAGGACATTTCTAAATAATTAAACCCTAATAAACACTTCTAAACACTTTACTGCCAATTAGCATAAAAGGTAGCTGAGGCTTTCCCAACACCATGACCATCCAGAAGAAACCCACTATCTTTCTGTACAGTAATTGGAGATGCATATTAAATAGCTCCTTGCAGGCAGGCAAATTAAGTTGCTATTTATTTTGTTTTAGGCCGCTCTTGGAACGAAAAATATTACCAAAACTACTGACATAGTCTACAAGCTCTGGCTTTAGGGCGAGGTACCCATTTTGCAAGCATGGCAAGGGCACCTGGCTGCATCACACGGTCTGGTCACGCTCGGTGCCCGTAACTCTCAAGCGGAGTTACTGCAGAAGCTGCTGACTAGGGCTGACTGGTACCAGTAGGGTTTCCCCTCAGTTGGCTGGATTTAGTTTGTTGTAGCACTCAGTGATGTCTGTTTGTGCCAGCCAGCTTGATAGTGGCTTCTTCACTTCATAGTGGTGTCTGAGGTGCTCTGCAAGTGTCCCCACCTGGGACGTCCCTAAACATCCCTCCCACTGGGCGGGAACATCGCCTTACCAAGTGCATCAAGAGGAACAACTTGGTGGCGGACAGGACAGTGACCCTAGAGCGAGGGTCTTGGCTAAAAACAGAGGTCTAGCAGTAGTACGACCTTTGAGCGTCAGCAGGGGAGCCAGCAGCCGCGCTGCAGCTGCTGTTCAAGGGTTAAAGTCCAAGCGCTGCTGCTCAGGCAAAGCCAGTCTCTCATCAGGACAGCTCCTCAGCGCATCCGCGCAGGCTTAGGGCTTGATTGAAGATGTTGCTTCTTTCAATCTGCTTCCTGTCCACTCTAACGCCTCATGGACTTTTTTACTCAGGAACAAAGACAGAGTGGCTTAACCCTTCTGCAGCATGAATATTGGAAGCTGTATCACAGATTACACGCTGTAATAGACACCTGGCTAAATCCCTATAGAGGATTATAACTTGCATTTTCAAACTGGTTAAGGCTGCTGAGGTCAAGCAGACCAAGATTTAAAAAAGGAGCAAAATAAATTTTCAGGAAGCAAGTCACAGCAGCTGATTTCTGTACCACTGCCTCAAGGTAGTTAGCTCAGATGTGCAAAACCAGAAATAAATACAGTCTGCCTCACGTTTGGCATGAGGTCGTGCAGTAAATTACCACATTTGAGTCACACTTTTGGCAATAATAGAGTATTTCTGTTTTCCTTTCCAAGAGATCATTACAAGCAGTTTGCTTGGTACTGTGCTGTACATTGTATATTACTAATTAGCCAGTAATAGCTAATAGCAGCAATTGCTCTAATGCTTACATTTTGCATGTGGCTTCTAACAAGGAATTACCTGTTTACCGTGACAGCGCCAGATTATGAAACCATTAATTGGGAGATACTACTCATTAGGCATTGTCCTACTAAGGGCAAAGAGTCAGAGTGGTGGAAGATTGGCAAGGCACAGAATCCGTCGCATGATAATTGATGTTATCAAACTGACTACATCCATTAGCTGGTTTGAGAGCATCTCGGTCAACGTCTGCGGAATTATTGTTGTGATGAAGACAGGGATGGTTGTAGACAGGAACATTTTACCATCAATAGCCTTTCATCACTGCAGTGACAGCATTTTAAGTTAAAGTGATTTAAGTTAAGAAAGAAAAAGTGCTAAAATCTCAGTGGAAGATTTGATGCTCTTTCACAGAGCTCCCAAGTGAGAGGCATCTGGATGACTAGACAAGCACTTTGAACTCTGAGCAAAACCAGTGAAAAGAAAATAAAAAGCATGTTTAAATCAATAACTTCTGGGGAGACTTAAAAAGATTAAACCAGGAAGGATCTGACTGGCCAAAAATAAATAATAATGCTTAACAACTTTGTGCACTTTTAAGCTTGGAAGTACATTGCAGATTATGGCCCTGACTCTGCAACAAACTCAGTGCAAGCAGGCCCTTAAAATTCAGATTTTTAAAAAGATATTTAAGCCTTTAAAGGCCTGGAACATAGCCTCATGGAACACAGACCTAGCTAATTAATCTTCACGACAACACCTCCATGAGATATGGGATCCTATCCCAAATTTACATACAGATGCAGAATTAGAGAGAAATGCTTTTGCGTGATGAACTCTGTAATCCCTGATTATATTGTCCTGTTTCTTCCAAAGCCTTTTGGTAGATCACGTGAAGGCATTCTGGGCACTCAGAGTAGCTCTCAGATTATTAGATCATGCCTCTCTCCAACACTGTGAACTGAAAATGTATAATAGGAAAAAAAATAATATTTCCAGCACCAAATGCATCGGTGCATTTGGCAAATGCACTTAGGTCAGCCCATCCATGAAAGCACTCCTTGGACAAGGCAGCAGAGGGTATCAATCTCCAGCGTAATGCTCAGCTCACGTCAGCACATTTTTGTCCAAGTTGCTTTTCTGGTCATCCTGCTGCCCTGCAGGACCTCTGGCAAGGAAGGCACGCGGGAGATACAGGGGGTCTCCTCAACCAGGAATAGCTTCTACTGTCAATAACAACCACCTCGGTGTCTCTACCTCATGTTTTGTGGTCTGATACAGATCTCATCTTGCTCACTTTCTGATTATTTTGGACATGAATTCAGTGTGGAAGCCACTGATGGGGTAGAGAAAGGAGAGGTCTAAAACACTACAGCTGAAAGGTGTCATCCCGGGGCAAGGGAAAGCCAGCACAAAGGCAGGTTGGTCTGTTATCACAGACAGATGGTCTCAATTATTGTGGTGATCACAGAGGGAACATGAGACCATCAAAAACCTGAGAAATCAAATCACCTTGGTGGTGACAGGGGGAATCAGGGTGCTGGAAACACTAAAAAACTACCTTTTCTTTTCTTTTCTTTTCTTTTTTTACTGTGGTTATAAATTATTGCGGTCAGACTTTCAGTTCACAAGGGAAATGTATGGATAGCAGAATGTCTGAGAAACGTGTGAGAGTGGGGAGTGCTTTAACAACCCTGACCAGCCCCACCTGGGCCCCTGGCCAGGCCCTATTTAGGCTCAGGCTGGGGCTTTCATCTGCCTCTTTTTCTTGAGTTGGGTTCAGTTTTCTTTTGTTTTGTCTCCTGCTGTGGCTTCCTTGATGACCCTGCTTGCTGTGTGTGGGGCTCTTGATGGACAGTTTGTGTCTCCTGGTTGTGCTCAGGTCATGTAGGATGGTGCCCACCGGTGAGGTTGTGGCTGGTGCTGGTGTGGTCCTGTGCCCTTGTGTTGCGTGACTCTGCTCCTGTTGCTCTTTGGTGCTCACTGAGGGATACGCAGCGAGCAAGGAGGTAAGACACAACAGAAATGCAAAGCTCCACATCTGGCCCCAGGCAACAGTGGAGTAGGTTTAGATTAGCCGAGTATGTGAGTATGAAATCAGATTGTGGGATGTGAAATCATGGGAGCATGGAAATTTTCTGTTGGATAAATTTCAGGAAGACTGATGGTGTGAGCAAATTAGAACACTGCAGTCTGGGTGGGCTCCGGCAGCATGCTGCGAGGGGTGGGCCAGCAGCCCCCCCCCCCCCCCCCCCCCCCCCCGGGATGGGCAGGGTGGTAGCTGTGAGCTGCATTTGGCTGGTGCTGCCTCGCAAGGGGTGGGATGTGTGGGACTGGCAGGAGGCTTTCTTCTAACAGATCACACAACTGAAAAAGTAAGTAAATGTAACTAGTCCCATTTTTCCTGCCTGCAGACAAACTGAAGAAATGTGCCTTGCCACAGTGGTGGAGGCAGGTAGGACATGATGGTTGTGGCTTCTGCAAAAAGTTGCTCTTGGAGCTTTCTAACTGGTGTCCAAGGAAGCTGCATCTTCTACCCCTGTGGCCCCTACCCCTACAATAAAGGTTTGCTTGCCCTCCTGGTGGGCAGCTGTTGAGTAGTATCTCTGGAGGCTCACGCGAAGTATTGATGCCCTAAGTCTTGGAAATTGAGTACCTTCAGATAGGCCAAAAATTCCAACCTGATTCCTGTGTCGACCAAGTGATGTGAGCAGAAGAGAGCACCCATGTGGTGTTTAATGGATGAGCTACAACAGTGTTCAGAACCCTATCTCATGCTAGTTTCAGTAAACGTGTCTTTCGTGGACAGCTCTTCAGGTAGACCATTCATTGCAGCCCAAAAAACCAGTCGCAGTCATGCGCATACAAACTCTCATGTGAGGCTAGAAATAAGCAGCGTAGAATGACAACTAAATGTTCTAAGGGTATCGAAAAATGAATCTAGTTTTGTAATGACTTAAATGAAAACTAGATGGGTCTGGATCTCTCCACTAAAGGACAGCATTATTGTGATTTTTTTGGTTTGTATTTTAAAGGGAGGTACAGTGAAAACTGTTTTTCACAAGGCTGTTACTGGTTAGCTAGATCTTAAAGTGGTAAAGATTTTGGAAGTAACAGGACGGGCTTATGCTGTAGTTTAAAAATCTTCTGTCCTTAATACATCTGGACTAAAACTTCCTGTCATCAAATTGCCACTTCAATAGTTTAATGATAATGTTGCATACACTGTTTATTTATTGAGAAAGATGCACAAACCCCTCTATTCTTTTTTTTCTCTTAGCCATAGTATTTTTTTAATCTGGAAGGTTTCTAAAACACTGTAGTTCCATTAATATTGCTTCAAGAGTTACCCAACTGTCGACCAAACAGTTAGAGCTTTTTAATAGCACAGCTATCCTACAGTGTCTAAATATTCAGAGTAGAACTGAAGACAGCTGTATTTGACTTGACATTGTAAAGTATTTCATATAAGCACATTCAAAAATGGACTGTGTAAAATAACAAACTATTACTAAACAAGCAAAGAGTTTTTTGTTTATTCCTACTGTATTTAAATGTAGAGTAATAAGAGAAGCCCACACTGGCACATGCAGTCACTAAAAAGCAAATAGTATGAAGAAAAAACACTTTTAAGATGGCATCCACTTAACCTCTGTGCAGGTTCCAACCAGGTAGTGGAAGTCCAAAATGCTAATGTCTCACTAGGAGTATGTAAAAACAGCCTCAGCACTTACACATGTGGTTCATGCAATAACTCAAGCTACTTGTTGGGCTTGGCTGACTGAACAACACTATAAGTAATAGGCTTTGTAATTTGTACTTAATTTGGGAATTTTCAGGTTCGGGGAAGCTCAATTTACGGTCACAGAGCAGTATTATATAGTTGCAAATGGGCATGTTTGTAAGGGTGGGTGTAAGGCTGCACGTATGCAGATGCACACAGGGTTCCTGTCCTGCTGGGGCTTTGCACCTGCTTGCTTGCTACCTTTTCCTCTGAGCACAGCAAAACAGATCAAGGGCTTCCAATCACTAAAACTAATTTTACACTAAATTAGAATGAGGCTACTCTTTAAAACAGCACAAACGTAACTCTTCTGGGTTTGGAGGGGGGCCTTGAAACATTTAGAAAAAACTTAAGAAATCCCATTGTGTCAGTTTTCCAGTTCAGCAACTTCCAGTGGATCTAATGGAAAATCCCTTTCCTTCAGAGCTGCACCTTTGCTGTGGGCTCAGCCCTGCCTCAAGCAAGCCTTAGCCTGCAATCTAGCAGTGTGCTGCTTGCACAGAGCAACACCCCTGCCCCCACACTCCTACTGGGGAGCGGGTGGTCTCTGAGCTGGCAGCTTCTCTAAGGACAAATTCCCTGCAAACTTGGGAGATCCCACCTCTGTACCTAGCAATTATGTTGCTGTGTGGTGAGCTGGATGACAGAGCTGATGTGTCTGGAAAGCAAGTACGTTTTCCCTGTCTTAGTTTTCCACTGACTCAAGTGCTGATACTGCCAGAAGGGATGCAACAGCTGGGGAAGCCAAGCGGTGCAGATAGATTGACTGGCTTAAGGGCAACATGAAAATGCACTCTAAATTGTGAACAAAGAGCTAAATTATGCCTGTGCTGTCATGCTCACGCTTATCTGTTAAAAGGTCATTTACGTATACAAATAGCTACTTGTATGTGCAAGTGTTTATGCTGTAAAAAAAATATTCTGGGGGTGTAAATGTGTACTGGATGTGGGCACAACCAGTTCTGTCCCAACAAAATGACTTTCGCTACATATGTCACCTCAAGGCATTTGTCACCCCAATGATTTTATTCTTACGAAGGGCAGCAGGATTTAGGACAAGACATTCAGATTATTTCCTTTCCTACAGATGTAAACACAGCACCTGCAAATGCTACTGGGGTCAGCACTGAGGGTATTTCTGTTGCAATCTCTACAATCTAAACTCAGGTACGAAGAATTTTTTTTTTCTACTGGCAGTATTTTTTTTCCTAGATATATATACATGGTAGCATGCTTCAGATTTTTTTCTTTGCTTCATCTGAAAATGCTATTCTTTCCTATGAGTAGAACTGTAGAATATGCTACACCAGCGAAGTACAGCTGAGTTTGATTGAAGGTTATATTATCTCATTGTGATTGTAGGTTTTGCTTTTAGCTCTGAATGCTGGCAGACCATCATGATGAAGACTGAGATACCAAAATGCACTGTATCAAGCTACTCTGATGGACACAAAATTTATACAAAACTTTTTTTCATGCACCAAAACACATAACTCCTGTACTAGGAAGTTAAAAGGGGAAATAACAAAACCAAACCCCAAACCTAACTGCCTTTGTAAAGACAAAGAGTCCTTGTTTAAGTATTCACCCTCAGGAAAAAGGTCTTACCATTTATTCCCTGCTTATAATTTCCACCAACTTAAAAGATGCTACCTGCTTGCCTAAATGTGCAGCTACAACAGACAGTCATTCTGCATGATATCTGTGGGATACCGAGTATGAAGCAGAGTAAGACAATGACCAGAAGGATACCAAATCCTCTGTGGTATTTATTAATGGTTGCCTGTGACAAACCACTGTTTCCTTTAATAGTTTTCCTGGGGCGATTCCTGCTTCCTCTGTGGGAGACTTTTAAGACTACTAGAGAGGATTCCTAAGTAGTAGTAGTTCAATAACTTTTGTCCAATGTGATGCAAAAAATAGTTGGAAAAATAGTATCTCAAATTTTGCTTTATTTTTTCCAAAAGGAACTAATCTTAGGACAGATGCTCTAATCAAATACCTATACAGCCTACAGAAATTAATGTGTATATTATTGAGAGCCGTACTAAAATAGTAAGTTGATGTTTTACTAATCAGAATGAGACAAACACTGAGTGCAATTCAATAAACAGTTAATTCCCTAAATCTGAACAATTTTTTACTGTGTTATCATTGTAGACAGCTTTGCTAAGCCAAGGCAGGTTGTCTTCCCCAGCTATGATAGTCCCTTATTTGGCATATTATCACACCAGTTTCAACAGGCTACCCATGTCATAGGATGTAGCAATGTAATGTACTTGCTATGAATAAGGATATCAAAACTGTCACTTCAAGCTATAAGAAAAACTTTATCAATCCATGTTTATGCAATATTGCATGTTTATGTAGTATTTTGCTTATTACTTTGTAAGCTGTAAATCTCCAGATGATTTACAAGCAGGCGTGTTCAGCTGCCCACAGAGTTATAGCTGGGGGTGATCAGACAAAGAGGTGAAGTAATTAGTGCTCAGACCAAGCTAAGCCTGGAACACACCCTTTTCCTTTCCCCACAGGCCTTTTTTTCAAAGAGTTTTTTTTTTTTTTTTAATTAATTACATGGCTAATGCCATAGAGAAAAGAAACTGCAGAGCCAGACAACAAATAAAAGGGACTGAAGTGACAAAAGAAATTCTTGGTGTTGGGGATATTTCAGCTGTACTTCTGGGACTGTTTGCATCTGTAGGCACTGTTTGTCCTATTCCTGTGTTATTGATTCTGTGCCCGTGGATTTCATACAAAATTATATTCCTACAATAACCATAATTTTATTTCTGATTCTTAACGTCAGTATTGGTTTTGACAAGTTCTGACCTGCTCCTGTATTAGCAATGTGCCTACTGCCATTTTTAATAAACTTTAGAGCCGATGGATTAACAGTGGGTGTCAAACATGACAATTAGAATTGGTGATGTTATGGAGAAACGCTGGTTTTAATATATATATATATATATAAAATCTTACTATTGCCACGGAATCTGCACTCATTTCTGTTGTGTTTGATCATTTTGTGCTACAGAATTCCCAGGCTCAGAGGACCCTTCCGTGTATGTGAACCACTTAAAGATGAATGAAAAGGAACATAAACAAAAATGACAATTGTAAGTGAAATCCAATTTCACCTCATTTCTCTTAAAAGGTGTGCTACATTGTTTTCCCTTCATTTGTGTTTGTCAGGGTGAGAAAATAAATATTTTTAATGAATCACAGTGTATACCTACATAATGTGGAATTGTTCCAGAAACAAAATCAAATGTTGGATTTTAATCTACAGCGAAGGGATGTCCTATTAGTATTCACAATGAATTGTGTGATGTCTGCACATTCAGATTATAGCACATAGTGCTTTGAAAGAGAACAAAGACACTCATCAAATCCACATTATGATACTCCATCAATGTAAGTAATTCAATCAAAAAAACATACAGTATCTTTTCAGGAAGGGCTGCAAACTTTGTGAAAAACTAGTAATTTGTTCAGTTCTGTGCCAGAAATTGTCAAGATTTTTCCTTTATTACCTATATCCATAATTAAAAACAAATAACTGCACGGCTCTGAAAAAATACACAATAATTTCCTACGCTAATTTGTACTATGACTATTGTCTGCAAATTTATAGTTCGGTATGGTACGTGATTCCACTGACTCCTAACAACCTTTCATTTTCAAAATTTATTTCATCACAGCATGTTGAAATATAGAGAATCCAAACTGGCTGGGTGGCAGGGCAGGGGGAAGGAGAGCAGCTGCTCCCCTGTCCCCTGCAGAGCAGGGGGCATAATGCCTGCAGGATCCCTACTGCTGCCCCTTGGGCACTGCTGCCTCGGGTGGGAGACTCAGAGCAATGGGAATCGGGGATAAAACCAGTCCCCAAAAATACTTCATGGCCTTAGTTACTGTCCCAAATGACATGGAATACTTCCTGAGTCTGAATGAGTGTTTTCTACCTGAAATAAAATATTGCACCTCTAAGTGCAAGAAAGCCTTATGATAATGTGTGTAATATTTCAGTTAACGCATCAGATGTGTAGCACATGAGCAACTCCCCTGAGCGGAGCCAAGCTTGCTTACTGAGCTGATCGTAGAGTTACTCCCACCCGGCGATGAAGAGGCTTCCTTCACCACAGAGCTGTGGCAAGACTGCTGCGGTACGGCTTCCACTCTGAACTCAGCTTGCCTCCTCTGTTACAAGGAACAGCTACCAGCACATCAACTGGGATAGCTCAGGCAACCCCGTTAGTAAGAACAGGGCAGCCTGCGCTGTGTAGCAGTGCTCGGCACCGATGCTTTTGCTTACATGGATGTTGTGCTGCCAATTTGTTATCTGTACTGTTAACACTCTTCTGAGGTTAAGCCTGGGTGTATATGCCAGGATGAGACAACTGTAACTCATGAAAACTGTAGAATGAATATACACTAAAAAATGTTTGACTTTTGGTAAGCATTAGGTGGGGAAGTTTCTCACAAGGAGAGACTGAATGTAAGTTTTCTATAGCGGAAAAAACAGTCTTTCTGCAATTGCCTGCTGGGATGCCTGAAGGTAAAGTTTAACGACAAGGATTCCTTTTACCCTAATACATTCCAATCTATTATACAGTAAGTTGATAAGAGAGGCTCTAAGTATGTTCCTTTCCACCGTACCACCCTGGGAAGCTGTAAATTACAGCATATTACGTTCACTATCAGTTCTACCTATCACAGGCTTGTCTTACAGAAGATGTGATAAAGAGAAACACCTTGGATAAAGTAATGCAATTAACTGCTGCCGTTTGAAATCTGAAAAATTACTTTTTCTTATCCCAGCCTGTCTAGCTGTTCAACCATTTTTGAGCAAAAATGCTGTTTAATGACTTGATGGCTGACTGGAGGACTACTTTCCAACAGATTCTGTTTCTTGTAGTGGTACAGGGCAGATCCAAATCTTGCACCAGCCACCAGCATCCTGGCTGTGCAGCCCAGAGGTCAGGGATGTTCAGGGGCAGGAGCATACCGGGACAGCCCAGCTCCATCTCCAGCTGCCTCAGTGAGGGGTACGATGGCGACATCACCTCCTTATCACTTGGCTGTGCTTGAGGTAAGATGCTCTGTGGCTGGGTAAGGCAGCACCCAAAGCTAGAACGGCTTGCAGTTGCCTTGCTACAATGATAGATACATCTCCGTGTGTTCCTACGGTTCCTCTGTAATTTAAACAACCTAGTGTTGTTCAACATTTATCTTTAAAGGGAGTTGTAGGTCGCCGTTTGTACTAAAGGAGCTATATGAAGTGCACTTATTAGAATGAGAAATACCTGTTTATAAAATGAGTCACTATTTGTAAGGGTACAAAAATAAAAGACCTGAGAGAAGGTGAGATATTCTTTCCTCCAACACAGAATTTTGGGCTATACTATGCTACAAACCAAACCATGTGCCTCTTTCTTTAAAGATATGCAGCATTTACATTTTTTATATTAAAACATTTTGCATATTCAATCTGAATATTTTTGGCCCCTAATAAAGTGTTTTAAGGATAAGAAGTGGCATTGCTTTGCTTATAACAATGTCTTTAGACAGCTTACAAAATCACCCTGTTCAACATGGCTGTGATATGGTAATGCAAAAATAACAATAAAAAAAACAAAGGAAAAGCAACTTGAAAAGATTTATGCCCATAGATTTATTAAATTTCATGTCTTCTAAATTTTGATTCGGTATTTACTGAAAGTCCTGCAGTGAAATCAATGGAAAATAACTCCAAATTTTAGCTGATAACTTAAGTCAACATAGGGCTCTAAATAATTTTAAATGGTTTTGAGATTATTTTTGTGAATTTGAATAATTGGTTAAATAATTCTTTACATGGGCACTGGAAATTCAAAACATTGGCCAACAATTAAAATGTACATAAGCAAGCAAGCAAGCCTGCTACATTAGCTTTGATTTCAATAACTCATAGTGACATACTAAGGTTATTTTAAATAATGTATTAGTATAATTTATTTGACAAGCAAGCTGAGAGGTACTTGGTTTTGCCATAGAAGCTATTTAAAAAAAAAATAATCTGCTGTCTACCTCTTGCTTCCTTGCAAACATTTGTGACTATCTGTATCTCTTTACTTATTTGTATATATTTTGGAACACAGTACTGTCTAGGTTTATATTATAAAAACAACTTCTCTACTTGACATTAAGCCCAGTAAACTTTCTTTTTAAAGTTCCAGTATCTTAGATTGCTTTTCTAGACTTATTTTTGTAAACATTATTTTGCAGATGTAAGAGGTGGAAACTTAGAATTACAATATATATGGATACGTGGAAGTTTGCGAACAGCTTTGACTCTGACTTAGGATTTTCTTGTAGGGTCTGTACTCCCCAAACCTGGAGAAACTGCTTGTATACATGTGGATGACTAGGAACTTGGCTGATGCCAAGATTTTGGATATGGTGCTCAAAAATAGAAACTTTGATATTTTTTTTTTTTTAATCTGCAAGCACATAAGAAAAGCATTTTAAACTCTATGTTGTATATCTGAAGGGATATTTAAATATTTATTATGTTATAAAATAACCTTATGCCACAGAAAAGATTTTATTAGGACTTTATGGTTTTATTGAAATGCTCTGAAGTTCCTCTCAATGAGGCAAATCCTATCCTGAGATTCTATTAATTTAATTCCTAGTCAAGAATGCACTGAAACCAACAGATGCTCAAACTGAATAAAACCTGAATAGCAATTGAATAAAAGCTCTGGGAGGTATCCCAGTACTTAAAAGGCCCCAGTTGATCCTGTCACTTCCCAGCAGTTTTTAGCTCCGCATACATCACGCTTCTCTGAAGCTGGCCTGCTTTGCCATCAGCCATTCTCCCGCAATGTCAGTGGAGGAAAGTGACTTGCACTAGTTTCTGAGTGAGAAAACCCAATGTCACTGCTCTGCTCCTGGAGCTCGGAGATGGGACAGGGCTGAGGATGGGAACCTTGCGGCACCCTGGGGCTGTGGGGAGCTTGCAGGCCTGGGGAGCAGAGGCCACAGCCCCACATGAAGGCAGGTAAAAAGGCCGTAAAACAAATGTCTGACTAGAGTAAATCTAAAGAGTAATTGTGTATCTCTGAGTAAGGCAAGCATGTTTCATAGCAGCGCTTGCCTTACCTTTTGTTAATTAAAGAAATGCTTCATAATACAATAGCTGTCATAGATGATATAATTGCTATCACTTTGATAACTTCATTAAATTACACCGCAGGATGTAAGTCCTTCAGGGCACCTTCATTTAAGATGCTTGATATTTGTCAGTCACCCTCATGAATGGGATTTTTTACTTTTTTTTTTAATACCACCTACAAATGCCTGGCTCTGTTAGCCGAGTCTAGACTAGCAGGGCAGTCAGGCATGGGCTGGTGTAACTACAAGACAGAAACAGGATGGAAGGCAGATTTGCTGAGATTTTGACTAGCTTATGCATAATAATGAAGGTTGTCATTCTGCAGAAGGGTTTAGGATAAGTTATGTAGTAATGGTGCTCAAATTGTGATGTTGTACTGGATAGCCAACATTTGCCATTAAAAAGCACATTATATTGTCAATGACGGATTCTACACCCAAGTGTTTCTCATCCTGCTATTCATTCCCATTCCCAGCTGAAGAGACAGCCAGTGTATTCTCAGCTTACCTTGTGGTCCAAGAGGCACAACTGTGTTGAATACCACAGGTCTGTGTAAAACGTTCAGTTTCATTAACAAGATTAATATAATGGCCTAAGCTAAACAGGAAAAAAAAAAAAAGAAAAAAGCTTTCTGCTGGGCTGCTGAATGTATTAATTACTGCTGCTTGTTTACACATTGGTATAGCAGCAGCATGTCACCGAGTGGTTTGAGCCCACAGCCTGCTGAGGGGCATTGTCCACACAGGGAAGAAGACAACCTCTGCCTGGAGGCATTCCCCATCCTGACAGCATTTTGATACATCTGATTGTCAGTTTCATTATTTTGGTGATGGCCAGCTGCTCATTTGTCACTGTTACAATGACATGCTGTCATGCACTGGTCTTAGCAAAGCTCAGGTGTTTGCTTCTTGTTGTGCCTTGGAGAAGAGGATGCAGAACAGCCACAGCCTATACTCCTGATTTACTCAGGAATAGGAAAACTTCAGGAAGCAGTGCAAAGAATAAGGTTAAGCCCTGTATGTGTTTGGTGCTGTTAGGCTGGCATTTGGGACGGACAGGTCCTTCACGTGTCCCTCAACTCCTGCTAAAGACTGCATGAATCTTTGCATGGATTTAAATTGAAGCAGACTTACTCTGAGACACTCAATTATATAAACAGCAGCAAGAGTCTATAAAACACAATTATCCCACAAGAAATAGTAGAAAAAAAAATATAAAAAGGGACACACTATGTTCAATAGGAGATACTGTGAGTAAAATATTTCTCTTAATGACAAACAATTGTGAAGGTTTAAAGAGTGACATTACTGTGACAAGCAATGTACCCCTCCAGTCATCTCAGATGAGGACTTCTCTCCCACTGTGTTTTATTGTTTGGGATTATTTTATTACTGGACTTCACTTAATGTAAAATTAATTACTCCTTATATCCATATTTTTTAAACCCCACCAATTATCAAGTGTAACACTTGAAATAATTCACCAAGTGAGTTTAATGAAATTACAAATAGACTAAGTTCTGCAAATAGAACTGCTGCTTTGAGAGCAGGCTGCAGCACGCCGCCTGTATGGTGTTAGTGGAACAGGCGGTAATGATGCATGCGTATGCTAGACTTTGGAAATGAAACTTTGCTGAACTGGTGAAATACCAAGAACGATAATTAAATATGAGAGTGGTCTTGTAACAAAATATACCTTTCATCCATAAAAGTAGCACCCCAGACTGCAGTCTCTGTAGGTGCTCTCATGCTTTGTATTTTTAAAATACTTGTTTAAAGGACAGCTGTAGTATAAGTCAAGTCAATGGTGAGAAGGCTAGATGAGGGACTTATTTGGGGTTTTGAATATTTAGTAGGATAGACAAGTAAGAAGGGCTGGAGAAGGCTTACTTAATTTTTGCAGTACTTGTAAGGACTTCTTTCAGTATAGTTGCTTTTTCAGTTTTAGACGAAACTTCTGTTTTCCCTGCTTTTACTTGACTTAATGCAGAAATCATTAGATACAAAGTAGATTCTGTGCTACATCCCTAAGCTACTCCAGAGCTTGAGGGGAGATCACCTTTAGCCTCCTGGGTGGTACCACTAAGGCTGAATAAAATCTCTGGAAAAATATAATTTACTTTTTAGTGCTGTGAAAATCTAGTTAAAATCTGGACTATATTGCTTATATTCCCATCATTAATGAAGTGTTAGGGGAAATCTGTCAGGATTAAAAAGTCAGGATAAAGTGGGAATAACTTTTGTGACTTCGTTAAAGCTGCAGTACACAAAACCCCCAAGGAAATTAAATCCTCAAACATGTATTAGGTTTTCCTGCAGTGTCTTTAACTGAAAACAATTTCCTCTGAAAAATGCATTAAGACTTCAGAAGCTGAAGATTTTGATACTCAGATATGTGTAAACTAAATTACATTTTGTTTCCCTGACCAATCACAATTGATGCTGGTACCATTATTGGGATTTTTACTTGTGAAAGTGCCACTGAATGGTTAACTGCTTCAGAAACGGGCAGTTATAGGGGCAGAGGGGCAGCATTCAAGGCAATGCTTTTCATGGGAAGAAGCATTTACTGACACATGCTATTGCAAACCTTCTGGCCAGAAAATGTGAATTCTTTAGTCACAGCTGAGAGCCTTTGCTCCCCAAAGGAGCCTCCCTGAAGTCACTGCAGCTGTATCTGAGAGCTGGCTGTGTGAACCACATACAACGCCGTATAAATGAGATTGGTAACCAGAGCATCGAGGGAGTGGCTGCTTACAAAAATCCAGCTCTAAGGCACAGCAGTCCTTACTCCTGTACTTCTACAGGTAGGCTTTGGGATGTGTCCTTGGTCAAAGAAGTAGTCTGAAAAGAAAGAAACTTGGGAGGGGAAAAAAAAAAAAAAAAGAAAGACTAGAACTAAATTCTGAAACAAGTCAGTGACAACTGTCGGCAACACTGGATAAAACTGAAATAGAGAGGTGATAATGGTATGAAACAGGGAAGGAGGAGTGTGAAGAACTGAGGTCGTCAGAAAAAAAAAAGGCAATAAACAACTGAAGTTTAAAAAAGGTAACTTCTTGTTACTTTTTTTCTTTAATCTTCAGGTCATTTCCCTGAATATAAAAGCCAGAAAGCCACAGCCAGGTCTGTCTTTCATAAATGGTAAGGCATACTGGTAGTCCTGCTGGTTCCTCTTGAAAACAGCTGATAGGGAAGGTCTGCTGTTAATGCAGCTCTGCTAATTTGTGATGAGTATGCAGAAGGTGCCACTCGCCAGGAATTATGAGCGACCCACCCAGAGGCAGTTTACTTATCAATGGGGCCAAGCATCTTTCCAGGCAAGGTTCTGACTAAAAAGTACCTTTTCCCCCCTTTGCCATTTAAGCCCTCTTCCTGGGTTTCTCAGGTATTTGGCTACGGTTCCTTTCCTTTTCCTAGAACATGATATTATAGCAAAAAGTACTTGTGCCAATCTCTCCTCATAACTCTGCTTCTGACCCATCATGCCCATAGTCACTATTTTAGTCATGGTCCCTGTTTCTTTATTCCAGTTGCTAACACTCTCAGAAGGGTAACCATTATAACAGCACCAAAACACACAGCATTTCACCCATCCTTAGTCCCAGCACAGTGGATATGCTCACATGGCAAAATCGGGGAGTAACTACAACACAAAAATGCCCATCTATGCCAGCACGACTCTATCCTGTGTTGGTAGCATTAGCACTGAAAGTGTAGGGTAACAGGATCACACATTACTTACGAGTTCCCAGAGGTCTTGGCTTCTCGTTCCTACCTTTTTTTTAATATGTCCTAACACAGTCCAAATAGCATAACTACATTCACACACATAAAATCACACCTTCATTTTGCTGTGCATGAGGCAAAGAGTCGAGTGTCTGATCTGAAGGCAGCAGACTATCTACAACGAGGAATTTTGCACGCAGAAGAAAAGCATAAGAAAATGAAAGGTCGCTGTCTCGAGGTGGGTAAAGAAGATGGGATGGAAAAGTGCTAGATTAGAAAAAAGTGAAAAAGTGAATTACCATTAAGTCATTTTCCCTGCTGTCTAATTTCCTCTCATTCCTCCATGTGGATGTTATGCTAAATGACAAAACAAGTGGTAAAAACCAGGACAAGAACTTCTCATGCAGAACAGCCACAAGTGCAACTTTGTAAGTCCTCTTTTTCCTCCTATCTTTTCCCCAAAAGTCTAAACATGCTCTTAAAAGGAGTGTATGTTTGTGAACCAGCAGTGGGCTGTTAATGGAACTTGACCATAATTTATTTTTATGGCTTGCAAAGTTAAGTGATTTTACTTAACATGCCATTTTTAAATCTAAATGCATGAGAATACAGAGAAGGAAAAGTATGAGATACAGCAAATGTACTAAGGAAAATGTATACATCTCCACTGAAAAATAAACTGGTGGTCTGGTTCACTGATACTGTATTTCTCCAGCATGAGGCAACTCTAGCAGGTAAGCCTCCTGCAGAGTTTGATAAATAAGTCTACCTGGTTCCTCTAAAATATTTATTCAAATGAGGGAGAGATCTCACAGTTTAATACCAATTCACTTAATGGACGGACCGCTGAGTGGGTGCACTAATTGCGTTAAGACAGGTATCGCACAGAATTTTGTTTGCTGGGTGCAAAGGTTTAGTGGCAGGTCAAAACTAATTTATGTTAATTGTTTGGAGCTACTATGTCATATTTGTCATCATCACACCTAGTACCCTCTACTTGACAGTTAATCTCAGCCTAGCTACTAAAAAGAAAAGGGTCCTCATATACTCGGGACCTCTAAACCATTTCTGACTAGAGCTGCTACTAGCTCCACTAGGAAAACTCTTCAGGAAACAAAGCTCCTGTTGGCGATACAATCATCCTGAATGCTTGGTAAGATCTTTTATCAGGCTCTAGTGATTATTTTGAATTTTAAAGTAAACATTTCAATTTTTTTTCCTGCTTTATTGACACCGCTGTAAGAAGTAAAGCAAGAAAAGTGAATTATACAAATGCACAAAGACAAACTTCGTGTCTGTTGTAAAGTTATACATGGTCTTATACCTTACTCTTACTATTATTTAAGTACTAGATTGGAAAGCAATCTTTAAAAAACATGTAAATCAGCTATGACTGCTATGATTTATTTGTTTTACATTATTTTGCCTTCTTTTCAGTACCTCACACTTTTGTTGTAAATAGCTATTTATGATCACCTGTTTGTTGTTCGGACAAAAAAGATGGACAGGTCAGTAAAGACGGACAGAGTGGCCATCTGGTTAAATAACGTATTTCAAGAGGGCTACAGGAGATAAAAGAAAATCTGACAGTTCACGTTTGCCTTTATCCTTCACCATGTCCAAGGATGCCCCCCAAATTTGACCTATACTTGAATATATTCTTGATTTTCTTTAAAGCTAATGTGCCTAAAAATACCCATAAAATCTTCCAGATACTAACTGGAACATTATGCCTTTTTTGCACAGGAAGCTTCATATTCCCACTTCTGCCTCAAACCAGCCAATTTCTAGGAGAAACATCAAGCAATTCACTGTGTGTGCCTGCAAAGCCTGGGTCATGCTGTTGTCAAATGATGAGATTCAAGGCATTGCAAACTACGTAACAGGTACAGCAAGGCTTCAGGTGGGCTCTTTTGTAAACTGCCTCATCTACACAGATCTGCCAACTGTCATTTTTCTGTAGGCTTTTTAATTTCTTTTCCCCTACTGTAATTATGAGAGGTACATCAGTGCCTAAGGCTATGTTACTATCTCTAGACTCAGGCGCTTTAAAGTAATGTCTGTTTTTTGCATCTTCTATTTTCTAGTTTGGTATTAACGCAGACGTATGTCGTGGCTTCTCAGTGTGGCAGCTGTAGGTATCCTCACTTCTCAGTGGCCCTGCCTGGCCTGAGTATGTTTGCATAAAGATAATGCATAAAAGATGTTTTCCCCACAGAAACCACAAAGTAAATGTAACAAGTAATCAATCGTCTGAACAGCAATCAGGAAACCTCTTAACGAACATCCTACACAAACACAATAATTAATCTCAGCTATGACCTGAATAGCAATTAATATAATCAGCTTCAAATGGTGTGCCTATTGTACTCATTTTTTGGCTGTCACAGTGAGGATGTTATATGCAATATAAACATATTGGTTTGTTTTGAAGAATACTAATTTCAGGAGGGAAAGGTGACACAAATGTTTTATGCAGATCAGGTTGTTTGTTCCTACGTGTTCAGACTAAAGCAAAACACAGTGTCAATGTCAAAGCAGAACAAAAAGGATATATACACTCAGAAACTACAAAAATAACCAAGCCACCAAACCTCACACAAAGCACCCAGCAAACCCAGTTCTCTAACCACAAAGCCTCACACAAGCAATCGCAGTCTGTGAACATTAAGTGGCAGAGAAAGAGATGTGTTTGGGCACAGGCTCAATGTAGGCAGTGTAAACTTAGCTCTCCTCTATTAATTAGTTGGACATGTAATTTTGAAAACCACAGGCTGATCCTCGTATGCTAGTATAAGTCTGCCAAATGCCATTTTACTCATTTAGTCCAGTTGAAGATAGCTAATGCAAATCTTTTGGGACAATACATTTCCTTCCCTGAATTAGTAAGTAACGCTTAAAAATTTCATAAAGTGAATTTTGAAAGTCTCATTCACTCTGCATTCATGTTGGGCAATAAAAGCAGGCAGGAAGGTTTCACTCCCCAGCAGGCAGGGTGGAGGCAGCCGGGCACGGTAACATTGATATTGCAGCACTGCAGAGGTGTTTTTAAAATATACGAGCAAAAGTGTTTTCCCTAAGGAATAAAATCATGCACCTATCTTCCAGTCACACTTCTAAGAATCTTTTCTTTTACACAGCTTTTCTTTTTACAGATCCTAACTACTAAAATTAATGTTGGAAATGCCAAAGGAAATGTGGCCGAAAACAAGCTCCTCCTTGGACAAATACAGGTAACTTACTGACTTTCAGTATCAAATATATTTAAGGATGGAATTTACTTCATACTGTTTATTTATTTAACTTGGCTGTCATTTCAAAATCATGGGGGAGGGAAAAAAGAGGAATTCCTTGTCTTTTCCCTAGTGGCAGCTCAAACTAGTTGAGATTGCACAGGTGCTCTCTAGGGATTGTTAAGAAACGCTCATCATGACATTTTTCTCAAATGACACTGAAATTGTCTTACGAGTCATTAGATCCATCACTTAGATTTAACTACGCATTATGCACATTATATCAGGCACATGAAAAGGTAGGGCTGGCCAAAGGATGGAAAATTCTGACAGGTAACCGCTGAACAGTTACATGTCAAGAAGAAAATAGGTTGTTAATAATAACCTCACTTACAAAGGAAAAGGATGAGGAGCAATGTAAAAAGAAGGGGGGAAAATCAGAAAAGTAATAGGGCTAGAGGAAGGAGTGGAATACAAGACAGGAATGTGCTAACAGTGGTTCAAGAAAGACCCCAGCACAACTAATAAAACTTAACATATATTTTATTGAAGATTTTTCCTCATCAATAATTATTTTCTGCTCTTGTGTGTGGTGTCTCCACAGACAGTTCTTGTTTTCACTTCCTCCACCATGCTTCAATGCACATGTATGTTTTCCTTCTACATATAGTGTGAAAGCAAAATAAGTGTTCCTAATTTCTCAGCCGCTGAAAGAACACCCATTGCCATTTCTACTGTGGCCTACACTTTCTTTCCCTTTGCCAAAGAAGGAATCAGCAACTCCCAAATTCCAGTTGTTTTGTCCTCCATTCCACAGAAAATGCCATTTTTAGAAAGCAAGCCTCCTCGTTCCCTCTGCCCTCCCTGTCTCACAAGGCATGGCCAGTTCCTTTGGATTCCTTTGTGGCTGCTCTTATCTGCGGGTACCAGCAAGGGCTCATTCTGCCTCCTGAGTCCCACGGGCACAGTTCACATCCAGGTCCTGCTGCTCCAGGGACCCCAGCAGCCGCGCTGTCCTCAGATAGCCTCTGGGATCTTCTCCTCTGCGCTCGCAGGCATAAGGCAGGCAGATGGGCTCTCAGATGGTGATGAGGACAGCAAGGCACAGGATGTGCAGTGTCCCTTGTAGAAAGTGAATAGGAACAGACTATGAAAGGGGGGTCAGGCGGTTTCCAGCCATGCTTTGAAGAGGACAAGAGATTGTAGCTCATGAAGAAGTTTGAGATTTCAAAGTCTGGGCTCAAACTCAAAATTTTTAAATTTTAAGATTTTACTTGAAAGAAAATTTACACTTACAATTATTTATGTATTTAGCATATATTGTTAAAATGACACAAAACACTGATATTTTTTTTTTTCTTGGGGGAGGGTAAAAAGAAAAGAAAAAGTCAGATACACAAAAGAGAGGAATGGCAGCACTACACTAGATAGACCATGACTTTTACTTGTGAGATTTTCATACTTGCAGTGAAATCAACCTTTTTATTTCAGTAGGTAACATCTTCTATTAAAAAAATGCCCCAAACCAAAACACCAAAATAAAACAAACAAAAAAACCCTAGCTCTACAGACCGTCTCTAGCCAGTTCAGTTGCTACGGTATAAATGAGTAGGTTAAGTATGTTAAGGGTATCCCTGCTGAAATGTAAAATGCGAGTGCTGAGTAGCCAGCCAAGCCGTATGAAAGCATACCAGCTGGGCTGGGACAGGAAAGGAGGAAGGTCAGGAACTCTGAAAAGAAAGAGGATCAATACAAAAGTCTTGAGAGGAATGAATTCGAGCCCAATGGAGAAACAGAACACTACCTTAGGTGAACTGTCAGAGGCAGCTGCCTGTTCTAAAAATAATAGTGCTTGCTCTTTTGCTCAAGTTTCTTTTTCTCTTTTTTTTTTTTTTTTTAATTTCCTTTCCTTTTCTGTTTTCTCTTGATTGATAACAGAAAAAATTGCTGTTTTCTTTTCTTCCTTTTTTTTTTTCCCCCCCTCTATATGCTATTTCAAAACTGCTGAAATCTGGCAAGAGCAAAAAGGTGAGAAAAATAAAAGATTAAAAACGTTAAAGTATATTCAGCAGCCGGGAAGCTGACCCAAAACTTCAGGTAACAAGTTCATGCAGGTGTCAACTTAAAGTTCAGATGGATCAACATTTCAAGTGAATTTTCTGCAGGGTTTTTAGAGAGGAAGGTAAGAAAGGTGGCAATAAAACCAGAAGAAAGCTTTCGAGCTTCCTTTGGGCATGCAGTCTGCTCCGCAGCTCAATTTAGCTGGAAGAGATATTCAAATAGTCCAGATTTTTCTTTCTGCATTTTCTCAGTTAGATATTGTTTATTAATTAAGGGGAATTAGTGAGAAACCACACTAACTAATACTCTTCCCCTCTGAAGAATGGCTTGCTTTCCCTAGACTTGGTATCAAGGGAGAGCTCCAGTATGGGTCCTGGGCAAGGTGCAAGGTGCAGAAGGAAGGAGAGGAAGCACAAAGCTCACTCCACGTCATCCCCCCGCTCTCCCATCTCTCTGCCCTTCCTGAAGCTAAATTTTGTCTAAAGGCTTTAATAACCCTTACCATGGTGGGGCCTGGATCACTGGGACCATGAGCAGTTTCTGAAAAATAGAAATGCTGATCGAGAACAAGACAGCAGGACTAACTCTGCTAAAGCCAATCACGTTAGTCTGGATTTAACTTGTGCAAACCAGAGCAGAGCATGGACCTGAACAGCTGGACAACAGTAATTACTGTACAGAAGGCAATGTTGTGTAAACCTTAGTCCTTCAGAGTCTCTTCATTCAAATCTTTAGCTTTAAGGAATCTTTGTATTTTCAACTTAGTTATACAGCTATGATGTACAATGGGATATGCTGCATGCTAAAGACCTCGGCTATCAATTAGTAATAGGCGGGAATGAAAAATTAATATCTAATGTATGACTGATACCGTCTCCAGTGAGAATGGCTGGGTATTTTACGTGCATGGCTGCATTTCTGGGGAAGACACAGTGAGCTGCTTGATGCCCACAGCAGTTGGCACTGAACAGTTGGCAGCTTCTTCATCTCCCTCTCAGGAGAGCGCGCGCTTTACACCAGGGCTTGGTTTCATGTTTAAATCTTGCAAAACCTGCCATGGAGAATGACACTGATGGTCGGTGAAGGGATGTTCAGCAAAGGCACCCATGTCAGACACGGTGAGAAAGAAATGTTGCCTGTGTGGTTTAAGTGACTGCTCCAAAATAGGTTAAACCTCCTGTGGTACAGTCACCAGAGGATTTGGTGGGGCCTGGGGGACATTTGCACTGGTGCAAGCTCCTGTCCCACCGGCAGGGCAGGAGGAGCCTGTCCCCACAGCTTGTCCCTGTCCCCACGGCCTTTCCCTGTCCCCACAGCTTGTCCAGGTGGCAGGGGCACAGTGAGTGGGGCCACTCCCCCCCACCTTTATTTCCAAATGCCTCTGTTCAGAGATAAAATGATATCTAAGGCAGCTTAATGCTCTGAACACGTCAATGCAAGTGTGTATCATAGACTTGTTGATAACCTAAACTCTCAGGTATATAGCTATCTTTTTCAATGAATGGCTTACATAATTTGTAGACACCTGAAATGGAGAATAACATTTCTTCTAGAAAAGTTGTTTTTGAGAAATATTTCATTACAAAAAGCCAAAAGCCAGCAAGACTGCTTTCCTTACGTGCATGGCAGCAGCTAACACATGCAGTGCAAATGTGTCTATTATTTACTAGCCACCTAAAGCTCGATCAGCACCAGTGGTGAACCAGACTGAATCTTATCAGAAAAAACATTCTGACACCAAGCTGCTTTTCTCACAGATAAAGTTTTCCTGGATTCTGCCAGGCTCCGCAATGAGAACTGGAGAAATGTGCAGGATGGCGGACAAGCTCTCCACAAACAAGCACACAGAAGCAGCCTGTGCTAATCATTGGGGCTGCTGGCACACTCTTAACCTTCTCACCAACAGCTGTGAAAACACTTTTTTCAGATCTGAAAAAAAAGAACTGCAGTTTTATTTTTTTCCTCAAAAAGTTCCAGAAACAGTAATATGACCTTTTGGGAAATAGTATAGAAAATGGGAGAGACAATGGGTCCTTTGAAACAAAGAATCAATGGGGGAAACGGAAAAAGAATTTGTCAGTGAAAAATTATCTTACATAATCCACCGCCCTCATAAAAATTGCACTTGCTGTGTTAGGGAATAAATTGGCTGTCGTTCTGTGGCAGGAGAGCGGCAGTAGTGTGTACTGCAGTCTTTAATGGGGACACACAACTTGGGATATTTTGGGCTTGGCAATTTACATAAGTGAAGAGCGTAATCCTGTGCGTGCCGGGCGCCGGAGCAACGGAGAAAGCAGGGAAGCAAAAGAAGGAACTGCCTGACTGCCATGTGTCCCCGTAGCTCCTGCGTAGAAAAGAAATGAATGGAAGGTGAACTGGCTGTGTGTATCACTGGCCAGGCAGCTGGCACAGTGGGCTTGCTAGGGCACTGCCACCTGGCTTTTCTGCTTGCTGGTCAAGTTAAAGACTCCAACAGTTATGAAGAAGACCTGAGCTTGTTGTTCCTCTCTTGACAGCCTATCACACCTTTTGAGAGATATTTTTGGAAACTGTCTATCACACAGTTGATTTTTAAGCATGGTTTGTGGAATTTGGTGGCAGTTAACAGAAACGCCAAAGGATAAACAGAGCTGAATTCATGTAGAGTGTCTCGGACTGCAGGTAATAGTCATACAATGGCACCAAAACCTGAAGAGTCAGACTTGGAAAATACCTAAATACTACAGGTACAGAGCATCAACAACAAAAGTAAAAACATTCTTTGTGAGTGGTGGAACACTATGAACCTCCACAACAGGGATTTAGCGAGCATGCACCTTGGTGGAGCATCAGCTCCAAAAAGCATTCTCTGCCTTCCTCTCCCAAGCGACCTAACCTCAGGAGAAGAAACCACCAGAGCCTGCCTTCACCCAGCAAAGTAGCTGCAACCCCACCACCCCGTTTGAAGCCCCTGTTATCCTTGGGGCATTAAGGGGCTGTTCCTATACCCTTTTGGTGCTAAGATCATTTGAGAAAGAAGTTCTAGTAAGATGTAGGTACACTGTGTATCAAAGGATTCAGTTAAAGCCCTTTGTCCTACACCTGGTGTGTTTTACCCTCTTAATACACAGATGAACACAGTCGAGACTATTCTATTTAATGTTCCACCATACACGAAAAGAGATCTCCAGTCCCCTGGGAACACTGTCTTTCATTTCAGCGTAGCCTGGATCACCACTTTTCTCTCAAATGGATGCAATTTCCATACCTAATACTGGTTACTCTTATTCACAATTTCTGGTTTTCTGCTGGGAAGTCTCAGTTGAGAGTGAAGTGTTATTATGTCAGACATTGTATAGATCCATTTAGCGCTGCAGAGACAGAGCCATAAAGCATCTATGAAAAACCCACCAGAGGCACTGGTGACGGGGAGACAGGGAAATACTACGCAGTTTGCTGAAAGCAGTTTGCAATCCAGCAAGAACAGGAAAAAAAAGAAATTTCCAGAGACCCAATGAGACTGCAATTCAGTCGTGAGGTTAAAATCAGAAGTCTCAGGAAATCTTAACTTTAATTAATGAAAAGCAAGGTATTAGCTGAACCTGTCATCTTGTGACTTGCTAGCTTCGCTCTGTAGGGATTATATTCTGCCTGGTGAGGTTTCTGTTATCTTTTTCATCACAGTTATTCAATCACTCACAAGGAATAAAATGTATTAATTAGAAAATTCATATTTAATAGAAAATGCACAAAGCCAGAAAGTATGTTTCTGTTTTTGAAATGCATTATTTCATTCTTTGTCTTGATTTCTTTAAGCAGCTGCAGTCTATTACTGTAATATCTGGTAGGTAAGTAGGTCTAAATGGAAAGCTCAAGAAGAAGAACCAGTAAGTAAATATGGTGAAAAGTATTTGATTTTGGAAAAGGGCTAGTAAGGTTTCAAATCTTTCCATACCATGCCTATTAAACATAGCTATATGTCCATGTGTATAAAATATAATGTAGAGAATTTGATCATTTTAATTAAGATGATGAGCATAGTAAATTAAGAAATAATATTCTTTCCCAATCTTGAGATAAAAAGATGCATCTGCTAAAAACTGGTAGAGCTTAGACTAATATAAAGTTTTCTGTATAGCCTTATAGCTGCCATTTTCCAGAAAAGCCAGAGTTCTTAGGGAATCAGAAATACTTTATGCTTTTAAAATCTTTATGAATCTACTACGAAAAGAAATCATAGCATGGCAGTATGCTTAGAAAAAAATCACAAAGCTAGTATTCTCTTTAAATGCTGATAAAATTTATCATTCATGGTAATAAAATTCAAATTCAGTAGACTTTTTTTTTGGTCCTTATGGTGACATTACTGAACAAGTAAGTAAAACACCTCTCAGATTTATCTGTGCTTGGTTATTTGAGTGAGATTTAGTCAATTACTGCTAAAGATAAAACCCCCAAATTACTACCCGTACAGAATGGAAAAGTACAGGATTTTTTTCCTCCATTCCCCCCGCTCCCCCTCCATAATCTAGACATAGGGTGGTACTTTGGATATAGCTAATTCCACTGCTGCCAGTACAGGTCTGCCCACTGGTTAGACAGTCCGCTTTTTTTGTGTGGGGTGTCAGAAACGAACATGAGTGAAATGAACACAGAGAAAAAAGTGCTTTACAGTTAGAGTCATGGGAATTGCTGGGAGGATTGGGCAGACACCACAGCTGAAACAATTTTTTCCTTTTTAAAAAGATAATGTTTCAATTTGATATTGTCACTTCAAAACAAACACAAGCAGCTAAAATTTCCTTAGAGGAAACATTACTTTCTTAAAAGACTGGTCTTAAAGTTTATTTAGATGCTGCTTTTTTGGAACCTGTATAACTCATAGCAGAGAGATAATGTGTTGAAAGGTGCATGGTTTGTTAGCAGAAAATAGTCATAAGTACAATCCCGCTCTCCCCACTCTGCCATTTATACAGTGGAGCTGGCTGGGCTGCCAGCTCTTCTATCCAAGAATACATTAGCAATTCATCAAAAGAGCAAATGTCATTATACACGGGAAGCCCACGGAATTATTTTGCATTTGATTTCCAGCTCTGATAACATTATTATTGATTTAAATATTCTCCAGCATAACATGTGCTAGACACAAAGGATCATTGTATTTTTTAACTTCCAATCACAGTAATCCTGAGTTGCCCAAATACCGATGGCTTTAATAAAACTGAATATATAAACCCCTCAAGTCATATTTCTAGGCTGTTAACTAATGAACTTCATCAGAAGCTCACAGACCAAAGTGTGATTTCTGAAATATCTAAGAATGCAGTCCTAAAATAGCTGTGCCTGTATACTGTATACCAAAAAAAGCTAGGAATCCTTTACGGCAAAAATCCATTTTAGGTAGAAGTCGTGCGAATCAGGAAGGAGACATCTCCTGTGTTGCCCGTCCCCAGCAGAGAAGGGCACAGCGAGGCCGGCACAGCTGTCACACAGCCCAGCCTCCCCCGGGAGCGAGGCCGGGCCTCCCTGGGAGCACAGACGGCTGCTGCCTCCATTAAAAACTTCCATTTTATGAGGAAAAACAGGAGAAGACCAAGCAGGTAGAGAAGAAACACGACCATTTTGTCTTAGAGCGAGAGGGTTTTTTTACTGTATTCCTTAGAAATTTAAGTTTGTGCTTTATTTAAAGCACAGAACTGCCTGGCTGCAGTGTTGGGTCTACAACTGGAGGTCACCCAGGTGCCACAAGAAGGGGGCTCCTCAGAATGTCTCCGACAGCCATTGTATGTCTCAGGGCCCACCTGACCTGACCATGTGTGTGTGTGGGGGGTGCCTGTGGTGCATGGCTGCATCTTTGCTACATCTTCGAGGACTGGCTGCTGTGGGTTCGGCAGCCTGGATGCACAACAGTTTCTGCCAGTATGAGTGGTCCAGAAGAAGGAATAAATTGCAAGTGCATAAAACAGACATCACGAGTTGCCTCAGGAAGCTTACAGTGTTGCAGAAAACAAGGACTTGTTGGCTAGCCTTTGGTCCTCTTGAAGGATAAACAGTGTAAGTCATCACCTGAATGTGAAAGAGACTTGGCAGGAGACTGAGGCACAAAGCAATTTTGACAGTGGTTAGCAAGATGTCCAAAAGAAAGATGGGGAGTTGTTTCTGCAGCTAGTGAAACACTATATTCTTCCGTGGTGGGACAGGCAGAGCTACAGCTTGCGGCAATTTAAGGCTGCATATGGATCTAAATCAACACAGCTGCTGAAGGAACTGGGGAAAGGAACCAAAAGATCTTGTGGCTCCACGTGGGCATGTCTGAGAGGGCCAGCTGGGATGTTGCCACAAGGCCAAGATAAAACAACAAGTGAGGGTGAGAACTTGGTATGAGAGAGCATGAGTCTACGATTCCGTGGTTAGTCTGTTTATAACTAGTATTGGATACACAGGAGAACTGATGCTGAAAGAATTCGATCCCTCTCTCTGTAAATGGCAAAACAACAGGCAAGCAAGCAAACAAACAACCAGAAAAAAAAAGAAAACAAAAAAACCAAAAAACACAGAGAAGGAGCTTTGTTTAGATAAATGCACCCATCCAAAACCAACAGACATGAAGAGCTGCTGGAGCCAGACACGATAACACTTCCAGCTCATGAAGGGCTTTGACATCTACTCCCTAGTGACTCTGGCTGGAGGGATGCAAGTCACGGCCCCCCCAAGAGGTCAGAGACCCACAGCAGAGCTGGCAGACTAGACTGGCTGCTCGCTTCAGTGAAAACTCATCAGCTTAGCTGACCACCGTCAGCTGCGGGTTAAGGCAAATCAAGAGACCTCAGGCTGAAGTGGTGGGGGAGTCCTCTCTGTGGTCTCTGCTGAGGGGAAGTGTGCAATAAACATAGAATCACAGAACCATTTAGGTTGGAAAAGACCTTTCAGATGAAGTCCAACTGTTAACCCAGGACTGCCAAGACCATCACTAAACCATGCCTGTAAGTGCCGCAACTACACATTTTTCAAACGCGTCCAGAAATTATGATTACACTACCTCCTTGGGCACTGTTCCAGTGCTTGACCACCCTTTCAGTGAAGATGTTTTTCCTAATATCCAATCTAAACCTTCCCTGGCACAACTGGAGGCTGTTTCCTCTTGTCCTGTCACTTGTTATCTGGGAGAAGAGACTGACACCCACCTTGCTACAGCCTCCTGCCAGGTAGCTGTAGAGAGCAACAAGATCCCCCCTGAGCCTCCTCTTCTTCAGGCTAAGCAGCCCCAGCTCCCTCAGCTGCTCCTCATCAGACTTGTGCTCCAGACCCTGCACCAGCCTCATTGTCCTTCTCTGGACGCGCTCCAGCCCCTCTGTGTCCCTCCTGCAGCGAGGGGCCCACAACTGAACACGGGATTCAAGATGCGGCCTCACCAGTGCCAAGGACAGGGGGGCAATCACTTTCCTTGTCCTGCTGGCCACCCTGTTTTGGATACAAGCCAGGATGCTGTCAGCCTCCTTGGCCGCCTGGGCACACTGCTGGCTCATGTTCAGCCAGCTGCTGACCAGCACCCCCAGGCCCTTTTCTGCCAGCCAGCTTTCCAGCCACTCCGCCCCAAGCCTGTAGCATTGTGTGGGGCTGGTGTGACCCAAGTGCAACCACAGCAAGGATGGAGAGGAGCAGCCATCAGCAAGGACGTGCTATCTTGATCCATGTGGTGAACACATTGAGGTTTTAAAGACACTTGAAACATCAGGCTCTGGGGAACTAGAAAACCTCCAGAGGTGGTGGCCAGTAGACACGCCAATAGCAACAAATATTCTAAGGTTACCACCTCTGCTCCAGATGCTTTACCAGATCAACTTCTGCTTTATTGAAGTGCATGTCTCGCTTCAGCCTCGATTACTGGAATGATGGAGTCTATCTCACCTTTATCAGCAACAAAGGAGGACTGTGATCCCAAGAGAAGAGAACATGGGGCATCTAACGAAATGCAGACTACTGTGTTTTCCAGTCCCTGCTGGCAAAGCTCAGCTTTATCACGTTTAGCCACAGACAGGTTACACTTATTTTCTGTTTTCTTTTATTCTCACTTAGTGAATTACAGTGGAAAAGTTTTGTTAATCAGAACTAACTTGCTTCTGCCACACTGGTAATTACATACATAACTGCCTACATGCTATATCAAAATTCAATGATCCCATACCTAGAAAAACACATGTATGTGGGCTAGGGAAAGAGTGGGCTGAGGACAGGTACAAATAGCGTGATTTAGTTAGCTTGTCTGAATGTTAAGCTTCATTTATTCTAAGATAGCTATTTATTTATGGGTTTTGTTTCTTACCATATAAAATATGCACTTTGTAATAAAATTAAAGTATCCTCTACTGAGAAAGCATCAAAATCCCACTCCAGATATCCAAGAATGACAGTGGATTTACTCTGCTTGATTTATTTCTTGAAGTTTTATCCACCCACATCTTTCTCAGGTGCTACCATTCTGCTTCTAGTTTCACATGTTAATGGGAGTATTAGCCTTCTAAAAAGAAGCATTCCTCAAATCCTATGTAATCTCAATGCTAGACTGTTACTTCTAAAAATGTCAAAAATGCAGTCCACAAACATATTTTTCATCATATAAAACCACAATATTGATGGAATGCTCCACTTCTGAATAACTAAAGTGAGAGTATCATAACATGTGTTTATTTTTTTCAACTCTTTTTTAGGTTCACTTTTTTTGAGCGCCATAGTACAAGCTTCTCCTCACTGTGGATCCAGCTTTCAGGAATGAGGAGATAATTAGGTGAGGATGAATTTTCTATTTGAAACTCCCCACAAATTTACCCAATTAAGGTCAGTGATGCTGATTGTCTGTTAACCAAGAGCTTAAGTGAGCTTGTCAAGGCTAACCTGTGGCTGTTTTTAAAGGTTTGGAAGGCTGCGGTGGCTCCTAGTCATTTCTGAGCAAGGTAAACTTCAGATCTCTTGAATAGGACTTGGATGGGTTTTTTGTTCTCCTAGATTTTTTGTGGATATTGATTATGCATAGCATTTTGTGGGTAGTCATTATGTTTGTTTCTAACCTTGTTGCTTACCTGTAGAAATTGTTGTGTGCTAACCTTTGCTGTGTGTGTGTTGCTGTGCATGTTCTTGCTGGAAGTACTATCAGCAAGTAGTGATGTGGGAGGCCAGAGGAGAAAATTGGTAGGAGAGAAACTGCTTGTTTAATGTCATGCTGTTGCTGGAGCTGGTGCTTATACTATGGGTCTGTTCTGGATGCCCTCGGTGGAAGTGCTTTGACTCGGTTATGCAGTAATGTTGGCTCTCAAGCTCTCAGAGCTGAAAGATCATGAGGTTGTGGTGCCCCCTTAGCTCACCAGTGAAGGCTGCAGTGCACTGTGAGACAGTAAGTCAAAAAGTCAAAGAGCAAGCCTGGCGTGTGGGGCAGCAAGCAGCAGCATGGCCAAAGTCCTACAGTACTCGCAATCAGAATTTCTCTTCCTATAATTTGATATGTACCCTGGAAGAAAACCAACTTTTAACAATATGTGGTTTTATAACTTGCTAATGAGACACTTAAAATTAAGTTTAAGTAACAAAGGACTCTGTATTAATCAAAGAATATCCTATTCCATAAAGGAATAGTAAGAGCCTGCCCTTGACATCAGATGCTCTAAAAGCACCTCTCTGCCATACCAACTGTTTTTCAAGCACTGTTACAAGCACATGCTACTTCTAATAAGTGATGTAAAATATCAGTTGCTAAAACTTTATCAGAAAAGCTTCTTCCTAGATAAATTTGAGAATGTCTATACTGTATTTCACTTAAAACTAACTTCTAAGTAGGTCTCCTTACACTTTGAGGAGTTCAGTGCCTACTAAAGCATTTTTGAAATATTTTCTGTGGTAAACCAAAGCCCATTCAAGTTAATAAAAGAACCACAGAGAAAACACAATGTATAGGGAGCAGAAACTTTCATGGGGAAAAAAAATACAATATTAGGATACAAAAGGAATAGGCTAGAGACACTGGAAATACTGAGATGCTGCTCCATAAATCACTGTTGTATCCTCTCTTAAAATATACTTTTGCTTACTTCACCTGCCATAGGGCATAGCAGAAATAGAAAAGACTCAAAATCAGGTGATGGAAGCAACTAGATGTCTGGGCTGACTTCTACAGGAGAAAAAATGAGACCTTGGTATCGTATAGGTATCGCATAGTGTGACTTGCACAGAAATAGTAAATGAAGTGCTCTATTTGTTCTTTTATATAACAAAATGAGACAAATCAGTGAAACGCAAAGGTAATATATTTAAAACTTATTACTGATGGAACTTGCTTCTATGACGTTTAACTGAAAGCCTGGCCACTGCAAAAAACATGACAAACACGCAAGGTAGAAATGGAAGGGAGCACCTTTTAGGTCAAGGCAGATTCTGGATTTATGTTGGTTGTTGCAGAAGGCAGAATTTAGTACTGCAAGAGTATAAAACAGCTATTTAAAACTTGAAAAGAAAAAAGTAACAACTCTGTTTCAAAAATAGTTTTGAACTCTCAAAAGGTCAAATTCAGCCCCAGAACAGCAGGTACAAAGTATACACAAGCTGAATTTGGTTCTAGAAGTGTATGACTTTATCTTTCATATCCAAGGTTTTACTGTGCGTATTTATTTATTTATTTATTATTAAAGCTTGGACTGAGTTGTTTTTCTCAGCACAGTCCCATATGCTTTAATGTGACTATCGTATTTTATTTGTGCATTTTAGTCAAATGCATTAGTCATGTATAAGACATGACCTTGTAAGGGATAACTTTGAAAGTGGGAGAATATGACAATATTATGAAAGGAAATCTAATTAAAATGATATAAAGTTAATAAAAACAGAGCGTTAAATAAAACCTAAGAAAAACATGCTCAGGGAGGGCACTAACTCTAAATGGAAGTATGCAGTGAATACTGTCATTCTGAATTATTTTTGCCCGAAGTATGTCTATTGCTATGGGCATTTGCAACTGAATACAGTTAGCATGTCCCACTCTGTCAAATACAGAGCCATCTATTTCACACTAACTCTTATTGCAGTATTAAAATAACCCACCCTGAAATAAAAAATGGACCATTAGAAAATACTTAATCAATAGCGATTGCAAAATCCAAACCAACTGAAATAAGAAATAAAATGACTACTTTCTCCTAAGTAAGAAAGCCTGGTGGACTGCATTATCCATTGACATCAGGGCTACAGGACTGCAGAAAACACGTACAACGCCAAAAAGTCGAAAAGGTACAACCTGTGATCCAATGCAGGCTCCAGCATTCTCTGGAATGTGGGATGGCAAACTTATTTCATGTGGCAGTAATGCTATTGGAGGTGCAGTGCAGCTGTGGTTATTGGTAATGCTGAACAGAGCAGTGGGGAACATGGGGTTAGTGTGGCTCTTCCGCCGTCCCTGCACGAGGGGCAATGGCATCGCCAATTTGTTCCTGGAGCACAATAGGCTCACTCTGTACAAGCCGATATAACGAGGTTAGCCCTGCCCTCAGTGCCAAAGATGTGCACTGCCACGTCTGAGCCCAGAAACCACCATGGATGCCATGACAGCCTGTTCCTTCCCTAGCCATGGCGTTGTAGACAGTGGATGAATGGAGGTTGTGCTTATGGTTCTGGAAGCCCCAAAAGAGTGAAGAGACATATTTATACCCACGCCAATGCAGAGAAGTAAAACATGTCAAATTCTGGCATCTAACTTGCACTGAAAACTCAGCAAATGCATCATTACAGCCAATATGTACAATATTGCCTGAGGATGTGACCATGGCAATTTGCACGTCCTCAGGAAAACTAGTGATTATTTCAACATGGCCAGAAGACAAACTCCTGACAAGATAGAAACAGAATGAAGAAAAAAAATCCTCCGTAACATAAACACCACCAACACATATGAATCTGATTAAATGCTGCCCTCACTGAGAAGAGCGGAGCTTTACATGCAGAAGCTGTGCCATACCTCGAATAAACACTCAAGCTATTTACCCCACACATGGTTAAACTGAAAATTGTGTTATCCCCTTTTCAGCCTAAATTATGGGCAGACCTTCGCATACGAAGCCTGCCTTTGGAAACGTGCCGACCATGTGTCACTGCCTCTTTGCAGTGATGATGTGATTTTGATTAGCGTGTGGCGGTGCAAGGGGGATGCTGATTGTAAAGAGCAATCCCATCACCTGACAATAGCTCCGTGATGAAATCTTCTTCACAGATTAAAGAGGGAAGGGCAATAACTCACCAGAAAAAGCAGAACTGTCTGCTTAATTACTTGAAAAATGTCTCAGCCACTACCTTTTATGACACCTGGCGGGTATAAACATGTCCACAGTTTTAATTAATTTTACCTCTTCTTTCATTGCACCTGTATAGCCTGGAGAAACAGAATTCTAATGAAATTGCAATCGACCATTTCTACTGGAGTTTGACACACACTTTGGCAATAACCAGAAATTGGGGCATTTCCATTAGTTTAATTAGGAAGAGAGAGTGTACTTGGAAAAATACTTCCCCACAATTATAATTATTCCAAATCAAGCCACAGTATAAACTCTTCTCTTAACTCTTATAACATTGCTTTTCAGTGTCCATTTTAATTTAAAAAGGTAACGGAGGAGGCTTTTTCTTGGGGCAAAGTGGAGTTACGGTGAAAATCTTTCTCTTGGCATTTTCAAAGCAGCAACAGCATAAGCTTGTACCTTTGACCTTGCAGTCCTGCAACTCTCATTTAAAATTGATGAGTGAGACCCTTGAATTTATTCTGCTGAAAACAACACTTTTTATAATGACATTTATCAACATACCACTAATTGTCCAGCACCCTAAAGTGCCAGCCCTGCAGAAAAATTAAAGGAGCAGAGGCCTTTCTCACTTCCTTTTTTTTGGGAGCCAGGGAGAACAGGTTTGTTTGTATTCTTTGGGGATGCTAGGTAGGAGTTGCTGTCTTGTCAAACACAGCCTGAGTTTGTGCCAAAGCTTAAGAAAAAGGTACCTTGCATATTCTGTCTTCCTCTTTGCTCTACAGAAGAGTCACATTCACGCTGGGCTAAAGCAGATAAAATGGAGATAAAACCCTAAATACAAATTCTAGATAGAAATCTAATGTTATCCAACACTTGCAATAGTCACTTCATGTAACCCTTCTGCAGCTGAAATCTCGTTTGTTCCTTTCTTACATTAATCGGTGAAGTTGTCAATCTTGTAAAGAAAGCAAGTGTTTTAGGGGGTTGAAATTCATGTGGGTGAAATTAGGAGAAATGAAGGAAGCAGGATAAATATTGGGGGAGACCGCATCCAAAATGTGTATTTATAGTGCAGTCACAGCAATGTATTATTGACATTTCTATCAAACCTCAAGCTCCACAGCTCGGGAGTTCAGGTTGGTGTAGGACCACCACCCAGGCACCAGCCAGTATTTTCAGTGTCCCATAGGACTGCTGATGAGTACAGCGCAGACCTCTGGCTTGGCTAATGCTGACCAGGACATTTTCCATGGGCCCCAGCTGTAAAAACATGAACCTTCTGAGCTGGTGAGGAATGGTTTGAAGCTAGCTACTAAATTTTACTCTTCTCTTAGTCATTAAATCTCTCATTCTGTGGACAGATACTGCATAGTGAATGTAGCTCTAGTTTCTTATAAACTCACTGACTGTTAACGCTGAACAAGATTGTACAGGCATTTAGATGTGCTTGATTGCATAAAATAAGACCAATTACATTTGTTTTAATTTTTTGTTTCAAAAGCTTAACATCTGTAAATTACAGAATTAACAACTTGCTGAAAATGTCATCCCAAGTATATGAAATATTTTTATTGTCACCTGGCCATTTAGAAAAAAATCAATATAATAGTCAAACACAAAGTACCACAGCAAGAATTTGCAAGGTTTTTGTGACTATTTCTAGGATCATTTTGGATTCCATCGTTTTTCCCTATCCATATTCCCTGTGTTTATCAATTAGCATCACTGGAAAGCTCTCAAACATTTTCATGCATATAAAATTCTTTATCACAAATACATTGAATGGTTGGGCCTATGATGGAAAGCAAGGAACCTGTACCAGTGCACCCTGGGACTGCCAAATGACTCCAAGGCAGGCATGTCTCAGAATGACTAGTGTATGCTTTGGAAAGTAGGTATCCGAAACCCTCATATGTCTAATTGCACTGAACGAAGCCATGGAAAACCTGCCATGCCGAGGCAAAAGAAATCACAATATGCTGCTTATCAGAAACATAGCAAAACAATGGATCCAAAAGATAGGTTATTCCTTTGAGTATGTCACTCCTTCCAGCACATGTCATCACTGACCATCCATTTTTTATCATGACAAAACACTGTTCCCCAACGAGGTGTAAGACAAAGTAGAACTTGACCCTCAGTTTTAAACACCAAGTGCTGGGGGAGGAAAAAGGGCTGTTGTAAGGCAGTTGATTAGCAACAGCAGAGAGGCTGTAAGTGACAGAAATTGAAAATGGAGAGTCAAAAGCAAGACTGCAAGCAAAGAAGGAAAATCAGAATTGCCGGAAACATTCTGCAAACAGTGACTCAAAGCTAGCAGGATCTGCTGTACCTCCTGCCTGTCAGGTGGATTAATTTGGAAAGTCACACTTAGGCTAAATATGTTTACACTGTATTTAGTTGTGCAGAGCAGAGATCCGAGCTAGCTATAAATCTGTTGTTTAGATGTTCCTGTGATAGTTGCAAACCTGATAGCTCGGGTAGCAGCAGCCTGGCTTTGGCAGCACAGTGCTCATCATGGGCTAATTGACCTTGCTGAGAGTGCACTGGCTCTGCCAGATGATTTATGGCTTCCACGCTACATCACTATCATATCTCTATGATACGGCCTTTCCTATCTGTCTTCCCAGTTAAAGTCTCATTCAGGCTCTCACCATACCGTGTCTTGATTACAGCAACAACCTTTTCTCTGGCCTTGACAAATGCAATCTTGCCCTGTTGATAACCATCCAGAAATGCGGCTGCAAAGATCATTTTTCTAGCTTGTTGCTTGGGCCACTGTGTGCTCCTACTGCACTCCACCAGCTCCCCCTTCTCCATGTCATCAACCTTCAGCTGTTTGCCTTCACTTTCAAAACCCTTCACAGTCTGCTCCTGCCCCACTCGTCATCTCCAGTTTGCTATCAGGAAGCCAACTCTTCCCTCATATTTACCTGGCGATAAGAGCCTTCGTTCCTTATCTGTTTGATTATTTTTTAAAAATTATTTATTTACTTATGTATTATGCAAACACCCTTGTGCAAACACCCAGCTTTCTCCTATGCTGCTTTTAGAACTTGGGAGGAGTTCTCATAAACGTCAGTGAAATGAGATCATGAATCTCCTTACCTCCATAAAAGCTTCTCCTTCGCAGTGGTGACTAGTGGAAATGTGATACTGAATATTAATAATATGCTGTATGATGGCTACTGTCTGTCACACTGACTAGCACTGACCCCTTACTACTTAGTGCTCCACAACTTGTTCATACCTGAAGTCCCCTTAAAACGAGAACTTGCCTTTGGGGTAAGGGATCATGCAGATGTTTGGACAGTACCTAGCTAGCACAAGAAGGGCTTGTAAACACAGGCATTCCTAAATAAAAAGGTTGTACAATAACTTTTATAGTGGCACTATAGCAACTGCTTACTCAGGAACCAACCAGTTAAACCCCTATCTTCTCCTAGTTTATGGAAATGATGTACCAATAAGTGTCACTGTACAGTGTAATATTACCCTCTGCCTGGCTTCCCCTGCAAACTCCTACAACTTTTCAGACGTTGCTCCTGCCAGTTATTCTCACACTATTTTGATGTTCAGAGAACTCAGATTCCCTTGTGACAAAAAAAGGATGAGAGGCATGGAAAAGTTTTTAGATAAAGAGAATATGAACAGGGTAGACTGCTTAGCTGAACCAGGAGATACGCAAGAAATAATAAACACAAAACCATGCAGGAAGCCTATTAAGTTGTTATAACAGCAGCATCAACTTTTCTTTTTGTAAACTTACTGGAATGCCTGAGTTGTAACAGTAATCTTTTAAGTTTAGCTGGCATGGCAAACAAAAGAGCTGTTCCTTGAAAGCTACCACAGTGACTGACTTTCAAGAATTCTGTACAAAAGCAGGAACTTTCATGCCCCAAGATATTGACTGTAGCCTCTAAAGCTCTAAAATACATGTAATTCTTTTGAAGGTATCTAAAATGAACAGTGAGACAGTAAAAGAAATATGAACTATGGTTTCCCATAACTTTCTTACATTGGTTTTCCTCTGGGAGGATCCTTAATCACAGTGTTCATTAGGACTTGCACACTAAAGCATTTAGAAGCAATGTGGTACCATGGGAAGTTGCCAGCTCCCCCATGGAACTGGTGTGAGATGAGGTGCAGGCATTGACTCCTGTTCATTGCACATTCCTGAAACTACAGGGATTGTCACTGGCACTTCAGATGACCTGAAAGATCATGGTATAATTGAGTAAGAGGTCTTCAAGTTTTAGAGAGTACCCCTATCGTGCATTTAATTTGCCCCACAAATATGAAGTGCAATGAAAGTCATCATGGACTGCGTATCTGCACTTCTCAGCAGCAGTTCCGCTTTGCTCTATGCTTTAGCTCAGGGTAAGAAGCTGTAGTGTGATCAGCCACCACTGTACATCTTCATTTCTGGCCCTTGTAATTTAGATTAGTTCATGCATCTATAGGATTTCTGTCAGCCACCCCAGTTACACATGAGTCATTGCTCTGGAGAAGGGACCAATTCCATGCGCTTGCAGTCTTCCACGTTTATTGCAGCAAGACACCTACAAATACGCTGGTCTGCCCCGAAGGGCAAGAAGCAGCACTGATTTGCATGCTACAAACTGAAAAGGAACATCAGTATTTTAAACTTAAGATAATGCTATTCTTAGCTGGCAAGACTTGTGGTTTTGATCCTTCTCAGATACACAGCTAACAGTGAGCTATCTGGCTGCACAAATCCCCCTGCTTTTCTCCTCTCAGTTAAATCTGCAATTTGAATGCACGCTCCAGTACTCAGGAACATTATGTGGATTTGCAAAACTTTCTGAAAGACTTCCTGTCCATTAGCCATTGGCTGCTTTACAAAAAGGCATAAAGATAGCATTTTCCTCCTGTAACAGATGTAATCTCCTTGCAGTGTTGTTCGTACTGTGTGAAGGAAAGCAATATTCCTTTTCTCTCGGATTTGCTGAAATAGTGGCATCTCTCAACACAAACTGAAAATATATTTGGAACTTAATTAGATTCAGCTTTCAGAATTTCACATGTGTGGGACGAACACATGAGGATCAGCTTTCTGTAATTAGTGAGGCGTGTTAGAAGGTCTGGATCCTGTAAGGTCACCTATGCAGCAAACAACTGTGCTGTCATAGTGCCAAGAAGCACCTAAGATCTGCTCTTGACATGACCCACTAGACTGACAGTTTTATTTCAGTTGTCAGTTTTGAAGCTTATATGAAACAGCCTCACATTTTAAATTTATGGATATATTGTAAAAATTGTTACCCACAGCGTGGAGTGAATTCCTGTATTTTGGTTTCCAGCTTATGCTCATCACAAATGAAGAGGGAGAAAAGTAGTCCTAAAAAGCATTTCATACTGATTAAGACTTGGAACAGCTCTAGGCATAATTCAGAGCATCCTAAAGGCTGCTCCAGCTCGTTTTGGTTACACAGGTTCCAGCGTATTTGCTGCACTGTCTGGAAGGGTTTTTCTCAGATCTGCTCCCCATCCTCCAGCTGCTGGCATGGTCCACTGTCTTCTGAAACAGGGGAAGGCTCAAAGACCAGATGGCACTGAGCTGGCTTTGCCAATCCTCTGCCACTAGAGCAATATTTCTGTGCCAGTAAAAATCCTCTGCTCCATCCTCAAGCCTGCTTTTCGGCTATTTTGCATTGCCAAGGCAGCACAGAGCATCCAAACCAGGGTCTAGGCACTTCAACAGTGACTTCAGTGGACTCGCTCCAAACTCTCCCAGGTGCAGCTTGAGGGTGTAGAGAAGCCCATG
This sequence comes from Falco punctatus, assembly GCF_963210335.1. Classification (NCBI taxonomy): domain Eukaryota; kingdom Metazoa; phylum Chordata; class Aves; order Falconiformes; family Falconidae; genus Falco; species Falco punctatus. The sequence continues at coordinate 23,816,371 of NC_137591.1, read as the reverse complement.
GCAGACAAAATAGGTGGTTTGTAATGAATGAGGCAGAGCAGTGCAGATCTGTCAGGGATACTGTGGCAAGCCCCAAAAGAGGCAGAGGTCTAATATCCATTGAAGACTGAAGATAAAAATAAATGTTGAACAGCTGCTCTCCTTGCTTTGCACTAGACAAGGACATTTTTAAAGGTAAATATTGTTTAGAATAATTCGTTGTCTGCAGGAGCCTTTGGGTTATCCACCACTTCCGTAACATGCTTCACAACAGCTACCCTGAGGTGTATCAAAGGACAAAAGCACAACCCTCTTCCTATCCTAAGAAAATCATTAGGAAACCCACTCTGTATTTCAAAATCTGAACAAACGACTTTAACAAACTTCACAGTGGAGCAGGAGCAAGCTGCTGGATGAGCGGTGACAAGGTGTTTCATAACCGAGGATCTGCAAACCCTTGCTGACAGCAAGATCAGCACAGCGGGACCAGTGTTCAAGGAAAGATATTTTAAGTCTGGCAGAAATTTTACGGCTCTTCTACAACCTGAATCATCACAGAATCAGTTAAGGTAATTTTTATTTCTGAAGGGCAGCATCTGGCCTACTTGGCACACTTAAAAATTTCATACGTGTATTTTTCAAAGCAAAAAGCATAACAAAAGTATGTAACTCAAACTGGCAGAACACTACACTTTGGATGACATTCTGTAGTTAATAACAATTTAACACAGCATAAACTCCACTTCTGCTGTGCTTCAGCCTGATGCAACCTAGAAAAGCATCACACGCAAATTAGAATAGAAATGCTCGAAGATCTTTCAAAAGCAGTGGTAGTACCAGGCTCTGCTGCTCTTACAGGAGCAGTAGTTTCTGCAGTGTTCTTAGTGACTGGTTTTAGAGTTTGATACTTATTATAAATGGACGAGATTCTGAAACCACAGGGGAATGTGAGGGGTAACGTTTTGGTCATGGCACTACAAAATTTATGCTATAGCTTTGTCTGTTCCCCAAACAAGAAAATAAAAAGGCTGTGCAAAATTTCAAAGACCTGTACCAAATGCACTGCAATTAGTGGGAGTTTGACTCGTGTCCCCATCCAAATGAAAAGCCCTCCCTTGTGCTGAACCCAGGCTTGCCCTGTGCAGGACTGCCTCCTGCTGCATTCACCCCAGGCGTCCCCCCCCTCAGTTAGCATTCAGTGTCCTTTATACTGTCTTTTCCTTTCACAAATTGCCCAAAGCTAATCCGGGCACGTCTTAGAGAGCTAAGCTGTGCCTGAGCAACGTGACCAAGTGCCAGCTGCCTTTGTTTGTCCTCAAGTACCATGATATTCCTCCACTTGGTATGTTCTGGAAAACTCTGGATAGCCCCCTCACTGTGCTTGGGAATGGCCAGACCCTAGAACGTGTATGCACACTGCGGGCTGGAGGAAAGCCAGATCAGCTAATTCCTCATTTGTGTTGATGCATTTAAGTTTCTTCCTCATAATATTTTGACCTGGGTAGAGACGAGGAGCCATATGGCATCTTCTGCCCCTGACAACAAGTGCTGTTAGTGCAATCAGCACATTACTTAGGTGGTTTGTTGAGATTCAGCTGTGCTACTAACTTGTGGCAAACTTAATTATAATTGTGTATTAGGCAGAGTCCTAGTATAAGCTTGTTTCATTTTCATATGCCATTTGCACTGCATTTTCTGCCGTAACGCTGTTTACAGATGAAGTGTCCTAACCAACTGCTGCTCAGGGCCGTCGCCTTCCCCGCTTTCTAATCTGAGCCCAACGTGAATTTGGCTGGTGTGGCACCCCCAAGAAATCATACAGCTACAGCATCAGCCATACAGCCATGCCATAATTACAATAAAAAAAGATAGAATGCGGAGTCATCAGCCTTAGCACCTCATCTTGCTAAACTTGGCTTTCAGATCCCACATTTTACTACTCTCTATACTTGTGTTTCAATGATACTGTCAGCTATTTAAACCGGGGACAAGGCCTTCCCTTATTTTTGTACGATATCCGGCCCAGTGAAGCACCAAGCTTAACTGAGGGCTTTGAGAGTCAGAATAAGCCACCGTTTGTTTTAGCCTTTTGCGGTCCTAGGAGGTAAATGATGGGTCAGGGAACGGCTGTGGGTTTCAGCAGTGTTTTCTAAGGTGTTTATCATGCGAATTTTCTCAAAAAGCATATAGGAAATAATGATACCTGTTTATGTCTTCTAGAATTCCTAATTTCCCCAGACAGTTCTCTGCATTTGGTAGCAAGATGAGAGCTCAACAGTGCCAAGTCCCCCCGCCCCCAATTAAGCATTCCCTCCCTGCAATGCACTGCGGTCAGAACAGTGATACCCCCTCCTTTTTACAGTATAGATTTCTGAATCAAATATTAATGTTAAGCATAATGTAAATTGGTTCATAAAGCTTAGAAAATAAGAACACAGTGTTGAAAGTTATCTAGGGCTATTACATTTCTCAACTTCAATGTGTTAACATTTTACTTAACAGAAGGTATACAGTTCTTAAAAGCTTACTGCTTAAGAATACAGAACAGAAAAAAAAATATTTGTAGATACTGTCACATCACATGTAATTATTGCAGCTGCTTTATGAGCTTTTGCTTTTGAAGCACAACCTCAGAACAACAGGGAAAAAGATCATAATAATCTAATTACAAATAATGACCAAGTATAGAATTATGGCTTTGATAAAAAATATTTTTAAAATTGCAATGACAAACAAATTAGCACCCTTTTGCTAGGCGGAAAATAGCTACAGTTCATTATAAATAAGGACAAAAGAATGTCATTTCTGTAGGTATTTAAGATAAGTGTGGGACAAAATACAGGGCAGCAGACAATGGAGACTTAATCCCAAATGAACACTATTAATACCATAAAAATTCAGCAGTTCTGTGAATTCTCTACATCCTCTGCTTGGAAATGGAGACGACCAAGATGAGATACAAATCAGTGCCTTTATCTAATGAATAATGCAAATGAGCACTTCTCTTATGGTGCGGCAGTCTGCAGGAATCCTCTCTGCCTCACCTCACATTTCTTGTGGATTTAAGCACCATGTGTCAGAAGAAATTAGAGAATGAAATTGCCAAGAAATGACAAAGCCTCAGAGCCCCAAGTCAGTGCAGACAGCAAGGTACATTAAGATGCACGGTAAAGAGGAGGAGAGAGCAGACATCTCACTAAAATGACAATGTTGCTATTTTTTCTTCACCTAGTTAATGGAGTTGTACAACACTGTAATCTGCAATTATTTGTGTGGCTACTAGTTGGAAACATCCTTTAGAATTATACCAAGGTGGGATCTCAAAAACTTTAGAAAATCTTCTGGTTTTTTTAAATGCTGGGGCTATTTTATCTATCAGCTAACTGCATCAGCATTTTTCTCATAGCATCACAGAGCATACTGCATCTTATCCATCAGTCACAAGCCTTGCTGTAACTTTCCCTTAGCATTTAACTTTACCCTCCAAAAATATTCTTAAGCAAATGAACCTGAAGGCATGCAAGCCCTGAAAATTAATTTTTTTTTCCATTTTTTTTCTTCTTTTGCCTGAATATATTTGTGACTCAGAATCCAGGACAGATTTCATCTCCTCCATTAAAACCTCTTAGCATGCAGACCAGCCGTGCTGCCCCAGCAACCATCAAGTCCCCCCTCTTTGCCATTGCATCTGGTCCCCAACCCAGGGATTTGAAACTTAATGCTTTTCTGACAGATAGCCTCTTAAAATACAGAGCAGGTAGACCCAATCTAACAAAGCCATTTGCTCCTCAGGCAATTCCTTAGTTATCAGGTACAGAGTGGTGAAGGAGCAGCAGCCCAACCGTGAAAGGGATCTCCTAAGGATTTGGGATGCTGGGAGGGGATCCCTCATCATTGAGATGCACAGGGAACACACAGGCACTATGGGTCTGAGTAAGCAATTCAGCCAGACAAGCACATTTTGGGGTGGAGGGAAATCTCCTCTCACTTGAAAAGGGAAGAGCACCTCAAAGTCCTGAACTGTAAAGCTGATATCTTAATGCAATCACTAAACTTTGGGGTGCCAATCATATATGACACAACCTTAAGGCAGAACAATCAATTCCTGTTGTTCACTGAGCTATGTTGTGAACCAGCAGGCAACAAATCTGTGTTTTGATTCAGTAACCCATCAAACAGTTAAATCTATGTGCTATGCAAAAGAAGAGATAAGAGATGTCTTACTGTATGTCTTTCCAGGAAATGTGGGGAGAAAAGAAACCCAACCCCTCTTTCTCACAAGCTGATGAAGACATCATTGCTATTTATAGTTGCACTTCAGTTCCTCAGTTGGAGGCATGCTGCAGAAGATGCTAAAGCACTAGTGACATCGCCACTAAATTAAGAGCTTACAGTTTCTTTTTAATAGTTGAAAGCAAAGCCATTTTTCTATTGGATATCTTGCTGCAAAATTCATAACAGTGCAAAAAAAAAAGTGTATTATTTTGGATGGATTTTCTCTCAGCTCAATCCTAGTGAGTCAAGGGGGAATTGCCTGCGATGCAGGTCTATAAGGAATTTGGTGTGTACTCCATAAAAATGTGACTTGCAATCAATATAGCATTTTCACTCTCTTAAATTAGAGGGACATGGATAGGTTCTCTGCTCCTGTTCCTGTTAGCAGTTACCATGCCAGGAATACAGAGAGTTTAGGTTTCTTACAGCAAGGGCCATGATAACTACAGAGAGAAAACTACTGTTAAAGCAAACTAAGCAGTTGATTTGAAGCAGGGAGACAATTAAAGCACAGCATTTCTAAAAGAGTAATAAAAATGTCCCCGCAAATGACAGATCGTTACAAGTCCTTGGCTTCTTCCTAGCACAGCAATAGTATAAGGTGTTAAATCAGTTCCAAGAGATTATTAGTGGTATGTTATTTTCGCAAACTCAAGGAATTGACTATCATTTCATAAATCACCTGCAGGTTAATTTATTTTTTTTACAACTTTAGTTCTGTGACCTTTACACATAAAATTAACAAAAATTTTTTAAAAAATAGTCGGAACATGACTCAAACTGAGCAAGGAAAAAAAAATTCCACTAAAACGCCAAACCAAGTTAGAAAATAGCTCTTTTCTATGGCTGCAGATCTGCTTGACACCTGTGAGGTTCACTGATTGCCAAACGTGTGAGCCACAGCCATGCAGAAACTCATTTCTCATTAGCTTAAGGCCCTGTAAAGTTACCTGTAAAGCATGTCTGTATTTTGTTTTATGTGTTAACTTTCTGTATAGCTTTTAGGCATAAAGCATCAAGAAACCTAGGTCAGAAAACTATAAATGATTAAAACCAACAATAACTGAACCCAGCTACCAGGCATGTGGAGATCTACGAAGAGCAACGCTGAAGCAGACAAACTTATTGTCAGACAAGCAGCGTTATAGGCTCAGTTAGAAGTTTCTCTGCTTCATGTGTTTATAGGCCAGATGATACCTTCTAACAAAGTCTGTGTGGCAATACTGTTGGAATATCACAAGCATTTCTTAATGGAGAAAAGCTGATTTCTCCTGCGAACAAATTATCTAAGATAATATCCAAGATCCACACAGAAATATGAGGGCTCTCTCTTGTCTTCTTCTAAGACACAACATTGCTATGTGCTTCTCCCCATGTGCATGAGTTGCTTAGGGGCTGCAGAAGCTCCTGGATGCTCTGGATGTGTGTAGGATCACAGGCCAGGGTCTGCCACCGAGACCAGCATTAACTTGTACATTGCCATTACTAGCTCAGTAAGGAGGTTTATCACGCCGTATTTCAGCTGCAGCCCTCTGCTATAGCTGTGCTGCCTAGGTGCACAGATTTCCCAGCAAAATGCTGTGAATCTGATCCCTGGTTAAGAGAGATACTTTGGAATTCCAAAGGCATCTCCAATTTATTATTTATTTCATCATTGTAAAAGTAAACATGTTCTGCTCTTCCTGCAAGGCTTTATACAGCTCATAATTATAAACAAACCAATTACTAATCCAAAGCAAAGGCTGTGACAGCAAAGGCTTGCTCAGCATTGCCCTTACATCTACTTTCTGAGGCCTTGGACGTTGGCTAGGAAGACAGCCAAAAAAACCCAACTGTGGCTGGCTTACGTGACGAGAATTTAGAGAAGCTCATGTAAGGTGGTGTCATTGAAAAAAAGTCTTAAAACAGGTCATCACAGGTGCCATTCATCTCTGCAATTAATTTGTGAAAAGCATTGTATTTTTTCTTGGTCAGCTCCTGTAAATCTTCTTTTGGGGTATCAGAAGCAACTGGTCTGGCAGGAGGAGGATGCTGACAGTTGCATTAGCATAGGTGCAGTGACCTTGAGAATGGGAACTGAAAAAAACCCCTGAGACTAAGGTTAAATTCAGTGGGGCCCTGCTGCTATCCGATTTTTGTTTCTGATCTTCTGCACAATTTTATCATTTCAAACCCATCACTTAACAGTACGAGGCCCTTGATGAGATACAATCATCAGAATGACATTTACTCCAAATTCTTAGTCATATTATTATTGATTAGGAGAGTCAAATGCTGCCTGTAAAAAGACCGTGCCTTCTTTCTCTGCACTCCTGCAATGTATTTACCCTCCTGGAGACTGCGTCTAGGAAAAGCAGCATGATGAAGGGGTCCTCATAAACTAATCCCCACTTCAGCACATGCTATCCTATTGCTGAACTCTTTAACCTTAAGCTTTCAAAAAGACTTGAAAAACGTTTCACTATTACCAGTCTAAGGTCCGCAGTGGAGGTCTGTATGGGTCTACACCATTTTAAAAAGAGACTGTTGCCCAAAAAAGGGTAGCAGAAGTGTAAGCGGGAATAAACCCATGAGCTCTGGTGGCTTCTCAAGTACAGAGCCCTTAAGGTGTGATGAGACAGGTATCCAGCCAGGAGGAAGGCAGGCTCTTGCGTTGTTTGGAGCAACTCCCCATTGTTCTCTTCAGTCTTCCTTTTCTCCACCATTTTCAAAAGCCTCCATTTCAATGAGGCTGGGTGAGGGGCTGGCCGCCAGGAGGGGTGGAGGGATGGCACAAGTGGCAGATGTATGGGAGTCACCCTCTCCATGGTGGTTGCGCCATTCTGTTCAATGCACATATGCCACTTTACACCAGCTGAGGACTTATGGAGGGAAAACAGATGTGTGTATTGCTTCAAAAAGCAAACAAAACCCCCGTGAATTCAAGATATCAAACATTTGTCCATTGTTTAATGTTTAAAAATGGCATACTTTGTGTTACTGCTTAAAATTTCACAAAATGTTATGCTGAAAACCCCATCTTTTCCGATTAATGATAAATGGGAACTGTTGAACTCTTGTTTGGAGGCTTGCTTTTAAACCTATAAAATCTAAAGTTCATAAATGATGCTTAGGTAATGTTGAGTGCTACAACCAACGATGGAACAATTACAGAGAACTATGGGAAAATTATTGAATAATAGTCTTCTGCCCTTTTTAATTATTTACAAATAAGCCAAGAGATGCATAAAGCTAAAATAATATATTTTAATATGCAAACCCTGATATGTATTCTATGCATGTATTCTACCTGGCACTTTCCAGCTAGATGGTCTAAAATGTGCTTTTGGTGCATTCTTGCATGCTCGGAAATTACCAAAACTGTAACCAAGAAAAAATGTATCCCACTGACCGAATCCTGTCCAGTCACCTGAAACAATCAGCCTTGCACTGAAGCTCACAGGAGTGAAATAATCTAAAACCAAGCACCAGTATAGTGAGTAAAAGATTTTGTAACTGGAAAAGGTTGGAAATAAATGTACTTCAGTGAAATTTTTTCTGACTAGAAAAAGATGGAAAGATAAAGGCATACTGTTAATTATGCTTTTACTTAGGATGGTTTTAAAGTTTCCAGTTGAGAGTTTCAAACTGGTATGGTACAGAGGATAATATGCACTACTAAGGAAGCAAGCAATATCTGGGCACGATCCATTGCTGTCAAGTCCTTCTGTTGACTTATACAGGGCACATTAATTTCAATGGAAGATCATATTTTAAATCCTGTTTATGAAAAGTCAAACACTGACTCTTAGACATGAAATACACATCATGATTTATCTCTACGTGTTTCTTCGTTACTGAAGGATACTTTTCTTTTTAAAAATCAAAGCCAGTGCTTAAGTTAGCAAAAAGCTTGTATGTGCTTAAGCTTTTATTTTCAAAAGCTTCTCTCAGGCCTGTTCCGGGAAAATGGGGACTTCAGGTCCAAAAATTTACTCTAAAATTTTAGTGAGGAAATCTACAATGCTTGCAACCCATTAAATCCAGCGCTTAATGTTTCTGGAAGTCTGAACAAACTCTTGCAAAGCATGACACCTTGCTGGGATATTTCTGCAGGCTATCCCTACAGTATTCATGCTGCTTGGCAGATCCATATGGTCAAGGAAGCCAAGAGGCATGTCAGAGTCTGGAAGGCTGCGATAAAAATAGATGAGGAAAATAGCACATGTAGAAAGAGTTGTTTTAGCAGTCAGAAAATTCTGTACTTTTTTTCTATAGCTGTACACGTTGCTTTTCAAAGATGAGGGCTTTTGTGTAGTTGTTTGCTGTTCCTTTCCTCTTTTTTAAACCTTTTTCTTCCCTCCAGTCATTTGTAAATGTCACCCACAAGTAGCTCTGTTTCTAGTTTTCACTGGAGTGCCTTATGAGCAGGTGTAGATAGTAAAAATCAAATTGATGATTTAAAATGATGGCTCCTGACAGTTTTACCGATAGAAATCTAAAATGCACCAGGATGCTGGAAAGACATAGTATGTACATGCAAGAAAATGCTCCTTTCATCATAATGGTGTCCTCTTTTAAAGGTTTTACAACTACTTAGTTATAAAAATTCTCTCTGGGCTGAAGCCTGACACAAAATCTCTCTGGTATAGTATGGTTTCTTGCTTGTAATACATATAATTAAAATTAATTTGTGGCCTTTTCTTTCCTCTCCTTTTTTATTCCTAAATTCCATATAAACAATCTGCTTAAAGAACTAGAAGATAAGAAATAAAACCATTTTACAGAAAACAGAATACAGCAAACATCAAAGCTATGTGAAATCACTTACGAGCGTTGCCAAGCCAGCTCAATGCCAAGGATTTTCATGTCCCTAGCTATACTTGTACTTGTAGATCAAGATGGTGTCACTGCAAGTGACCTGTGAAAACATAAACTTCCATACCTAAAATGTGTACCAACGGCCATTGTTGGTACAAGTAAATCAGGTACATAACTACTTCCTACTTTTCAGCTAGTGAGATTAGGGACATGCATCTTGTCAGTCAATGACCTTAATAATATCTGGGATTAATCTGGAGTTTTCAGATCCAGCCAGTACTTATAGGCCTTGAAAAAAAGTCAAGATATATTTGGTTTAACAGATCTCTTGCCTAGTTTTAGCTACTCTTAAATAGGTGGGGTTTTTATGCATCAGAAATTGCAGATTTGGCAATACAGTATCAGTATTGTGGTTTTTTTTTTAAAAAAGTAGCAGTGGTACTCATCTTAAATTCAGCAGCTCCCACAGACTCAGCCCTTGCTAAACCCTGTGGATAAAAACAAATGGCAGGTTTTCATTTTCATCCTTGAGTAAGGAGATGGGTAATTTCCATACTTTGTCAATGCTTGTCTGGATTTCTCCTTCTCTCCTCCACAGCATAGAGCAGAAGGGATGAGGGAGCCTGATTACCATATCAGTATGTACATGTATTTTTTTTCCTGAATGCTCTGACAGAACACTGTGGGCTTAAAGGTCTGCATGGGACAACTCAGGCTGTATATAGGGCTGGCTGCTTTATAAGTAACATAAATGTCTGAATGTTAAAGTCATTATTTGGGAGTCAACTTATTGACTTCTGCCTTCTCAAAGGACTCCAGGGGAGCCTGCTAACCAGAACAGTTATCCTGATGTACACAGGGTTTGCAGAACTCTTGGCCAAGTTCACTTGGCTTAGTTTCAACTAAGATGCTTACAAATGGAAATTTTAATATATGGAAGTGCCTCAGGAACTGCATTTGCTTTCCAGTGATTCTTAGCTGTCACGAAGTACAAACCCTGCAAGAAAGACACATGAAACTCTGGAGTTGAGAGACATACAGGTACTAAATGAAGGAGGAAAAATATGTTGGTCCAAATAATTTGGACAAACCTGAACAGCATAAAACTAGCTCTGTCAAGTAAATCCAAAATTTGCCCTCTGAGACTTTTCCGTCCATCACAGCGGGAGGAAATACAATATCACACTCCTTGTACACTGTCCTCAAAATGAGACAGCAGCCTGGAAAGCCTAATGCTGCACAGCTCACTTGGGACCATGGGGCATCACGCCCGTGACCAAAACGTGCGTAAGCAAACCAGCTGCTCCACTGCTCCTCCAGGCTGACTGTGTGACACCGGCAGGTCAGAAAACAAAGGTTGCTCTGCAGAAAGGTGAATTTACCCACCCTGGAAAAAAATCTCAGTTCAGGGTTTCTAGCAGATAAAGAGTGTGGCTACCTGCTGTCACCTGTCCTCAGCCTGAGGGTGGGGAGGAATGCACTGTCCTACCCTGGATGAGGAGCGCCGTCAGGATGCTGCTTTACTGCATTGTCTCCCTGCGCCCCAGCAAATCCTGTTAGGAGGGTCTCCCTGCAGTGAGCCACAGGCTTGAGATCACCTCTGCCTCACCAGAGAGGTTCAAATTACAATACCTTGCTAGTAAAGATTTTTTTTATATATTTTTTATAAAGTAGTATTGTTTTATTGCAGAAGATGGCACTAAAGGTGCCGCTGAGGGGACATTTCTGGTCCAGCCACACTGATGGCAAGCCATTCGGATTCCCCTGTGGATGTCAGGGTATCCATTTTGCAGTGAAAGCTGTTCATTTCTCTATAAAATTGCTGTTGCTGTTTCCACACCCAAACAAGACCAGAAGGCCAAGTTCTGGCAGAGTACTTGGGCAGCTCTCCCCAGGTACCAGCCCCGGCCAGTGGGGGAAGGCACCTGGGGGGGGGCAAAGGCAGCGGGGGGGACACCAGGTCAGGTATTTGTGAGAACTTCACCCTCGGAGCCACAATTGCCCCCAGCAATCTCTTGCTTTCTCAGATCAATTATTATTACAATAAATTGATTATTGTGTTAGCTACAAACGTCTAGTATTTCCAGCTAACTTCAAGGGGGAGAAACAAAATAGGAGAGCAAGTACCAAATGGAATAAAGGAAGTGTTAAAAGCAGTTGTTAAGCAGTTTCTATGAAGTATATTTAGAAAACATACATCTTGTTAGAAGGATGCATTTTTATACATAGTAGTGATATGTGCCTTAAAACTCTGCAACTGAAAATAAGCAGAAGCCCTTGACTTTATTTAGGAACCCTGTTTTACCCCCAGACATTTTTAACAACTTAAATACTTTGTGGGTGTGCTTTTGCTTTGTTTAATGTTTGAAAATATTCCAGCACCCAAAGTGTAACTGAGGAGGAAAAAGTAAGCAACTGGACAGAGTTTTATTGATGATTTACTGGGGAATCTTGATGTGTGATAATGAATAAAATGCAAATCTGTTTTCCTGGCAATCCTCAGTTTCAATTTATGAGAAATTATTAGCTTTCAGATTGCTTCCAGTTGGAAGAAAACAGAGATTTTTTTTTTTTTTTTTTACCAAGCCACTTTTTTTTTTTAATGTACTCCTGCTGTCATTAAGTATATCCATTTTCTCCTTTTTTATGAAAAAAAGAACTCCTTTCCCAAGTGTTCTGAGGAACAAGGTACCTTTAAAGTGTTTGTGGGCAGGCTGTGACCAAAGGCACAGGTAGGCTGTCACCTCCACGGCGGGGACAGCAGGAGAAAAGGGCATGGTGTGTGCTTCTGGCTTTTCTCTAGTCCTGCCAGCTGCTCTGGTCTAAGGCCGGCACAAGGGCCAAAGTAGTGCTTTGATGGGAACAGCCATATCGGTAGGGTGGTGGAGGTGTCCTGCCCTACACAGGGGAGAGAAGAAGGGGAGCGGGGGCTGCAGCTCACCAGATAGGTCTTGCGGTACTACAATGAAATGAAACATCCACTAACATAAGAGGAAACACCAAAATAAAAACTCCGCTCCCTGAAGGATAAGGTTCTTTCCAACAATGACAAAGCAAGACCCGTATTAATTAAACGTGCTCAAAAGAGTTCAAAATAGGTGAATGCAGGTATTGTAAATGAGGTCTGCAATAACTTTGAGCTGTATGTACTTTTAAAATACACAACTAAGAAAATCCCCATTAAACAGGCCAGTAACAATAGCCTCAGCTCCTGTTCTTGTTCTACCCCATGCGGACCAAAAATGAAGGACTGATGTCCTTATTCAGCCCATAAAAGAAAAGTTTTTTTCTTACCAGCATCTCTTAACGGTATCGTTCAACACTGTTTACAATTGTCGTACCCGAGAATGCACGTATGCATGCCAAAATGCTTCCAAAAATACATTTTTATTTCAAATTTTTACTTCTATGTTACTCAGAAGAATTATCGGTTCATTTAATTATTTCAGTAAACACAATAATGGTATTACTAACTACACTGTGGAGTATTTTCCCTTTTTTAAGGAGTATGAGCCTACTTGTAATTAAAGGAATGCTGTATTAATGATGCTGAAAGTCTCAGAGGGAAAAATTTAATGCCCACCTCATAATATTATGCCAGAATTACACGCACAGAAGACTTTTTAATAATCTTTGTTTCTTAATTTAGTTTTGATTGGCTATGAAATACAGAGTAGCACTCAAGGGCTCAAATTTCTACCATCATCAGCACTTCTGCTCTATAAATTGTACAAATGTACAGGACTCCCGTCTGTAGGCTTCTCTTCAAGCTTCTGTTTAACCTGTGAAGAAAATTAGCTGCAGGCAATGATAGCTGCCGATGAATTTGTCATTTTTTAGCCATTTTTGGGATGTGGGATGGTGTTGTGATAGCTAGGTCTAAACATAAGCAGAAAATTGTATTTTTATGTTGCTGTTTCAGCTGCAAACATAGGTTGGTAATGCGTTTGTCTCCAGTTTGCAAACTACAGTAATAGCCACTAGGAGTCTCCTGGTTAAAGTTGTGATGAATTGCCACACTAATCCCGGCTGAGGTTTGATTGCAAACCCCAGGCTACAGGTGGATTTCAGCACAGGGGCCAACCCATGTGATGGGCAGCTGCGACTTTGGGGGAATGGGACCCCTGAGCCATGAGCGGCATCGCGGGGGCTCCTGAAGCTTGTACCGAGGGCACAGCTGACACGTGTTTTAGAAATCAAGAAGTCAGAAGCTAGCTATGCGCTGTTCTTATAGGGCAAAAGATGGTGATGGTCATGAAAAGTCAGATATGTTTCTTTTTATAACTGGACAGAGTTTTGTGACCTCTCAACAAGCACTTACACAAAGGGAAGCAGAAGATTTCCTCAACTGTTAGTTACTTCCAGGGATTTAAAGCGGTTTTATTTTATAGACTGAAATGCTGCAGGCCACAAGAACTAGCACCCCCAGGTACTTAAAAATTTGCATATAGTATCTCTGCAAAGTGAATCCTGCAGTTCTGAAAACGTGAAGTAGCTTCTTCTCTCTTCTACTTCCCCTTCCCTCTCCTCCCAGGCCAGCTAACTGTAAGTGCATGGTGCCAGACACACTCTTACCCAACGCCAAATGTTCAAAGTTCATGAATTACAGATCCACAGGAACAGTCACGCTGGCTCAAATGCCATGACCATCCAGTTCAACTCTGTGACTGACAGTGAGATTTCCTTGAAGGAATGCCACAGAAAGCAGACGTGCATCACCTGCCAGCATGTGTGCTCACTCTGAGCAGTTAAAGATTGCTTTAAAACGTACAGGGAAGCTAGGGGTGACCAGTCAACCCACTCCACAGGGGGCTGGTTATCGTGCAGGCAGGAGGAGCATACCTGTCGGGGAAGGATGCTATCACATCCTCCTTACAGACACTAGCAACTCCATGGCCAGAAATTGTGAGCATTCACTATTCTAAGCCATTCATTTGTTTATGTTTCTTTCATGCATCTCTCCTCTCAAGTAAAATTATTTCCCAAGCCCTAAAATTCCTGAGTGACTTTAAAAACTATGCGATTTTAAACAAATAATAATTTGGAGGGCTATTTACTTGCCTTCTGCTTTTTGAGCTTCTCAGTTTCATTTTCAAACTTTTCTCTGCAACCAGAAGGACTAAAGAAAATAAAGGGGATGTTTTAAATGAAAGCTGAGAATCTCACATAATCACAGGACTCCAGAGGTTTGAGGCTTCAGAATAATATCACGAGTTGTCAATACTGAATGTCACCAGAAACTATAACGTTATTCTCAGGAAAGACTCCATAAAAGCATTTGTGGGAGAGTTTTCCTGCTGCGTCTTGCCTGTAATGTTGACAGATGTTGTCCTGGAGGGATGGCGCAAAGGTACTTAGGAGTGGCGAGCATCCACGTGCTGGGTTTAGCTACCAACAAGAGGGGTGTTTCGTTTTGCAACAAATCTGCATGTGCAAAACATTGTTACTGAGTCTGTCAACTAAACAAGCTCATCGAGTGAAAATTCATAATGGACTCCAAGAACATTTAGTTCCACAGGGAATATGCAGAAATAAGGACATGGCAAATTTTACCATTAACTGCCCAACTCCTCTGTACTGTACGTTTGCATGCATTGTAATGCACAATTGCATTCTGTGTTATTGCACACTATTATCATCTCCCTCTCACAGACGGCCTTAGATTTTACCATAAGATCCCAGCAGGACTTGGGTGAACCTCTTGGGCTGGCTGTGTTTCGGGGATGTAATCTATACTACACTGATAGCTGACACAGACTCAACAGCTAGTACCTTAGTCTGTATAGGCCGTGGTGAACAGAAAATTGCTAAGCCTGATCACAGAGAACTGATACGGAAACAAAACAGGAGGCTGCTTCAACCTCCTCCTCTTTCTGCAGAAGCTGGCTCGGCTGTTTGGTACCCTTGCTTATTGTTAGGATATCTGAAAGGACCCTGACCTCCTCCTCAGCAGTGTTAACCTGATTTCAATAACAAAACAGTGGTATGCAGGTTTAGCACACAAAAACCCAATTCTGACAACAATAAACCCAAGCATTTATGTAAGTCTGTTCAGCACTTCACCATGCTGAAAAGAAACCTTTGAATCTCTGTCATTTCAAATACGGGATTTTTTAGCACAGGAACATGCCTAACAGGAATGCACTCTTCCCCTGCCCACCTTCTCCAAGTATGTCAGTGCTATCTCCTTAACTCATTTTCTAAAACTAAAAATGAACACAAAAATAAAAGATCTTCCCATTGGGAAATGCCAAAGGGTCAGCCCTACAAATATCTAAAACCTCATTTTGAAGAAAATGTGTAATTTGTACATGTAGCTACAGTACAGATAGACATGAAGCAATTTTGAGCATGAGATGCTTTGCTGCTTGCTGTGCACTACCTCACAAACATCAAACATTTCTGTCATTTTCCTTACGTTTCAAGTAAGTCAAGCTGTTACCAATGTGTATCTGAATACAGTGTGTATGTGCAATATACATCTATACTGAAAGCAAATACAACAGTTTATCATGTAGGAGACAGCCACTCTACACTTACACCACTAAATACACACCCTTGTTGTGCACGCACTCTCTCCTTCTCCCCAGTTCTTCCTCTTTCTCTGCTTCTCCTGTCAGAATTCTGGTGGCTTTCTGCATCTCAAGGGCTTAAGCAGCAAGTGAGCTACAGCTGTCACCTCAGGTCATTCCCAAGCAAACTTTCATCCCCTATCACAGCATCAAGGACCTTGCAAGGTCAAACATTTTCGGGAGGAATTCTGGCACCAGTTTTAATACTGAGATTTAATCAAAATGTTGCTTGTATTTTGTTTAAAGTCATTATTTTAACTAGAGAGTAGACTGATAACAAAGGCCTTCAGAAACTCAGTCACTTAAGACAGGAATTGCTGCAACATTTGTGTGCACAAAAAAGGAAGAAACAAGTTTTGCTGTGCAGTTTCTTTTGCATTAAAAGACCAACTTTTCTTACTTGTTACATTATGAGTTACTAAACGTCATTGATTGAGGGCTAAATTTACAGCTATTGCTATTCTGAGAGAGAAAATACATTTCAAGACAAAGAAAAAATATCATATTACGTGGGGCATGATGTTTTTATTTGTTTTTAAACACTGGCTGCTTGAAGCTGCTTGGAGGTTTAGTGTCAAAGCCATGTCAGCAGAGATGGATTAGTGGGCAGAGAGCAAGTGGTGCAGTCAAAGGTTCACAGTGAATGTAATTTATTCACGTAGCTTCGCAATTTATCACGTGGCTATTACCATAATGTACGTGGGAAGCAGCTGTGTGCGTGCACATAATGCCCTAAATGTATGTGTGGTTGGACCCGAACTCCTTACAGAATAGCAGTGGTTGAAAACGATACCATAAGGCATTTAAAAGCATATTTCCTTCCTGTGGGGGTGCTGTCACACAGCACTGATGATTCCTACACAGGCAAATAAATAATCTTGTAGACTTCTCTCAGTTATGTTAACCTCACTTACCAGAACTCATTGGTTTTTCAAATCTAAATTATGTAGGTAATGTGATACGTGTTTCCAGTGCTTTTTTAACAGATGTAAGCACATATGTTTTGCATCTCAAAGTCACATTTTCTAGTCTAGGAATACACTGTTTTCCACTCCATATTTAACAGATATTCAGTGGCAAAGAATACTAATCCTCCATGTTTGTGAGGAGAAACAAGTTACCTACAAGCTGAAAATTTCCTTTTAACTCTAATGACCTCTTACAGCATGACCAATCAAACACTTGGGAGCAGCACAGCTGTAAGAGGTTGATGTCTTAGCGTCTGCCTGGTTTCTCATACCTGTACAATCATTTACCAAGCCAAATATTTCCCAAACTAGCCTCTAATTTTAAGAGCATCTAAAGTAGGGAGCTGGATTTTGGTCTCTTTGAGTTGGCTTAAATGCTTACAGTTTCAGTGAAAGAAGAAAGCTGTAGCTGGCAGAGCTGGCCCCCACCCCAAGGTATTTCCTGCTGCACTATCCATACATGCAGATACGGACCTGCTGGTATGCGCCTGCTGCACGTGGTAGCAAGGCTCCGGCAATGCTGCCCACAGCTGTGTGGGCTTGCTGGAAACACTCCAGCAGCCCAGCTCCCACTTTTTAAGCTTCTGCAGTTTGAGTTTCTAACAACAGTCTCATGTTTGGAAATTATGCTGAATTGTACCATGCTACGATGCTTGCAGGCGATCGTATTGGAACCAATTCACTCAAGCCTTTTGCGATCCAGGCAAACGCACCCCAGTCACGGGTTAGCACTGGGAGTTTTATGCTGCTTTCTTTTAAGTAATTAAAATATGACCTAGAGAGACAACGAATTCAGACCAAGTCAAGTCAGGTCCCCATAAGCAGCACATCTCATTGCTCAGATTAATGTATCATTCAGCGTTTGGTTCAGCAGAACCTCTCACATTTGGAGTATGATGCAGATTTTCTTGGCTAATTACATGTGCACTCTAGGGCTTCCATTTTGAAGCCATTGATCACATATATTTACTGACTAATTATGCAAAATGAAAGCTTGCCTTACCATTGCACAGAAAGTCTCGGGAGGATCTCCACATGTTATGTCTGGGGGATCCAGAGTCACTTTTACGTATTTGATCATGTCTCTGGCTTCCGGCTGGCAGGCCATGTAATCCCATATTTTTCCTTCTTCTGTGTAAATCTGAGTCTTACACACGTCATAGTGTCCCCACACAGAAGGGTAGTGCTGCATCACGGAGGATACAGTAACCCAGAGGGCGTGAAGTGACAGGAATCTTGACAAATACATTTCTAAATCCTTTTATGTCACCTTCGTAGGGATGCTCAGTACTGGTGTACGGGCAGTCTACAGATTATACATATATGTACATATACATGTATATATTTTATAAAATAGGTTCCAACTCAAACGTGAAGCATTAGGATAGAGTGTTTGTTTCACTAAGTTGAAGACTTTGGTAGAAGCCACCCAAACCCCGATGACAGCCTTTCACAGCAACGCGGCACTTGTCCTTTGTCTTATAACTTATCTGTCAGGGCTTCTTGTAAAGACGTCCAATAGCAGATAATAATTTGTGAAGTTGCAGGTCTTCAGCTACACTGTCGATAACCCTGAGTGATCCTCCGTGTTCAGGGCTCGCAGGGGATGCCCAGACGCACTGATAAATCAGTATCTGAAGCAAAAGGATGAGTGTCTACAGGCCGGTGTCTGTTTCCCATCAATCATTCTTTTCTTCTGGCACCTTTTAGAAACAATAAGAGTTAGAGTTATTGTCCAAGAATCAATGCATTACAAATATATGATATGTTGACATTTTGGAGGTTTGATGCAATACAAAGAAAATTGGTCTAATATGGATAACCTTTACCATGGGTGCTGTGCTAGAATGAACAAACTACCAAAACCATTCACAGTGAAAAGTATTTTGACATGAAGGATTTAACTCTTCTGCAACAAAGACATATTTATAACGTTCCAAGTGAGTTACAGGTTTCTGGCTTCTAAAACTATATTTTCATCCTAGCAAATCCTGAGAGTAAACTACAGAACTCAACCATTGCCCAGATTGTGCAGGCAGGCAGGCAGGGGAGCAGGCAGCCCAGTGCTGCAGAACAGCAGCATGAAGGCTCTTTTATTAAAGTGACACAGAGATGGGTATCAGGGCTACCAGGTGCAGACGGTCTCTTGGCCAGAGCACCGCAGTGAGCTCCAAAAGCCTTACAGGTTTCTTAGTGGGTTGGTTTTGTTTTGTTTTTATTTTGGAAGAGTAACAAAGTAACTGCAGGCACACTTCTGTTTCCTTGAAATTTCTCATCAGCATTGGAAGAGCTTTGTTCCTTTTTTTCCCTTTGAACTGTGATTTACTGACCACACTTGTGTTACGTTACTGATAAAGATAATGGTTCATTTGTAGCTTACAATAAGGAAGCTTTCCCCCTCTGTTATGTTAGTCTTAATCTCCTAGGTTTGCGGGTGGGGGTACCTGTGTACTCACATTTATTTCAGCAGATATATCCTCTCTTCAGAAAGCAACTAGAAATTCCATCAGTTTGTATCACCTCAGTCATATTATTACACGTATAAAATTCTATAACCTTATTACAATGATGTAAAATATACACTTGCTGAAAAATGCAGGAAAAAATACAAATTCTGTATGAGAGAAACTGCAAACTACCCTAAACATGGGCAAGGAAAACAAGGGCTGGGAACTCCAACTCATTTCTCTCAGCCTGCGCCTGGTGTCAGCCTGTGCCAGCTGAGGACGGGGAGCCTGGGCGCTGGGCTCTCTGCAGGAGGAGGATTTCAGGCAGCTGCCGCAGCACCTCCATGCTCTTTTTGTCTGAATGCTAAAACCTAAGCAGACCCGTCAGACAGATGTCAAGAAACAACCTTAAGACACCGCTTACTGCAGCCCACTTTGCTTGTTCCCGGTTTTAAATTATGCCCAGTGTCACGAACCCTCCTATACCCCAAACCCATGGGCAGCGGGATGTGACCCGGTGAGCTCCTCAGCACGTCACTTCGTTAATACGCGTTTCCAAAACTTATCTTCAAAGCTATTTGCAAACGGCCTCCCTATATTTAAATAATGCTGCATCTTAAACTGAACTAAACTACAGACACTACGAAATGCCAACAGATGGTTGAATTGTGTTTCCATAGCAAAGTAATTTACAATAATTGCCGTATGGACGTAAATGCAATTTTCCATTATATTCATTTTATCAAGTGTTACCATACAACTCATATATTTTATCAGAATATGCAGAGAATATATAATTTTTCCTGCAATAACAATTCTCAATTAGTTCAGATAGATTTAAGCTTCGAATCTGAATTTGACACAAAAGCAGAAATATTTCAGACCGAATTAAAACTATATCTTTTTAAGCGCACTGTGTAGTACCACTGTTTTTGTAGTGACTTTACTTTTTTTGTTGTTTTGGTTTTCAGTGGGAATGTTTACTTATTATTTTGGAATTCAGTAATTCAGGGAACACTTCCCACATCATTCTAAAGACACCTCATACTCTTTCCCTCTAGTCCTTTCTAATGTATTTTACTATTTTGCAGGGGGGAAAAAACACCTCCAAAACCCCATAGCTTCGAACAGTCATTACACAAAAGGGAAACTGCTAAAAAAGGAGCCAAATTATTTTAATATTGTGACAAATCAAAACATACTCTGTACTGGAGAAGACTTGGTCATAGCTGGAATAAACAGTAGGTAAATATCATGTTTCTGTGTAGCAATAAGAAGTTCCTGAGTTTAATTATTCTTAGACTGCAAGACTGTGTATTTAGGCAAAATTAGATTTTTTTTTTCTTTAATACTTTCCTTGCTAGCTCTTCAGCTACCCATAACCTCTTATAATGGCTAAGACTCAGATCCACTAATAAACAGGACTGGATAGAACTGAAGTAACGTGGAGCACGCCACTACCTTAACACACTGTGCTAAAATACTTCCCATATAACGAATTCTCATTAAAGTAAGCCCGAGTCATAATGATGGTCGTTACACAGAATTATAGACTATAACATCGATCGAATTTAGTGCAGTGACAAGGAAAAAGTGCAGAGGAGTGCAAGACATCTGAGCATTAGGCAGCTGTAGCAGTGTACAGCAGACATTCCTGACAAGAAGCAGCCAATTATAGCTTAAATTTCTGGCATATAACCAGTTCTGATTAATAGTTTTCCATTACATTACAGACATATTATTAATGTATTAAAAATGTCAAGCTTTGGCAAGAACTAATATGGCATGGCTCAGTTAGTCTGCAATATTTTCTTTTAATGAGCTTCCATTGATACAGAGAAAGATATTGACCAAAGCACATTAAGGATCATGTGCTGAGCTCTGCTGGGGTTTTTCTGACAGAGCTATACGATTTCTCTTGCTTATATTTATTCCTGCAGAGTCACGCATTATATACATTCCACATTTTGGTGCTCTACAACTAAGGACATATCCATTTGAATTACTCTGTCAAAAACCATTCAGAATAGCATTTCTGAAGTTTACAGCTGTACCAGTTGTGTAGCGCTATGCCTCTAGCTGTGGGCAACACAGAGCCATGGGGTTTTTTGTCCCCAGTAACGCCTGTGTATTTGACTTAAAAAAGCAATTTAACAAATCAGGAGTAACTAATGTCTGGTGCCCTGATCCCCTGCACACCGTGGTGCTCTGCTAGTTGCACACCCTGGGTGCTGGGGGCCCATGAGGGTGGCAAAGAAGGAGCAGCATCCCTGATGGCTGAGGATGAGGGAACGGCCAACTACTGGAAGGACATTAGCTAATGTATGCAAAGCCTCCTGGACATCTCCTTTGTGGGCAACAGTGATACGAACTGCAGGACGTTTTGGGCCTTGAATGTTCGTTCCCATGTGCCATAGCCCCTGCAATATGGAAAACACCGGCAGACAACGGTAGCGAAGGCCACTTCAGCTGTCTCTGCCTTCCCCCAGAGCACTGCTCCGTCTGCAAAGTGCTGGGTGTTCAGGCCACAGTGAGTATGTTACAGCCATCTGAGAAGAAGGGCACACAGCTCAGCTGAACCCCAGCCTACATTCAGCTGTGAAGGTGGCTCTGAGCTCACGCATCCCTCTCCGGGTGGGTAAGTCATACCTCACGCAGCATTTTAAGTCTGCAGCCTAAGCAGATACCCCCTTCACAAATGAGCTAAAATGCATCTCAGCAGAATCGGTGCTGGTGGAGAACTTCAGATCTCGTCAGGGGTTGTTAGCAAACACTCCTCCTCTGCCTCCTTCCATCACTGTGAAAATCCACCCCCTTTCCCAAATAATTCCCCTGCACAAACCACGTCAGCTGGATGCCCGGCACGAGCTCCCTGCCGGGAGTCGCTGTGCAAACCGTACGGGCAGGCTCCCAGCCTCTCTCTTTGGCAAACAGCAGGTACACAGAAGGTAATAAAATAAAAAGTGATCGCTTCTCTCACCAGACCATGCGTTTGGTAAAGCGTACACCACCACCGCACACAAGTAAGAATGAGAGCCCAAACCAGCTGTTGTAATGCACGGCAGCCTGAGGAGAACCGGCTAAAATCATGAAGTATGGCAAGGAGTGCTGGCTGTCACCTCCCAACACCGGCATCTGCTGAACAGTTTCTTCCAAAGGGAACATGTTTTAAGTTTGCATCCCTAACAGCTTCAGCTGATGAATGTGTCTGATCAAACCCAGCTAGAAAGATCCTTTGTGTCCCTTCCAGGTATTATTTAAAGGCAGTTTAGAACATACAAAATAATAGTGTATTCTGTAAAGCAGAACTAATCCTCATACTCGCAAACCCACATTTAATAAAACCCAAGAGTTTTATATCTTGCTAAACGTAGATGACTTACAACCTGGTACGTATAACGCTCCGATATTTTTTTAAAAAAACCCACAACCCACCCCCTTTTATAAATGCAAAATTATTCATCTATGCAAACAAGAAGGGAACCTGTATTTGACAATTTAATACGCACTTTCTGCTACTACTTCTATGAAATACAGTATATCCAAACAATTGCTGTGGTGCCTTTGGACTCATGCTGCTCCAAAGTAAGTTTAGGTTCTATTTCTATCCAGCTTATTTAACTATTTAGCAGAAAAAGATTTCTTTGCCTCAGGAGGAATTAAAAATATCAATACCTATTGGCTGAAGAAAATAAAATACAGTGTTCTGCTACCAAAAAACTGTAATTCAGCACTATAGTTACTATATTTCTGGTTTTTTTGCAAATCATTCTTTGCTGAGTGCCACCTCACACTACCGCTGCCATTACTTTGCTGGGTATCATTAGCCACCAGCATATAGAGTAAAAGCACTTCAGGTATTTAAATTTTAGAGCATTCGTATGTAACTGCTGTAAGTTTATCCTCTAGAATCTTTATAATCGTGGCTTATTGCCTTCAGTATCTCTGTAACTAGCATCAACCTGTTCTGCAAGTCTTTCCCTCTCAGAATTTAAGTTGGCATCTGGGGCAGTTGCAGGTTTTTTTGGTCATTATTTCTCACCCCTAACGAGGGTGCTCCTCGGGCAGTGTATCCAGGCTACCAAGCTCTCAGGTCCTGGAGTGAGCTAATGACTTGCTAAGGGTAAGCTCTTAACCTTGAAACTGAACAAAACTGAACGCCTACCGGACCCTGAGTTTGTTCTGTGCTATTGCCAGATTTTACATACGTAGCTAGAAAGTTGGTGCCACTTCTTATCAGTGTCACAGGGCCGAGGGTTGATGGCAAAGTCCGTGACTCCAAGAGAATATTGCCACTAACTGCTGGAAACTCTCTGGTAAACATCCTTTAAAGCTCCAAAAAATATGCCAGAAATCAACCTTTATTGTTTTCCAAACAAAAAGCCAAACCCAAACAAAAACCCCACACACCAAAGAAACAAGCGAGGGAAAGTTCTACTGTGGTTTCCTTCCCTTCGACGGGCTGCCCAGGCCACAGCCGATCCTGTTCAACTGCATTGTCCTCAGGCAAGACGGGGATTTATTCCCTCTTTGAAAGCATCTCCGCCGCTTGTTTCACGCACTGCCTCCGCTAACATCTCCGCAGGAGCGAGGCTGGCTGCTGGCCCACCAGATCCGGAATAAGCAAAAGTTGATTGCAGAACAATAAAAGTGCATGCAGCACAGGCCAGCCCCGCGCACGCACAAAGGCACCGCTCCTGCCGGGGCCGCGCTGCCCGGCGCCGTGCGGGGCTGCTCCGGGGCTCCGCGTGTGCGTGTGGCAGCGCGCGAGCCGCCGCGGCTTCCGATGCGAGGGAGGGAGCTGTCTCCAGGTCGAGCACCGGCGCCCTGCCCGCCGCTCCTCGGCCCGCGGGGCCGCCCCCGCCTCCCGCCCAGCGGGACCGGGGGTCCTCCTCGGCCCCCGCGCGGGAAAACCCGCGCAGCGCGCGGGAGCCGGGGGCGCCGGCCCCTCCCTCAGGGCTCCGCGCGCCTCGGAGCTCACCCACCGCCCTCGCGCCGCGGCCGCGCCCCTTCAGAGCCCGTCGCGGCCCGGGCCGAGCTCCGGCTCCCGCGGAGGAGGCAGCCGCGCAGGTACCGCCCCGCCCCGCCCCGCCCCGGCCCCGTCGCGCTCCGCTCCGCGCCGGCGGCAGGGGGCGCGCGGCCCGCGCCGATCCGCCCTGGGCCCGCGGCCCCGCGGGGGGGACGGACCCGCACCCGCGCCCCGGCACGCGCCCGGCCCGACCCCGCCGCGCGGCGCGGACCCCCGGCCCCATCCCGCCCCGGGGCGCGCGGGCGGTACTCACCGCGCGGGCGCGGGCTCGCCCTCGCCTCACCGCGGGGCGGCGCGGAGCCGCCGCGGCGCCGGGACGCGCTGGGGTTCCCTCGGCGGCGGCATGAGGAGCCGCGGGGCGGGGCGGGGGGGACGCTTCCCCCCGGGAAAGTTGCCGGCGGGGCGCGGGGTCCCGGCGGGGCGGGCGCGGGGCCGCCGCTGGCCCTAGGCACTTGGCGGCGTCGAAGTTTGGCGGCGCGCGGGCGGCGGGCGACGCGCGGCGGGGCGGGCGGGCGGGCGGGCGCTCTCCTCCGGCGCTCGGCGGGGCGGCTGGCGGTGCGCGCAGGTCATCGCCGCGGGCGCCGCGCAGGTGCTGCCCGCCGGGGCTCCCCGCCCGCCACCGCAGCTCTAGGGCGGGGGCGTCCCCGCGCGGGGCGCCGGCGGCCGCGGCATGGGGCGCGGGGCGAGCGGCGGGCGGAGCGCGACCCCGGCCGAGGCTGCGGCGCGGGGGTCTCCGGCGGCACGGCTGAACTTCGGGCGGCGGCACCTCCTTACTTCGGCGCGACCTCCCCGCGACTGCCGGCGAACGGGGCGGTGGCAGCTACCCCACCTCCGGGCCCGCGCGACGCGCGGCCCTAGCGCCGCCGCCGCCGCGCCCGCCCCCCCCCACCCCCCCGCCGCCGCGCTCCCCGCCCCGCCGCCCCCACCGGCGCCGCCTGCCCCGCGGGAGGGCCCCGCTGCCCTGCCGCCCGTCCGCAGCCCCGGCGGGGACGGGAGCCGCCCCAGCCGGGCAGCGCCGGGTCCGTGCCCGCTCGCTCCTTTTTCCTTTTTTATTTCGGCTCCCGCCCGATAGCGCACGGCCGGGGATGGCCGCCAGTGCTCCTGCTGCCCGAGCCCGGGGTCGGCCGGGCCGAGCCGAGCGCCCCGCCGCAGCGACGCTGGGGCTGGGGACAGGGCAGCGACCCGCCTGCCTCGCCGGAGGCTCCCCGCGCAGCGGCTGGGCGCGCCCGGTCCGGCCTCTGCCCGCACGCCGGGCGCCGCCGGCACGGGGTGGGGGTGTCGGTGGTGCCGCGGTGCTGCACTGGCTCGGGCCGGTCCTCCCGGGCCCCAGAAGGAGCCGAAAACTCCGGCCCCATGTTCTGCTCTGCCTGCCTGGGCCCCTCCTGCACCGGCTGCTGTCGTTTAAACGGGAGATGCACACAGTTCTCCCCTTCAGACTTCTTGAGGCTATAGAACGGTATCGGAAACTAACAACGATCCGCGGGGTCCCGTGTAGGAATTGCACTTACTCCTGGCAGCTACCTGATTACTGGATTTGACCGATTCCAGGTGCCAGCTCTGGGCAGTCAGACCCTCGCTGTATTGTGAACACTCAGGAGCTCTGTTATCGTTTGTTTGTGTGTTTTGCATGGTAAGAGCCATTAAATGCGTTTATGCAGGCAACAGTGCCATTGCATTCGGCTGACAAGGTTTGGTATTTTGCAATGCCAGAAAGTAACCGGCTGGAATGGGGCAGTGAGTGCCCGGTAGGGTAAGAGACTGACTTGTTCTCCGTTTGGGTGGTGGAATTTGGTAGGTCATGTAAATAACTGGCAGGAACCATTGAGAAGGACGTTTTACTTCTTTCACTTATGGCCAGCTAAACCAGCACAGGAAAAAAAGGTGCCTTCTAGTTCCTCCTGGCTTTTGCCCACTGCGCAGGCAGGGGTGTTGCTTCACTCTTTCCTTCTCTGGCATCTCTGCGGCTGTGTTGGTGCGGGTACCACATACGTGGAAAATCCATTTGTGTGGGAAAGCCAGGAACGATCAAAGGGGTGGGAAAACTTGGCTTCGGGGGTTTTCAGCCCCCAAAGCAGTTCTTGGTCTGTCTGCAGCCTCCTGGTGCAGGGAAATTGTCGCTGAGCTGATACAAAAGAAGACAAAAATAAGTAATTTTCTCTTTCTGCTTGAACTGAACGTGTGTCAGGTATCGAGGCTCCATAGGACCTGTTGTAAAGGAGAGGGGCAGGGTTTTACTGCAGTTGGAAGAAATGGGTTTTCTGCCTAATTACAAGACGGTTGACTGTATGGCACAGTGCAAGACACTGTATGCACCGAGCCAAGCCCCGTGATGGACCAGCCCTGCTGTCCCCGACAGCTGTTGTGGGCCTCTGCCTCGGAGGTGCTCCAGGCTTAGTGGCTTTGGCTGGCTCTGGGCAGGTCTGGGTTGGCTGTTTGCAGATGCTGCAAGGTGAACGTTTTGGGAGGGCTCTCTTGCTTTAGACTTGAATTGGGAGAGGAAGCCTCCTTTCCATGTGTGGAGAGCACAGCTCTTCATGTCACAATAATGCCAGTGGCAGTGGTGCACTTGGTGGAGAGCAGAGCTCCGTGTGCTGTATGCACTTGCTCTGCACCTTGTGCTGCCCAGGTGATGTGTCCTGAACCTAACATACAGGTCTGTTGGAAGTTTTCCATTCTCTGCACCAAGACTTTGGCCTGTCTGCTGAGACCATCGCTTGGCTGGTGGGACTGGCTGACCACAAAGATTAAAAGCAGGACCAAGCCATTTGATATGTCAAACATCACTAAATTCTTCCAATAATGATATTAGCCTCCTCTGTATCAAAGCTGGAGCAGCTGGTTTGAGTGCAGTGTCACCAGTTCTGAGATTAGATGTGCTGTACTGGTAAAAATGTGGCCAAAAAGCAAATCCAGTCAGAGAATGTGGCCAAACTTCACAGCCAAATTTTAAGCTCATCAGAAAAAAGGAATCTGATTTAAATTCTTTGTCAAAGGCTGTTGCAAGGATGGAAAAGCAGATGGAATTCGGCAGCTAGGGGAGACTTGCCTGTGTTGTTTTTGTTCTTGTTAGAGTCATAAGATGGAGTAAAATGGGGAAGGGATGATGCCTTTATAATCAAACTGAAAATATGGCACGTGAATGCCTGTATTGAATTTCTGACAGCTCCTTTAGTAGTGAGTAATGATTGTTCACATGTAAATGTACTGGGGAACTTGCTGCCACAGCACCTTGAGACTGGATTTTAGCAGGATTCCTAAAGCAGATTTGATATTTAGACAGCAAATAAGATTAAACAAAGTTTGAATGGAGTATCTTAAAAACGTACAGACTACTGTGGGTCCCACTACCACTACTGGGTTGGAAATTGGCTACAACTTAAGATTTACCCAGTTTTTGAATACCAAAGGTTTGAAAGTTGCAACACTGGGAACGCGTTATCTTGAAAGTGCTTCCAGCAATGTTTCTTATGTCTTCTCAGTAACAGCTGGTATTGGCCCTGAACGGAATCAGGGAAGGGATTAATTTTTGGTTACTGGCCTGAGCATGAGCACGCCTGTGCCTGTTAGGATACTCCTTGCTACAAGATGTAATTTCTACTGGAATCAGCATAAATTGCTGGTACAAAAGTGGTATCAGTGCTTGCAAACTTTTCTGTGAGACACTAGCTGAAATGCAAATTTTTAACCAAGTCCTAAATCTAATCAAGCTTTGCATGATTTCAAACTGCGGTTTGGATATTTAGTGCATCCTCTCATGTGCTATTATGAATCTTTTATTACCTGCTGTAGTCCAAGTTGACCTCTAATGATACAGCAGAATTATTCTATTAATGCATTTCCCCACAGCAGAGGATCGCTGCACTGGGCAGTAGCAGGGTGCCCGGCTTTGCCTGAAGTTGCAGGTGTCCCTGGAAATGCATCCAGAGGCTCCGGGCGCTTCCCTACCCAACATCCAGCGTTTCAGCCTAGCAGTATCTGAGGCCTGAAAATGCAAATGTGATGTGGTGCAGGGGCTGAGGCTTGACATCAAAACCAAGAAGCTGATCCTGGTAGGGCTGGTGCCCTGGCAGGGGTGCAGGTGCTCAGGGCTGAGCAGCGGCAGGGAAGGTCACGCTGTGCGGAGAGCAGCTCGGTGCCACTGTGCATCTGCGCTGTGGAGCTGCTGCCTGCTCCAAGTGCTGCTCTGCTCCTCTGGCATGCTACATATGCATTGCTGACCTCTTTTGCCACCAGCTGAAAGAGGTTTTATGAAGCAGCAGGCAAAAGGTGTGGGAGGCAGGAGCAGGAATAGCGCTAATTTGCCCCTGCCTCCCCCTGCTGAGCTGAGATGGGGGTAGAAATAGCCAAGAAACAGCAAACCCTCCCAGAGGCAGAGCTCATCTGTCCACTTTATTGCTGCTTTGCCCACAGTAGTTTAACCTCCTGTAAAGTCAAGTGGTTGGTGAGCATTTGAATGTTGGTCTGGACTTGCACCTTTAGTGCCTCCAGCAGCGTCATTTCCAGCAGAATGATTGGAAAACTGGATTGAGATAAATGACAAAATCAAAAGGTTTCTGCATTTTTGCAGGCAGGGGGACAAATCCCGACTGTTCAGTGAAGCAGCAAAAACGCAGGCATCCCCAAGCAGCGTTTTGCCACTGCTTGAGCTTCAACACAGCTCAGGGGCAGGGGACAGGGAGGCTACTGAAAAAAATGTCACCTCTTGCTCGGAAACCTCCATCACAGTACAGTTTGCAAGAGGTTTTCTCTGAGCAGGATGGATGGCAGAACAGAAAAATGCTGGCAGCTACAAGTGCCTTGTCTAGACCAGGGCTTCCATCACAGCGCTCCGCTCAGAGCGGACCCAGCTAGTAGCGCTGGGGAGTTTGCACAGAAAAGCTGGAGGCATGCAGCGTGCTCAAAGGCCCTGAGCTCCCGATGAAGGTAATCTGGGTGGCCAGCTGGGAGTATGATGTTGCACTGATGCGCACTATAGAAAGAGATATGCGAGTCTGACATCCTACTCCTGCCTCCATTTCCATATGGCTTGATAATGACTTTTTCTCCTCAGAGGGTAAGGAGATCTTTCCCAGTCATGTTTCAGGGTTTCTCTGAACAGGACATCTTGGTCTGCAATCTTGAAATTTGGTATGTATGAAATCTGGGAGAGAGGCCACCTCATCAGCAGGGTTTTTCATTTGGCCGGGATTGTTTCCTGCTGGCAGGGTGTGGTACCCCATCACTCATTCCCCAGGTCTAGGATAGAGAACGAACCATTTCAGGGATTCTGGGAGAAGCATTTTTTTAGTTCCCATGCAGTTCCCCAGGGAATGGGGACAAAGAAGTTCCATGAGGTGTGCCCTTGGTGAGAAAGCAAAGTCAGTTATTTGATATACAAAGGGTTATTCTTAAGTATCAGACTTGTTGATTCAGAGATGCATGTGAATTACAGCCTGGATTTCCGCTTGCAGGATGAAAAATGTTTTGTTCTAATAATAAATACTGAATCTCTGCTGTTTCCATTTACATAACACACATGACACAATGTGTAAATCCTTGACAATATTTTTTCAGAATTTAGCAGCTTGTTTTTCTGCAAACGTAAACATTTATTTTTGGTGTTAATAATTAATAATATGCCACATGCCCATAGTAAATGCAAAATCTAATCTTGTATAGACATAAATGTGTCTGCCAAAGTGGTCTTTCTGTGCTGTAAATGACTTTCACAAAGTGGTACCAATACATTCTATTTTCAGTCACTGGTGATTTGTTTTGTGAAGAGATAGGTTATTAAACTAAATGTTTTCCTTTGATAATAACAAATAATTCACACATTTTCTTTAAAAGAAAAATAGGTGATAATTATTAAAAAAAAAGGGAAGTGGCTAATATTAAAATCTTTGCAGCTGTATCCAAAGCAAAATATAGACAGGAATGTGGAAAATCCTAGCAACGCAGGGAAGGGAACATGAGATATGAGAGCATCATTCCTCACCTCTGCAGTGGAAAGAAGGAAATGACCTCCTTGGGGTCAAAGTCAGTCCTGCGGTTGGACAGAGAATGACTCTACGTGGTGCAGAACAAGATAGCAGCGTGGTGCAGGATAGCAGATCTAGGTACACCCTTGTCTCACCTATTGATTCCTCCCTTCAGAGCCCAGTATTTGTAGGTTTCATCATTTCGTAGAAACCAGCAGTAGCTGAGAAACCTCCTGACAAAGTCTTTGGGTTGTATTGCTCTTAATGGCCGTCCCACCTGGCAGCCAGCAGCGCGGCCGCTCTCAGTTACAGCAGGACTGCTCTTCCTTACTGTGCTAGCACAGCCGGCAGCAGCTGCTGGGCTGAAAGCTGTAGCTGTGCTCATGAACCCTGTGTAACAAACTGCATCATATGCTAACACTGATTTCTGGTATAAGGTGGGATGCAATTTTTCTCATCATCAGTGAAGCCACATCTAACTGTGGCTCGCTAAACTGTACTGGAAATAACTGTCTTTCCAGAGGAGGCTGAGCTGACTTTTGGGGAAAGGTAGTGATAAGCTAACACCAGAGGAGTAGCAAAATGCAAGATGTTTATCGATCTGTTTTGTACGGACTTCATAGTTTCTGTATTTTCTTCTGCTTTTATTTATACTGTTCCAACCAATTGATAACTCCCTCTTTAGATAACTCTCATTGTTGTTGAAGGTTTAGCTACTTGGTTCGTTGGCTGTGGCTAGCAGTGTGGATAACATGAGGGTCCTCAGAAATAGGTCAGATGTTCCAGAAAAGGTAAACCTGAATATTCTCTCATGAAATAAGAGGAAAGAGATGTATCTGGAGCATTTTCACGCTCTCATTTTGGGCTCTGCAGAAAGCAAAGATCGTAAAAATCCAACTGCTATTCATGGGCTTGCACCTATTAATCAAATGAAAAGAGGGTGCCCTAATAAGGCTGGGTTCAGAGTAACCGGGCTGACACAGACATTTTTACCAGGACAAACTCCCTGAATGATATTGTGTGAGGTGCTTTGGAGGAAAGTTTTCAAAATTCCCCATTTTCTGAATTTCCCTCTGATCAGTTCACCTGCTTGGGAGGTCATTCTGGTGGAAACTCACAGGCACATAGAGCTTCACAGAGGCTTACGTCACCGCAGCTGAGCTGAGTCCTGAGGAGGCCTACTTACCCGCGAGGGTGACCGTACAGCTGTCAATGCAATTGATCAAAAATATGCGCAGCAAAGTCGGGGCTTTTTTTGCATTTTCAAAAAGGCTTTTAAGGACTTAATGTTCTCTAAAAATGGCCAGCACCAATGCAAGCTTCAGCCACTTTTAAAACATAATAATAAGCATAATATATTATAAAAAGGAATAGATTATTTGTTCAAAAATATTGAAACTGTTTTTGAAATGAGGGTTTCATCTTTTAATTCTGTATTTTTGAAAATATTTCATTTGCATCGTTTTTCTTTAGCAGATAGACTTGCCAGGTCTTGGAGTCAGGGACTGTTTCTTACACTTGCGTAGAGAACTTAACACTGCTCTCATCTGAATTATGCGTCTAAGGTTGGTGTTGCTACATATAATACACATAGTAATTAACAGTAATTCATCATTTGTCATCAGATATGTTCTAGCTGTTAATGCTATCCTAAACACCTTTCTTTCTCAAACCAAGCTTTTAAAAGATGTGTGGCTCTTGTAGTATGTATGCGATAGCTAGCTGAAAGAGCCAGTCGCTCCAAGTTCAGCTCCCAAATGGAGCTCAGTGTTTGGGTGCAATGACAATTGTATTTGCTGTGTTAAAGAACCAGCTATATTCTGCTCCCTCAGCAGGGCAAAAGGCACATGTTGAGAACAACCAGTAATTTACCCAGTCCTAGATATATTCTTATCAAATGTGAATGTCAGCATCACTTTTAATCAGTCCAATATTTTAATATTAGAGTAGAAATGCTCCAGGGATGATTTTCATTGCTCTTTTTTGATTAATTTCTTTCATGGAGGAAAAGCATAATTTAACATTCAGGGATGAATTACAGTAGTGTTCTGACATGGGATAAAACCACAAGAACAATGGGCAGAGGTGGTATTTGAAATCGTTACCCCTCCCAAAGAAAAGGAGAAATATGTATATAAAAACATTTGCTGCTTGAAAACCTGGATTATGAAGAGGCATTTTTGGGTGTTCATTTGATAGGAGTGTGGAACTCCTAGAGACAGAAGTAGGGAAAACAGTTTTCATGTGGCTGAGCCATGCTTTTGTCAGGTAACCATTAGTTCTGTTTTGTGGTATACCATTACGAACCAGTGAAGGGCAGCACTAACCAACTGTTTTAGGTAACTAGAAAGATCACTAATTATGTTTTGAAGTTTAAGATGATGTAAACATTAATTGTTTGACTGGATTTGCTTTGAAATTGGTTGCGTTGCTGTATTACTGCGAAACAGTAACTTCAAGTGCATTCTGTAGTCATCAGAGTGGAATTCTGCAGCTACAAATTAACAGCTTGCTTGTAAAGGGTTTTAGGAAAGGGCATTTTGTTTATTGAAAAGCTGAACCTCTTGCTAAGAGTATGGTCAATTCAATTGCTTTATTGCGTTATAGCATAGGATCTACACATCAAAACAGGTTTTAGGAGATTGAATTACGGTTCATATCGGAAATATGTAAATAATAGATACATATTTGTAGTTCAAAACACTGGAGGTATGCTTTTCTACACAAATTGGTAGATGAGTTTAGCTCATTTATTTCTGAATTTTTCTTCAGCTTTTTTTTTTGGCAGGAAATGGTTTGCATGTCTGATAAACTTACATTTATACTGAATATAACAGGATATTGGAAAGAACTTTCATTGGCAATTTTGGGTTTTTTTCCTCATGTCTGAAAATGTAACTGTAAACTTGTACAAAATATTTTCTTATTTACAATGGTGTTTTGGAGGGAATAAATTAAAAGATGCTTTACTGTTCAGTCTCATTTTAATAGTCTTATGCCCATGTGCACATTTCAAAGTGACGTTAGCAACCTTCCCCCCCCCCCAAAAAAAAAAAATATCTTGACTTTCCATAGGAGGCTATGTTAGACTGCAAGTTCATGCAAACAATAGTTCATCTATTTACTTGTGAAAACAAAGCTGTACATCTTTCTGTATTTGAAGTATTTTTCATGGCTGTGACAAACAGATGAATCAGTCCTGTTAGATGATTAACTGAATACTCTGTAAATGAAAGTCTTCACTGTGATTTTATAGTAGAGAAATGTCTCTCCGTGTATATTCAAATACCTACCAACAATATTAATTTGCAGCATTGTTCGCTTTTACAGAGGAAATCATTATTCCAATACTAGGATGATTTTAGTGCTAAAGAGAACAGGTCTTGACTCAGCTCATAAAGGCGAGCGTGCTCGCATTCAGCCTTACTGTCTGCTTCACACCCGTGCCACCCACTGTAGCCTCTGGCTGCCCAGCCAGCCGCAGCGGGGTTGCACAGAGCTGGGGCTGTCCCCATGGCTGAAGAGAGATGGGGTCTCCAGGAGGGGTTCTGAGTGGAGTGACTTCTGCTGACCCTTTGGGCAGTACACTGCTGATGGGCTTTTTAGGCACATGATAAAGATTAGTGTAAAGCCCAGCTGTCGGGAAGGCCCTTGTTAATCCAAAAGCGTCTACTTTAACCTCAGAAGTTTTGGTGTGTGATATATGTATGAGTAATTTGTATGGCTCCCCTGTGAGCAAAAAGCAAGTTTGCGAGGAAGGTTTTAAATAGTTGCTAGAGTTAACAGAACTCCTTGCTTTATCTGAAATTGTTTTTGTTCTTGTTTTATCTGCTCTGAATATTTGAAGTACTAACGTGAATTCAGATTGTGCCACTTACTGTGTACTTGTAATGTTTTGCATGATGTGAATGCTTTAGGTTTTTGTTAATGATGTCTTTACAGAAGCCGTTGGGGTGTACAGCTGGCCTTCCTGCTAAGAAAGGCTCCAAGTGGTGGAGGACAGAGCAGGAATGGTATCTGTGTCACTTCAGGCACAGAAAAGTAGGCATTTGGTCTAAGCGAGTTGCCTCGGCTCCCTAGCATGAAGGGATGAGATAGGCAAGGATTCATCCCATGTAAGGAGCCGAATTAGGGAGGATTAATTACAGGGAGGACCCAGCTGGGAGCCTTAAGACTCAGTGGTAGGCTCCAGGTGAGTGAGCCCCTGGGCACTGTCTCTGCAGACCCATGGCTCTGCTGGCTTGCTTTTGGGACAGGTGCTGGTTTTGTTTCCTCGCCCTCTCTTTCACGCAGATGTGTGGTTCCTTCAGCCTTGTAGTAGTGCAGGAGGGATGTTGGGGCCAAGGTGACGCCAGTTGTTTTCTTTCTCCAGCAGACTTGTGTACTAACTAAACATAAATATCAGGATTTTCACATTCCTATAGTCAATAACGTTTATTTATATTTTAAATTTCACCTGCATTGCAAGACATTTATTACTATATTTAATGTGCAAGACTGTCCAATTAATTCATGAAAAATTCCCCTTCTCCTTTTAAGGGATTAAAATAATATTTTATGAGATGCGCCTGGTACACTGGTTACAAATTAAAATGGTGACATTTGCTGCAATAATGGTGTTTATGTTGGAGAACCAGACCAATAGATCAGATTACATAAAAGGCGAATGAATCAACAAGTGAAATGATTAAAAGCTTAAGCTGGCACTGAAGTTTATGTCTTTACTCTGATATGTAAAACATCTATTGATCTGAAGTTTGGTCAGTAGTATTTACAAATTTCTTCTCATATACATCTCAATTATTGTATTCTCTTTTATTAAAAGTATGCAGTTGCTCTGACACCTTGAGGAGTTCTGCTTTCCATGCATTGGTAGGGCTTCCATCCTTCCAGCTAAAAAAAAATAATTAATGTTTCCCCCAGGTGAGATTTTACTGTATAGGTGCATCAGTTCAGCAGCGGTGGCAGGCGTTGTGTGTGCCAGCAGGATGAGGATTGCTGGTGGGACTGCCCTGGGTGTGGGTGGTGCTGCCATGTGCCGGTGGCTGGAGAGGGACGAGAGCAGTCCGGGCACTTGGCGGTGCCTTTTCCCTCGGGACAGGATTGTCCTTCTGAGCGGGAACAGTGGAGCAGAGAAGGCCAAGGAGCAAAGACGGCATGAGTTTGTGGTTGGCATGAATAAGAGCTGGAGGAGAGTGAAGGCAGGAGGAGGTCAGACCCATCTGAAACACAGACCAGTGTCAGGCTTGTGAGCTCAGGCTGCAGGGTGCTGCGTCTCTGGAGATTTGTTTCCTCCAGGGCTTTTAAGAGTAAGGGTTTTGTGGGTAAGCTTTTCTTTTCCTAATCCCTTGTTCCTTGCTTTCTTGACGCATCCTCTGAGAAGGCATTATATTAGACATCACACACAGTTGTGACCTTGATGCCTCTGGGGAAGGGTGCATGTGTGCCCTCCCTTCCTCTGAATTTGGACCTTTTGAGAGGTGTGAGGACTGATTTCAGGACATGAGAGGATAGGTACTTGCTGTACCATGCTCCAAAAAGGCATGTACAGACAGCAAATGATGAGAACTTGAAGGTTTCTTTTATAAAATAAAGCTTGAAACGGACTGCTTACAATAGACAAGTAATTCCAGAAAAGCAAACCTGGATCAAGCTCAACCTGCAGTTTGTTAAGAGCAGAAAGCTGGGCAATGGACACGGTCTGCTGGTAAAAAAGTACAAAGGATCTCCAAAGGCAAATAGTTAAACAGAATTAATTTTTTTCAGACTTGTGCACAAACACAGAAAAAGGATTAGAAAGAAAAGTTTCTGAAATCAGAAGTTAAATGCCAAGGGGATGCATCTAGCATGCATAAAGCTGTAACTGCTTTTAGCAGGTGCAGGGCTCAGATTTGGCTCTTTCGAAGATGCCTGCAATGTGTCCTTTGGGCCATCTACCCTATTTGGCTCTTTGATCTCAGCAGCATTGTTTGCAGATCTGGGGCTGGGTTAATCGGGACTGAGACCTGGGAGAGCATGTTTTGGTATTAGCATCTGCCACTTGGGAATCTGGCCACTGGCTTCCAGCCCTGCCTAGCATTTCACACAGATCAGAATCAGCTAAAGCTGTAACTTTAAGTATAGGCCATGTGTATCCTTCTGACTGTCCAGTTTGCAGTGCCCCTCTATATCTTTTCCTGAACAGAAAAATGGTAATTAAAATTATACAAGGAACATACAATTGGATGTTGAAGCAGTAGAGCATGAAGTGCGTAGACAACATATGCAAGAACATAAACTGAAACACTTGTTCTCATTTTTCATATTCTTCACCTGATGGCTGAAATCACAGATTATATCCAGAATGAGAAACATTGTGTGCTTGACTAATATATATATTGCAACATTTAAAAAATGTATTATTTATATAGAGTCATAAATATATTATTTTACATTTGTAGCTATTTAGTGGCATGGATCTAAATGATATTTTTTACAGGAAATGTAAACATGCTGCTCTGATAGGAATCTGAAGTGACCCTGCTGGAACAACCCATAACGGGCACCACCAGCAGGCAAAACGGGGCAGGGGAGCCAGCAGGCAGACTGTGCTAAATACTCCTATGAGAGCTGAGGCAGTACAGCTTGTAACTGCAAATGCTGAAGCTTGTAGGTAACTCTGCTTAGGGGAATAATTTCATATTAGTTCTTAAGGGTTCTTTTTGTCTTTGTAATTACAGTCTCATGTAAATAAATATGCAGGATATCTTACCAAACAGAAAACACAAAATCTTTTACAATAGGGAATTGCAATATTTAGAGTCGTGTCATGTCACAAGTGTTACCTGAACACTTACTTCCTTCTGAGAAACTTAGTCCAGCTGCCCTGAAAATAGCTGCTTACTCCATTCAGATTCTTAGAAAAAAAATTCTAGTGAAACTGAGATCTGAACTAGGTTTTGGTATTTTTTTTTTTTTTTAAAGGCACTGATTTGCTCAGCCCAGCAATCTGAGAGTTCAAAAGATAAGCATTTCTTGACATGAACAACCTGAAATGTATTCTGAAAGCAAGGCATTAGAAACATTGCTTTCTAATACATTTTACAGTTTATTGATGCTGAGTAGCGCAAAAAATTATGAAGAAATACATCTAGAGTCATTATGTCACTGGACCATCATAGAAAGAGTGATTAGTCTCATAATGAGTAATAAACAACGGGCGGGTGGAACTGCAGGAAGAAAGCACGTGCATGACAGCAGCAGAGATCTCATGGACTAATTGTGGGTGTTAAGGTTCCCTCCCCCAAATGCAGGGACAAGCATCTAGCGGCAGGAGCAATTGCTCTTCTGTCATCTTCCATACACAGGCTGCTAACAGAGTATAGAAAGTGAACTGAGATGTGTGTCAAAAGTGACATTAACATGGAAAGTCTATTCCCTTGCTGTGGTGCTCTCTAGGATAACTTGTGTGTGGATGTCTCACTGCAGCTGTGGTCCTATCATTATCACCATCAGATGCATCCACTTGCTTATGTTTGCATTCTTTTACTCACAGCAGCTGAAAACCAGAAGTTCCATTTCAGCTGTATGCATGTTCCCCAATCAGTCCAATAACTTCATCTGTTTTCTCCTGCAGATAGGCTTCTTCACTTCCATCTGCCATGTAGGTTTAGATCTAAAGTATTGTCGGAATTGCTTAAGCAACATTGGTGTACCAGGTGAGAGAGGCATTTACTGTGGAATAGATAAAGAACTTTTCTCCCCTTTTTAACAGTTTTGAACCAATTAGTTCATAGATGGTTAGTGGCTCCGTGGCAGCTTCCTGGGAAGGCAGGAATCCTTGGATGGTGTTATTGCCCCATGGTGATGTAATGCATGTGACGACATCCTTTACCACACTGGTTGTTAGCAGGATGGAATTATTGCAGCCCCCTGGGGTTTTCTGGAGAAGCTATTGTAGTTTTGTCCTGGCAGATACTGAAAATAATAAGGGTACCAGTAGGATGAAGTTCTTGTTAATGCCAACTTTGCTGACCCTGTATAGTATATTAACCATACCTTAGTCATCTGTCTATATCTGCACCTCTCAATCCTGTTACCAATTACTGGAACCAGCCACTCTCCATATGTATTTTAGAAATTAGTCTCTGATTATTAAATCATGACTGCATGTTAACACCCATTATTTTTATAAACCCACTGCAGACTCCCATGCATTATAAATAAATTGTATTAACTCCAGTTCATATGAAATATTTATAAATATTATGGAAAGGGCTCACTTTCTGTGCATAGTTATTAGACATTTTAGAGTATAGAAGATTGCAAATGGTCAATTATGTAGAATTATGAGAATACAGACTTAAAACTAGGCTCATAATCCTACAACAAGAGAGACACAGAAAACCAAGATTCCAACTGGGTTCAAGAAGAGTGACATGCTTTATGTTTCTTAATTATCTTTATTTCCCAGTAGTATTGCTATTGCCAGAGCTCAATTTACTATGTGCCAATGAAAGACTAATAAGTTGCAGAGACACTCCTATATCAGATGAGAGAGTTTCATTCTCCTGTGTTGTCAGAACATAAACCCATGGAGGACAGATGATTTTAGCTATATTGTGTTTGACTTGGAGCAGTTTGGGAGTTTGGGCAAAATTCAGTTGTGAAGTAAATGGTTTTTACCAAAAACCGTGCTGGAGATGGGCAATGAGTCTGTTGATGTCACTGAATGCTAAGCAGCTAATAGGAATTACAAATCTAAATATTTTTGTAAATCTAGGTCATAACTCCTAACTGAGTCTTTGAAAATATCCCCTAATGTGGTAATAAAAAAACAGAAGCCACAGCAGAAATACTGAGGCTGCTGGTTTGCAGTGCTCTAGTTTATAAATTGGGGAAGGACATGGCTGAGCAACAGGAAGGAGTTTTTTAAAATACTCATTCAGGTTCCACTGAATCCAACGGAAAGCGTCTTCGCTTCTCTGGGAGAACCTGGGGAGACCAGTGACAAATACCTCCGAAACCCTTATCCCAGTGGTCCAAGCTGGACTGTCATACAGTTGACCGTTAGTTTCCCACCAGGGATACGAAGCCTTTGAGAAGTTTTATCTTCTTGTTTTGGCAAGGAAGCTCCTCTAAGTGGACTCGGTATGGTCTTTTACATAAACGTGATAAACCTGTTTACCTGACCTCCTCTCCTCCACAGCTTGCTTCTAACAAAATCTAGGTTATGTCCCTAGTTAGAAAATTTAATTAATAAATAAGTTAACTGGACAGCACCTTGAAGCTGTAAAGTGCTGTCTAAATCCTGAGTACTAGCAAGTTTCTCAATTATGATACAGCATGTTTATACCAATGTTTGATGTCCTCAGAACATTTGGACTAAGTGGAGCATATCTCCTGTTGAGAATAGATTTTGCTGGTTGGAAACCATGCCCTATGAAATACAGACTGCTGCCACAGCATCCAGTTCAGGAAAATAACAACATAAAGAAACATAATTTGCAACATTTAAACCACATTTTCTAAATATTTGGAAGCATGAGTAAAAGATTTCAGTGAATCCCCTCTTCCTTGCTTAATCTGAATCGTGTTGCTTTGCTGATTGTAAGAGCACCTGCAGATTTTGTTATAGTGGCATTGCATTTGACTGTAGTTAATGGTCTGACTGTTTTCATTATGTATTTTTATGAGTTTATCATTTGGGCATTTTAAATTGGAAACATAATGAAAATCATAATAGAATTAGGAAGCTTTTCTCTAGAACAACAATTTTCTCCATAGCCTGCTCCTACCAATACCATTTTTTCTCCTTGTAGTTAAGCAGAGGCGGCTGCTGGCTTTGGGAACACCGGGACTTGCTGTGAAGCCCAGGACTGCAGTCAGGGAGAAGGCTTGCCTCTGAACCAGTCTTCTGTCACTGTTCTTGCAGGAGAGATGTAATAAGATGCATGAAAAGACTAAGAGAAAATGTAGTCTAAGTCAGAGTCCTCTTCTATTTTCACACTTAAGACAATGACTTCTCCCTGTATATACCAGGCTGTACTTTATTACCATAAACTTTCTTTGACTTAAAATATCTTTAGCATTATGATTCTTGAGTGTTGAAGCTGTCAGGCAGTGCCTCAGCAAGCAGAATCTATTTTTTTCCAGCGAAATATTTCACATCATTATAATGCGTTTCAACCCCAACTAAGGATAGTTTATGAACTACAATGTCACTGCTAATGCCAATAAAGAGGTCAAATTTTGCTGTGATGGAGAAGAAAAATTGTGCCTAAGGACACCAGAGAATGCACGTACATTTTGGGTAAAGAGCTGTTAGACTTCTAACAGCCATGTCAGAATTCATATGCTTGTAATTGAAAACTTACACTGGATAATTAAGCCATGCCAGCAGATAGCCTCAAAGATATGCTACCAAGGATACAGCATGCTATTCATGGCATTAAAAAAAGCTTTAAGGTAGAGAACTCCGAATTGCTCACCATTAGGCTGGCTCTGCTGCCGCTGAAGTCAAAAGCAGAACTCCTGTCAGCCTCCATAGGAACCACACTGCACTACTGACACATGCGCCAGATAATTTCATCATTAATTGCATGACCAAATATCTTAATTGTAAATCTGACTCAGCCTCACTCATCAGTAACATATTAAAAGCATAAAAGGGCAAAGAGCAACTGTTCTTGCAATGACTATCAAGCCTTCAGCATTCTGTTTTGTTTTTTTTTTTGCCAGATGAAATTAAAGTTGAGAGGAGATAGAGAAAACCCCATTCAGAATAGTTGTCTGGTAAGAAATAGCTGCTTCCGCAGTGATTAGGAAGTCGCCTAAGTGATGGTGAAGAGAATAATTCCATGAACTTGAGCATTAGCCTGCTTATGCATTGCCTTCCCTCCACTCCCCGGGAGCCCCCGTGCTCCAGCAGGAGCCATGGAGCACAGCAGGCAGAGCTGCAGGAGCCTGCCTGGGTCCCCGCCTGCGCCCTCCCTCCCGCACTCTCGGGGTGCCCCGCTCCATCATGCCACCCGGGCCGCCCAGCCGGGGCTGCACCCGCGCTGCGCAGCTGCTCTCCTAGCTGGCCTAAAACTCCCCTTCGGTAGCTTTGTGATCTTTTGTCATGCTGCTCTCTGATACCATGATTACATCCCGTTTTATGTCAGCTGCTACGCTGAAAAACATTTCTGAATGGTGCTCATGTCCCTGGGAGCTTCCCCCTTCCAGGTGATGGCCGTTCAGTTCCTGCAGCTGCTCTTCGTAAGCCAAAGACACTTTTTTCTGCTGTTCTTGCTTTTAGCTCTGTTTTCTCTGATATTTTCTATCCTATGGAAATCGGATGACAGGCAGAAGTGCAGATTGAATTAAACTGACTAATCCTCAGATTCATTATTCCAGGCTTCTACCTATGTTTTGC
Organism: Falco punctatus; assembly: GCF_963210335.1. Taxonomy (NCBI): domain Eukaryota; kingdom Metazoa; phylum Chordata; class Aves; order Falconiformes; family Falconidae; genus Falco; species Falco punctatus. The sequence continues at coordinate 23,774,946 of NC_137591.1, read as the reverse complement.
ATATCTGAAAGCTGGTAATGATTTTTCTGTGGATAATTTATCATTGGTGCAACCTTTTCTCATCTCACCTTTTCCCCTATCTTATCAAGCCAGACCAAGCCTGTAGAATAGAAGCATCCTCCACTTCTCTGCCTAATACTGTACTGAGACCTGCTGGTTTCTCTTGCCTGTGATCCCACACCTGCAGCCCTGCTCTGCATTACAGGACTTGCCTTAACTATGTCATGGGGTTTTTATTAAAGACATGCAAAGATGTCACAGACAGGTTAAGCTGTCTTCAGTATATGCTTTTTGCTCCTGTAACACAGCAGCCATGGGAATGGGCTGCTCTGCTTTAGTCTGCTCCTGCTTGTCGGGACACTTGGTACTCTGCCACAGCTTCACCACACACAGGACTTCAGTTTAGCCAGACCTGTTTAGTTCATCCCACACCTGATTAACCTAAATCTCTGATTTCCTGTTTACTTCAAATCTTGTCTTGCAGATGAATTTTTTGATATGTCATTTGGGTGTAGAAGCTTCTTTTCTTTTCCTTTGGATGTCTTTCAGTTGATGTAGCCCCTCGGTGCGGGCTCCCTGGTCCTCTGTGACCTCAAAGGACTTCTTGCCCACAGGAACTTCAAGTCAATATTTAAGCTGATTAGTAAAGGGCATTTACTATAGATACTAAACTCTTATGTAATCTTATATTAAAAAATATAAATGAATACTTAAGAGAACTTCACACTGCATAAGCTATTATGCAGCATTTACACTGTTCTTTTTTTTTTTTTTTTCCTGAGATAGTCATATAAGAAGTCTTAGAATTTCAGTTCTCACCGTGAGCAATTTCCAATGTTGGTCAAATGTTTTCTGGTGATTCCTGAAGCTTCCTGGCTGTTACCTGAGGTAGTGACCCAAACTGTATTTTTGGTGTGTGGAGCTTCCTTCTTGAGAATGATCAGGAATCCTAATACAGAGTTGGGAGATTGCTGTGTTTTGCTCCCAAGCACTGAGCTTTTTCACCCACCAGGCTGTCCAACTGGGCAAAGTTGCAACTAGTATCTAAAATATTTTTTGTTCAATGGGGAAGTGGGGGATGATCACAGTGTGGATTCTTTCCTTGTTTCTTCAGTAGATATTAGAGACTTTTTCATGCTTTACTGGGTGAAATCCTATACTCATTTACACGAATGTCCATTGGATTATATTGTTAAAACTGAGCAGAGTTTTATTTATTACATTTTCTTTAGTTAAATGCAACTTTTTATTAAAAAGTAGTATTTCTTATGATACTCTTTACATTCTTTGTAGCACATGTGCCTTTTAAAGAAACATACAGTATATAGTATGTAGAGTATATAACTGGCATGAGTGTGTCCAGAACAATTGCTTTAACTGAAATCTACCATAAAGAGAAGAATAAAAGCCATGGTAAATATAGGTAGCTTTATAGCTTCCCATGGCACAACAGGGAGTGCTACAGGAAAGCAGTCAGTTTCTATACAGACTTTATTTTTCAGCGCTGTTTTTCCAGTGGATATAGTGATCTGGAACTGAAAATGCTCAAAAATAGTTGCTTTCGTGTAAGCAAAATGCTTGCTGCAGCACTCCCGTCCAAGTGCCTGATCAGGAATTGGCAAGTGAGATGTGTAAGAGATCCCCAAGCTACAGCTCTGTCAGCCTGCTGAGGACCCCTTGGCATGTCTGTGGGACACTGTGTGGTCTGAAACCCCTGCCCACCCCAGCCAAGGCAGCGTGTCCTCAGCGCAAGGGGGGCAGCTCCCTGTGGGATGCAGGAGGGGCCAAGGGGCGCATTTCAGCCTCTTCCAGAGGTGCACACTGCCTCTCTTCTTGCCCCTTTGAGTTGTCCCAGCTAAGGAATCTCTAAAACCTTCCTTTATCTGGTTCCAGTTCTAGCTCTCCAGCTTTATTCTTCTGTACTATGAAGCACGTATATAAGTACAGAATGTTATCTGGATGTGACTTCATTAGGAGTTATAGTAAAAATGTGCATTAAAATACATGAATGATCTAGCTATTTAAATATTCTTAATTAAAAAATTAACAATATCCCTTTCATCAACCCCTGGAAGAAAGGAATCAAGCATGAGCAGGTGGAGTTGTTTATTTTGATGAGAAGTATGGGTTACACTTTCTTAAATCTGAGCGCTTCCCAGTTCCCCACCCCACTCTGAAATTCAGAATGCAGGGCCAGAAGGAGCTTCAGATCGGCCAGTTAAACCTTCTTTTTCTGTTAGACCATTCAGTTTCTCTCTGTTTGCTATCAGGCTCAATAACTCACTGAATTCATAATTAAAAATTTGTTCTTAATTTTTAATCTTTTAATCTGCCTTCAGCTTTCAGCCCTTGCTTCTTGTTATACTTTTTCCTGCTAGATTAAAGATCCCTTTAGTGCCTGGTATTTTCTCCCCACGAGGTGCTTATCTGTTGTAATCAACTCACCACTCAATCTTCTTCTTGATAAGATAAACAGATTGAGCTGTTCAGGTCTCTCACTGTAAGGTATTTCCTCCAGTCTAGAATAACGTATGTGAGCCTATTCTGCACATTCTTCATTTTTTGTTTTTAACATCCTCTGCCTTACATGGCTCCTCGTATGTAAAAGGAGCAATTTACCAAAAAAATTACTTTTTTTTTTTTTTTTTCCTTCCCCTAAGGAACAATCATCATATAATGACCCTACACAAGCCTCGAAATAACAAGAACTGGATTTTTTTGACAGCATTCATTTATTAGGCAGCGAGGCCAGCTGAACAAATCTGAATCTTACTACTTCACTTTTGCATGAACCGAATTGCAGTAAAATCCCCTGGTTCCTCAGGGGGGAGGTGAACAGTGGCACCTGTCACCAGGAGGGGCCACCTAGCCATGTCACAGCTGCTGACGGGTTGGACTTAAACCTGGAAGCTTTGCGGAGGTGAGAGGAATTGTGCCCAGCACTGGGACAAAGCTAGGGATCATGCTGTGAGCAGCTTGCTATGCCAAACCTGGGAGCATGCTAATTCCGTAGAAATTTGGTGATTTTAAGTGTATCTGATATCAAGCGGAGCAAGCATACTGTGGGTGCGGAGCGCTCTGGGGAGGAAGGCACGTCAGATGAGTCCCACGGGTGCTGCAGCCTTTGCGGGGGGGGGAGGTGCGTGGGTGGGTGGGAAGGGAAGGTCTATCCTGGCTGTACGGGGGGGGGGGGAGGCTAAGAGCAGAAAGAAATTGCCTCCTCACTTGCAAATGCCAAGCAAACCCCTTGTTTACTCCTCTTGGATACTCACTGGTACCGTTGATGATGTGGTCCAAGAACTGAATGGTATCAGCCACTGTAAGCTTAAAATAATTGTGATTTGCCCAAATTTGGTAATTGCCTCACTTTACAGAGTAAGCTGTACATAATTTAAAATGCAGCTTTAGGGCTAGTAAAAAAAGTAGAAGAATAAAAGACATACTAATGAAATTTCTGTCTAATCTATATACCTGGTAGAATCAAACTGCCTTTTAGAAGTCAAAGTGAATTACAGGCAGGTTCCTCCTGGTGCTGTCTTACAGAACCTGGCTTTTCTGCTGTCCATACCTGCAAACCTCCATGTCAGTGCAGGGAAACTGCCCTCAGAGACTTCACTGTGTTGCCAGGGTCTAAATAACCAAAAATTCCTGCCCTCTTACATAGGAGTGCTATATATGGTGAAACACGTGGCCTTCATGCCTTCAGCTGCTGAAGGACCAAGGAGATGATGTGCTGGGATTTCAGTAGTTGTCTATGAACGAACAGTCATGGTTCAATAGTTTTTCCATGCTGTTTAAAAAAAGCTATTTAAGAAATTGCTAATATCTCATTTAAAACCTTGATCCTTTTGATGTGATGACAGGGGGTCAAGCTCGGAGGCGGTGTCACAAGCAGAAAGATATGAATGTTCAGCATATAGAAGTATTCATTAATGACTCATAAGCAAGTATGCCTGGCTACTAATTGGAGAATTTTGTGCAGAAGGATTGTATTTATGGGCTCCATACAATCTAACTTATTTTCATTCTGCTGCTTGCGAGGCTATCTTTTTGGCAGGAAGAACTCATTAATCAAAACTTTTCCCTTCGTAAATGACAGGGTATTAGGAGGGTGGGGAGAGAGGAGGGCAGGTAGAACATGCATCTGAAATGCCAGAGAGATGCTGCGCTGATACAGCTCATACCGCCAGACAGTAAAAGGGATGTCAGAAAAGTGGGAAGCCTCTGTTCTGGTGCTCCTTATGTCAGTGCCTCATTGAGGACACCCAGCTTTACTTCTGCCTGTGAAATCTGAAGTTACACTTTTATGATCCTTTTATATCTGTTAATTTTTTAAAAGCAATGCAGCTAAAATCCAGTCTGCTTACCATCAAAGTATTTGAATTAACGTTTTATGCTCTTGGCTTATGCAATTTTCTCATTGTCTTGGGGTTCCTATTGGAGACAGGGTTTGTTGGGGAGCTGTGGGGCTTGGGCAGGGAGCCTGATCCTGCCCCTGCCAGGTGCAGGGTACCCCCTTTCTGCCCAAGTGCAGCAGTTGCTCTCCAGCTCCCAGAGGCAGCACAGCCCGGACAGAGAGCAGGCTGCGCAGAACAGCGGTGGAGTGCACGGGGTACCTAGGAACAGGGAACTGCTGCGTGTGTGTGGGGGAAGACTTCAGATGTTTCCTTGGCTTGCTTCCCCTCAGGCTAAGGCCTCTGCTGTTTTCATATTTTATTGTTCTTGAGCAAGAAACAGATATAATTTAAACGGATAAAAAAGGAATCTCTACCCTTTTAAAGGACTGAATTATGCATTCTCTGCAACAGTTTTCTTGGCACAGAAAACTTGGTATTTAAGTTTCTTGCTTACTATCTATCACAGGCTAACAAATAGGGATTTGACATGTTTCTGCTGGCAGAACCACCTTCTATCCTGTTCTAGCAAGGCCAGATTGATCTATTTTTAAAGATAATAAATACGTCATTGACCCTGTCTGCTAGTGTACTTTAGGAATTCATTAACACTTTCCTGTATTGTATTATTTACTGTCCTGTACGACCATGCAGAGAGAGCTCCAGCCATTGTATTGTAAATCACTAATACACAGACCGAAAGCAGTTGCTGTTAATGCTGTTAATGCTCATCTACCACTTGCACGTCAGAGATGTTATTAAAAGCAGTATGATGTGTACAACTGTGGTGGAGGCTGAACTAGTGTCTGTAACAAATGGAGGAAAAATGGACAGGATGGGTGGCCACACACCTGAGCAGACTGTCTGTGGCACCAGTGCTTTGCAAAGAACATTAGAGAAATTAACTCAGATGTCCTTCTGATTAACCAGCTTTTCAAAGTCTAGCATAAGCTCTTTACTCTTTGGAAGGAAATACTTCCAAGGAGGATAGAGAATTGTTTTTAATGAAGGTAATCTTCTAATGAATTACTTCTGACCAAGGGGAGACTTGGAGGGGCAAGGTAATCCCAGAGTAAAGTTGATTTAACTTCTCCATTATCCTCAGGAAGGCTCTGGGATTGGAGCTTTGAAATTCTGTGTGTGACATTTTTAAAAGGTTTCAGCAGAGGCTTAAACTCCTGTAATGTTAAATATGTTTTCTGAAGCAATGAGATGCTCATACCAGGGGCAAGACATGAGCAACATTTTTGTGTGTTCACTAAAGCGGGTGACATTGGCTTTTTGACAATGTTACAAGATGCAAGAATACATTTTTTTTATTTTCTTCCAAGTACAGTCTTATTACTTTCCCAATTAGCAACAAGCAGCAGTTTTACATTTTTCTCCAGAATTCAGCAATTTATGCATAGGGAACTTGTGTTTCGGTTTGGTTCCTAGCTGACAGGGCTGTGCATCAGAGCTGCACCTGATGCAACGTCTGCCCACACGCCCTAGGTCTGCAGTGGAACATGCTGGCAGGGGACACTGGCAGGGCTCTGAGGGTAGCTAGCTGCCCTCGCTGGCCTGTGTGTAAGGAGAAGGTGACTGCAGGTCTTGAGAACTGGTGCCTTTTTCATTTGGATATGAGGAGGAAACCTGAAATTGTAATTTTTCAACAGTACGTACTGATTTGCATTACAAGGCTGGGAAGAAAACATAAGTTTCACCTGCTTTGGCAGGTGGCCTTCTGCATTACAGTTACTGGCCATATTAGCCCAGCGGCTTTTGGCAGCAGAGGAGCAGGGGCTGGTAGCATTGCTCTTGCTGACCAGGGGCAATGCACAGCTCCGATTTCTGCATTCCCTTTGGCACTTCAGTGGCATTTATAAATGTGACAGCTGCGAATTAGCTCAGCTATTTACAGGCTGGATTGCACATGGCTTACTGACAGAGGAGGCGCAATAGATTTTTTTTTCTTCCCTTCACTTAGTGTTTGATATCCACCAGGAAAGCTGCAGCAGCCAAATATAATAGCGGTCACAAGCCTCAGTAAGGCTCTGCTGATCTATTTGCCTTGCTAATTTCTGTAGACAGTTATGTTTGCATCTGCGGTCGGTCTCGGCAGGAGCATCTTCCTTTTACAACTCTATGCGGTTGTGTTATGGGATAATGAAGACGGAGGAGGTGATGCACCTGAATTTCTGCCCTCACAGAGGACTGTTAGTTGTTGTTCGGGTGCTAATGGTGCTTCTGCCTTTCACATGGCCTGTTTGATTGGTGTTCCCTGCTGGATGGGGCTCTGTAATGAACAGTAACACACGGCGAGAGGTTCACAGAACCTCTGCACCACTACTTCGTCTTTCTTAGTAGGTGTAGGGGGAAAAATAACCCCCCACAACCACTCGGCTTTTCTTTTCAGAGCTTTCTCTCTATATTCAGACAGAAGTGAGCTTTTCCTTCAACTGTACTGGCATATCTGTGTAGGAGGGTGTGCAGAAAGCACGCTGTGGGGTGGGAGGAGAGGGGAGGGGAGCACAGCTGGAAAAGCAGGGGGACAGAGAGCAGCCACCACCCCAAATCCACCCAGGATGGAGGACAGAGGAGGCTCATAAAGCCCTGTTTTGCCTTGCATCAGGCTGTGTGCTGGCGGGGTTGAGGCTGGGCATTCATCCAGACTGGGCCACTCTATGAGTGGCCAGCAGGTGCTTGCCAGCGTCCCCTTCCCTTGGTCCTGCAAACCACCAAGGGGTTAAACAGGGGAGACACATTCCTGCCTCCAGACACTAACAAGTCTCACTGCTGCCTTCTCTATCAGCCAGGAAGATCTCTGTGTCCTTATTGATGGTGAGGTTGCCCGATGCATCACAAACAGTGTGTAAGGGTCTTAGAACAGGGAGATGCTTTCCCCACCTCAGCTGCAGGGGAAACCTGGACTTCTCTTGTCCTTGTCAGACCTCACTCCTTGCAACACTTTGTTGTATAGGCTCACTCATATGGCTGTCTTACATTGTATACCATGGGTTCATAGCACAAAGTGGAGGTTTGGTGTGGAAAACTATTTTCTGCCTTATAAGAGTTTTTTCTGTGATAAAAGCATGTTTACACACACACACCCCTTCAGACTGTTAAGAGTGATCGCTTTTAATCTCTTCAATACCTCCCATACAATTCTGCACAGTCACCACCAAAATCGGTTATTGTGGAAAATCCTTCCCCTTCTGCCCCCTCACATTGCTAGAAACCAATTTTAGCTTGGGAAAAAATGATTTAAAGGATTCATACAGGCAGGGCGAATTTTGTGACAGGCTGGTCCAGAGCCCCATCGTGGAAGCAGTCCTACCTGTCAGCTGAGCCACTGCAGTATTTGTAATTTTTATGTATTAGTCTTCTGGCCCCTTTCTCCGGCATCTTATGCCATACAAAATTAGACCAGCATATGGGTAGTGTGAATTGGAGGACATAGCTTTGAGTAATGAACAAACAATGACTATGCTAATTGGCTTAATGGGCACAGAATTCAGTGTATGTAGAATAGAATCACCTCAGCTAATTTACAATAAATAAATAATAAAAATAAGAGTCCCTGGTTTACGTGGGGTTTTTTTGTTTTTGTTTTTGGCAATGGCAGGTATTTCCAGTCTCCTACTTATTGTGATTAGAGTTTGTGTGCAGCCCAGTTCTGTGCATATTGTAATGAATGGCTCTTACAAACAGGTGAGCCAACATCTTATTCCTTTGAGTTTTTAATGTAGCTGTGGTTGATAATAAAGATCGATGCATCCAAAGGTGTTCATCAAGTTCTAACATCAAAACAGTAAGGAAAGCAGGAATCGCTGTGCTCTTAAGAGCTGTAAATATCTTGCAAGACTGAATATCAATTTTCAAAAAATAAAGCTTGCTATAAAAAGAAAACCCCAGAAAGATAGATTTTTACAATAAGATTTATTTTACAAATTTCTACTGACTACAGCAGTTTCCAAGCTTGCCAGGCTGATTTTTTTTTATTATTATTTTTTTTAGCTGCAGTTGTTTTAATGACCCTCATTCTTTCTCTGCCTGATCCTAATTCTGGAGCCCATGGTCACTGCTGGGTTCTGCACCAGAGTGACCTACTGCACTGGCAAACGCTGAGTCAGCAGCATGCCCTTGCCCAGCCCTGTTCCTAAATCCTGGCTGGCAGAAGCACCCAATCGCCGCAGAGCTCAGCATATTCTTTGTCCTTCCAAAAGTCCTGGGCCCTGCCAGGTAGGGAAGGCGGATCCGGCACGGAGTGGGAAGCTGGGATGCATTTGGGAAGCTGTTTGCTGCTGTTCAGGTCCCTGTTCTCAGTGCAGCTCTTGCCAAACGGTAGTGTTGGGATTTATGCTCTTACTCTTTGTTACTTTAATGCAGACTGAACTTGTGCAAAGTGAGTGCAAGTAATGTCAGTTGTCCTTTCACTGCAAAAAAGAAGGGTGGGGGAGAGAGAAGAGATTACTTTGCTTTGTGAAAGATAGTTCCCTGTGAGCAGGTATGCTTTTTCCTCAGTGCTGTTCCAACACACCTCAGTCCTCACATTAAATTTTACCATCTGCGTCTTGGGGAACATAGAAAGTGATCTCCCAGATGAGGTGTTTTGGATTTTGGCTGTGGCTTCTTGGGGTTACAGAGGCATTCAGAAATGGAGAAGCATGATCTAAGTGCAGTTTATGGAGGACTTCTTAAGCTGCTTTGTTCCTGGGGCTGGTTTTGAACATCAAGTACCTGCATTTTAGGTGCTTGTCCTATAGTTTTACCTGTGAATAAATGAAGGAATTTGATAGCTATGTCTGTCCTGGATGAGAGGTAGCTGCTATAGCTGTAACTTAAACATTTTCCCCAGCTGGTCATAAATCATAATTCATAAGGATAGATCATTATTCATGGTAAATGAGCTTGATAAATTCTCCTTTCTGTCGTGCCCCTCCTTGATAACACGATGATCATTACTCTGCTAAAAACTTAAGAAATATTCTAAATAATCTGTTTATCAATACAAGCCTTAGTAATGGAGATATGTGTATATGTATGTGTTAAGAGCCTTATAGTATTATTATTGTAGTGGTGATGTTCTAAGGATTTAAATGGGCAAGGTTTATAGAAGGATAACGTCTTTGTTGGATCAGCAGTTTTAGTTGAAAAACTAGCAAATTTTGGCCTTAGTTCTCTGTCAGCCTTGCCACAGTACTACCTCTCCAATGCAATGGTCACACTCTTTGCCTGTTGTTATTTATGCTGCTGCTTGGGTTCTCCCTCTAATCATGACCGATTAAAAGAACATTTTTGTGCTTCAAATTGCACCTCTGTGTAATTATCTGTGGGAATAAAGTCCTGACAGTGGCTCCTCTAGCCAGTGGCATGCTCACAGTATAGGTTGTTTAGAGATTTCCTATTTATGGCTGTCCACAATTCTCCTCGGTTATTTTTCAGGCATACTGCCTTTTCTTAAAATTGGATTGCAGAGCACTCCTCATCTCACAATTCATACAATAGGATCAGGACAGCAGCAAATGCTGTAACTCCTAGCCAGTGTTTTATATCACCAGCTGATCTGTTCTTCGTTAGAAGAGTGTCTGTTTATTACTGTCCATGTGCCTCCATTGGTGAGCAATGACTTCATCTGCTGGGGATGCAAGTAACCTAATTTTGAGTAATTTTTAGAAGAGTCAGGGCTACAATGTCCTGTTGGCTTTGATATCTGCAAGATTTAATGAAGTAAAAGAGCTAGGACTACTCCCCCTCCCATATATTAACCTCTGTCTTGATAGCAATTGGAGGATTATGAGAAGAGTCAGATGGGTAATGCCACAGTAATGAAAAGTTTATCTAAACATGAACACAGACCTTAAAAGGAAAAAAAAAACACCCCATGATCTACACTTATTGTTTTGGCTCTCGCATAAGTTTCATGAATACTTACATACAGCGCACGCACCAATAATGTGTTCTTGGTACTCTGATAGATGACTATAAGAACAGCCGCTCATTCTGAAACTTGAGCATCAAACACTTTCACCCTTTCTAGTGCATAATTTTTAATTCTTCCCAAACAAAGCAGTGCAATTCAGGCAGTGCAAAGCTTGGCAGGTAGCATGATGATGAAGACTGAGCAACTTAATTGTGTTCTAGATAGAAAGTGTCAAAAGAAATCAATGATACAGGAGCCTATAAGAAGCACAACTCGAGCAGTCACACTCTCTCGCTTTCTATCAGAGAATAGTGTGGTTTGTAATTTAGTATTCCTGCATCAAATATTTTTTTCTCTTTCTTTCACACAGATGTTCATAGGAGAAATTCACAGACCTTTACAAATATTTAAATTGTTTCAGCTTCCCCTTATTATTATTCTGTTTGTATAGGTTTATCAAGTGAAGCACCTTTTTTCTTTTTTCAAGTTGATCAGACTTTGGTCCAATGCGTAAAATATATGTGAAATGCCTCATTCAATTTAATAGCTGCCCACAGATTCCAAAAGAAAATCACAAGTAAAACTAACTGTGTTTTGCAGGCCACAAGCAGAAGCTTGGTGAAAAGCATTTCCCAATTCTAATGTTTTTACCTGCTTTGTTTTACATAGAGAAATTAAGCACATGCATTGTAAGTGTGTTTAGTAACATAATAGCTAGCAATTTCATGTAGACGGTAAGGAAGTAGCTTACCACCCTTAAAAACAAATAGGAGCATAACCATTAGGTTACCTGCTCGATGTGATCCATTGAATGTCAAGGGTTAGAGTGGCAAATGTACAAGAAAATAAACAACAATGAAGACAAAAATCCTTGAAAAAGAGAGATACAAGTTTCCAGCTGGAGAATATTTTAGAATATAATGGTTTTACTCATCCCAGAGCTGAGCTGACAGTCACCCCCACACAAGTACTGTTAGAAATAGAGTATACCATAACAGCACTTCAGTCTTACGCATTATTGCTTTAATTGTATACAAAATAGAGTGAATAGGTATCATATTGCTACTTCTAGTTTTCAATTTTAGCTGCTCTGTGAGTTATCCAAAAAAAGAGAGAAAGAGAGTGAAAGAGAGAGAATGAAAAAACACTTTTCATCCCAAGGCAGGAATCATTTCATCTGCTTCTGGTCTGGGGCTCAGTAGCTCAGGAATACCACAGAACAATTTGGCAGAAAAAGAAAAAATAATTCTGCATCTGACTGTATATCTAGCAGTAATTTTTTTTATCCAAATTGAAATTTCTCCCAGATACTGTTACATTTAACACTCCCAAGCTTGCAGAAGGTGTCACGGGCTCTTTAGCAATCGCTGTCCCCGGGACCCTGGCTGTACATCCCCCCCCCTGAAGCAGGGTTCCTGGCAGCACAGCCACCCCCCCCTCCCCCCACCCCCCCTACCCCCCGCACAGGCACTGGGGTTGCTCCTGAAAGAGTATGTTGGATCTCTGACTCTTCCTCTCACAGACTTTTTTACTGGGGGGGAGTAACAGGAGTGTCTCTGCTGGAGCTGAAACATCTTGACATGCGTTTTGTTGGTGATGTCACCATTCTTGGAGGTGACAGCCAGGGTCCCTGCGTGGGAGCAGGGCAGGAGCTGGGGCCAAGGGCAGCTGCCCTCCCAGCATGGGTGCCCACAGACACCCCTGTGCATCGCCTGCCCCGTCGGCAGCTCTGCTTTTATAAATGCTCTGCTGCTCTCTGGCCAGGCCATATAGCTATGAATTGGCCCTTGGAGGGCCGTGTTTGACCGGTACCACCTTCCCTCTTCCTACATCTTTCTGAAGCTTAACAAGAAGAAGGTTGGAGTGATGCAGAGTGCCAGCTGCCCACTCCTCCCCTCCTCCCCAGGGCTTTAGCTGTTCTGATGAAACACTAATGCTGTGGCAGAGCCTGTTCCTGGAAGAAGCTGCCTTTCCTGGTGGCTCAGCGACATAGTGTTCAGGAGCTGTTTGCATGGTCGCTCCTCTGCCTTGTGAATCAGTGAGCTTCAGGTGTGGTTTGCCAGCCCTTGTGTTGCTGGCGACGCTTGCCGTGCCTCTCTGTCAGATGTGTTTTGAACATGATGGGGTACGTAGCCAGCCTGGGCACATGTCTTCCTGCAGGCGTTGTAGGGCATTGCTAATTCTTCCACTTTATTTCCCCAGACTAATTAGATGCAAAATGGAAACCTGTGCCTTTAAATGCTGAGTATAAAACCTGCATTAGTCTGGAACTGGAATAAACTGTGTACATAATTCTCATTAAAAGAGGCAGTCTGCTCAGGTAAAACATGCAGTTGAGTATATATGGCAGTAAAAAGCAAAAAAAAAAAAAAAAAAATCAGAAATGCGTGAGCAATTCCTAGGCTCATTCACGGCAGCAATTTATTGCTCCCTCCCTGCTGCCACCTCATGTCTGAGACCAAATTGTCCTTTCATGGGAGAATAGTTATAATTTGGTACTACCCCAGGTTCAAACTAGAATGAAAGTTCATAGTTTCAAAAGTTCCAGAAGAGAAAAATCTTCTTAAAAATTTTTGGTTAAAACTGCCAAAGCAGGAGGTGTTGACTGCGCCATCAGTCAGAAACAATTTCACAGGTTAAAATCAAATTTCCCACTTAGAATCAGCAAGTAAAAATAAAAATCATTGGTTTAAATTTTTATTTGAAACGGGCTATTTTGAAATGTTACTTTGAAGCAATTGTTCTTCAGCTGTCCTGCTGGAAGACAAAGATCTTTAAACAACAGTGAGTTATTTCTGCAGAGAAATAATATATTGACAATGCTGTGTTTTCCAAAGGAAGAATCTTTCAGCCAAAAAGATGTGAAATCAGAACAAGAACTAAAGTTACATTGTTAGACCATCTTAAAATACATTTGAAAGTGCTAGTGTATGAAACCCGAAGTGGCAGTCTGCCCACCCTTTCTGAAAATGTAATGTACCAATGGCAAACCACAGCTAGCAGTGTGAATTCAGATGCAGGTGGAGATTTGGTGTCGTGCAGGGGCAAGATGCAATGGTGTTCATCCAAGTGACCTTGTCCCCAGCTGGTGAATAGCTCCCCTGTCTCTGCTGGTAGCACTCATCCTGGAGTCCCCCTGAAACCAAGACAGCAGCTCCGGCTGGCCCAGCTCCAGCCTCTCTAGCAGACGGCTGGAGGGACAGGTTTAAGGGGCTCTGCCCTCAGATGCCAGCCCAGTGCCCAGTGTGCCCTACCCAGGTCTGAGCTTCCTGTGGGGAAGAATCAATGCGACCTGGGAAAACTTGGGTTTCTTTAATTACCAAAATGCATTGGTTGATACATTTTATATGCTTCCTACTAATTTACTAACACATCATGGTGAGGAAAACTTCTTGCAAAGCTGCAGAGTGTGCTGGCTGACATTACTTTGCTTTGGCTTACTAGAAGCAGCACCGACTCACTCACTTATGACAAAAAATCTGAATTATATTTTAGCAAGTAGTAGGGCTCCCTTGGGCAAAAATCTCACTCAAGGAGCGTAAAGGGACAGGAAGATGCCAGCTCCCCTGGGTAATCATACAAGGAGCTAAATTCAAAACAGTTGTAATTTAGCAAAAAAAGATAGATTCATTGTGACAGTTTATTGTTTGGAGTTTTTAAAATGGGGAGAGTAAGAGGCCAAGAGAACAGCTAGGGGAAGGACAAGAGCAACTTTTATAGAACATACCCATAAATTATTTCCCCCAGTACACACATATGCTGTGCCTGTAATTTCATCTTCGAGTTTTGGTTACATAAAGTAAAGTCTTGAGTATCACTGCCAGGGTTGCTGCTCTCACTGGAATCCCAAGCAGGGATTAGAGACTTGTGCAGGAATGAGCACATATTCCTGCTTGTGTTCTCTCAACTTTTTTATAGGAGTCTGGATTAAATGCAGATTTAACATTTCCATGTATTAATAGAATGCATAAAAAAGAGAATTTATGTTGTTGCCTGTGTTGTTTGCACTGCACTGTCCCAGGAAAGGTGTCAATATCAGGATTATACATAACTGGAATCCCTTTCCTGATGTGTGGTTATTAAAACAAGTGTAGGCCCACACAGGCTGAAAGAGGAAGTGTTTCTTTAAAATACAGTGACTGATCCTACATTTTAATGCTTCCTACTATATATATACTTGTTTTTATTACAGCATAAAGTACTTTCCCATGGTACAATACATGGAAATACAACATGTGCATGTGTATTTATCACATGTGTGGCTGTTATACTTCTGGTGAAAATTAGGAATAGAAATAGGACTATGAATATTAGGTCAATGTGACAAGTAAATTTAGAACAAGATAGCAGGTTGCTATCTGGGACCAAACTTTGTACAAGGATTTTCTTTGTAAGGATGTAAGAATAAATCTGAAACAACTGCACAGGATTTATTAAGGTGAAAAACAAATATAAAATTTAGGCAAATAAAGCCCTGACTCTGAGTCCTCTCCAGTCTGGGGGAGAATTTTGGAGACTGCAGTTTAGGCCTAATTCTCTTTAGAATGCATATTCAGGTATAACTGTTAATAGCTGAAGTCCAAGCCCAGGAATAAAAACAGTGTGTGGCCTGATTTTATATGAAATCATTAATTATATCTGTAGTTATAAAAAAAATTGGAAATAGTGTAAATTTTGAGGAAAACAACTATTATTCAAATCCCACTTTAATGTAGTGCTTGCCAATTTGCCTTCCATAACAGATGTTACTTCTCTTGACAGTTTATGGTGGCCAAACCATTTATATTCTAGCCAGAAAACTGAATAAATCATAAAAGACTAAAGGGAGGAAGATGCCTATTAGTGTCAGTGCAAAGGCCTACTTTTTCCCTCAGGGTGATGTTGTTTGTGCAGGAGGTTGACTGTGTACCCACGTGCACATGCAGACACGCGCGTGCATTTGCCTTGTTCTTCACACATGTTCATTAGTTTAGGATTTGCTGGTTCATATTTTTACTCTTCTAGTTTATTTCCTTTTTTTTGTGTCCTCAAAAGTCTTTTTTTTTTTTTTTTTTTTTTTTTTTCACTCTGTCCTTTCTGTTCTGCTCCAGGGGAATCCTTTTGGCCAGTTCAGAATATTTTGTCTGTGTTTGATCTGATGGACCCTTCTGCCCTCCTGCATCCACGGGCGACTACATCTCCATTCTTAGCGCTTCTATATGCTGTGCAGCTTCTTTCGTAGACTGAATGGTGCACCCTGCTCTGTAGGGCAGAGTTCTTTGAAACCTGAAGTCCTACTTTTGGAAGATAATTATCAGACTCTTCCACTCAACATCAAAATACCTTTAATAAGAACTTTTTACTAAACCAGCGTCATCGTCTGCTAAAAGTACCATTGTTTGGAGGAGATGGAAAATTGTAATTACATAATGATTTGCTAATTCTCTCTCAGAGGTTCTAAGCAGGTAATTACACAGCTTCATTTGTGACAGCAGCAAGAATTTTGGCATGGTATAATAATTCACGGAAGTAAGCGAAATTGCCACATAATGTTGTGTTTTATTAGGGTATAAAGTTATCACAGCCAACTACAGAGATAAGCACTTACTTTTAGTGGACAATAGTTGAATTAAAAAAAGTCATAAAGTCTGAAGGAATGTTCTTGAGGGAGTCCTGTTGCCACACCAGTGTACCCAAATGTCTCTCTGCTATTGAAAGTATAACAGGTCCAGATGTATTTCACTCTTAAATCAGGAAAAGGGTCCATGACCTGTCCTCATAAAGCTTGCCTTCTCTGAGCCAATAGTCTGTCTATCCATCTCTTCCACTGTCCTTTTCACAGATACAAGAACTGTACAGAGGCTGAAAGCATCTTGACCACAGTTCCACAGGAAGACCTAAGATTTCAGCAGCAGTGCCAAGGAGTTGAGATATTTTTCCAGAAGCCTCTGGGAGATGGGTAAGGTGGGAGGTAAAGCATTTTTCAGATGTAAAGGTAGGAGCAAATTTCAGATCTCAGACTCACAGAGAGGATGTGACTTTCATCATGATGATTTCTTCATCTGTGCTGAGCTGCCAGGATTCTTCTGCCGGGCTCTGCACATGCAGGCACAGGCAAGCACTGGGGCTGAAAGCTGCCTTGAGGGTCTGAGAACAAGATGCTGCCAGTGGTTTGCAAGAGTGACTAGGAACCCTTCTGGACTAAATGATCTGCGTAAAAGTAAGACATTATTCTTACTAGTAATACTTTTCATATCCCCTTTGTTGCAATTACTTTCACAACATGACTGAAGAGACATGCTGCTAAGAATAAACTTGATACTTGCACTGCATTATAATAAAATTGAAGATAATTTTCCACAGAAAAAGAGTAAAAAGAAACAGTCTTTTCTTTACCGATGGCATAGCAAACTACCAGCTGTTCAGGCTGCCACCAGCCCTACGTTGCTGCTTTACATGGGAAGGAGGCAAAGGTTTCATGCGCTTTGAAATCTGTAATTTCTCTAAGAGGCCCATTTTGCATTATTTGTAATTTTACACATTTCCTGGCTTGTCACAACCTTAACTGCATTTGAATGCAGCTTCTGTGTGTGTTAAATACAGCCTTTTAAAATAAGTGACATTTCCCATATTTTATGCAGGACAAATTGCAATTGTCAAAGTAAGGATCTTAAAAATATTAAATGACATGCATGGTAGGCCAGTGAAAACAGGTATCTTGATATTTCACTTCTTCAAAGGGGTTCAAGTAGTATGTAGTCCATATGCAAGGTGTCAGCAAAACCACCACAGGATGTCATGTAAGAGGCATAATTGCGTTATTCCTCTTTGTGCCAGTTCCTAGAAGTTGGAGTCATGACTTGGGTTCAGTGTGTCTTGGATACCATATGAGAAGGGAGTCTTTGCCCCAAAGGGTTTGTCATCGAAGCCATTCTTACTCTGATTTTTAATTTTATTTTTTTCTGCAACATTATACATAAGAACAAATTCTACTGCCAATGATGCAAATCGTTTCTCTTGACTTCACTGGATAAGCACTGAGCATATAAAGTGAACAATTTTTTTTCAAGTTTTGAAGCATTTAACCCTAAATTGTCTTATTCTATCCTACAGCTACACATACAAAGAACCTCCAACAACTTCAGTATCTTACAATATTATAGTTTAGGAGCTGATGAACCAAGTTTTTCCTTCAATATGCCAAGGGAACAGATTTAACTTTCTCTGGCTTGGGAAAGATTAAGGGAAAACTTTGTTCGAAATTTGTTAGAAAAAATCACTGACCATCACTAACAACATAGATAGGTGTGCATTAAATAGAAACCAAACCAACTCAGACTTGCACACAATTATGCTCAAAGATGATTCTAAGTAGTATAGCACATCTCTGTTGCATATTGCCTTATCTTGTTAATGTCAGCCTGAAAGCGTTCCAGGAAAATCTGTTCAGAAAAAGAGCACAGTATGTATGAACCTCTAATCTAAACAAGATAGGATGCTTCTTACAGGTACGTGGTTTACAAGGCATGGAACATATGCTGAATGAGGGAAACAAAAGAAATTCACCAGCATGTAGCAGTCAACCATCTGAATAAACAAGGATGCTGTGGACAAAAGTCTTTCATCACTTAAATGATCACAAAGAGTGCGAATTAAGCTTGCACTTTCAAAAGGTTTTATTAATGTGTTTTGGTGACTTTCTAACCTCTAATGCCATTGTTTTATATTCAACGGAAGTACTGTTTAGGGGGACATGAGACAGTGTAGCTGATGGAGACAACAAGAAAAAGTGTTTGTTAATAAACTAATAAAAGGGTCTTAATAGACTGTGATTGTAATGAGGTATCTTGATTAAAAAACTCCAACACCCCTAACCCCCAAATCCAATCTGATTGTAATAGTACATTTGCCAGCTGTTCACATGGGAATGGGCCAGGATTCATCATTTAAAGTAATACCTAATTAACGCTGTTTTACAACAGATGTCAAGCTTTTTTTCTAGTCTTGTGTGCATGTAACTTTTATCTTGTATTAAACGTGTCCTCCAAATCCCATTTTTGACCTCTCTTTTGGTGCAGCCCAACCAGAACTTGCCATAAAGGAATAGCTGAGGATTGCCATGATGTTCAGGTGCACAAAAGTCAGAGCAGACAGTAGCATAGCGGGGACCAGAACTGATCTCCGGGGCTGCCACGGGGTATGTAATACACGATTCGGGTCACAGCCGGTCGCTTGCTTCTGCTGCACTAATTTAGCTCTGTGGCCTCCTGGGGTCTTAGAACAGCAGGAGGCCAAGGGCATAAGACTGTGATGATCGTTTTTCCTTGATTTTGTCCATTTATGGGCCAGTCAGTTCTGCCTGTACACTCCTATGGCTTTTATGCCACTCATGTTCCTGATAGGTGCCTGCAGAGAGGCTGTTTGGGACAAACCCCTGGTTTGGCCAGGCAAAGCAAAGTGAGTCAGCCGTAGCCTGCATGGCAGCGCTGAGCTGTGTCTCAGCAGAGCTAGGAACGTGTCCCAGCCCTCCCACTGCAGGTAATTTTGTTCTGCGGTCAAGAGAATCTTCTACAATTTGCCTGCCACCCAGTAATTTCCCTCTGCTGCCCCAACTGCCTGTGCCATGCTGCTGCGGGGGCTGCCTGGGGCTGGCACTTGCAGTGATGCTCGTGAGCAGCTTCAGGGGGTTTGATTGTGCTGTGCTTGCCAGGGACCATTACGTTGCCAGCACGGGCATGCCATCACGCACCTTTCTACCAAAGCCACATTCATACAATGTGCACGGGGAATTTTTCATATGGGTGTTTGAGGAATTTTACAGAGAAGCCCCATTTTACAGATTCAGACAGAAAGAAACCAACCCCAACCATAGGAAATATGACAAGGAGCATGAAGGAGATGGAAACTGGAGAGACAGCAGAGAGTGCAATGGTAAGGGAGGCAGCTCTGAAATGCTGCATAGTTTTATTTTCTCTCTCATCTGATCTGCTGTCTAACCTGCAGCGCTTCCAGAAAGAAATAACACACAGCTTAGATTGTGGAATTAAGTAAGTTTTGAGGTGACTATGGCCCTATACATCTTACTTTGCGTAGGGCCCCCAAAATCATCTAAGGATAATAATGGTGTAAGCCACAGAGGAGACAGTGTGGAATTAAACACAGAGACAGGCAAAAAGGCTCAAGGGAAGACTCATACCTTCCTTCTCCAGACCTTATTCTGCTTCTGTTTTCACCTGTGAAAGGGAAGTGAAACAAAAGTGGAGTCAACCCAGCTTATAGCAAGATGATGCTTCTACAGCCTGACAGCACTATCTAAGGCTGATATTAATGAACACTTTCTGTGTTTTTTGTGGTTTTTATTATTATTATTATTATTATTGCTGCTTTTAAATATCCTAAGGGCAGAGACTAAAGTATTCAAAACTGGCAGATGACATGGAGAAAACAAACATTGGGGTACACAATGTATATGGATATTTTACAAGTCTGATTTCTGGATTCTAAAGTCACTCCAATTCAGATGTTAAAAAAAAAAAACAAAAAACTTTGGTCAAGAAAGAGTATTGTTCTTTATTTTGTGCTTTTCTTGGCTTATAACATTCATAAGCATAATAAAAAACTATTTGGCATGTATTATACTTCTTTAAAATTTGACATAAAAATACTAAGTATTTATGTTCTTTAGAGGATGGACTTGTTTTTAGAACCTCTCCCTTCCCTCTTCCCCCAGTTTATATGAATGCATGCAGAAAATTTTAAAAATGAAAACTTTATGATGATAGGATGTCTTGCTTGACATTTCTCCACAAAAACTGAGTTCTAGGTTTCAGGCTGTTTTTCTAGCTTGAATGAATTTTTATGGTTACATCATAAACCCTTGAAACACATAGTTTATAGGGAAAAGAATGACACAACCTTAGTTATGATATATCATAGTTATGATATATTATGAGCTGCCATTCTAAAAAAAATATATTTTTAACTCCCTTTGGGAACCTGAGAATATATTGTGATGTTTGTGCACCATCTGTTTGATTATATTCCAAAAAACGTGATGGTGAAACATGTATAGTCTAAGCGTCCCTCTAGATTAATTTATCAGCTCTATAAACTACACACATGGACACATACCTGTGCCACTAACCAATCTATACTTCATTTGTCAGTACGATGTATTTCATTTGGAGGGTAGAGGACAAATGCATATGTTTAGGGTAGTTAACTTGGGACTGAAAAGGGTTTTCCTGGGCTATAATTCCACTTTGGTGACAAAATTTGAAAGTGGTGAGTCAAACTCTCAGGAATTCTGATGTCGGCTTAGCAATCATGACTTTCCAAATGTAAAGCTTTGAAAAATTTTTTAATTAGTCCCTAGACTTTGAGGCTTTATGATTTCTGTCTCAAAATCAAAATAAAACACACCCCCCTTAAAATAATAGCTATGATTTTCACAAATTAGCAGCTCTCCAGGGGCTGAAGCTTTGAACAAGTTCTAACAATTAGTGGTTATTTTAACAAACAAACATTTTCAGAAGTTAGATAATCTGGGTCTGTGTGCCCTCCAACATCACTGGTGTGTATCAGATACTAGCTAGAATTGTGGTATTGTTAACCATCTTTCACTACTACACTTCCACTGCGCACACACTGAACACTTGTGGGTTGCAGTGCTGATGAGACTGCAGATACAAGGAAATTTTATTGTTTTAATACAGCTATCAAAAGTTATTGACCAAAGAAATCTCAGCAGCTGAGGATGGATCTGTTAGTAGAACTGCTGGATGGAAAAAACAAAAAGGATCTCTCTCCCCCAGCTCTGCAGACATGGAATGAGTGAAGCATAGGAATTTCAGTTAAAGTTAATGCCATGCCGGCTGATGCACTGGCAACTTCAATTCTCTTTAATTAGTTTGGAGTTAAGTGACAAAGTATTTAATCAGTAAGCTAACAAGTACAGCAGCTGATTGCTCTCTGCATGCGCTTGTGTGGGGGTGTGACTGAAAAAAGTAAATAAAATTACTTCCCTTGCTTTAAATGAAATGGGATCCCTAATTTTATTACAGCTGCAATTGGTTTAGAGGCATGATAGAGCAATAAAAATTGATTCTATCCTGTTCTATTCCTTTAACAAAGTATTTAATTTAAGAAGATAATATTGTAATTTAACTGTTTGGCTTCTCAAGGTATGAATTTAGGCCTTATTTCCACAGCATCTCTGTGAAGGGAATGATCCAACAGGCTTATCTTGATGCCGTACTGTTGTATTTAAAGCACACCTATTTCTGTTTGTCACTGATCAGATTGAAGACTGAGCCCTCTTTTCTTAGATCTAGAAATCATGATCCACATATGTAAGCTCATTAACTTTCAGTATTGCAATTCATTACATCAAGGTCTTAAGATAAATACTGTGAAAACCCTCTAACTGCTGCAAGCCACTTACCAGCTTGGTAATGCAGATTACCATCAACACATCACCTTGCGCTACACTGCCTGCCTGGGTTCCTGTTGAGTAAGGTCCAGGTCATGATTTCTGTCTTAGATCCAAAGCCCTCTGCATAGAGCCTGCAGTTGCCTGCGTGATTGTCACTCTAATGCACTGAACCGAAAACATGTCAGCCGGCAGAGGATGGCATACATGGTCCTTTATTGGCACCAAGCTTGTGGATCTCACACGTGTGAGGTGGAAACGGCCTGTGGTCCTGTTTGCTTTCAGAGTTATTAGTTCCAAGCTGAATTATTGCTGTACCTGGAGCTGCAGGCACAGAGGGGACTCTGTGCGTTAGGTACACATAGGACAGAAAGACAAACCTTGTTTGAAGGGATTTCCGAAACTAAATCAGACAGGAAGCAATGGAGTTAGGTGGAGGAGCTCAGAGAAGTACTGATGCTATATCAATTAGTATGGGCAGTGGGCTGGGAACAGTAGGAGCTGAAATGGGCTTTGAAATAAATGAACTTACTGCTTTAGTAGTAGCTAACTACTTTATCTAATCAAGAACTTCCTTTATAAGTCTCTACAGAAGGAGAAAAGAGACTTTTCAATTAATTGGTAAAAAATATGGCTTAGAAATGCAAAGTGCCCCTTCCTAGCTGGGTGGCAAAAATCCTGAAAATTCACTGAGATTTTTGTCATTGGCTTCAAAAAGACCACAATTTCATCCATAATCGATAATGTATAGTAGGAGCCACCCCAGAAACAGTTTGATGTCAGCAAGAGGGGCTGAAATAACTCAGATGACAGGGCTGAAACAGCTCAGAAGTGAATAGCTGCTTTATGGAGGGGAGTGGTGAAGAGCGCAGTGCCACACAGCCCTGGGAGTGGTAGAGAGGGACACGTCCCCACAGCTCTTCCTAACTGCCCATGGAAGTCCATGCCTGAGGCAGTGAAAGTCATCAAAAATTTTAGTATTGTCTCCGCTCTTGAGCAACAGCCACACTCCTGGGAACTTTGTTTTTTTAATTTACAGTACAGTGCTGAGAGAGTTTAGCTTGAGAAGACAGACATGGAAAACAGACCCTTGAATATGAAGCTGACAGGTTTTATTTAGAAAGCCAGCATATGCACTGGCTGCATTCATATCTGCAGTGTTCCCCAGCTTGACAGGCAATCTAGAGTATGGTGTATATTAGAGAGAAGTAATTTTGGATTCAGATTTTGGTTCCCTTCATACAATTTCTGTAACACTGAACATTTTTAGACAAGTACTTGTTTTGTTTTTTAATAAAGACTACAGATTCTTTTTCTCTCATGGCTTTTTATTTAACAGCTCACTGAAAAAAAATGTGTTTTAGCATATGTCTGGCTGCCTAGTTAGGCAAGTTTACTTGGATTTTTTCTATGCAAGTAAAATACCATCAAAGTTGATCATAAAGCCCTGAGAGAAGAGAATATAGGAATGCATGACAAAGTTTTTTATGGTTTTAATTTAATCTCAGAAATAATATCCAGCAAGCAGAATGCTCTACATAGCTACACAAACAATATACTCATATTCAGAATTCCTTTGAATTTCTCAGTGACTTAGGAGGATGGGTTGATACTGCAAGTTTTCTCAGGCTAATGCTACTCCTCTGAGATGACAAAG
The DNA here is from genome assembly GCF_963210335.1 of Falco punctatus. Lineage (NCBI taxonomy): Eukaryota > Metazoa > Chordata > Aves > Falconiformes > Falconidae > Falco > Falco punctatus. The sequence continues at coordinate 23,751,580 of NC_137591.1, read as the reverse complement.
TAAACAGCCTGTTCACAGGAGCTGATCTTGAGTTATATCATCTCAGTCACAAAGAAATGTTTGTGTAAGAAATATATGATTGAAAACCATGTGCTGTGGATCTCAGTTCAAGTCCTGACTCAAGGAAACATCGTTAGGCGAGCACTTAAACACAATGCATGTGTTTACATGCTTCACTGAGAGGAGGTGGGCTGCAGAACACGTGCAAGTTCTTTCTTGAACTAAGCTAGAAGAAAGCGTATGTAGAAACTGTTTGTTTCCTAGAACTGGAAGAATAAGGAAACCTTAAAAAAAAAAAAAAAAAAAAAAGCCAGATAATTGTTGTAGTGTAGTGGTCCAGAGTCAAGGTGTTGTTAGATCTGTGAAATCTGTGTAATAAATAGTACCAGCTAAGGAGTAAGACCATGAAAGTGGGGAACTGATTTAACTTGTCTTGAATCAATATTCTGTGAAAGGTATAGATAAAGCACTCTGTTTACAGAATACTTCTTTAAAGATAAGAACAGCCATAAATGTTGTACTTCAAAAAGTTTCTCTCAAAGGTGGTTCCCACACAAACCTTCTCTTGTGTGTAGAAGTGTTACTAAAGGCCTCTATCAGATAATTTCGTAACCTGGTGAGTAAATACATGTGCAAAATCTGATTGCACACAGAGCACACCAACACTGATGTGGTGCTTCTTCATGATCCTGGAACCAGATGAGCAGCTGCTTCTGCCCTGCTCTGCCTCTGCTACACATGGAGTTAACCCACACTAGCTACCTTTGCACAGGGAGCTGGGCCAGATGCTGGGAAAGATGTAGATCCTAGGAAAGCAGCCAGGAAGGTCTGTAGATTCAATTGGTCCCAATTATTAAACATTATTAACTATTTTAGTTGCCATGAGTTGACTTTTGTAAAGCAGCAAACAGAGAAGCCTTCTGCAACTTTAAACAACCAAAACTCAGAGATGGCTAAAAATCAAATGGAAATAAACAGAAATGAAAATTTTATTGTGAAAGTTACATCAATTTAGGTTCCCTGTTAGATTCTGTAATATTTTCTTTCTTTGACCTGTACTGACTTATCAATATATCCCATGATTTTTACAGCTCTCTTACAGATCTTCGTTACATTGATTCAGTGAGTGCAAGTATGAAAAGAACAGAAAATAAGAATATGGCAAAAATGAACTATTAAGATTTCCCCAAAGTGGAGGCTTAATGTATGTAAGTACTCTGATATGGAAATAGTCCCAGGTGGTAAAGGCTGGTTAGCCTGTGAGAATACAAGGCACAAGCCTGGCAGCTGATTGACTCACCTGATCCTTATCAACCTGCAGATGGGGGTGATTTTGCTGTGGCCAATCAGACCCTTTCCTAAGTGGTATCGGAGAGCCCTCAAGGCAGTTTTGCCAAGTAAGAGATTTTAAGAATAGGTTTTAGAAACAAAAGTTTTTAAAAATAGTAGTGGGGTTATGTAGCTCCTGGGAGTGTAAACTGTTTTAACTTTTGGATGTAGCTATGAAGCCTGCACAGCTGGAGGAGTTACAGAAAGATGATTGTTTAACTGACAGGTAAGTGAAATGAATGGGTGATTTTAATCCAGACTCCACAAGTGTGTGTGTTCAGATAACAAATCCTGCAGCTGTTACTACCTGTGTTTTGGTAATCCTAAAAGAAGGTTCCCTAGAACTGTATTTTAGGGCTGAGGCTAGAATACAAACAATAAGGGGTAATAATCACACTGTCAAGAAGGTGTCCACTTTGGTTTGTCCACTAGGTGCTATTTCTGTTTGTAGCTGGTGATTGCTTGTAATAAGACAAAAGGATTGCCTTTCTGTGGTGAAGCATGCTACTGCCCGGTCTGAAAGCTCTTATTTAAATGAGCATCTAGGCACATGAGGAATTATTCCTTGGCAGGAGAGCAGAGCTTCTGGAGAGCCCTGGACTAGGAAAGGACATGTTAACGGTGCTTTGCCTTGCTACAATATCTTTTGTGGACTGAGTGATTTCTGGCTGGACTAGCTATGCAGGTGTATGGTATCTTCGTGTTTTCATGATACTGCCTGCTGTGCAAACCCTGGAGCTGGTTTCCACTGAAATCTGAGTACAGCAACACAGTGAACATAGCTGTATATAGAAGTGAGAAGTACAAACAGAAACAATAATTTTTGAGTGATGTTTCCCTAGATTTTTAAGTCTCTTACTGTACTGTATTGGAATACCACTGGTGTGTAGGAAATATTGTTAATAGGTGCTTGTTTTTCCAGGGTTGAAATGAAATACTACACCTAACATGTTAATCTGTGTATGTGGACAAAAAGAAATAAATAAAGAGGGACAAGGACAGGGAAAGGGGAGAAAAAAGAATATCTGATGAGCTTTCTGAACAAATAGTATCCGCTACTTTGTGGCTAAACTGATTAGCTCTCTTATAATCACATCTCAGCTGATGAACTTTGTGATCTTCCTCTGTAAGAGCCCTCTATGGCTGTTCTCTTTCATTCTTTAAGAAGATTAAGTGGGTAATCCTGAAGCTCCACAAAACCACCTGTTGTTTGGGCCCCTGTGTAATACAGCTTTTGAGGCAATCCTTTGACAGTTCACTAGTAGGACTGTGAATAGGCTTACTTACTTGTGTACCTGCTAGTTTCCAGCCTGCATGCGTGGTGCGGCACAGTGTGCTAGATTTCTAGCAGTGTAAGCAGCTGACCCTTAGGAAAACCGGGCGAAATCAACCTATCCTCTCTCCTGCCTTCCCCTCCCACAGGGCAGTTTCTGTCTGCAGGAACACTGCTTTCATTGCTATCACAGCATTTGCAGAGAGCCTGTCTCTTCACCATCTGGCTGTTCCAGGGTTTAAAATGCACCAGGTGTTGTTGAATGCATCCACTTAATCAGGAAGGGTCCCCTGCAGCATGCCTAGAACAGAAATCCCTATTAAAAAACCACCACCAAACACAAAAAAGATAAATGCATTGGAAAGGGAAAGAGGTAAAACCAGGAAAGCCAGTCAGGTGCAAGTTGAGTTTGAAGCAACAGGCATGACAGAACAGGATCAAAATCCTTGTTTTACATAATCTGTTGGGACACAATGGCAGCCGTTCAGGCTGGGATGTATTCCTGTAAACAACACTGACCATCCTACTCAAATGTCATTACTCCAAGTGAAATTCCTACTTTTAAACCCACAAACTTCACTCCAGAGGAACATAGGAACTCTTTCTTTCTGAACAGTTCAGAATCCTGCTATGATATTTGTAAGATATGATTTAAATATTCTGGATTTCCTGCCTTTCTGCCCTGCCAATGTTAAGGCCACAATCCAACAGTATGTTAAGCCTGTGCTTAATTCTAAGCATCTTAATGATCCCGTGGTAGTAGCCAGTAGTGTGGCTGTTTGTCTGCTTTGATTTAAAGGCTTCCTTAAATGCATTGCTGACTTTGGCTTTCTGTACCACAGGTTAATACGTTATGATTAAAAATGAATAAATTCAGTTGTGTCATCATCCACAAAACTGTCTCTGTCAATTGACTAATATAAGGTTCTTCTCATCAGTATGTTTATTCTTCCCCATCTCCTCCTTAAATGAAGGCGGGGGGGGGGGGGGGGGGGAATAATTTTCAAGTTATAAAACTTATTATAAATGGTAGATATATTTCAGTCAAAGGTCTTACATGAAGAATATCTTACACTTAGTGACTTTTCCTGTGAAAATATAGGCCTAACATGGGTGCTCTTAAAGTAGTTTTCTGATGTCTTGCTTAAACATCTGCCTTTCTGTCATACTCCGAGTCATAGAATCATAGAACCATTTAGGTTGGAAAAGACCTCTGAGATCATAAAGTCTGTCCATTAACGCAGGACTCCCAAGTCCATCACTAAACTGTGGCCCTAAGCACTGCATCTATGCATTTTTTTAAACACCTCCAGGAGTTGTGATTCCACCACCTCCCTGGGCAGCCTGGTCCAATGCTTGACCAACCTTTCAGTGAAGACATTTTTCCTGATATCTGATCTAAACCTCCCCTGGTGCAACTGGAGGCTGTTTCCTCTTGTCCTGTCCCTTGTTATCTGGGAGAAGAGACCAAACCCCACCTGCCTACAGCCTCCTGCCAGGTAGTTACAGAAAGCAGTAAGATCCCCCAGGTCTCCTCCTGACTAAACACCCCCATCTCCCTCAGCTGCTCCTCATCAGACTTGTGCTCCAGACCCTGCACCAGCCTCATTGTCCTTCTCTGGACGCGCTCCAGCCCCTCTGTGTCCCTCCAGCAGTGAGGAGCCCACAACTGAACACGGTATTCAAGGTGCAGCCTCACCAGTGCTGAGCACAGGGGGACAGTCACTGCCCCAGCCCTGCTGGCCACACCGTTTCTGATACAAGCCAGGATGCTGTTGGCCACCTGGCCACACTGCTGACTCATGTCCACCTGGCTTTCAGCCAGCACCCCTGGTCCTTCTCTGCCAGGCGGCTTTCCAGCCACTCTGCCCCAAGCCTGTAGTGCTGCCTGGGGTGTTGTGACCCAAGTGCAGGACCTGGCACTTCTCCGTGTTGAACCTCATACATCTGGCCTCAGCCCATCAGTACAGATCCCTCTGCAGAGCCTTCCCACCCTCAATCAGATCAACACTCCCCCCAGCTCGATGTTGTCTGCAAACTCACTAAGGGTGCACTCAATTCCCTTGTCCAGATCATTGATGAAGATACTGATCCCTGAGGAACACCCCTTGTGACTGGTTGCCAGCCAGGTGTAACTCCACTCGCCACCACTCTTTGGGCCCAGCTGTTCCACCAGCTCTTAACCCAGTGTAGAGTGCACTCTTCCAAGCCATGAGCAGCCAGTTTCTCCAGGAGAATGCTATGGGATATGATGTCAAAAGCTTTACTAAGGTCCAGGTAGATGCCATCCACAGCCTTTCACTCACTTTGTTGCAGAAGATCAGGTTCGTCAGACAGGACCTGCCTTTCATACACCCATGCTGGCTGGGCCTGTTTCCCTGGTTGTCTCGCATGTGCCGTGTGATGGCACTCAGGATGATCTGCTCCATGACCTTCCCTGGCAGCGAGGTCAGGCTGACAGACCTGTTGCTCCCCGGATCCTCCTTCCTGCCCTTCTTGTAGATGGGCATTGCACTGGCTAACCTCTGGTCTGCTGGGACCTTCCCAGTTTGCCAGGACTGTTGATAAACGATGGAGAGTGACTTGGCAAACTCCTCTGCCAGCTCCCTCAGTACCCTCTGGTGGATCCCGTCCAGCCCCATAGACTTGTGCATGTGTAAGCGGAGCAGCAGGTCTCTAACCGTTTCCTCCTGGTCTGTGGGGACCTCATTCTGCTCCTCATCCTCCCTGTCTTCCAGCTCAGGGGGATGAGAACCCAAATGATAACTGGTCTTACCATTACAGACTGAGGCAAGAAAGCATTAAATACCTCAGCCTTTTCCTCATCCTTTGTGGCAATGTTGCCCGCCACATCCAATAAAGTATGCAGATTCTCCTTGTCCCTCCTTTTGTTTCTCATGTACTTGTAAAAACATTTTTTTGTTAGCTTTTATGGCAGTTGCAAAGTCCAGCAACCCTAAATCAGTGTGTTTTGGTCAGAATATTTTCCAGCACCAGGGGAGTACATCCTGGAAGTAATAGTTGCACGCTGTTCATGTCCTCCCTTTGAGCCATGGTTACAGGTAGAGCTACAGCTATTTGCTGCAGTTTGATTACAAACAAAAGATTTTGTGAGCCACATGCCAAGAAAATTACGCATCGACTTGTCAGTGCTTTTCTGACTGTGGAAGTCTGATTGCTTAAAAAAAAAATAAATTAAAAATTTGTAAACATATGGTCATTGTGTTTGATTAATCAGTTCCTTCACGTTCCCTGGCAAGGAATGAAGGGGGTCACCAAACTTGAGCATAGATAAGTCACTTCTGGTTGCCCTTTGCTTTGTTCTCTAGTAATCACCATTAATGTTGTATGCAACCTAATTGAATGTTTTATACTGCAAAATGGATCAGTATGATTAGCACTTATCATGCTAGAAATGGCTCAGTAGAAAAAGAATCATCTGAAGAATGTTTTTGACAGGGTGTCTTAAATGGCAGAGTGAGGGACTAAAAAGATGGCTGTTGTGAGAATCTATTTGATCAGTGGTGCTAAGGGTAGATGGAAAATGGATTAATCATCCCATTCCTGACACTGCAGTGCAGGTAGGGTTAATAACGGGAGTTTTCTTTCACAGTGCTCTTCTGGCTGAGGAAGCTCAGGGTAACCACATGTAGGGATATGCTTTGATTGACAGTTTATTCATCAAGGCATTGATTGTTTCATGCCATTCAGCTTGAAGATAGGTTGTTGTGTAAAGGAGAAGTGTCTAATTAAAATTCCTTTGTGGTGTGATTCCCATAGAAAGGCATGAAACCAACAGCTGAGATAGCAGGAGAGTTTAAAAATTCTGTTTTCCAGGATTTCAAAGTACCTGTTTTGCATGATCAGTTTAGAAAACTAATTCTGGGGGTTTGTCCTTCAGTGTAGTTACCTAGGTGTTCCTGCCCTGTGAAGTTTCAAGGCAGACATGTGCAGCAGCTTTCTTTTTGGCTTTTGGCTAATGGCTTTGTATTTTCTAGTGGCAACCTGCCAGGGGAGAGCAGTGATAAACCTGACCTTCTCTCAAGATAAAGAGTAAACAAACCAGGGAATTTACTCTGGTTTTGGTTGAGGAGGTGAATTTGAATTCGTGGTGGTGGTTCATTTTCTTCCCCAGAAATTCACCTTAGGAGTGGAAGAGAGCTTAGCTGTTGTAGCTGTCTGAAGGGTATCGGCTGTGATATAGGAAGACAGCTGTTTCTCTTGTAGCAGTTTTGTGAACAGCAGCGTTTGTGAAATGTTAATAAACACTGGAAACTCTCCCACTCCAACAAGTGGCATGCTATATAGCTCAGCCTTGCTGTGGCTGCTCCCTTCGTGGACTGGATTGCTAGTTATTTTGGGTCCAATATTCCCTGTAAGCCCAATATTCTGTATATTGGATGTCTCTCCCAGTGTTACTCAAAAAAGAATTACAGTACCTGTTTCCCAGCCTTCCCATCTCCCAAAGTAAGTGTTATACTAACTAGGCTGTCACAAGGGTAGTAAAATCCCAAATGTTTTGTTATGAAGAGAGCTTTTAAAACATAAACTAATGCTGAGCAAGCACAACTTTTTATCCTTTGTTAGCCTGTATTGCTTATTTTGTAATCTCCTGTAAGTCAGTAAATAAAACCTCTTCCTAGTAAGAACTATAAATTGTATCTAGAAGAACTGCACAACAGTTGAGTGGCATTATATTCCGAAGTTTCTCAGTATACCCTCACAGGAGAGAGAGAAAGAGCTGTAGCTTCCATAAAGAGCGCTGAAGAAAAGTTGACTTTTTTTCCCCGTGAAATACTAGTTCCTATTCTTTAGCTGGCAATGGCCATATTTTTTGTTGCAGTGAAATATAAGGATACAGACCCATGAGAACAAAAGTGATTGTAACTATATTTAATACAGGTATTTGCATATTCCAGATGATAAAAGGATCAAATGAGACTTCTTTTAGATCAGTATAAAAGGATTTTTCAATATTGTGGTCATTAATTCTCGATTTTACATAAAATACTCAGACATCAAGCAATTTTTCTTCATGTCTACATATTTCTGGAAGTTGGCTGCAGCTTCATTGAAGTGTTTATTGGAAATAAGGGGGAAATAAGAGCTGTATGGCTTAAGAGTGTGAGAATAGTCTAAAAGACACCCTTTAAAGAAACAAGGCCTGGACAGATCAGGAAAATAAGTTACTGGTTATTTATTTCTCATTAAAGTATTTGGCTGTGGAGAATCCATACTCTTTGGCAGATCATTTCTGAATTTTTGTTGTAACACTTTCATAAGGATGAAAGCTGACCTCAAACAGCAATTTTTCTAGCTGCACAGGGTCTCTGGTACAAAGCAGCAGATACAGCCACCTTAACTGGCAGGCAATGACACATACCTGCTGTTAAGTCTTCTTTTACCTAAAGAAGATGTAGAAGTCCTCCCTTGGAGGGTAAGCAGAATGGGGCACAACAAATCATAGAAAGATCTGGAGTTATCAGAGTATCTAGAAGTATTTTCTTCTAATTTTCTATTTCCTTAATGGAAGGTGGACTTCAGTCACAAATGTGGCAGACAAATCATTTCAATACATTTGGGAACAATGTGAACAATTCTGTGCTGTGATTTATTAAGTGCCTTTGAAAGCAATTTTGGTTTAATCAGAAATCATAGTAAATATGTAATTAAAAAGTTCTCAAAATGTATGGGTTAAAAATGTCAAATAGTATTGGTTGGTAACAGCTTCATTTGTCTACTTCTGTACTTAGGAGTTGTATGGCAGGGCACAATCACATGTACAGCTCAGTGATTTATAGAACTGAGAGCAGACACTAATGAGAAAAAGCTTTTAAAATAAAGACTTCTATTATATCATTTATGTAGCTATGCCTATAAAGGTAAAAAAAAAAAAAAGAAAAACTGAACAGATAGTTTCTAGGCCTGAACTTGTAAGTGTCCAAGCTTATACCCTTATGGACATAAGAAATACAGAAGGAAAGAGTCGGCAATAAATTTAGAGGAAAGATATATCTTGCTAAGTAGCACTTCAAAACTGGTATTAATTCTAAAAGCTAATGCCAAACTTGCCTTTCCCCTCCCTCCTTTAACTAATGAGTTTGGTCTTCATCTGGTATTTGGTTTAGTTTGTGTTTTAGATGAACAAAATCACTTGCATGTATTATAGAGGCACTGGTCAGGGAGAAGGCTATGTTATTTAATACAATAAAAGCAGCAAAGTTTTTAATAAATAATTTATCTAAAGTATTTTTGTGGTAGTGGAGGCAATGCCTAGCTCTGACGAGTACAAATCGGTGCAGCAATGTTGATATTGAAAGAAGGGGGCTGACTTGCATCTGCTGCAGAGGTAATGCAGCCCGTCATCTGAGTTGTAGCATCAGCTCTTGCTCCTGTCTAGTCATTGGGTGGTATAGCGGCGTAGTAACACGGGCACTGGCAAGCTGCTGGTACCCAGCTCTGCAGGCAAGTGGGGAACAACTGGCGAGGGAACACTGCCATGCCTGTCTGCTGGGAGTGAACCATACCAGATGTCTGTGCTGCCATCAGCAGCTGTGTCTCTTATCAAAGTCCTGCTTATGCTTTTGAGGTGGAAAAGGTTTTGCTAATGACAAAAGGAAAAGTAGGGAAGCAAGAATTACAAATAACACTTCTAGTGGACAACTCCTGCAGGAAGCAGAATCTTACAAGAGACTCAGGTGATCTATTGTCTAGGTACTTTCATGCATAAATAAATACCCAGTTCTTTAATCTCAATATACCAAGGCATGAAAGGCTATGCACGTTTTTTTTGCTGACTGACATCTAGCAACTGACTCAGTAATACTGTACTGTTAGCAGATAACTGTTCCCAAGAGTACTGCAGGACACACTACGCATTTAATATGGTTTCCATGAGTAATGTTAAAAACGTTACATTACTAGTCCAACTGCTAGCGCAAAGCAGGGCAACCTCAAAAGGAGGGTCCCCTTCCAAGAGGAACTGGTAGGTAAATATGTATTACAGAAACTAAATAAGCTTCTACCATACTTTCTTCCAAATACTACAAAAACAAACTGAAAAAGAAGAGCTGTGTTTGAGGACTGGTGGACTCTGGAACATGTATTTTAATTGGGAAGGAATAGGAGAGGGATTTTTGCTTTTTTTAATTGCTTTTGGCAGCAATATTGTGTAGGAGGCTATCTGAGAAACTGCAGTAAACCTCATCCTAAAGCAGGAATGGGACAGACTTATAAACCTAGCTTCTGTCTGTGGCTTTATGGGAGGAGTCAGAGGAATTGGTGGAAAGCCTATGGGTGGATGGCTTTCCACTTGGTTTAATGCTTCCTTTTGCTAGAAACTCTGTAGTAGGAAGAAGACTCTAGGCCCAGTTAAATTGATGAGTGTTGCCTCACCACCTGGGAAAGACCTTGCCTGCCTCCCCAGGTAAATTCCTTGGGGAAATTACCGCTAAGGGAGAGAAACAGCCAAGCCTCTTGCCCAGCCGAGGAGCCTGAGCTGGGCTGGAAGCTGGCGCTGGCTGCTGTGCAGTGCAGCATGCTGAACGGCTGCCCCTCAGCTAGTAAAACCGTTGCCTTGGTCAGGTGTCCAAAGATACAGTTTTATTTTGGCACTATTTCTGATGCAAGTAGTTAGGAAGAATGGTCAGAAACAGCCTTTCTGAGCCATCATATGAGGAGGAGCTATAGCATTCCTAAGTACAACCTCTACATTTTCCGAACCCCAGGAGCTACTTCAGCCATGGGGACCATTTTGTGTGGCATAAAGCCCAGCACGATTCCCTTGAATAATGTACAATGGGTGGGCTGGTACAAGGTGTATTTGTAGAAATATTGGTACTAATATACCTGTTAGTTCTCATACATGATGAGTTACAAGTTATGCTAATTATAAAGCAATTTATCTTTCTTATTTAGATATATTTATTCCTAAGCAATAGTGAGTCTTAGAGCAAGCTACCAGGAGACTTCTTTTTTTTTTTTTTTTTTTTTTTCAGCAAGCTACCAGGAGAATTCTTTCTTTTCAGCTAATTAATAAAAAATGCAGTATTTCCAGAATGTATGTTCTTTGCTTGGCTTTTGTTAGATTAATAATTTAGCAAATATAGTTGAGTGTGTTTAATGCAATTTTCTCCTCTTTAACTTCAAAATGTTGATCCGGTATGTAAAAGAAAAATCACTTTTATTTGTGTTTTTGTAAAATGAATCCTACTTTACGCCACTTCTGGATGATCTAATGCTGCAGCAAAATGGGGTGGGGGGGAAGGCTTGAGCAGCCAGGTTATTCAAGCATTGCTGTCAGGTTTGAATGGCCAATGCAAATTAATTGCTTTTCATAGCTTATATCTTTGTAAGTACTTTGCATACTACAATAAACTTTAACTGAAAAAAAACCTTGGCAACAGTACTGTGGAAAAACAGACAGTAGGTCTGGATGGGCTTGCTCTGGAAGTAGTGGTGAGACACGAGGACAGCTGGAGAAGCAGAGCCTGCTCTTGCTTTGCCTGTCCCCACACAGGCACAGCAGAACTACAGTGTTTCATGGGCTGGGATCTGCTCTTGTGCCACTGTGGATACAGCATGGGTCCGAAGTGGTTCAGTGCACTGGCAGGTAGAGGCATCTGTGACTCTTACTGGATTTTCCTGGCCTGCTGCCCTTGTCCTCTTCCACATGGTGCTTCTTCACTGTTTGCTGAATACTATTGGCTGCATAAAAAAGGGAAAGTCCCTAGCTGCTCCGGTCACTGCCCCAGAGGCTACGGAGGCTATGTGCCGTTGTGCTGTCAGCAGGTGACCCTCCCGTACATGCCTGATGGGCTCCAGAGCAGATGGTGTCCCTAAAAAGATAAGGGAGGAAGGATATGGCCACCCTCCCACCAGCAGCTGGGCTGAATTAAACATTATGTAAAATGGGTCTACTGCTTTCCGCTGGAAATAGAAACAAACAGTAAGCAGGAGAATAACGTGGTGGCTAGTTTTAGCATTAGTGGTGGTTTGTAGCAGAGGACAACTTTTCTTTTCCCCTAGAGACTGTCCAGCATGTGATCAGCTGCTGTGGGCTGTATCCTCAGGGGCCAATAACTGTTGTCCTGGGCAAAGAGGTATTAAGTATTTTTTCCCCAATTCTCCAAAAGTCCTATTGGAAACTAGATCAGGAATTACACTGTCTGGTATGTAAATTTTATGTTAAATAGTTAAAATGTTGAATCCAAAAAAAAACCCCAACAAAACCCTCACCCTTTCGCAACATGGATACAGAGCAGAATATTCAGGTAAAAATAATTTATGATAGTAATTATGGTATAAACCAGCTTGTCAGCAGCTAGTTGTTCTAAATTCCTTCCTTCCCCACTCCGAGCTGCTTAAACCTGTAGGGAAATCATTGTAAGAAATACCCCTTCTGCCTGCTTTGTTCATCAGAAATAGGATGCTGTATGTGAACACTTAACTGTGTAATGAAAGAAGGATCTCATTTGCAATGATCTGGAGTTTCAAGAGGTCAACCAGTGTTCTGATAACTAAGCTTAATCTTTACTGGCAACATCTAATATTAATTACTAATGCTTACACCTTTCACCATTAAAATCTGAACGTTTATGCACATAATTATGAGTCATTTAATGGCTCAACAGCTTTAATTTTTTTCACTGTATGCATTTAGTTTTCTTTAACCGTGAGAGAATTGGACTTCTATTTATTATGGGCAAAGGTGATTCAGAATAAATTCTGACAGTTTGAGTTACTCCTGAGCTTTTGCACTTAATGGAAACGGTGTGAAAGCCCTTTCTGTGCTCCCTGTGTGGGAAGGGGAGATCTGGTGGGACAGGCGCTTGCTGCGTAGCTTTTTGCATCAGGAACCCTTGACCAGCAGGAAAATACGGGTACCCTCACAGCATATTCTTGTTTTAAGTACAGCTCTAGCCTGGATGCCTTATCACTTATAAACTAAGAGCAGCTCCAATGGGCAACATTAGCTGTTCTGATAAGTGTGCGAGGTTGCTGGTATTACTGGCTTTACATCAGGGGTTTCTGCAGACAAGATACAGTCAAGAGATGATCAGGCATCTCTTCCCCTTCTCATCTGTTGGTATCTCCAGGCAAACTGAAGTCTGTATGGTAGACACAGATGCTGCATTTGGGAAACAAGCACAGTTTGGTTGAGCTCTTCTTCTTTGCCACAACAACTTCACAGAGCACCCCCTGAGGTCTGGTACTTTCTAGACTTTAGATGGAATGCTCAGTCTGTTGGAACAGACATGGATGCCAACTGGGATACTGGATTTATTGCTGCAAAACTGGAAAGTGGTCAGCAACTCATTTCGCATAGGCTACTGGACAAATGCTAGCTGGATAGAATGGTATGAACTTTGTTTGGGATTTGGAAACATAAGTAAATGCCAGTTTGTAACCATTGAGAAACAAAGCATAAATGCAATGCTGGCCACTGAAGAAGGCTAGTGGAGGACAGTGCAATGCCCCAGGGAGTTCCTTATGGGAGAAAAGTTATTGCAGCAGAGCTCAGAGATGGTAGGAAGATGCTCAGCAGCAGGGAGATGGAAAGTGTAGATGAACAGTCCTTGATAGGATTGTGACTATTAAATAGCAACTGCTGCCATTGCTTGTTTGTCTGCCTTGTTTTTTCACCATGACTCGGCATGAATAGTAGCTTAATAACTACTTGCATATAGGTAGTCCCCTGAAGCTGGAGTACTGTTAGGCTGGAAAATTTGGGAGAAATTCTGGAGTCCTGAATGCAGAGATGGCTTTATCCTCAGGTGATGAAGATTGCTCCCTGCCCTGATGTAGCTAATCATTCCTGCTGTCAGTGCCAAGGCAAAGATTTCTCCTCATCAGTTCTCTGACAGTTTTCAGTCTTTAAGATAGTTTTGTAAAACATGGATGTTATGAGTGTCACATCTAAAGATGTCTGGAGCTCAGGCTCTTGTGCAAGGAGACCGCTTGACAGGGGGAGCAATTCTTTGTAGTCCTTACCCCTGCAATAGCATAAGATAGCGAGGAGGAAATGGTCTGATAGCTAATGGTCTGATGGTTTCTCATCAAAAGCCTTCTGTGGCTTGTATTCTCTGTAATTTTTTTAGTGAGACAAACCAGCCTTCCTCATATGACAACTTCATTGCTGTGCCTTGTATGCTGCCACATATACTAATTTTATGTTGTAAGAACATAAGTATGGGAACATACTGGTAAAGCAAAAAAGTCAACATTGCTAAGGTTTGAGAGATGATTTTTTTTTGGACATAAATGACTGCCAATAGAGGGAAGTAATTTATAAAAGCTTGCAGAGAATAACAGCATGAAAATATAGATAGACATGTTCCTGCTTCTGATTTTTACATATGCGCCATGAGCTAATGCAGTTGCTAAGAGTATTCTCCAAAAGGGTTGATCTACGTCTATGTGATTTGTAAATGACAACAGCAAGGGGAAAAATAATGAAGACAAACTTATTCCAGAAGACTGTGCTAACAGGGTTTAGAGCCTGAAAACACGGTGCATTGAAATGAATGCAGAGCGCTAGTGTTAGTAAAGGCCAGAGACAGCTGCCAGCAGAGGGCTATGGAGCTGGGAGCTGTCGGAGCAGCCTGGTCTTGCTGGGGGGGCGAGGAGGTGGGGACGCACCTGACCTTGCTGAGGTCAGGAGGAACTGAGCTAAGGGAAGGAGGAACACTTCTGCCTTTCCTCTGAAGGCAGTATAAGGCAGGAGCACACGGATTCATACTGTCTTCTCCTGTAGGGTACCACAGCTCTGTGTAAATCAGAGGTGAAAATATGGTAATAGGTTTCTTTTAGGCCATACTGACCTCCATTGAATATATCCAAAAGTTTCAGATTAGAGCCTGAGTGGACATTGAGGTCTGTCTTCCTACAGTGTGATCAACAATGTCTGTCTACAATGCCTTTTACCAGGAAGTATTCACAATAGTACCAGATTAGATTCATGTTTTGTCTGTAGAGTTCTCCTTTTGGAGTGATTTGAGGTCCCTGAAGGTCAAAGTACATGGACTAAAACTAATATTTATAATCATCCATAATCATTCAGAAACAATCTCTGGGAATGGATTTGTTAATTACCTGCCTTCACCATATTCATTTCTGGGGTAGAATAAGAATTCTGAAGTGATTGTGCATCTGTCATTCACATTTAAACTCTACATGACTGAACTCATTCATTTTAATTGCATATGTTTGCATGGACTCTTATTTTGGGTAGGAGTTTAAGGTGAAATCTAATCTGCCCTGTTGGGATATATACAATCCAAAGATAATGCAGTTAATGGGGTCAACTCTTTTTCACTTTTAAGACTGCATATTTGAAATCAGTTCAAGAATTTCAATGATGGCAAACAAAAATTCAATTAGAGCTGTGTGGTTCTTTTTTTCACAATGTCAGTTAACCCGGCACATGGGAAGCATTCAGTATAACCGTGTGTAGAAGCTGAGCATTGGCTTCTCTGTGCAAAGGACTAAGAAGGAACTGGATTGCAATCTGCACAGTTTCAGATTGTTTAAATTTTTTTTTCAATGCCATAACATTGGCAATAAAGACAACTAATTTGGTCTGGTGCCTTAATCTGTTTTTGTTGCAGATGTGTACTAAGAAGGATCGACTACATGAAATGCTATAGTTAATCTCCAAGCAAAGCATGGTCTTGTAGCCATGCCTACTTGTAAAAGAAGCCATGGCGTCTAATCATGAGAGCTCTGGATATCCATATTCTAAAAGTTTGTTAGGTATATTCTATGACCCTCCAAAAAGGAGGAATATTGGTGTTGAACTGTTTGTATCTCAAAGCTGTTTATATATAATTGGATAATGTCTGGAAAGCAAAAGACAACCTGCATGTAACAATAATCAATTAAATATTATTTTGAATATTACAACTGGGAAGGAAAGCAAAATATTCTGACCTTGAAGATCAATGCATGATTTTTATAGAGTTGTGCTAATAGCTGTAGTGTGTCAATTACCTTAAGGTAACTTTTCTATCTTAAGTATACTCAAACACCTAACTGTAAGTATCTCTTCTGGGGCAGTGAATCTGTTGGAATGGTTCTCAGCCCAATTTGTTTTGTAGTCTTTCTGTCAGTCCACCATCTCATTATTGACCTTTCCATATTGTTAATTACATTTTTAAACCAATCTTTGTCAAATTATATTTGATTTCCAATAGTCTGCAAGAAATTTGGTGTTGGAGTAGCTCCTTGGGAAGAACGTGGTTCTTCTGAGACTGAGAACCTCAGGGTGAGACCTTGCCACCACACATCTGTCTGTAGGACTCCATGAAAGTGCATGTTCCTGTCCTGCTGCAGGTCACCTGCTTCTCTGAGTGTTCATCAGGAACACAAGGAGTGATATTAACACATTCTTCTCCTGAGATGGGTGGGGGGGAAGTGCCTTGTCTCCTGCTTTAGTGCCAGTGTCACTGTTTCTCTGCAGTAGTTGGGCCTGGCAGCAAAATGTCACCTGGTCTCACTCCCTGCTCACCTGAAGTACCTTGGCCTGGATCAATTTTCTCCCCTGCTCCCAGGTCCTGGCACAGCAGTCAGGAGAAGGTCACATCCTCCCCTCTGCCTGCTCACACTGATGTTTTCTAGACAGAACAGTACTTGCACACATGCTGTTGACATGACAGTAATCTAGATAATGCCCACCACAAAGGGACAGAAGTTTTTAGAAGGAAAAAAAAACCCTGATGTATAGTGAGGGTCAAATATTTCCTGAAACATTTTTGGAATTAAACCCCTGTGAGGACATTCATAATCATGCTTGACCACTCTGAATAAAAAAGGTAGGAAGAAGATAACTGGTCCCGATATAAAGGTAGAGGCTGTATTCAAGCACATTAATGCAGAAAGACCAAAAATGGGCATTTGGAATGAGTCTTTATAGCATCCATATAAAAACATATACCTCTGAGGAACTGCTTGTGTCCCTCCTCACAATTTTTTGTTCACCATTTAAAAAATGAACCTTCTCTCAAATTCTGAAAGCAATGATTTTTCTCAAGGCACACTGCAGTTTCTCAAGACCTTCAGTTACTTGGCCCTGCAGTAGGGCTCTAAATGACAAATTGATGACATCATAATAATTTTTTTTTATGTAATAAATGGTGAAGCTATTAACACAGGACCATATGACTTAACTGCAGACCAAAGTGAATGAACAGCTGGCTTCTCAAAGAATAAAGCTCTTATTCAAACACATATATCTTCAATAGTAGCAGGGGAAATACAGAAAATTACTGTCAAAGTAAATTGCATTTTGTATGAATGCCATCTCCTTTCAAGTTTGCCCCAGCATTATAATCCTTCTTTATTTAGTGGGATTGCCCTTTTCTCGTTAGAGACCTTTAGTGAAGTCTTCTTTTATATTTCATGTATCATTAAAGGGACTTAAATGATCAGGAATGTGGTAGGCCTGACACTTATTTTTAATTACTAGCATAAATAAAGGGGCATCTATAGTCCATACCTGCTGCAATTATAAAAATATATTTTCTTCATTTATAAAACAAATTTTGTGCTTCAGGGAGTCAACCAGAGAGATGAAAGGCAGTTCTTTTTGTTAATCTCTCTATATTCTCAATGCTTATTAGATCTGACCATAAAGGACAGATGATGGGGTTTTGATGTCGCTCAATTCATGGCTTTTGTGCAGTTTCTGGGAGGGGTATCTGCATAGTATTGAAAACAGAATTGTGGAAGAAAAATAATCCAGAAGTGTTTTATCACAGCCTCGTATCTACACTGCTGGGAAGTGTATCTTTTCAGTACACTGAAACAAGCAGTTTGGTGAGAAATGCTGTATTGGTCACCAAGAAGTCAAGCTAGAAGAAACAGCAAACAGGCCCCTTCAGCCATTTAGACGCCATCTAGAAAAGCACTTGAGTTTAGATTTTGGATGACTTCAAAAGCTGAAGGTTTCACATGAATTCAAAAAGCTGAGCTATATTTTGCTAGAGTGTTGCTTTCCGTTTTTCATTCCATTTGTATGTGTAAATCAGCATTACTTATAACATGTATACATAATTACACTTTAAAAAATACAATCATTGCAATTAATCTAATCTGAAACTTCATTTGTCAAAGTACTCTGCCTTATTATTTTATACTCCTTTCTCCTGCAGGCTGTCCTATTTCTTTTTCCTTACTGAAAAATGTATCTTGAAATAATGCTGGTATTTTAACACTCTTTGCAAGACTGGCTACACCACAACAGTGGAATGAGCTGGTCACAGCTAAATTATTCCTCTTTCAACTGTAATGCAGTAGGTTAAACACCCTCAGCTAACAAGGCTGAGAGAAGCTTTTTGTCCTTTTCCCCATTTGGTGGAAGAGAGAAACTATCTGGGGTAATATAAAGGAGGCTATTTTCCGAGCTCTTCCTCTTCTTCAACAATTAACTGATTTCATTGAATTGTGGTATACCATAGTGCAAGTGAAGATGATGACTGACTTTTGGATGTTTTTCATCTGGAGTTTTCTTGTGTTCCCCTTAGACATAAGGGAGCTAAACTCTAAGTCTGCTGAAGTCCACGTGGCTTTTGATCTCTTCTGAGGCTTCTCCATCTTAGCATGTCACAGCTCTTCAGACTTGTAAAGGTTTTCATGGTACTGGCTGTCTAATTGGACATATTGGCCTCTCATGACACACCTAGATTGTCTGTAGCATTGGCAGAATCCAAAATATTAGCTAAATACCTATTGATAAGGTATGATGCTAATTTGGTAATTTAGTGTAAATTCATAAAATTGTTGTTTAAAACTTCAAGTGATTAGTTAAAAGCTTTCTGATTAATAGTAGCTAACAGCTTGTATGTATGAATATTATAGTGCTGAGTGGCTGAATTCCAGGTGAAGTGATTGATTGTGTTCTGGGGGTGCACATATGTTCCTGGGTGCATATAAATTATTGTTAGTCACGCAGTTTCGGCAATAGGATTATTTTCAGTGATATCTCTTCCATTTTAATGTCTTAGCTTTTCAGTCTGATTCTAGACATCCAAGATTGCCCTGTTTTGCATCACTCCCTTTGTAGTTATTCCCTTGTTTTCTTTCATGTAATTGTCATACCTCAAGGACAAGGACAAGAAGAGGAATGAAAAGAAAATGTATTTTGATGTCTTGATGTAAATAGTGTTTTTAACAAAAAAGAAAACCTTTACATTTTAAGCCAGTAAAAGGACTACTTTGACTTTGTGACAAGGCAAGTTGGCTTTTAGGATAATGTTTTCAGAAATGGTCAACAACTGCATAGGTAAAACTATTTAGATGTCCATCTTCCTGTTGCTTCTATTGGAGATAGCAGTACAGACTATAACGTGAAAGAAACTAGTCTCTAAACTGTTCACACAATTTGTTCAGTGAAACTTGTGTCTCTTTGTTATAAAAATGTCTTGAAATTCTATTTGAAGGCAACAAACATAACTGCATGGGCTTAGTTTAGCAAGTGTGTTGCAGCTGCTCTGGCTGTTTTGCTAGCACAGAGAGCCCACCTGGCATCTGTGGTTTATACCAAGAGATCTGTGGGAGCGCTAAGCTTCTAGGACATGACCAGAGCCAAACAGTTTGACTGAGACTTTGCTGCATGGTGTTAGGTATCACCTTGACCCACTGGGGGTTTTGACATTTAATGTAAAACGTAAAAAGCTATGAGGGGAGCAATTTAATGCCAAGGCAGGACGGGAGAAAGGGAATGCAAAGGTGGCTTCAGTTTTTGGCCTCAACCTCTGATTAGGCAATAGCTCTTTGGCTGCAAGCCACATATAGAGAGCTATATAACATAGTCTCCATGAAAAACAAGCCAAATGAGCTAGACTGACAGCAATTGCTGTGGAGTTCTCAGTTGTCTTAATGATGCAACCGAAAAGGCAGCAACCAGGCATGTGTTCTGCCATTCCCTATGCCCATAAGCATCACCCAGGATTTGCCAAAGCCATTTTTAGAGATAAAGGTGTTCTTTATGTGCTTTCAGGGTTTGCCCTCTCTGCTTAGAATGGACTTTTGTGGAGAGGATGCCTGTCTCCCGCAGCCTAGACTGGGACCATCCACTCATTTCACACAGGGTGCAGAGCAGCTGTCAGATAGTAACTGCTTTCGTTCACCAGCCCTCTCCCTCTGTTATTTGCACATTACTGTCATTCCTGCCTCTCATCTCATGTGCAGCATATCAGCTTCTAGATGCTCAGAGCAGTCTCTGCATGCATATCTGGAGTAGGTTTGCTATCAGAAATCAATTCTTAAATGATGTTTTCCCCAGAAGATTATTATCATTGTAAAATCAAAATATTTTGCAATTCTTGAGAGCTCACAGAATATTCTGTGTATGAGCTGACAGGAAACCATAATCAAATTGTCAAGCAATTGCTTCTGCTGTGGCAAAGTGAGAATGTTCGATTACATGTGTCAGCATGTGAAGATAAAGACTGCGTAGTGAACAGCAGACTGAAGGCTTGATAGGAGATGGGAAGTTTATCACTGTACACTGTAACCTATTGTAGACAGTTCTGCTACCTCAGCAGTCCTCAGTTTGCATTAAAAACCTTTATGATCAATAAAAAGCCTCAGTTTTGTCATTTGGAAAAGACATTTTAAATTTTCTACCAACTTTATTTGGTCAATTAAACTGAAGACTAATTGCTATTCCAAAGGGTTAAGTAATAAAAGATGTGGAATACTAATATACGTACACTAGTTGTTTACTGACTGTAATATTATCACTGCTTTAATCTCTTCAAACAGGCACCAAAATGCATGCTGCTGTGATTATTTGAGTAAGAAAAATGGCTCATTTATTCGACATACACATTGGCTGCTAGTCTGGATTTTTAGATGTTTGAAGATTTATGTTCAAATTATTTTTCTCCAGTTTTCCTGTCCCTTTACCTATTCTCCTGTAAACTCTTCAATCTTCCTGTTCTCTATGGCTGCTGTGCACACTGGAAATTCACTGAAAATATCTCACCAAAGCGTTTGGTTCTCAGCTTGGGGGCTGTAACCTGAAACGTGCTGAGAACTTGAACTCTCATTAATTCAGTCAGAATTAATGACTCATCACCTTGCCAGATCAGGCCTGGGGCATGTTCTCAAGCAGCCAAATCATTTCTGTAGCCTTCTCTTGTAGAGGTAAGATCAGAAAAGAGATTTGCAGGAGTGAAATCTAAAATGGTTTTAACTCTGATAACCAGATTGCCATTCAGGCTGGTTATTTAACTGCAGCACAGAACAGGCATTTAATGTCAGTAAAATAAATTAAATCCCTTTAGAAAAGTACAGTATTTAGCCACTTAACTAGTACAGCCTTCTTTGTCTGACCCTTGAAATAGCTTGCAATTCCTTAACAAATTTGAAAAGGAAAATGTTAATGATATGTGACGGGAAGAGGAAAATAAATAGTATGCAATCAGAATTAGGTAACCAATGGTAGATTGAACTGGTATCGTACATAGATAAGGGGACTGACAAAGGGAATGCGCCGCTATATTTCATTGTTTTGGTTAGCAGGAAAATTTTTGGAAGATTATTCTTGAAAAGTATGTGGAGGGAAATACAATGGAGAATCACAAATACATGAGGACTGGAAGCTTCATGCATGTTTAATTTAATGTAAAGAAAAAATGAATAAATTGTGAATGTTTAGAAATAAGTTTCTAATCTTCCTAGAGTAAGGGCCTGAAGCATCCTCCCAGCAAGACTAGTAAGTGGGAAATCAAGCTGTATAGCTGCAGGTGAAAGCGGAGAGCGCCTGAATATGGAAGCAAGGTCTTTCCTGACTTCCACTAGAAAGGGCAAGGCAGCCAGGCTTAGCTGTGCCTCTGCTTTCCTGTCAGTGGGTGCAGCAGGTGGACTGTTACCTTCATACAAAAAGGAGGGCAGATTTACTTTTAAACTGGAAATTAATCAGTTAGTGAGACAATCATGTAACATGGGGCCAGGACTAGACTGGGTGTCCAGTGAGTCAGTTCCAGTTGTTTAATCTTGCATACGTTATCCTAAAGAACACATTATTTCTCAGAACTATTATATGTCTTGTGAGTGCATTTAGTCACAGTCTGAAGGGCAGTGTCAGTGCTTCTGCAGTCAGCATAGCTCCTCTGCTGCATTAGAGTGTATGATTTGGAGAACGTGTGCTGTGGAGCAATTGGATCTAGGCTTGTGCATTAATTTAGTACCTACCAGGTGAACTGTCTAACCTTCTAGGTTTGACTTACTTTGCTGCTTGGGGGGGGGTGGGGTGGGGGTGTCACACACATTTATAGCTGAGTCCTATCCTTGTTAAAGCAGTAGAAAGACTACAGGTGAATGATAGTAACCTTTTGATCTGGAGAAAATAATCTTTTTTTCAGGGTCTTGAAGGCTTATCAAATGCTAGAGACTGAGACTTGGAGGAACAGAAAGACTGAAGCTGTGACTGGTCCAAGATCTGAGTGCAGTGCTAGGGAAATAGTCACTTCCACTCCAAGCTACTTGTTCTTGTAACTGAGCACTTCAGTGTCTCCTCTCTCCTTGATCCCTCTCCATGAAAACACTCTTTTCCTACAGTCAGCAGCAAGGTATATCTCCTCAATATAAGTGATTTGACAGTGTTGTTGAAAAAGGTGTGATTTAAACGTGTAGAAAAATGATCGTGTGTGCACAGTGTTCTAGAATAAGGTGGAAGTTTTAATTACAAAGTCAAAGTTAAGAAAACCTTGTTGGCTGAAAGCTTGCTCTTGAATCAAGTCCAGTACACGGTAGTGCTAGTGGTCTGAAACTTTTGTTTACCAGCAGTGTGCAGGTCTTTTCATCAGTCAATTAGTATCCATTGTCAGCACTGTCTCTTCATCCCAAATGCTTATCAACTCTATTCTACTAAGCAAATGCATCCCTTCAGTGAGAATTTGTTGATCATCTTAGTAGACAACTGAGCAGCTGATTGCTCTTGTGAGTCACCTGTGCCTAAGCAATGAATCCCTACTGGCTACTTCAGGCTGCCACAACAGGAGCTGCAAATGAGTAGAAATTAAGTAATGGTTACTGTTGCTTTAACTCCTGGGTTGAAACTGCTTGCTTGTGGTTTATTTTTGCACAGCTCTCCAAACTGCTTAGCTAAAAAGGCATTTAAAATGTTTGTTGTATTGCTGGGAAGGATAGCCTGCCAAGGGCTATTATGATGATAAAATAAATGACAGTGACTGTACTTTGCCAACAGAATATCAGACCATAACCTTTTCCTTCAGCAGTTTCCGCAGTCACTACCTGAATGGAAGATGGTGATAGCACTGGAGTGAAATGCCTTACATTCAGCATTCTCCCTTGACTGGCTTTCCTCTTTCCTTAGAGGAACTTAAGCACACATCTTCCAGAAATGAGTTTTATGCAGGACCCTCCTTCATCTTCCTGCCTCCTTCAATTTCTTTGGTAATGAGCGGAATTTTAGCATTAGAAGAATGTCTTTGTAGTATCATTCAAGGAGGAGTCTTTGTTGTCATACATCTTAATAATTTATCATGCTCTTGATAAGAATTCTAAAAGATCAGTAGATAAGAGTAAACAAGCTCAGGGAGACAGCCCTTTGGCGACATTGTTAATTTTGCAGCAACTGAATTGGTCTTCTGTCATTACAATTTAAGACGCATAATTGCAAGATCATCATTTTGGGGAAGTTACTACTGCCAAATATTTTACAAAATTTTGTCTGTGTATTAATTAAACACTTTAATACAGAAACTATACCTTTCCTTACTAAAACAGAAGGGAGGAAAAACCTGTAAACTGGAGAGCTTAAAACATTTATAAATGAGGAGAAGAGTGAGTTGCAATCTCCTTTCTAAAATTAGAAAGAGAGGGTTTTTTTGGAATATAACCAAGCCATTAGATATGGGCAGACTAGTTCAGATAAAAATAGAATTAAACTGAACCTATAGTTAATATTCAGAAATACTGAAGGCTTGAGAAACTGATGATAATGTTTGCGTATCTTAGTATCTCCTGGGGTTGGTAGGGACAAGAAAGCACAGAAATGTGTCATAAATAAGGTAATTCTGGAGAGGGAAATGGTTTAGTGATCTAAGCTTAGGGATTTGGGAGTCTCTATTACATTAATATTTTTTGTGGAGTGTTCTTAGGCACTTTTTGTCCTCTCTTTTTGCTTCTGCATGGGTAGTCTGGATGTTCGGTTGTATTTTGGGTTTTGGGGGTTTTGTGGTTTGTTGTCCCCTGTCCTGTATCATGTCCCCCCCCTCTTTCCCCCTGACTGTTTGCAGAGAGCTTAATGTATGCACTGTGGGTTTTTTCATGGTCTTGACTGCTATAGTGCTTACAAACAGCTATGGTAGGGAAGTGTATGGAAGAACCACATTATCTCCTGGAGAAAGAAATGCCTGCAGTTGCTTGTGAGCAGAGATGCCTTTGGGGATGGTGCACTTTGTAACACCCTTTGTCAGTGGTAAAAAGGAGGTGTTGGTTCTTAATTCCATCTGCTATGCTCCCGACCAGAAGTGACAGCAGAACTGAGCTATCTGTGAAAATGGAGAGCACAAAATCTGTGACTTCTATCGAGTTTGTGCTCAAGTGCAGTGAGAACAGCAAAAATGGTTACTGGATGTTAATTGGTGTCTACTTCTACTGTATTGGCATACTTGGTTACCACAGACTTCTTGCTACTGGCTAAAAATCCATTTGGGAGAGAGCAGACAGCTGTAGCTGGGGAGATACAACTACAACATTATGGAATATTTTTGGGAATTTGAGGAAATAAAACCACAATCCTCAGGATCAACCCTTTGAGAAGTTTAATTGGTTTGGAGTGTAATGGAAAGATGATAGCACAAAAGAAAGTTGATTTGTTTGTTCTTGTCGGAGAAAGCTACAAGTTAGGTTCTGGTCTAAGATGCAGT
This sequence comes from Falco punctatus, assembly GCF_963210335.1. Classification (NCBI taxonomy): domain Eukaryota; kingdom Metazoa; phylum Chordata; class Aves; order Falconiformes; family Falconidae; genus Falco; species Falco punctatus. Next base: position 23,727,079 of record NC_137591.1, on the reverse strand, counting down.
GGTAGAAGCCAGCAATCACTTTGTAAAAATGAATGGTGTTACAGAAGCATAACAAAATCTAACCTTGTGGCTGTGGTGTCTTAGGTTCTGCTTGTAGAGTTATGGTTCCTCTTAAAGCAATACAAGTATTTACCTTGTTATTGCTCTGAACTGGCTCTGCTTCTACCTGTAGGTAGGTATCTAGGTACAGCCAGGTGCCTGTTGATCAGTTTTGGCTAGACTCCCCTGCTCAGACCAGCTTACTGCCCAAAGGCAGAAGGAGCCTGGCCCCTAAATATGCTTTTCTGTGCCTTTGTAATCCAAGTACCTGTTCCAGGAGCACTGATTGCCTGCTAACGTTTCTGGTATGAGGACAGCAGTAAAAACAGCTATTACAGAGAAAATGGAACCAAGCACAGCTAAGAAAAAAAGCTAATTAAAAATGAAGGGGATGAGGAGCCTGGAAGATGTAATTGTCCTGGAAAACGTTTTGGTCCTAGAACAAAGGGTATCTTCTGAAAGGTTTTCTTAATAGCTTTGTCAACATAAGTTCCTTCCGTTCTGCAGGCATCTCTTTCTCTTTTGGGCATCTGTCACAAAACTGCTGGTCACTGTGTAATTGTTGCAACCTCATCTTGTCCATCTGGATGTTTTCTCTTCTTCAAAGTGATTTTGTTTCAGGAACATAGCTATCCTATGGATCTCCTTTGCATTCTCTAAGAACTCTTGCCCAGTGCTGAACCAGGGTTGAAGCTATCCATTATGAACCAAACACAATATAGCTTCATAAACAACATTATTGAAGAAGCACTTTGTGTGATTTCAAGTACCAGCTTTACTAACATGTGGCTATTCTCAAGAGTAATAAGGGCTGCATCTGATTCTCAGCAAACAGTTCAAGGGCTAGAGTCTAGATTCAGTTGTGCTAGGATAAATGTAGAGGAGTGCCACAGAAATCAGTTGTTGTTATGGCTTTGTATGGTGGAACTGAGACCAAAATGTTTTTATCTGTTTGTTAAGCATTTACCTTACCACCAAATAGAAGGAATTAGTATTTAACAACCTTACAGAATTGAAAGTGGGATTTAGGTTTTTTTAAAGATATTCACATTTTTTGTCAATTTCCAGTTGTTTGTCCATTTTCTATAACACTGTGCTTGCAGCTTCCCATTTTATTTGGGAAAAAAGATGAAAAAGAGGAGTAATATCTTCTAGCATTTTTATAGTAACAGTTATAGTAATTTTAGAAAATTGTCATGCTAGTCAGTGTGTTAAGGTAATTTGAAAACATTACAACAAGATGAAAAAAAAGAAAAATCTTTTATGCTGATCATGGCTGATTTACCAGCAGTGAAAGCCTGAGTTTTCATTACTGTTAGTGTAATGGGCCTGTTACACCCGCCTCGCTACTTCACAAATAAAACATGACAGGCTTTTTGAAAGAAGATTGAAAAACTTAGAATGAGGAATATAGCTCAGTATAATTCCTGGTTTTGGGACACTCCTGCCTGAGCCCCCACTGCTGAGACCAGAGCCTGACCTGTCTTGAGCTGCACAGCAGTGCAATATGTTGTTTTACTGAAGAGGACTGAAGGCAAAGACATTAAGGATATTTTGTCAAAAATCGTGCAGGAGTCTGTGACACAGTTTGAAATGTGTTTTTTGTCCTTTGAGAGTCTGGGATATGTTTTGATGCCGCTAAGTGGTGCTTCTGGCGTGCACCCTGGGCAAGGCTGTGTCCCCCGCCATTTCGTGCCCTGTTCCTCCCGCCTTCCCGGGCCCGGCCCTCCTCTCCTCTCCCTCCTGTCTCAGTGTGGGCAGGAAGATGTGGTTCCCTTGAGCTGAAAAAGAAGAAGAAAAGTGTCAGGTTTTTTGCCTTCAGTGTTTTAGTGACTTTAACAAGCATAGCAGGCATAGGAGAAGGGCTGGAGCTGGCTGAGGGGGAAAAGGTTGCTGTGGGATCACCTTGGGAGGTTGAGGTGGCACATGGGGCTGTGCCCTCAGCCAGGAGCTTTGCTGAGGAAGAACAAGGTCCCCCCTCATCCCAGCCCAGGAAACAAAGGACCTCAAAGGCTGATCAGTTCAGAAGTGCTTTCAGCCTAGGTGACATCCCTGGAGTGTGGTTTGTGGAGCCACCTCTGCCTTGACCCCATTTTCCAGAAGGATGCGATGGGGTCAGCCATGTGGCAGGGAGAGCAGAAAGGGGCCATTGGCCAAGAAATCCAGGTAAGGGTGTTGGGGATTTGCAGGAGGTTTCCCCGGGAAGTGAGCTGTTGTGGAGCCAAAGCTTCCTTACTGAGATAAGGACTGCCTGCTCCTGCCTTATGACTGCCAGCCTCTGGGATGACGCCAATGTCTCTGTGCTTGTGGGATTTAATCTAGTCAACAGGCTCGAGCTCCCAGCCCGCGGCTGCCTCTTGCAGGGTGAGGGGGCTGCCTTTGCCCACCATGCTCAGCAGGCTGGGTGCTGGCGCCCTTGGTGCAGGCTGGAGCGGCTGCGTAAGCTGGGGGAGCGCGTGTCCACGAGAGCCTTTCACACCTACGCAGGGAGCTGCGAGGAGGGAGAAACAGGAGCAGCCTGCTGAAATGTTAAAGCTTAAAGCATCCTTAACAGGAGAGTGGGAGTGAATACTGTGTAATCTCCCGGTTTTACCACTCTCTCAGGAGAGAGGAGTGGAGGAGTGAGGCCAGTACATCATGACATAGCCTCTAATGTAGCAGAGGAATGTACTCTGTTTTTACTGCAACATTGCTGAGGAGCACCGGTTATTGACTTCCACTCCGTTGTAGCCAGGGCCTGGTACAAGCACAGCAAAACTCCTGTGAACTCCTTGGGATGGGGGCTGTCTTTGTAAACTGGGGAGCACAGACCCCTTCTTTTGTATTCTGACAAACTGGCTTTCCCACAAGTCAAATGATGTTTCCATAAAGACCAGAAACAGGTGCCTGTTTCAAATGTTTTACAAGTAGTACCTGGCTTGCCCTGTCCTCTATAAATGTGCACACCACGTATGTGCCCAGGGAGCTCAGTGTCTTTCCACAGTGATTTACTCATTGGGTTTATCTGAGGTTCCTGTGGATTTGCAGCAAATAACTGAGCAAAGCACTCTTTGAGAACTGGAGAGATTTTTATAACTTATTACAGATCCCTAGATTTATAGACAGTTATTTAAAAAAATGGAAGGTCCTTGACGAAGAAAACACTAGTATACGCTTTCTTCTCATAATACAGGGATAGCAATGCATTGCTACCTTTCCCATACATTCTGGTACAAAGAGGAGACAAACATAGGGTCCATTTCACCTGATCATTGCTCTGAATGACATTTTAGGTGTGTCTACACCATATAGAATACCACAATATACAATTCCCTGTGCTCTTTGATGTGTAGAGTACCATACACATTGGTCAGGGCATCATCATGTAGAAATGGTTCTTCATGTCTCAAAAGCAATGTGTTCCCCTTAGTGCTGTGCAGCTGGTAGCTTCCAGTATTCATAATGGTGTAATTGTTTTCTGAGTTTTTCCCTGCTGTGTGGTGTTGATTTGTTCTATGGTCTTCCATGAATGACTTTTTTAGGTGTTTTGTGATGATCCAACAAAGGTGTTTGAGTTGGCATGGATGGTGCTTAAGAGCTTAGAGATCAGAACAGCCATACTGCATTAGTGCTTTAGTACATTTCCTAGTGGAAGCAGGATTAGCTGCTTCTTTCACAGCCCATTTGCTATATATGAGGGCTTTGACGGATACCATTTCACAGCACCTATTAGGAAGTGACCCGACAAAATACCAGCTCTTGAAAGATCATTATATTTAGCAGCTGGAAATACCTATTTGATAAGGTGCTCATTGTTTTATTGGCTTAATCAGGAATTTCAGTGTCTTCCAGTACTTTTTGCATCTCCGAGGAGAAAACATAACTTCATGTAGTCAAAAACATCATGTCTTTTACTGTCTGGAAATTTCTGAATGTGTACACTCATTCTGATGCTGAAGGAGAAAAATGTATGAATTGTACTACCTTGAAATACAGATATACCAATGCCTCTCAAAGTCTCTTTTTAGGCCTTGAAACTTTTCAGGGAACATGTACAAAGCACAAAATAAATCCATTCTTTCTCCCACTCTGTATGTAAAATTTTCCTTAGCATCAGCACAGATGTGTCCACACTTGCTCCTCAGGATACAGCAGATCTGTTGACACAGTCATTTTCAAACCCGGGTCAGTCCCACCCCCCACCCCCTCCATGTTAGAGTGCAGGCAGAGTGAGTACATTGTGAAAGTGTGGAAAATAATTATATAGAGTCACTGCTATATAAGTGACACAGATTTGAAATTACCTGGAAGGCACAAGAAAACACTGTCTCGGTGGAGATAATGTGTTGGTTTCCTTTCCTGTGCTTGAACGGTGGTGAAATTCTGGACAAGATGTTGTACCTTCCTGATTCCATGTAACCTTTCAAGGGTCTTTTCAAAATGAGAGCCTTAACTCTTTTGAGGAACAATCTGTCTCTTGGTGATGGAACAGTGACTGTGCCACACTGTGCCTTAAGTGCTTTAGCCTTTGTCCTGCCACAGCCCACCATGTACTGATGCAGCCTGCCTCATCCCTGCAGCTCAGCGAGCCCTCCCTGAGCTGCTGCTGCAGCAGCAGTGTTTGCCCTTGCTCTTCTGCTGTCTTTCTCCTGGTTGCGCACCTGCAAACCCTGTACTGGGGGCTGACAGTTCTCATGGGAAGTGATCACAACCAGTAAGAGACTTGCCTCTCACTGCCCACCCGCTTTTTCCTGACAGTTGGCTGTAGCTCTTGGTTTACAGCAGGGGACCCAATGATACACATTTGTAAAGATTACAAACTAGTTGATGTGCAGCACCTGTCCATGCTTAACAATTGCTCCAGTCAGTGCAAACAGCATCACAAGCAGGAGCAACCTGTTGGGAGTTTGATCAGGTTCTGATGAAAACAGGATAGTTACTGTGGAAGATGTATTGGGGGGGGTGGGGGTGGTAGGTAGCCTGCTGCTCTGGCAAGGATGCCTTGGGTAGGGAGGGTGCTTGTCTCCTCCGAGCTGGCTATGGGAGAGAGATTCAGTTTCCCTTTTCTCTTTGTCCTTCCATAGTACTTTTCCCACCAAAGTAACTTTAACCATTAGAGTCAATACATGCTGTTAGCTGTGGACCCCACTAAAAAAAATAATAAATCTTTGTGCGCATCAGTCTGTCTCAGCATCCTTTGTGCTACAATTAACACGTTAGTACCCAATATCAGTTGGAGTCTTTGGCTGTGGTAGTAATGCAGGAATACAATATCACAAAGCTCATTTGTAAAGGCTGTCAGGTGTTACTGTACTGCCACATAACCTCTTCTAGAAGGATGGAACACCTGAGAATTTTACAAATAAACCAAAGAAGAAAAACTACCACTTGTTTTCATTTATAGTTAGGATGCTTGGCCAGTACACACTTCAGATAGAGCAATAAACTTTCAGCTTCCATGTAACTATGCACAGCAGGTCACCTGGCTGGTTTGTCTGGATTTAGATGAGAGAGGAGATTCTTGTCAGAAATCCAAAGAATGCTCTATGGACCTGGTTTTTAAAAGAAAAGTCATTATCCACGATATGAGCCAGACTTCCTTCAAAAGCTTGTCCCCAGTTTAGGCACAAAAACAAAGTGGCCATATTCAACCAAAGAGCTCGGCGATGTGTGTGCGCGTGCAGAGTCCTGATCTCTGTGGCGCTGCTGGGGCAACGGGCAGGGAGCTGCTTCTGTGGATCTAGCAATCATGAAAGTGTCTAAATATGACCTTGGCATATTGAAAATCTGTTCACAGCTGAGGGTGCTGAGCCCTTGAAAATAACCCCCTGGGCTCTTATGAAAGCCTGGTCCTGCATCTGTTCGATCTGGAAGTGCTGGGAGTGAGCTCTTGCTATGCAGATTTGCATTCCTTGTTGAATGCATTTAGAACTGGTTATCGTGTTTTGTAATTATGCTGTGTATGCTGTTATAAGCATAAATACATTTGGGGGATTAAGGACATCATTAATCTGTTAACACACTATTAAAAATCTCTTTGGTGTATTTTACATCATTCTCTGTTTTGTTTGATGCATATATCTTTTTCACAGCAAATCATAGTTCAGTTGATTAAATGTTGGGAGAAACTTTTCTCCCTGTCAGTGGAGCAGTTTTTACTAAGACAGTGGTGGTTCTACACTTTCACTTTGATTAACTTCAGAGAAGAAAGTTTAAGAAATAACTAGTTAGCCATAGATCGCACCTGAGAGCATTTTTAATCCTCCCTCTCCTGCCTTCCCCCAGTCCTTGACTTTATTTCCTGGTGATGCCAATAAAATAACTCTGCTCAAAATTCCCTTTCAGTTTCAGCAGGTTAGGAGGTCACTGTAGGGCCCAAGGGTTCTCTGTCACAGACTGTGGTCTGCCTTTACGTGACTTATTGTATTTTGCTTAGTTTGTTACTTCCTTTGTAACAAAACAAAAAAATTCTAGGATGTCGTAAGGAGTTCCTAAGAGCACAAAGCCTGCACTGAGGAGAATGTAGGCAAGCTAATGGCTTGGCTGATGTCATGCACAAAAGTCATCAGTACAATTGAGAATGAGGATGAGCCTTGCAATCAATTATTTCTTCAGCGTTACCCAGAAGGAAAGCCCACTTATGCAGACAGTGGGGTTGTGCCATGAATACAGACAGTAAAACACTCAGTGATACTCTTGCTGAAGGAGTTCAACCCATAGATGGAACAGTGGTGGTTATTAATGAACCACTTTACCCATTGTTATAAATAATTTGTGGTTTTACTAAAATGGTTCTTTGACTCATTGCAAACCATAACACGCTTTTGGAATGTACTTTCAAGACTTCGGCTGTAATCTTTAAAAACTTAATTTCATTCTGCAGATTCCTATAATTATGTTGGTAAAAAATGTAGATGTAAACTGTCATGTACAGCTTATATGGTGTGCGTTACTTCTCAGTTTATGTTGCATTGTTGAATAATTTGCCTGAGTACAGCCAGTACAGTAATCGAGCAGTTTCTGCTATGCTATTTTCGCTTTGCAGTAAGGTAAACACTGGGAGTCAGATTCTCTTCTGGCACAGGTCTGACCTCACTGGATTTATCCTAATGGAGAATATCATCCTCTCTACACAGGAGAACGTTAAAATGATCACATTTTTTTATCTGTGGATATTCCTTAACCTAAGGGAATATCCTAAACTTGTCCTATGGTGAACTGTTTAATACCTAGAGAATCAGAAGGAGTATTGAGAGAGTGACATCTGTCTAATAATAATTACTCATTCCTCTTGATGCCTGGGGTTCAAAGATTAGGTCACCCAGCTTAACCAGTGATAACCTGCCATCCTTTCAATCCAAAGGCTTTTTCTTTTTAAGATTCCTTTCACTTGTAACCTGCATCTTTGTATAATAGACACGGCTCATCTCTAACCTCTGTATGTCCCGTGGATAGCCTGTGTTGTCTGAAAGTTATGTATAGTTTTTCCTGTTTTGTCAATTGGTTTTGTTGTAAAGAATAGAAATACCATTGCTCCCTATTTCTGTAGTTCTAGCTACTGAAGACTGAATACTGTCGGTGGAATAAGTGTATGGTCCCATTTATATCTTTAAATAAGAATGCACAGTATGAGGTGGGTGACGTGGTTGGTTCGCAGCATACCTAGTCCTGCCTGGCACCTAGAGAGTGCTTTTTCTGTCAGAATCTCCTGCCCTTTACAAACACTGGTCAGTGTCATTAACTCTATTTTACATGCAGGAATATGAGAAAAAGAGATTAGTTATGACTTTTTAAAATTAACTTCTGATGTTTGGATGCCTCAGTTTTGCTGTAAGCAATAAAAAATTACTTCTTCCAGTTCATGGAGTTCTATGCTTTTGCCTGCACCTTATACATTTCTAGGTCCTGGACTAATCTTTCTTAGTAGTAAATCACTATTTGAAAGGGTTTTTTTATAGGCTATTATTACTAGGTAGTGCTTGCAAAAGTCTCATTCTTGTGTTTTTTGCAGAAGAAGGATAAGGAGAGACTTCATCTTAGTTTTCAGGCAGTAAAATGTGAAGAACAAAAAAATAATAGTTTGGATTTGGTGTCTCACAAAGATAGGAATTCTCATAATACTTTGGGTTTAATGTTGAGATAATCCAGGGGCACTTGTGGAAGGCAGTGAAACTCCTGGAGTGCAGTGTGGATTCAGGCTTTTACTGACCTAGCACAGAATAAGTAATAAGTCTGTGTGGTGTCATTTCAAAAAGAGAAAACAAGAAGTGAAAGAAGCCAAAATACCAATCAAAACAGAAACAAAAGTATTTCTGACAGGCAAGAAACAAGACCATGATTTCATTCATAATCAGCCTTGGAAATGAGAGGATCTAATCCCAAGGCCTGCCTTGCTTGTTATCGTGTTTGATTTCAGATGCACCAACGTAAGTTTTCTCTGCCACTACCTTTACATATGATTTTGACATCTGCTGTCAAACTGTTACTATAATACTTTATAATTCTTTATGCAGTAATTCTGGGTGCCTTGCCAAAGGTTACCACCATAGACATTTCTTTTTTTGTTGTTTTTCTCTGCCCACCCCCCGCCTCAACTCTTGCATTCCATAGTGTTCCCAATCTCTTTTTCTATGAGGTTACTAATAGCTTGGAAAAACATTTATTATGACTTTTAGAGCATGTTTTGTTTAACTTATAGCATTATTATAACAGTATTTTAGTTAGTTAAAAAGAAAATAGCCATTGCTGTTACTATATAAAAATCTTGCAACATATTAATTTTAAACTTAACAATTTCAGATAACACTGACAAACGCTTGAGGCAAGTGCATCCTGATTTGCTTTTGCCATTGGAAAAAAAGGAGAGGGGGGAAAAAATGCTATCTACAGCTATGCAAGCAGGCTTAAGGAATGAGTAGTTCTATGAACACCTGCAGCAGCACTTGCTATTATTTCTCATATACTCAAAGTTAGCAGCCACACAAAATGCTTTTGCATACGAGACATGTCCTCCAGTGAACTAGACAAGAACTATAGATACACCCTATCTATCATTATTGGAGGATACCTCCACCAGTGATTTGATGTGCAACATACATTGTTTATAGATGTGAGTCCTTGTCACATCTACACATGTGGTTCTGTGCAGCATGCTAAGGAGTGGCTTCTGAAATGGTCTCAAACTGGTTCCTCAAGTGCTCCAGCATCATGAAGGCTCTTGAACTTCTTTCATTTAGGTACGCGTTGGAGACATGTGAGTGCATGGATATAACAACTCATTTGTTGAAAATGTTTATAAATGTATATTTACTATTTTCCTAGAGTTATTTCAGGAACCTGGGCTGACTAGTTTGCCTGTAATCTATTAAGAAAACATTACTTTTTTTTTTTTAAATAGTTGAGCTATAGATTTAGAAGCTTTATAACATCACTTTAGAATAGGTAAAATAGATCCTATGGTACCTTCATAGTGTTAAACAGCATTTAAAAAGGCATCTTGTATTAAAATCATAGGTTGCTGTCTGGAAAAAAAATAGAGCAGCAAGAGTGTAATGAAAAACAAAATAAATCAAACAAACAGAAACTGAATCTTAGCTATGAATCTGGCCTTAGGCAATTTGGCACCAGCTTGCACCCTTGGAGAGTAGCTGCATTGCAGAGGAGCTGCTCTCTGAAGGGAGGGTGGCTTTACAAGCCTGTTCAAGGCTCTGCTGCAGCACTCTGCCAAATGAGTTTCTTCTGCCCAGGGACAGGTGCTGAATCACGTCTCTTGGTCAAAGAGGAGCCATCTGCTTCTGTACAAGCACTGTCCTTTCCTGGTGGAGATGCTGGCCTCTCCTCTGCAATGGAGAGTCTACAGTATAATTGTGATTCTGGATAGAAGAAGAGGAATAGATGACTGGGCAATGAATCTAATCCTGTGTTCTAAGTAACTTAAATTTTTCCGTTAGCACAGTGAAGTTGTCACTCCTTTCACTAACTCAAATAAGATGATGATTCAGGAGCCACTGGCATGTTATCTAAACCTTTTGTGGAATAACTTTATTTTTAACCAACATCCCTGAAGTTGTAGAAATATATGAATTTGAGCAATAAACAGTGGGTTGGGAGCAACGAGATGTTAAAGTCAGGCTGATAATAGAGGAGGAGAAATCCCACCTGCCTGGGAGTCTGTGTTGTTCCTACAGCTCCCAAAAAAGGGTGAAGTAGCTCGTATTCAATTCTCAGTAGTAATGAAGTGTAGTAAGCCAGCAAAACATAGGTCCTGTGTGGCTTCATGTGTAGTGGTGTTATCTGAAACCATCCTGCTTTAGTTCCTTCTTAAAGATGCAAACATGACTTCTACTCTGATACTTTTGTGACTGAAGTTTTAAACTCAGGCTATAATTCTGGTGAAAGGGTGGTTTTGGGGAAGGTGATTGACTGTGGCCTAAAATAAATGGCTGGTCCCAGACTCCCTGGAGCAGCTTGCTTTCCTTGGACAGCAGCACACTAAGCTTCAAATACTGACAAATGTTTTTGAAGTTCTACTAGCTATAGTAAAACTGCTAATGCTTACACTAGCCCCATTTTAGCCACTTACCTGCAGTTTTCCTGTACTCATTACTTGTTCCCATGATTTTCCTGTAGCTCAGCAATTCTCTGCCATGAAAACGGTACACAGAAATAATATTGACAAAGAAGGGGAGAATAGATTGAAAATATATATAGATGTAAACATTTATGCATCCCACATTAGCTATTACCATAGAAGATGCCAATTAAACTAGTCTGCATTGATAACTGCTATACAATTACTTGAAGATATTGCAAAACAGCAATTCAATCTCTAAAGAGCGCTGAAGAAGAAATGCAGGAAAAAATCTGGTACAGGAAAGTATATATTTAGTTTTAAGCATGTTTAAGCATTCTCACTGAATATCTTAGGGCTTGCACACCCATTTAAATGCTTTGAATACCATTAAATGCTAAATTATGACCTAAAGCTCTCCAGTTACCTGGAGATAAGAGTAAAAAAAGCGCATTTAATAAAAGCAGTATTTGAAAAGAATAAAAACAACAATAAAATGTTGATGCTGGATATGTTCCTGGGATTAGTGAAAGGCCACTGTCCTTGCCCATCCAGTCATTAATCCAGGAGGAATTCCAGGTACTTTGGTTATCACTCACCTCTTCCAGATGAGGAGTGAACCTGTGCTGCTTGATGGCATGTGGAGCTGTTAGATACCTCCCTTTGCCTTCTATGAATATGGAGGTGTTCTTCCATTCTGGGAAACAACAGGTTTGACCCCTAGCTATTTAAGACCAGTCTACATTTTACATTTTGCCAGCCTGAGCAAGGACAGATTTCTGTCCTGGGCTGTTAATAATAAATAATTCTTCTATATCTCAAAAAGAAGTTATTTTAATTTATTGTAAAAGTTTGTTACATTTTATATATAAACAAAACTTGCATTTGAAAAGGTATTAATTCTTCCTGATGGTAGTGAAAGAAAAAGTTAACTAATTTCTAGATGCTATGAAAATGTTTTGAAAAAGTTTTTAAAAATAAGCCTCATACCAGAATACTAACCTTCCGTAAAATTTTTTTCCCTATGAAACATTCAATAGCAAGAAAATTCTGGCTGTAATCAGCCAAAAAAAAAATATATTAGATTGTTGTCAACCAGAGCAGAGTGCCTGCCAGAAATATTTAAACCAGATATTGATTGAGATACCATCTTACAGTCTTGGCAGCTAGATGAGTTTTACACTGAACAGGGAAAGCCAAAAGGCTAAATCCTCCGAAGAGGAGGGTGTTCAAAAACCTGCCTAGGCTCATGACCCAAGAGCAATCTCTTCAGAGTACTTCTGAGTGAAATAGTCTATTATTGATTCAACAGGCTTTCGTGCTTGCCTTGTCTTTAGTTTCCTCTGTTGTCCTTCAGTCATTTGAGGCTTTTCAGGAAATCTCAAAAAGGAAGTATCTGATCTCTTGCTTTGCAATTTCTATTATTCCCAGCCAGGATACCTTGTTAAAGTGCTAAGAAGTTTGAAAACACAGGAGTAATTTAAGGATGAAGAGCATTGAAAGAATATTGTATATATATGATGTATATAGAGTGTGATCTCTTTTTATTCATATATACGTGTTTGCATACTATATATATATATATATATATAAAAACCTGAAATATTCTTTCAAAATGTAAAACACTGTCAAATGCACTATTCAGGCTGAATGTCAATGAGACCAGAGAATTCTGAATGACAGAGGTGCATGGTTAAGGTCACTCCAGCCAACTTCTGTGCTGTTCCTGTTAGCAGGATTACAAACAGTCTTTTGCGTAGTTTAGGGGATTAACCTGAGAGGAGCATCACTTGTAGTGTAATCTGCAAGAATACTGTTGTTTTAAAAGGAGTTTATATCAAGTTTGCCTAAAGCATAAAGCTAGATTTTCAGCTAAGGCAAATTGGTCTCATCCCTTTTGGAAGCAACGGGCTATGCCACTTGTTAGCTGAGCAATCCAAGTCAATTTTTATGAAGAAATAATAGATTAATGTGGCTGCTGCTGACCCATGGCCAATGGAACCTTAGTTGGGGTTGTTTGGTTTTTTTTTATTTTTCTGGGGAGGGTGTTGTTTTTTTCCTGTTTGGTGTTTTGTTTTTTTTTTTTTTAGAACAGTTTTTTTTATTGAGGTCACTGAGGTCAGTCAGAGCTGTAGCTTTTGCTAAGCTTTTTAGGAATGTTTGATGTGTACAAACGCCTTTTTTTGGAATCAAGAAAAATGAGGCAAATCTAATGCTGAAAGCCTTTTTTTTTTTTTTCCTACTCTCCCCCCCGAACCATGTAATCAATATTTACTTTTTCTGAAGGACCGAGTTACAAAAGAGCAAGCACAGAATACCCATGGAAAAAGTGAAATGGAGAGAAACATTGGGTAAGTTTGGAAGAGAGGGGTGGGGAAGGAATGCAATTGAATTTGTAACAGTCTTGTTATGATCAGATTTGTTATTAATTTAGGCAATCAAGAATATACCATGTACACTTCTTAGTGTTGGATTTAGGAGAGAGGGTATAGTATTTTACTTGGTATTCTAGAGCCATTCACTTCATTGTCAGCTTCTTTCTGTTCCTGTTGGAAGACTTCTATTTTAATACAGGTTTGTGGAGCAGAAATATATAACCTTTTAAATTTAAGTTTCAGTTTAAATTGACCCTATGAAACAAAGAGCTTGAAGACTTGCATTAAATCCGGTTGGGTACATCTAGGCTTCCACCCATAACAGCACACCTTTGCCCAGTGCAGGTTATTCTTTGAGGGGCTGAGGTCAAGGCATAAATGGTTTTATGAGGGCCTGGCTTGGAACAACTCAGGCTAGGGCTTTTCAGAGTTGCTAGTCCTATTCTCTTTCAATTTGGGTGTTTTTTAGTCCCACCGCTTTGTATAGGACTACTTTTCTTCACAAAAGGTGTGAAACATACAGTATTATTAACACTTTTGGCTATTTATTAATGATTGATGCTAAGGGGCACACAGAACAGAATAGGAGCCTCTTTTTTCAGCCAACAGTTAATATTATGTCCCTTAGGCTGTAAGTTTGTGACACAGTCGGTGACAAAAATGCCATATTGTTTAAACACTATGACTCCATGGGGATAGGCTAGCTAATGAACTTACCATTTAAGTACAAATCTCTATACTGGAATATCGTTTATAGGATTATAAATCCATTGAATTTCTAAAAACCTTATCAATAGCTGCCTCCTCCTTCTTGACTCTAACATGCTTAACAATATGGTCCACAGACCAAAGATCTTGCAATGTTAGATAAATAATGTATGGATTCAATCCTTAGAGATAAAAGGCTCAGTAGATTTACTACAGCTGAACTTCCTTAAATTCCTGTCATTTACTAAATTCCTTAGAATTGAAACTTTTCATGCTGTATAGGAAACTCTTTGGAATGATTTCCTGAATGTAATATAGCAAGTCAATTATATAAATTCATTTCTTTTTTGGTGATTTGCTACTGGCTGCGTATTGATCTCTGATGAAAAAGTATTATGAAAAGCAATTTATGTGCCCATAAACTTGATGGCAATAGTGATAAACAGGATTTGCATGCAGGTATAGCTACTGCTTACATTCTCAGCAGAAAGATTATATTGCTTCACTCCAGATGATTGGAAGTGAGAAATAGTGCTCCACCTTTTAGAGTCATGAATTTGGTATGCTGTGTCTGTACATGTGTGCATGCATGGAATATACTCATAATATGGTATTGTAGAGATGTTTAGTGCTTTCCTTCATATGTAGTGACAGTATTGCATATCTTGGGTAGATCAGGCCTGGTAGTTCAGATTCATGCTACTGAAACACTTTCTGTACAGCGTCCCCCTGTTTTTCAGACTTTTCTTACCCGTTCTGCTGGGGCAATATCTCCAGTGGGCTGCATGCTTTCTCAGTTTGTCAAAGTGGACAGCTGGTTCATACCTGTATAGTTTATTCTGGGGCTGGAGGTACCATAAATTGAGTTCTGATTGAAGGTATTAACCCTGAGCATTTGGATTGGTACTGCTGACAAAGAGGGTTTAATTGCTGGATATGAATGCAGGACTTAATGATACCTTGAGAGCTCCCCACAAGTGTGGAGGACAGGAGATAGTCAGGCCTTCCTGCAGAAACCTCTGGTGCAAGGGCAATGGGGCTCTGCCAAATCAACATGGTACCAGCAGGGACTACCATTTGTTGAATTTTATGTTTTAAAGTAGAAGTCATATAAAAATTGGTGACTTATAATAACCTTGTGATCCATCCTCAAGGTGTTAATCAGCCTTGCAGTACATTAAACAGTTTTATCTGTGCATCAATCTCCTACAAAATGATGGGAAAAACAACATCATAGTAAGACAGCTCAACATAATAATTAATATACAGTATTAAATCTCTCATAAGTGGACAGTAAGGAAAAGAAAGCTCAATCATTACATTGGATTTAATTTGCTGAGGGAAACAGCCTTCACACCTGAGCCACAGTCGCAGCTTCGTTTTCTCTCAATTAAATCCATGCTTGTCTAAAGCAATGAGGGTTTGGAGGACAAGATCAGGGCACATGCTAATGAAATTCCCTGCAGTACAAGGGCATTACGCAGAAACTGTTATAAGGCAGAGACCACATAATTTGTATTTAAAATTATTTTTAAAGCAATGAATGTAAGAGCTTGGTGAACATTAGATATAGACCATAGTATTATTAATCAGAGTTGTTTTGTCAAAGTAAAAATTCTAAAAATAAAAAAGTACATTTGTGACATGTTTAAAGACTGAAAGTTCTGGAATGTTTATATTTAAAAATATTTACAATATATATTTTTTTATACCTACCCTTTCGAATGATAACGCATAACAAAAAGCTGCTGCTTACTCCTACCCAGATCCATTTTGAATTCTTCCCTTAGTACACTGTGGTGTTGGCCAAATCAAACTATAGCACTGCTGCAGTACTGCTCTACTAATTAGGTTTTCTCGCCAGACTGCTAGAATTTCTGGCACTATCACATAACTCTCAGAGAATCTCTAAGCTGGGGCTTCCAGAAAGTCACTGGTGGTTACTATGGCTGATTGCTTATCTTTTACTGAAAACTATGCCTTAGAAGGATGATAAGCAATTGCATTCAAAAAGACTTTGAGGTATGCCTATGCAATTGCAGAATCTTCATCAATTTTATTTTTTTTCCCTCAACTATGGCAAAAAAATTTTGGGGAACTTTATCAAGGTTCTTCATATGTATACACTTATAAGCAAGTACCACTATTAAATAGTTCTTCACCAAATGTGTATACATTTGTGCATTCCTTCCCTGAATCTTCCTTCAATGAATAAAATCTGAACTGTTTCAAGTCATTCCCAACTCATCCATTTCTCCTATCCTGTACTGCATTATTTGTCTTCTGTCTGTAGCTCTAACCTTAAGAGAACTTCATAAAAGAAATCTTGAGTAGCTTAAGAAGTTTATTAAAGCTAATGGAAATGCTTTAACTTGTGTCCAAAATATTAATTCTGAGATATTTTTTCTTGAGTCAAAGTTGTGGATCTTGAAATTTGGCATGAAGGGAGAAATACAACATTGCAAATTCACAAGTCTAGGAAACCCATCCCGATTCTGACTGGCTTTATGCCAGCTTGATTTGAAGTAGTTTATTTAAGTAGAAATAAAGTATAGTCAAATAACTATGACTGATTGGAAACAGGACACCCATTTTCAGAATTTGTTTCTGTGGAAAATAATGAACTAAAAATATTAGAGATGAAAAGAGAGTGTAAGAAGGCAATTAGTTTATCTCTTCCCTTCCCTGCTATCTCTAGGTTTCTCTTGAGTTTGCCTAGTTTTACGCAGGGGTCTAGACGACCTATTTCCCTCTATCTCAGGATATTTTGCCAGGTATTCAGCTATTTTTACCATATTCCTAATTGG